>NW_026694432.1:20172500-20841666 GCF_021218885.2 Marmota monax | reverse complement strand
CATGAATGCTCCAAATATATTCACTGATGGGTCAAATAATGGTACAGTAGCAGTAGTTACCCCTGATCAAACTTCTACATTTTTAGTACCCAAACAATCAGCTCAAAAGGTAGAGCTTAATGCAGTTTTACAAGCTTTTGTGATGTTTAAAGATTCTGTATTTAATTTATTTTCTGATAGTCAGTATGTAGTTAATGCTATAGTATCTCTTGAAGATGCTGGTAGGATTTCCCCTTCTTCTACTGTTTTCTCTTTGCTTTCCACTATACAAAGTCTAATCTGGGACAGAAAAGATCCATTCTTTATAGGACATATCAGGGCACATACAGGATTGCCTGGAGCCCTTAGTTTGGGCAATGATTTAGCAGATAAAACTACACATGACATACATATTTTCTCTACACTAGAAGAAGCTATAAATTTTCATAAAAAGTTCCATGTCAATGCTAATACTTTACAAAAGCACTTTAAAATAACTAAGGAACAAGCTAGACAAATAATAAAACAATGTCAAAATTGTGTGACCTTTTTACCACAAGTTAATCTTGGAGTCAATCCTAGAGGATTGATACCTAACCATATTTGGCAGATGGACGTCACACACTTGCCAGAATTTGGAAAATTAAAATATTTGCATGTTACAGTTGATACTTCTTCTGGATTTTTGATGGGCTCCCTTCATGCCGGAGAAAAAACTAAAGATGTTATAGCTCATTGCTTACAAAATTTTGCCACTGTGGGTGTTCCAAAACAGTTAAAAACAGATAATGCCCCTGGTTATACTTCTACCTCTTTTAAACAATTTTGCTCAACATTTGGCATTACTCATATAACAGGAATCCCATACAATCCACAGGGACAAGGCATAGTTGAAAGAGCTCATCAAACTATTAAAATGTACTTATTAAAGCAAAAAGAAGGAATTGGGAAGGGGTATATATTCCCCAAAGATAAACTTAAAATAACCCTTTTTACTCTAAACTTTTTAAATTTGGATTCATCAGGACTTAGTGCTGCGGAAAGGCATATGTGTCCAAAAAATGTACATAAGCCCAAGGTACTTTGGAAGGATATTCTAACAGGACAATGGAAAGGTCCTGACCCAGTAATTGTCTGGAGTCGAGGGTCTGTTTGTGTGTTTCCACAGGGAGAACAGCAGCCGATTTGGATTCCAGAGAGATTAACCAAGGTCCTGACCCAGTGATTGTCTGGAGTCGGGGGTCTGTTTATGTGTTTCCACAGGGAGAACAGCAGCCGATTTGGATTCCAGAAAGATTAACTAAAGCGATTTCTACAGACCAAAAAGAAGATGATTTGGCTCAAATCCATAACAACTGATATCCAAAACTCCAGTTTGGCTATTCTTACATCTGCAACAGAACCAGGATGCTTTTTTCAATATCTATTTTATTATTGCCCTTTGCCATATCATGAAGTTCTATTTTGTTTTTTGAGCTCATACAGACCTAGGTTAATGTTTTGCTGATCAGTTCTATTTTTTGACTATAGAGTTTTTAAACATTGCAATGGAGATTTCACCTGTAAAAAGTTATAAGGCCTTTACTATAATGTTATGTGTTGTATGTATTATATTATGTGTGCACACTTGTGTTTTGTGTTATATGTTTGAATGTACGTATGTCCATATATCATATATGATGAGCGCTCATGATAAAATGGATCCAAATATTTTTTTTTCACGTGATTTATATGGTTTAATTTTAAATTGGGTAAACAACTGTTGAGGATTGTTTTAATATGTAAACAAAAAAGAAGGTTAACAGATCTGTTTGTTTACTTTTACCTTTCCTTTTCAGTATATTTAATAATTCTCTTAAAGATAATGTAAATTGTTAAGAAAATTGTTTTCTTTTAGTGCCTTCTGTAGTGTTACATAATTTTTTCTTTAGCCATTATTGCCAGAATTCCTATCTTCATCCCAGTGCCGGTGAAGACAATGTAAATTGTTAAGAAAATTGTTTTCTTTTAGTGCCTTCTGGAATGTTACATAATTTTTTCTTTAGCCATTATTGCCAGAATTCCTATCTTCATCCCAGTGCTGGTGAAGTGAAAGATAAAACCAACCTACAGCTTCTACAATAGCCATCACTGAACTGCTTGCAGAACTTGCCTGGACACATTGTGAGCTCACCTGTATGCATTGTGAACTATCTGTTGGTACAGCGAATTGTGGTAGTGCTGGAGTATTTTTGCTGATGGTGTCACCGGTGGTACAATTTTTCAAAGGAGCCCTCAATTGGCTTAATGTCATGGCATTTTGCATCCTCCTCTACTAGTGATGGTCTAAAATTTGGGGGCCAACAGAGGTGAGGCAAAGAACCTCACCCCCCCACAGGTGCAAAGGCCTATCCACAAGTATGGCTGTATGCTGGACCGGTAGTCAGTGACGGGTATGATCCAATTGCAGTGGTACCAACCTAAGACAGGAGGCTGACGCCTAGAGGTCAGTTCATCCGATGACGGGTAAGGACCATATGTTGAATTGGACTGCCTAACAGGCACGGTCCCTAAGCCACATGCTTGTTGTTTAAACAGAGAGGGGGAGATGTTGAGAGCCACAGCCAAAGGGGCCCCAGCAAACTTCCAGCTGCCAGCACTGCACACATCTCTTCCCTCCTTGATGAATCCCGGAGCCCTCTCACCAAACTACATAGGAGACAGAGAAACTATCCCATTTTCCAAATGATTACACTGTAGCCATGTTTTAAAATGGTAGGATATATCAACCATCCTGTGGATGTTTTGTTTTGTTTTTTGTTTGTTTTCAGTACTGACAGTGAATCCAGGAGTGTTCTACAAATTATTACATCCAAGCCCTTATTATTTTTTATTTTGAGACAGGGTCTATGTAAGTTGCTGAGGCTGGCTGAAACAAGATCCTCCTGCCTCAGCATCCCAAGTAGCTGGGATTATAGTCATGAGCACCATGCCTGGCTGGACCTGAAATTTTGAATGCATATTGTGGGAAGTAGTTTTCTCAAATGCACACCATCATTCATGTTAGCAGATGGCCAGAGTTTTGCATTTAGAACACCACTCTGGACTCTACACAGAGTTCTCAAAATAACTTCTGAAATGGGAGCTGGGTGTGGATGTTGCCCAGAAGAGGACCTGCTTTGGCTCTGATCAGATCTTTGATCTGGGAAGCCAAGGAACTATGGAGCAAGCAATCAATGAAAACAACAGGCTAGAGCCATGGCTCAGAGAAAAGGAATCAAAACCTTGGGTCCTCATATTTACTAATTTTATTTAATATATAGTCCCCTTTTGTAGCATTTAAAATTTTCTTTTTAAGTTGGAGATGGACACAATATCTTTATTTTATTTATTTTTATGTGGTTCTGAAGATCGAACCCAGTGCCTCACACATGCCAGATAAATACTCTACCACTGAGCTATAGCCCCAGCCCTGAAGTTGTTTTTTTGTTTGTAGTATTGGGGTGAACTGTACCACTGAGCTAAATCTGCAACCCTTTTTATTTTTGTATTTTGAGACAGGGTCTCACTAAATTGCCCAGACTAACTCCCACTTGTGATCCTCCTGCTTCAGCTTCTTATGTCTTTAGGATTACAGGCATGCGCCACCACACCCAACCCTCTACATCTATTTTTGTTTTTAGTTGTAGATGGACACAACATCTTTACTTT
The DNA here is from genome assembly GCF_021218885.2 of Marmota monax. Lineage (NCBI taxonomy): Eukaryota > Metazoa > Chordata > Mammalia > Rodentia > Sciuridae > Marmota > Marmota monax. The sequence goes on along the minus strand of NW_026694432.1, from coordinate 20,837,997 downwards.
TATATGGTGCTGAGGATCAAACCCAGTGCCTCACACATTCAAGGCAAACACTCTACCACTGAGCTACAACCCCAGCCCTCCACATCTGTTTTTTGCCTGCACATACCTTTTTCCTCATTCGTAAATGAGGACAGCACCAGTAATGATAACAACATACTAGAGTTGTGGAAATAATGTGGGATTTGGAGTCAAGAAAGTATAGGTTCAAATCTGCCTCTGCCGTGGATTAGCTGAGCAACATTTGGCAAGATATATTGATTCATTAAGCTTTAGTTTCCTCTTCTATGCAGTGAAAATTTAACACCTACTCTTCAGGGTTATTGGAATACTTGAATGAGACAAGAAAAGTGCCTTTGCAGATGTGGGGAGAGGTGCACACCCGTAATCCCATCTGCTCAGGAGGCTGAGGCAGGAGAATTGCAAGTTGGAGGCCAGTCTGGGTAAGAAAGTGAAATCCTGTCTCAAAATAAAATAAAATAAAATGAGAACTGTGGATGTAGTTCAGAGTTAGAATTCTCCTGAGGTCAATCCAAGTACTCAAAGAAAGAAAAAAGAAAAATGTGCCTTGCACATGTGAGGCACTGGGTTCAATCCTTAGCACCACATAAAAATAAATAAATAAAAATGAAAGTATTATGTCCATTTACAACTAAAACAAAAAATAATTTAAAACAAACAAAAATGTGCCTTTATTATTGATAAAGAATAAGTGTTATTATTTTTGATTACCAGAATGTAAATTCCATGAAGACAGGGATTTTGTTTGTGCTGCTTATTGATGTATTCCCAACACTTAAAATGATGCCTGCCACACAGGAAATGTTCAATAAGTATTTAATTGGTGAGTGAATTGTTATCATTACCAAGACCTCTTCCAACTCTTATTTTTATAGAGTTATGAACCTACACAAAAGGAACTTAGCAATGTACCTTAAGCAGGAGATGTACTTTGTATTGATACTAGACAGCTTTGCCTTGTGTAAAGAATCCCCTTGCGAAGTGTGGTGGTACCTGCCTATAATTCCAGTGGCTTTGGAGGCTGAGGCAGGAAGATCACAAGTTCAAAGCCAATCTCAGCAATTTAGTGAGGCCCTAAGTAACTTAGTGAGACCCTGTCTCAAATTTAAAAAACAAAAAGGACTGGGGATATGGCTCAGTAGTTGAACACCCCTGGGTTCAATTCCCAGAACCCTAAATAAATAAATAAATAACAAAGAATTCTTTCCCCCCTCTTTTACCTAGATATCATTACCCTTAGAAACAAGTACACAAGAAACTTGCAATATATTAGGATTTATCTTCTTTTTTAAAATTTTTTTAATATTTATTTTTTTTGTTTTCGGCAGACACAACATCTTTATTTGTATGTGGTGCTGAGGATCAAACCCAGGCCGCACGCATGCCAGGCGAGCGCACTACCGCTTGAGCCACATCCCCAGCCCCCAGGATTTATCTTCTTAACTAGACCACTACTTCTTGGAAGACGGGACTGTTTCTTCTTTACTTATAATAATAATAATTATTATTTGGTACTGGGGATTGAACCCAGGGGTGCTTTACACTGTCCTACATCCCAGTCCTGTTTATTTTTTCTTTTGGGATGGAGTTTCACTAAGTTATTTAGGGTCTCACTAAGTTGCTAAGTCTGTCCTTGAACTTGAGATCCTCCTGTCTCAGCCTCCCAAGTTTCTGAGACTATAGCTATATGCCATTGAATCAAGCTTTTATTTATTTTTAAATGTCATTATACTGCTTAATGCATATTACCCGATTCCTCCATCAAACTTGTGGATTAGTAAAATAGCTGGATCATTGTAAGTACCTAATAAGTTTTTCACCTACTGAGATGGGGACCCAAGAGAGGAAGAAGATTTAGTCAGGGGTCCTGCCTCCCAATGGACAAACTCCATTGAGAATGAAGAATCAATTATGTTGGGAGCATTGTGTGTCCCTTGTTAAAGCATCCTCTGTCCCCACATATGTAACTTAATGAGACACTGATATTCTCTTACTTTCTTCTGGAAATGAAATTGAAAGGGGCAACCTAGGAGAATAAGAAATATGACTATTTTAATAATGTTCACTTTTCCATTAAGACTCTTTTCAGGTGTCTTCTGTGAACCAGGCAATATTCTAGGGAAAAATGTGGGGCAAGATGAGAAACACTGAATGGTCCCAGTACTGGAGCAAATGATCCAGTAGACTCTAGATCATAGAAACAGGCTAGTGAGCACTAGCTACACTAACAGTAATAATTTTTATTTATTAAGAACTGAACAAGCTTGGTGGCACATGTCTGTAATCCCAGATATGCAGGAGGATTACAAGTTCATAGTCAGTCTGGAAAACTTAGTGAGACTCTGTTTCAAAATAAAAATAGAAAATTTTGGAGATGTAGCTCAGTGGTAGAGTATCCCTGGGTTCAAACTCCAGTATTGGGGGCGGGGGAGGGGAGAAAAAACTATACGGCAGACAGTAGTTTGAAAGATTTCCCTGTATAATCTAACTTCAGTCTCACAATCTCTGAGAGCGAAGTATTCTCATTATCTCCACTGGACTGAGGAGGAAACTGAGGCACAAAAAAGGAAGTTGCCTTAGATCACAGAGCTGTAATAAACATGGGTAATCTGACACCAACACCTGTGATCTTATGAAAAGTGCTAATAAATAAGGAAATCTTTTTAAAATTAGTAGTAGAGAAATTAGTTTCCTTTTTAGTCTGGTCTTCTTTGACCAAACAAACAAACAAAAACAAAAACAAAACAAAACAAAAAACCCTCTACTCTTTCCTTACCCTTTATGGACACATGAGTTCTACACATTTTTCTGAAGGGAAGCTTGAGCTACCCACACCACTTTCACAGAATCACGCATTACTGAAAATTCCCTTTCTTTAGTGTCCAATAACGTCTCTTCATCTGTCTCAGGTATGAATTATGTCGGTGTTAATCGGGACGTTAAGGAAACCAGGAACACAAGAAGGCATTCTCAAAGCAGGGGGCTGGGAGCCAAGAGCGTGGCTTCGTTCAGCACCAAGGACAGAGCCAAGGCTGCCTCAGGACCCTGGACAGAGAAGCTAGGCGCGCCTGCCCGGGGACCCAAAAACCCTTCAGGGCGGACTACGGGAAACCCAAGCGCTCAGCTCTTCTTTTCTTTTCTTCAAACGACCTCGGTCACCTGCTTCTGAATCTTAGAAACAGAGGTACAGGAAACAAATATATTTTAAGGGCTCTACTAACGGGGAAGATAAAACTCTTGGTGGGGAAGCTTGTGTTAGTAAAAATGGTTTTGACTAATATACTCGGAGAATTCTTCAAAGATCTAAATTACAGTCCTCAGTTGGCAGCAGGACACTGCTAATGATATGTGTTAATGATACTTATTTTTTAGGCTGAATAGAAAAGCGTCCCCGTTGTCCTTTTTATTCCCAAAGTTCTAGCCCTCATTCTTTACACTCAAGTTTTTGTCTCGTCAAGACAACTCCACAGTAAAAGGAAATCTGTCCACAATCCCTGGCTCCCACCCCATCTTCCCCTTTCCTATCCCCACTTTCCCCCTTTCTCTGTCACATACACACGTGGTCACGCGCGCGCGCGCACACACACACACACACACACACACACAGAGCTGCAGCGTGAGAACCGCGAGTTGTTCGGCACACTTGTGGAGAAGACTGAACTCAGAGCGAGCGGATGCCCCCGAAAGCAGGCTCTGTCCCTTTAAATGGGTAGAGGCAGTGGGGGAGGGGAACTGGCCGGAGCTGGCATTGTCCAGTTTGAACTGAGCACCGGAAGTGAAGGGGCAGGGCCAGGGCCGTGCACTGAGCCCCGGGCCATTGTCCATCTCCAACCAGGGCAGTAGCCAACCCCCTGGCCCACCCTCTTTATCTCCTAAAACCGAGGCTTCCTCTTCAAATGAGGAGACCCCCTATTCCAGTTCTTCCGCCAGCCCCATTATGGGGACGGTAAAGCACTTTAGGATGGTGATTCTGAGACAAGGAGGGTCTGGAAATCTCAGAGTGTCGGGAGTCCTGGAGGTAGTGCCTCCACCCAGCAACCCACTCAGCCCCTCTCCCTGCAGTGGATGGAAAGGCATGGGGGTGGGGTGGGGACGGGGTGGGAGGGCACTGGTGAGAGAGGGACACACTTCCAGGCCCTTTGGGTTCCTCCCGCTCTCGCTGGGAGCTCTACCTGAAAACAACATGAGACACTTGATTTGGAAAGGAGGAAAGAAGGAAGGGTTCTTTACACCGCATCAATTAGGAGCGCTTTCTCTCTTTTAGTTGGGGAGATCCAGAAAACTCCTCGAGTCCGAAACTCCAGGAGGCAGAGACGTTTAGTTGTAGTGAGCCGCAGGCTGACTTTGATAGGCAGCGCCTTGGTCAGGACAGGAGATCCGCGCTGCGGGATCTACAGCCTCTGCCCTGCTCCCCCATCCCCGACTTCCTAGTGTCCAGAACTCCAGGTCTATCTAAGCACACGGGGGTGGGGGGTGAGAGCGGGTCAGCGCCAAGCAGCCGGGTCAGTTCAGAGGCCTAAGGGGGAAGGGGGGAGGGGCGCTCAAGGACTGGGGGAGGGGGAGGGCTCATCCATTTCTCCCTTGACAGGTGGTTTGTGTTTCTGATTGGCCAGCGCCACCAGGCTCACACCTCCCTCCCCCAACTCTCTGGAATGTATAATTATCTGCGTGGGGGGTGGGGGTGGTGTGTGAGTGTGTGTGTGGGAGCAGTCACATGGTTTTAAAACTAGCCCCCCATGTCCCCTACCTGTATCTGCTTTGGGGACCCCACTGAGTCCTTAAAGTGCAGGATCCCAAATTCTGGGGTACGCAAGATTTCCAGGGCAGACGACCCCCATCTCCAGATGTGTGTATATGGAGGGGGTATCAAACCTCAAGGTTCTGAGAAGGGACACCCCAGAGGTGTCAGAGACCAGAGCGTTGGGGGAGGGCCAGAATCGGAGCCAGAGGGAAAGGGAGGGGAGAGAAGAAGGAGGGGAGGGGAGGGGGCTGCCCGCGGGGGGTTGGGTCATTGTCTTTTAGAATTTGGGAGCCTTTGAAAAGCCGTGGGCCCTCCCACCGCTATTGTGCGGGGGAAGATGTAGCAGCCTCTTCTCCGAACCACCCCTTTGCCTGCGGACTTCTCTGGGGCCAGCAGCCGCCCGACTAGGGGCCCGGGGCCACGGGCTCAGCAGACGACCATGGGCTCGGTGTCCAACCAGCAGTTTGCAGGTTCGAGCTCGGGACTTAGCGGGGACACCTTAGGGTGCAGGGCGCCCAGGAGCCACGTAGAAGGGAGGTGGGGAAGTATCCTTCGGGCTGCCCGTAGTACCCCAAGTCGGTGCGGTTTCCTGCTTCACGGGGCCATCTCGGGAGTAAAGAACCCCGGAGTCCCAGTGGCGTGCGCGCCGAACCTGCGGGGGCGGAGGGAGAGAAGAGGAGGGGCCTGTCGGACCGTGTGTCCCCCGGCAACGTGCTGTGGGAACAGGAGCAAAACTTTCGGGGCACCTCTGGCCTCGGTGTAAGCTTTGGAGCGCGGGTGGTGGCCGGGACAGGTTTTTTCTCGGCATGCCCCCTCCTGGTGTACACCGCAGGCTGGACACTGGGGTCTCCCGGCTAGGTCCAGAGAGGGCCCTTCGTGGCCCTCCAACTGAGCGACTGGCCCTTCCTATCTCCAGGTGGCTGCACCAAAGCGGCGGAGAAGGCGCCCGAGGAGGCGCCGGCGGACGCGGCCCGGGCAGCAGACGAGCCGCAGTTGCTGCACGGTGCCGGCATCTGTAAGTGGTTCAACGTGCGCATGGGGTTCGGCTTCCTGTCCATGACCGCCCGCGCCGGGGTCGCGCTCGACCCCCCAGTGGACGTCTTTGTGCACCAGGTGAGACTGATTCTGGTAACTTTGCTGTGGAAAAGGGGAACTAGGAGCGCATATCCGTGGGTGGGCGGACAAGCTCGGCTGTTGGATTGAAGATCAAGGACTCATTGTGTGACCCCATCTTTGCCCATGCACCCCAATTCTAAGGCCCCATTTACTACAACCTGGCGAGAGGGGGATGCAAGCACTGATTATCAGTACCCCCGCCCCCTTCCGGGAACCCCTCCGGCTTACCACGTGTCTATTACCTCTTTCCCCTGGGAAGAGGGCAGGGGGCAGAGAGGTGACCCCATGTGGCAGAAACTAAGGTTGTATTGTGCTTGCGGGTGGGGGGAGGGCGAGCAGGCCGGCCAGGAAAGCACATGCCGGGCCTGAGCCGGGCGCCCAGCGCCTTTAACGTCTGAATGTAGCTCGGAGGGCGGGAGAGAATGAAGGGAACTGGTTACCAGACCCAAAGGCGTAAAGCTGAGAAATCAGCCGCGTCCCCTGTTTAAAGCCGACCTCATGAGAGGTCATCGGAAAACTCAGGCCCTGAGGCCTGGGTAGGTTTCACAAATTCCTGAAGGATCCATCTGGGGTCTTGAAAGCTCCTTTAGAAGATTCGTTACAGTTCAGGACTAAGGGCTTTGCTGTCCAACTCCTGCCAGGAAGGAAAACCTTAAGGAGCCCAGGCTTTTACATTCCTGGGACGGGCTAGGAGAGAGTTGGGTCGGTGCAACCCCAAGTTCTCAGTTAAAGCAGGACAGCACAGTATGGGGTGAAATTCAGTGTCGCAGGTCAGGGGGTGGAGGGAGGCTGGCCTCTGGACCTATTCTCCTCAGTTTGGCATTTATGGCCCCAGACAGCCATTGATTGCTGTCCTAACATTCCTAGCCTCAAACAAGAGCCAAAGACTTTGGTCTCCCTCCTCCCAGGCTTCTCTTCCCATAATATCCTAGAGGTATTGCAGGGATCCTGGGCCACCAGCTTAGGAGTAAAAGAAGTTGTTGCATGTGCCCATTCCATCTTTGGTTGGGACTATTTGGAAACAAAAAATTGCTAATCCCTGGCCCTGTGGGTTGACACCCAGGCCGGGCAGGGAGGGGTTACTTCAGGGAGGTTGGCTTTAGGAGCCATGGGGGAGGGGAAAGGAGGATGTGGGGATTAAGGGTTGGAGCCTGAGGGATGGCATTCTGGAGGGGGAGGGGTAGGGAAGGGAGATGCTGGGTGGACGGTTGGAGGCAGTAGAGAAGTCTCCAGTCATGAGTGAGGAGGTAGAGTAGGGGAAACTATGAAGATAGAGGATTCAGGGAAATAGGGACCCACTGGTTACTGTTAGCTGTTAGTACCATAGGGTCACTGGGCTTCTAGAACATTTGCCAAAAGGACCTGCAGGAGGAAGCTTAACTACCCTTTTGCAGCCCCTTTCTTCACGGCCCCCCAACATTAGATAGCTAGTATCTGGCTGGTGGCTTTGCCCCCTCCTCATTTACATATGTGAATGATAACCCACAGGAAGTAATTGTGGAAGAAAGAAGGGAATTGGCCTCTTTAGATCTATTAAATCACTTTATTACAGGAACCAGCTTTGAATGGCCCTCCTCAGCAGGGTGGCAAGCCTCCCCCACTCTCCCATTTATCTGATCACAAAGAGATTAAAATCTTTCCTGGTATGGGGACAGACTGGACAGCTTCCCCAATTTTGGGAGGCTGAAATAAAAGAGTCAGATCCAACATTTTCTTGTCTCCCCTCAAGGCTGCTTAGTAGGGAGGGACTGAAGGGAATGTATTCCCTGATCTGGATTTCCTTACTCATCAATTGGAAATCTGTGCCTCAGCAGACTTATCCTTAGGATCCAGAACAATTGGAAAATTATTGGATATCATGGAAGACAGCAGGGGCCAGCTTGGAGACACTCTGGACTTCAAGGTGTTGGAACATCCAGGGAACCAAGAGCTGAATGAGTTATCAGGAGGGAGCTGAGCTGGAATAAAGAATCAAGAATCTGTCCCCTAATCTCCACTCTCCCAATGGTGGTCAAAAAGGACAATAACTGGTCTTTATTTTGCCTCTGGGGTTTGGGCTGGTCCACAGACTGCACCTTAGTAAGTTAGGCTAGTAATTTGAAATCCCTCTCTGGAAATCTAATGGCAGAGGAAATTTGTAGTTGCTGGATAACCTCTAAAAATTGTTTGCTGGGGGAGGAAAGTTACTGAAATGGAGAGGATCAGAAATCTTTAGCTGTTGTTTTGGGGCATCCTGGGGTTAGGGTGAAACGGTAAGGACAATGGTCCTAAGGTAGCATTTGCCAGGAAGAGGGGATTATAAGCCCTTCTAACATCCTTTTAACTATTATTCTTATACTCCCTTCCACATACTTTATTATGTACCCTTGGAGTAAATGTGTGTGAGAAAAAGCTTATCTGTGGCTCCCCTACTCAAAAAAGAGATTTTTGTGACACCCCTTTTATCAGCTACAGGTCATTGGATCTAGAAAATCTCTGGAATCTGTGGCATTAGGGGAATGTAAGAATCATAATAATGGTAAACTTCAAGCCCTTAAATCAAGTTTCAATCAAGGTTTCTTGACCTCAACACTATTAATGTATTTTGAGCAGGGTAATTTCTCATTGTGGGGTTTATTTGTTCATTATAGGAAATATAGCAAGATTCTGGCTTCTGTACCTTAGAAGCCAGTTGTACCCTTCAGTTGTGACAACCAAAATGTCTCCAGATATTGCCAAATAGCCCCTGGGAGGTAGAATCACCTCCAGTTGAGAAACCATTCTAAAGAGAAAGCAGAGCAACAGAGCAAGAAAGAGCTAAACTGTTTCCTATTTCCTGGAGATTCACCAAGAATGCTAAAATCCCTGTGGCCATTTTAAGAGTTCTGGCTTAACTCATGTTTCCAGTGGTTCAAAACCCAAGCTACCAAGATTTGTAGAAATTCTTTAAGTGAGGAAAAAAATGTCTTTTCCATAGTGTCTAAGTACCCTGGTAGCTAAAATGCTGTATTAGAAGGCTGAGCAGCAAAAAGAAAAGCACATAGTTGATCAAGGAAACCTCATGGCCTGCTTTTTTGGAAGAAAATTGAGGGTTGGTGAGAGCAATCTCTGTCAGGGTCTGGGTTAGAACTATTGGGTTCAAAGGGCACATGGGCTCTTTCAAAGCCGCCTGGTTTTTTAACTTTGCACCTTTGATTCCTTGCTTCATTTCTAGTTATTGATGCATTTCTCTTATACTCTTAACCAATGTGTAAGCTCTTTGAAAAGAGGAACTTGGCTGTCTGGGTCCAAGTGTATGAGTGAATATGAAAAAGTAAAGGAGTCTTGAGCACAAGTTCCGTGGCGTCATTAATTGATTCTTTCCCATCTTTTTTTTTCCCCCCAACCCAGTACTGGGAATGGAACTCAGGCCTTGTGTTTGCTAGGCAAGTGTCTACCACCCAGCTACATTCCATTTTAATGGGAAAAGACAGGTTAAAAATAAATCACCTTGGTTTTTCAGAACACTGGTAAGAAGTCCATGTGTTAATTTGGGCATCGCAGAATCTTCTGGGATCCTTCTCTTTCTGAGTAGACATACTTTCTAGACAATGTCCCATGTAAAGTCTATACCACCATCCTGAGCAGAGCATCTATTTGATGAAAGCTTCTACTTGTTGGTTTGTGACACTATTGCCCATCCCATAAGGGGTTTTTAGTGACTTTTACTGGGGCATTGTTCCTCAAACATTTCTAATCAACCACCTACTTACCCTACTGGAATCCATGTTTTATTTTTTTTAAGAGACAGGGTCTCACTGAGTTGCTTAACGCCTCGCCTTTGCTGAAGCCCGCTTTGAACTCAGGATCCTCCTGTCTCAGCCTCCCAAGCCTCTGGAATTACTATGTTTTATGGAGGAACTGCTCTGGGTACAACCACGCCTCCCTTCTTGCAGAAGATATGAACAATAATTTTGTGTAGCACTGGTCTGAGGGGTGGAAGGAGTTGGGGGAGAAGGAGGAAACTTCCAAGAATAGTATGTAATTTTTAGCATCTTAGGTTGGAGTTTCTGAATTCAGACAGGAAACCAAAGTCCAAGAAGGGAGATGACTCTTCTATACAGCAGTGTACAAGAACTGGGTTTTTGGCATAAAACCCCAGGAACCTTTTTATTTCCACACTGAATTCCTTAAGCAAGGTGGAGGTGGGGTGAGTTCAAAATAAGCACCCTATCCTTGCAAATCCTTCATCTTAAGGATGGAGGAAGGCAAGATGAGCACAATAAGGAGCTCAGGAGGTAGATCTACACACACACATGTTCACAGTTCAGAACCCTTCAGTCTCCTCAGCCTAGGCTCCCGCACATGCTGGTGCGTAGCACCATCTGGTGGAGAAGTATCGACAGAAGCCAGTGAGCCTGGCCGCCCTAAGGCAGGGTGTTGGTAGCAGCTTTTGGTTCTGATCATCTTTTTTTCCATCCTTCTCCAAATAAACTGGTTTCTTGGTGAACTGATTGGGTTTCTAACCTCTACAAAACTCTACTTCCAGAAATGAAGCTCAAGGAGAGCTCTGATAGGACAGGGCTTAGTTATTAAAATTACTTTTATGTGCTTTGCTTCTTTTTGTGTGTGTGATTCTGGGTATTGAATCCAGGGATGTACTCTACCACTAAGCTACATCCCAAGCCCTTTTTTCAGACAGGGTCTCTCTAAAAATTCCTGAGGCTGATCTTGAACTTGCAATCCTTCTGCCTTGGCTTTACAAGTTGCTGGGATTTACAGGCATTATTCTATTAGAGTTTAAAATGAGATCTGTGATTTGCATTATATCAGGTCATGCTGGCTAACAGGCTGTTTGCAATCAGCCCAGCTCTTGCCTTTCACTATGACTTTTCTCAGGGTGTGTATTAACCCCTCTGTTTCCATGTGAACTGTAACATGGGGGTCATAGCTTGCCACATGAATTTGATATGGGGGTTAAGTGCTTAACCTATGGTAAGCATTAATTAATAACAGTTATTTTGGATATTAGAGAACTTAATTTGTTCAACAAATATTCGTGTACTGCTGGAAACCTAGATCTGAGGGTAGGGACATATACTGGAGAACTTTGAACTGGAGTGACTCTGGGGGTTGCAGGAGAGCCAAGAACCCCTGTTTTGGGCTCCATGAGCTAGAGCAAGTACCCTGAAATTCTGACTTGCAATTTATGTGGGAAGAAACAATATGACTAAGATCAGCAGTGATCCAGTTGGAAGGAACCTGATTTGTGTCTCTCTTTTTTTCTTTTTTTTTTTTTTTAGGGATTGAACTCAGGGCCTTATACATGCAAGGCAAGCACTCTACCAACTGAACTATACCCCCAGCCCAGAGCCTTAAACTTTTAAAATTCATATTTAATGAGTGACCCCCAAGCTTCATATCTCTACATGTTGGCAGAAGCTGTTCCTGGAAAGGGGTGATGGATGTTTGTGGGGGAAGAGGGGAGAGGCAGTCAATGAGGTATTAAGAAGGGAGCAGAAGGTGGAAGTACCACTAGTGGAGGGAAATCATACCTTGCTACCAAATAGAGATGTTTGCTGCAAGTGCCTCTACCTACCAAGGCAGCCTGAGCAGTGCGCCCAGGCAGGCTGCCCACTTCCTAACTTGAACAAATTGGGAAAGGAAGATGGGATTCCTGTCTTTCTCAACTTCTCCCCTTTAAAATATTTGTCTGAATGAATAATTAAGATTCTAGCAGGAAAGATCTGACTGAAGGCATCCTGTTGGTGGTGGTGGGGATATCCTCTTTTTAGTTAGACCTAGGAGATATGGAGTGGGCAGGCCTGAGAAGGGAAGATGGCTACTGGATTTGACTTCGGCACATTTGGCAAGACTGACTGGGGAAGAGAAGTGTTTCTGTATCTGTTTTCCCTACTGTGACCATAACCCCAACCTGGAGAGGAAGGGAAGAACTGATCCTGTCGAATGTGGGGGAAGGGGAGAGCATACTGGGGATCTGCTCCTTGGAACTCCAGGAATCTGACCACCAGAACCAACCAGTGTCAACTCTTTGTTTCCTGGGGCTGGGCTCTATTGGGGGAGCTCAGGCCATGCCCCTCCCCCCAAGGCCTTTTCTCTTTGGAGGGGATGGGGAGAGGGCGGGGCCTTGCTTTGTGTGTGGTTGGGGGTAGTACAAGAATTTCAGGCTCCTTTCAGATTCAGGCCCTGGGAGGCTGGCTCTGTTGGGCTGCATGCCTCCGAATACCTATCTGATAAGAGAGGAATTCAAACTATGTGTTTTGGAAAGGAACAGGGGAGGGGGGCAGGGAGCCACCCCTGGAGACCACCAGTTTAAATCTTGGCCAGCCGGTTAGGTTGAGGTGCCTGCAGGGGTGTTTTGTACTCTTTGTAAGTCTTCTTAACAGACCTCAAGTCTTCCAGTGATGACTAGACCTAGGAGGACTTAATCTTATAGTGCCTGTCCCCATGTATGGTACCCCCTTGCTTCTAAAAGTGATTCAGTAAACTGGAGCTTGCGGAAGAGATATTTTTCTGGTTTCCATAGATGGTTAGTGAGTTCATTTTGAGTCTCTTGACACTTGGTTCTCCCTGTTACCCTGCCCCCAACCAGCCTGAAGAGGTGGGTAATTGCCACTCACCCAGGATTTATGTGTGTTAGGAGGCTAAGTGTTAACTACTTTTCATGCATAAAACCTCATGGTTCCACCATAAAATTAAGTTTATGCTCCATTTTATAAATTAGTATGGAAAGGAGGGTGAATTATCTCAGACTTTTAATCCTTGTTTTTAACCACTCATTGCTGGATCACAGCTGGAATTATCTGGAGAGAAGGCTAGTCTTTTTCCTTGAATACCTTCCAATTCACTGACTTATCTCTTGTCCTGGCTCAGTGATAGACAAGTCCAATCAAAGGTTAAATTTCTGTGCAACAGGGAAGAGGACAGGTCCTTTGGCCACTGAGGTGTTTTTATTTCCTGTTTGAATGCTCTTGCCCTGTGTCCACATCAAGCTGGGGCTGTGTGTTGGGAGGCATTATATCCCTGGATGTTCCCCTGAGGATAAAAACAAGTGAAGGGGGTGTTTGGGATGTATTTCAGTGGTAGATCACATGCCTAGCATGTGCAGAAGCCCTGGGTTCACTCCCTAGCATCCTTATTCCTCTCCAGGGGAAAAAAGCTACAAGAATCCTGTAGCTTTGGAATATTTCTATGATGGGATAGTTACAAATAATAATACATAAAGTATTTACTGCATACTTGATATTTCCATATAATTTTCATTAGAGCCTATGAAGTTGAAAGAAAGGCACTGTTTTTTTTCATTTTCTGGATCTGAGGCTCAGATGTGAGTGACTGATAAAAGGTCACAGAACCAGTAACTGGAAGGACAGCATTTCATAAAGCAGGATGTGGATGGCTCCTAAGCGTTTGTTCGTGACCAGTACCCTTGGTAGAAGTAAGTTAGCCACATGTGGGGGTGTATACATCTGTAATCCCAGAAACTGGGAAGCTGAGGCAAGAGGAACACAAGTTCAAGGTCAGTTTTAGCAACTAGTGAGATCCTGCCACAAAATTAAAAATAAAAGGGCCATAGATACATTTACCATGTGTGCTACCACACCTGGTCCTTCTTGACATATTTGATACACTCTGGTTGTTTTACCCTAATAAGTTTTAATGAAGACTCTTCTGGAGAGCGCATGGGAGATACTGTCACCTCTACTAATGTGGTATTGATGTATAAGTGGCATGGTAGTAACTGAGTTTTAAGTCAGGAACTCTGGGTTCTTCTAATGCTTGTTTTGCAAGTGTCAGGGTTTTTTTCAGTTTTGGTAGAAACATGCATATTTTCATGGGATTATTCCATACAAACTGTTCTAAATATTGCTTTTTAATACTGTTATCTGGGGCTGGGGATGTGGCTGAAGCGGTCGTGCGCTCGCCTGGCATGTGTGCAGCCCGGGTTCGATCCTCAGCACTACTTCCAAACAAAAATGTTGTGTCTGCCGAAAACTAAAAAATAAATATTAAAAAATTCTGTCTCTTAAAAAAAAATACTGTTATCTGCTCACTTTAAGTCAAATAATTAAAATTGCCTCCTTATTGCCAGGTGTTTGGGCACATGTTTATAGTCCCAGCTATTCAGGAGGTTGGAGTATGAGGATCAGAAGTTCAAGGCCAGCCTGAGCTGTGAGAACCCATCTCAAAGAAAACCAAACAAATAGCCACCAAAACAACCAACATGACTCCTAGCAATAATATGATTCATCTCACACTAGTGGAGACAAACACAAACACAGAGACAAAAAACTACCTCTGTTCTTTAGTTCATCCAAAAATGTGCTAGGCATTATCTGATGTACCAACATGAGCAACAGGGCTTACTTGCATGGTATTCATTATTGTGGCTGTACCAAATTTTATTAAACTGTTCCCCATGCCCTCTCCTCTCAGAAGAGTCTTCATTACAACTTCATCTTATGAGGGTAAAACAGCCAGACCTGTGTCAAATATGTCAAGAAGGACCAGGTGTGGTGGCACACAATGATAACTGTATCTATGGCCCTTTTATTCTTAATTTTGAGACAGGATCTCACTAGTTGCTAAAGCTGACCTTGAACTTGTGTTCCTCTTGCCTTAGGTAGTAAGTTATTTACCTTTTTTGGGGGGCAGGCACCAGGGATTGAACTCAGGGGCACTGAACCACTGAGCCACAACCCCAGCCCTATTTTTTGTATTTTATTTAGAGGCAGAGTCTCATTGAGTTGCTTAGTGCCTCGCCTTTGCTGAGGCTGGCTTTGAACCTGCAATCCTCTTGTCTCAGCCTCTCTAGTGGCTGGGATTACAGGCATGCGCCACCGTGCTCGGCAATTTACCATTTTTAACACCAATGATATACCGAATATGTCATGCTAAATCTTCCTAAAAATTAAACCTACTAATACTTATCTAGTTCTTCTTTATTTTTTTTAAAATTTTATTTATTTATTTTAAAATTTTTAGTTGTAGTTGGACATAATATCTTTCTTTTGTTTATTTATGTGGTGCTGAGGATCAAACCCAGGGCCTCACACATGGTAGGCGAGCGGTCTACCACTGAGCCACAACATCAGTCCCTCTAGTTCTTCTTTTTTTTTTTTTTTTTTTTAAGAGAGAGTGAGAGAGATAGAGAGAGAGAATTTTTTAATATTTATTTTTTAGTATTTGGCGGACACAACATCTTTGTTTGTATGTGGTGCTGAGGATCGAACCCGGGCTGCACGCATGCCAGGCGAGCACGCTACCGCTTGAGCCACATCCCCAGCCCCTCTAGTTCTTCTTTATATATATTTTTCCTTGACATTTAGGTGTTTAATTCCAAGTGGATAATTAATTTGTTTCAGCAAAATTTGACTTGTTTTCCTCACCTACTGATTTCTCCATATAGTCTTGGATCTCGCTGTGACTTTCAACTTTAATCCTCTCATCTGCGTGCTTGGATCATGCTTGGATCATTGGACCTGCTTGGATCATTATCCTTCAACTTTGAGTAACACTTATGTATAAAAATACACTCTACTGTCATGTTAGGAAAAAAAATAAGGTACCAGGGAGACGGAGGGCTTGTTGATGTTTATATACATGTAAAATATAGTCTTTGATTCTGTAAGTTTATTCTAAGTCCATGGTTATTCTACCTTTAAAATTTTGGGTTAATGTTTAAAAATCTGTGCATGTCTCCATGGTTAAAGAAAGAAGGAAAGAAAAAGATTATATAAGAATAGTATAAAAAGTTCCCATATAACCATTACCCAGATTTATCAATTAGTTACATTTTGCCCCATTTGCTTTATCATTCTCTTTATCTTTGTACCGTTTTAGGTTTGTTTGTTTATACTTTTTTTTTTTTTTTTTTTTGGTACCAGAGATTGAGCTCAATGGTTTGAGACAGGGTCCTACTAGTTGCCAGGCCTGGCCTTAAACTTTTGATCCTCCTGCCTCAGCCTCCTGAGTCCCTGGGATTAAAGGTGTGCACCCCTGCGCCAAACTGTAATAGTTATTTTTTTAACCATAAATTGCAGTATTCAGCATCTTTGTCTTTAAATATTTCCATGTGTATTTCTTAAGAATAGGGACATTCTCTTATATCATCTAAGTGCAATGATCATAATCAAATTTGACATTGAGACATTTATCCATATTCCATATACAAATTTTGTCAGTTATCCTAATTTTTTCCTATTCCAGGAAAATCCAGAATCTTGCATTCCATTTAATTACACAGTTCTTGCTGTTTTTTCCTTCATGATCTTGACATATTTGAAGTGTGTATATCTGGTATAGAATATCCCTCTATTTGGGTTTGTCTGATGTTCCCTCAGAGTTAGATTCAGAGTGAGCAGTTTAAAGTGATATGTCTTTGGTTGGTGCATTGAACCAAGAAATAGTGTCCCTTTTCAATGTGTCCCATTATAGTTTCAGTAATGCTAAACTTGAAGAATGTGGCTAGGGTGGTGGTCTAAGTCTCGTTGGCTATTACTTCTTAACATTTTTTAATAAAGCATACATTAAAGCTTTGATATTAAATACTGCCTAATTTTGCATTTTGTTCCCAATATTCTAGTTACTTATTCTTTTGGTGGTAATATAAGAACTGAGGCATTGTGTGAATACAAAATGTTTAAGGGCTTTATAGTGCTACCTTTATTTTCTTCAATTTTGTATTTGTTGATTTCTTATAAATGCTTACATTTAGACTTTTTTTTCCCTTAGGACTTTAAATTGGCTGCAAAGCAATGTTTTGGCATATACTTATCATCATAATCTTTGTTAATGTAATGTAGATTTTTGTTGTTCTTACTTATGGTGATTCTTGGTATTTAGTTCTTGTTGCTTAAGGGGAAATGCTGTCACTCTTGCTTTCCTATCTTGCAGGAACAGGTTTGTGCACTTTTGAGTTTTTTTGTTGTAATAATGGAAATGAATGGTAACATCTACCATGTTTTCCTTTACCAGAGTAAGCTGCATATGGAGGGCTTCCGGAGCCTGAAGGAGGGCGAGGCAGTGGAGTTTACCTTTAAGAAGTCTGCCAAGGGCCTGGAATCCATCCGTGTTACTGGCCCTGGTGGTGTGTTCTGTATTGGGAGTGAGAGGCGGCCAAAAGGGAAGAACATGCAAAAACGCAGATCCAAAGGAGACAGGTATGGCTTGGAAGCCAGCTTGTGTAGTCTTCTGGGTCATAAGGGGGTATGTTCTCCCAATCTGTCACTTGTATCAGGTTGCCAAAGATAAATGAAGCCTATGGTCCCTGGTAATCTTGCTATTGGGTTTAAAACGTCTTAGCTCTGAGCAGATTATATCTTTTTTATTTTTTGTTTTGAAATAGGGTATTGATAACTTACCTAGGACCTTGCTAAGTTACTGAGGCTGGCTTTAAATTTGTGATCCTCCTGCGTCAGCCTCCTGAGTCACTGAGTTTACAGGTGTGCACCACCATGCCCAGCCAATATCTGATTTTTCTAAAATTCTTTCTAAGAGTATGGTAGGCCGCCATCTATTCCCCAAGTTGCAGTCTGCAGTTGGGGTCAGTGACTCGACTCTAAGTATCTTAGTATTTTCAAATTGACATGAATCTGAAGATGACATATAGTTAGATTTGGAAATGACTTAGAGATCATCTAGTTTATTTCTTCATCTGTAAGTGGGGAAACTGGTCTCTGGCAAGGAAGGTAGTGACAGTCCTGGACCCAAGCTCAGATGGTTTCCCTCTGGGGAGCACTCTAACCTCTTCTCATACCTTTGTCTCACCTTTCCCACATTGCTTTATACCAGGTGCTACAACTGTGGTGGGCTAGATCATCATGCCAAGGAATGCAAGCTGCCACCCCAGCCCAAGAAGTGCCACTTCTGCCAAAGCATCAATCATATGGTAGCCTCATGTCCACTGAAGGCCCAGCAGGCACCCAGCTCCCAGGGCAAGCCAGCCTATTTCCGGGAGGAAGAAGAAGAGATCCACAGCCCTGCCCTGCTCCCTGCAGAGGCCCAGAATTGAGCCATAGCGGGTGGGGGCTATTCTTTTGCTATCAGGAGTTCAAGGAGCAGGCATCAATCGGCAGAGTGGAGAAAGTGGGGATAAGGGTGGGTTGGGGGTAGCTGGCAGTGCCAAGTTTCTCAGGCCGGGGTTCCCCTGCATCATCCCATCTTCCCTTTCAGTGGGGGGAAGGGGCGAGGCAAAGGAACTCCAGCCATGCTCTATCGAAATGCAAGTAAGGGCTTTGGGGCAAAGCCACCTTAAAACCTGTGTGCTTTATCTGATTCTTCACCCCAAAACCTCTAGCTTTTGAAAGTGGCCTGGATGATAGGGAGGTTGTTTTCCTTTCAAAGAAGGAAATGTAATAATATTTCCCTTGCCAGGGCATGAAACAGTTAACACAGAAGATCAGATGAATGGACCCAACCCACAAACTACCACATTCTGTGGGAGAATCTCAGGAGCAAAGCAGGGTTTTCACATCTTGTTACCTTCCTCATAATCCAATCTTGGGATATAGTGCTGGAAACTGTCCCAAGTCATGGGTTGTGAGGATAGGCAAAAGGGGTGGTTGGGGAAACAGCTGCAGACCCACTGCTCCTAGCTCACTCCCACTCTTTCTGGGCCAATGTGATTTTATTTATTTGCTCCCTTGGATAACTGCACCTTGGGTCCCACTTTCTCCAGGATGCCAACTGCACTATCTGTGTGCGAATGACGTATCTTGTGCATTTTAACTTTTTTTTTCCCCCTTAATATAAATATTCTGGTTTTGTATTTTTGTATATTTTAATCTAAGGCCCTCATTCCTGCACTGTGTTCTCAGGTACATGAGCAATCTCAGGGATAAGGCGGCAGCAGCTCCAGGTCTGCACAGCAGGAATAATTTTTGTTGTTGTTTTTATCACCATGGAGAGCAACCATTTGGAGTGCACAGCCTATTGAACTACCTCATTTCTGCCAATTAGAGCTCGCTTTTCTGCTATACTGTCCTCTTGAAACCCCCTCCACCTTAAATGTTTCATAGGAGACTAGGTTTTAATTGAGTTGCCCCATGACTTGATTTCCTTGTACTGGAAGACTGGAAATTAGTCTAAACAAAAAAAAAGTGGTGCAGGGAAGTTTGAGAGGTGGGGGCCAGGTTAACAGGTCCAGAGAGGAAGCCAAAGTTAAGTGATGGTTGTCTAATGCTAAGGCATGGAACTTGCTTTATAGACCCATCCTTCACCAGATTAGCCTAGGCCTACCATGTACAACAGGGTGTATATGTGTTTTTGTTTTAAAATTTTTTTAAAAAAGGAGAGTAAGGATGAGTTCAAAGACCAGTACCCTTATCCCACCCTGTGCTGTACTAGGAAGGCTATATGAACAAAGGGCTAAAATCCTTAACCTTCCAAAACTCTTGGCTTCCAGGGAGACCCATAGCAAGGACTCTATGTGGCGCCCAGAGCCAGTGTCCTGCCCTGCTGCAATAATTATGAGTAGTGTCAAGGTAGCTAAAAGAGGAAAGAAAGGGGGTTTCGTTTACATGCTGTGAGATCACCGCAAACCTACCTCACTGTGTTGAAACGGGATAAATGCAATAGAACGCATTGGGTGGTGTGTGTCTGATCCTGGTTTCTTGTCTCCCCCAGATGCTGCCCCCCTCTAGTTATTATATTTGTCTGGGCTTTGTAGGACTTTACTGAGTCTCTGAGTTGGTGATTGCTAGGTGGCCTAGTTTGTGTAAATATAATGTGTTGGTCTTTCTCCATGTTCTTTTGGGGTTTTATTGTTTACAAACTTCTTTTTGTATTGAGAGAAAAATAGCCAAAGCATCTTTGACAGAAGGTTCTGCACCAGGCAAAAGGATCTGAAACATAAGTTTGGGGGGCCCTCTTCTTGAAATGGGGGTCTTAAACCATCTTTTATGTTCCTCTTTCCCTGTTTGCTATTTTGGGTCAGATCTTCTGTCCTAAAAGCCTGACTCTTATCCTACCTTCTTCCTCAAAAGAAAACCTACATACACATTTAATCCTTTGAGTGTCTCTACAACTCTTAAATGACTTATGCAGAATTCCTAAAGAAGCTGGGATTCCCTGCCCCTTGTTCCTAACCTCTGGAGTCAAGACCAGCTCTTGATGCAATTCATGCCAAATACCACACTACTGTTTGCATGGATCAAACCTACTTAATCTGTAATTCTAAAGTAGAGAGAAGCAATTGGGGGCTTTCCATGTACAAAGTGGGGTCAGGAGACCAGGAAAGAAAATATGAATGTATGTTCAAGTCACTCAGGAACTTTTATTCAGGTGCAAGAAACTTATGTCAAAGTGGCCACAAGATTGTTTAATAGGAGACGGACGAATGTAACTCCATGTTTACTGCTAGAAACCAAAGCTTTGTGTGAAATCTTGAATTTTATGGGGAGGGAGGGAGGGAGGGTGGGAAAGTATGTACCTATCTGTTCTTTCCCTGATCTCTTCCCCTCATTCCTGAAATACAGGAGACTAAGCCCCCTTGGGCTTTGGTGACCCCCACCATTGGGGTGTTTTTATATTATGATTTGATTTTGCTGTACCCAGATACTTTCTTCCTTTCCTATTTTCTAATCATTTTATAACACACATTCTGACTCTTCCCTTCCTTCTCCTCTCCCTGGGAAAATCAATGAATAAAGACTTATTGGTACTCAAACTGTTTTCTCCTTGTCAGATATTTAGGGACCTTTTCTCCTCCCCATAGCCTTACCTTCTTAGATTGGGACTCAGAAGTCACAGAAGAACCATTAAGTTTTTCAGTTTACCACTTTGTTAAGAATGAATCTTGGAAAGTTCAGTCCTCAGCACCTCATTACAGTGGGTTTTTGTTTCTAGTTAGGTCTCTTGTCCTTTCCTTGGAAGCTGCCACATTCAAGAGGGGATTAGAGGCTTGGCATGCATAAGAATGGAGTTGCCTCTGCCACTGGCTGGGATGAAAGGACGGGGCCATGGCTTGGGGCATGAGACCCTAATAATACTCGTCCCTTACTCCTCAAAGCCCTTTACAAATCTTAATTAATTAACCCCTTATAGTACCCCGAGAAGGAAAATATGATGGGGAACTGGGGAAATTGGGGCCAAAGGAGAGTCGCTGACTATAAGCCAACATTTTCTTTGAGCCAAAGTTTGCCGGCCTTCTAATGAACATTGGCTTTTTAAACATCTCCCCCTAAGGGAAGGGTTTAAAAAACTTGATTAAAGGGAAACCAAGTATTAACACAAAGTTGAGGAAGCAAACTACATTAAACCTCAAACCCTGGTAACATTACCAGAGCAAGGGTTAGAAGTTTCATACATCCCCTGCGGGTTGGGCGTTTGTAAGCTTAACTGTATCAAAAGTCAAAGCTAACAGTGGAAGCTCATAAAATAGCAAACTGCTGTTGAATTAGTCTTCCTGCAAAATTGGACTAACCTGCTAGCCTGCATCTCACTCCCCAGGAAGGGCAGATGAGTATTAAGACTATTCATGAGTGGGTTACTTATCTCCAGAGCTTTCTTTAATCATTTTGCAAAGCCAGCCTCAGCAATTTAGCTAGGCGCTAAGCAACTCGGGAAAACCCTGTCTCTAAAATACAAAAAAAAAAAAAAGGCTGGGGATGTGGGTCAGTGGTTAAGCGGCCCTGGGTTCAATCCTCGGTATCAAAACAAAAAAAAATCTTTCATCTGAAAAGACTAGAAGTCACAACATCTATTCCTTGCCTTGTTTGTGAAGCAAAGTGAAGTAAAACGGATTTTGTTGAACCCGGTATAGTCCCAGTGACTCTTAAGCAATTTACCAAGATCCTGTCTCAAAAAAAGGGGTGGGGATGGGATGTAGCTGAGTGGTAAATTGCCCCTGGGTTCAATTCCCACTACTCTACCTCCAAAAAAACAAGTTCGTTGAGAATGTGAGATTCTCTTCCACTTCAAACATTCAGATGGAAGTTGTTTTATGTATTAAAGCAACTACTGGTTACGTTAGACACCTAAGTTCTTTACTTTTTGTCATTTTGAGAAAATACAACTACCAGTTTCTTCTGTGATTCAGTACCCTAAAATTCCTGCAAGATTTGGTACGGAGCCAATTCCCTTTAATTTTCTACGTTGGTTCATTTCGGACTTCCGTTATTTTACAAGTCCTTCTTTAACAGCAAAGTCGTTTCTGCCCTTCCCTCTTATTTCCGCGGCTGTATGTGGGTTTTGACAGTCTGCAAATTACAGTCTGGGTGCCTAAAATCAGCCTAAAAAGGACTGTAATTCAGGTCGTCTGTAGGATTGGCTAGTGCGACTACCATCTTCCCAAATGATAAATCCACTAAATAAAACGCAATACGGTAAAAATATGATCTTGAACACTAGGCTGAGAGAAGGGGTTCTGATGAAGCCCAGTCCTGGCGCTGCCTTACCCCAGTTCTCAGCAGCCTGCTGTTAGAGGTGGAGAAGCCTCTCCGTTTTCTAAGGTAAGGCTCCCTTAATTCTTGCCCTGTGGTACATTTCCGAAACACATTTTTGCCGAGGCCTTGGAATCTTGGGGGTCAACAGACCTCCCAGCTCCGGACGCCGGGCCAGCCCCGCCTTCCCAGCACGTGGCCGGGAAAGCCACCGCCTGCCGCGCTCGGTCACGTGAGCTCGACTTTCGTCCACGCGCCGACGGAGCGTGCGCAAAGGGCAGGCGTGGCCCCTACCACCCTCCTCCCGCGCCCGGTTCAAACCGCTCCTCCCACTCAGCCGCAAGCGTCAGGCGCGCCCCGCCCACTGGGTGACGGGAGGGGCGTGGTCCAGCGCCCAACGATGACGTGTTCTTCCAGCGCCACGTCGTGAGGAAGTATAGGCGCACTGGAGCAGTGGGAGTACACCCAGCTGAGTGGCAAAGCTGCAGGACTTGAGAAAGAAGGAGAGAGGTGACAGCTGCGGGAGAGATACAGGTACAACTAAGGGAATAGATAATTATGGGACCATTGAGTTATCAGGAAACGGGTGTGGCAGGCGAACGGATTAGTGACTGGGATCGCAAAGTGGGAAATGGCTTGAGAGAAGGAGAAGGAAGGTATGGGGCATGACCAAGATATAGGTACCATGACGTGTCAGGAAGCAAACATGGATATTCAGAAGAAATTAGTTCAGATAATAAGGAAAAGAAAATGGGAGCAAAGTCCACAAGGCCGGGAGAATCAAGCAAAGGCTTCTTGCCCCAAAGGTCCTATTAGCTTATACAGCTGTGCATGATGAAAGATTAGAGACTTAGGCCATTGTCTTTGGATTCTGATGCTGGCTGCTTTCCACAGTCCAGGTGCATCTCTAGAAGCCAACTGTAGCTATTTGCAAATGCTAGTGACGTCTTATTCTCTTTCTTGTTTATCCAAGGTTACCTGGCTAGTGTCTTGTTCTGGGGTAATTTTTGATTGGACGAAAACTATGTCATGGATCAAGGAAGGAGAGCTATCACTTTGGGAGCGGTTCTGTGCTAACATCATAAAGGTAAGCAGTGGGCCAGTGCATCATTTGGCCTTTTGGTCAGTTGGGTAATCTTGTATTCAATCCTATTATTATTCAAGTTGAACAATCTATAGTAAAAAGTGGACTTTATCAAGGAAACAATCTTAGAATTGTAAGGTAACTTCCAGTCTACATTTCTATTAAGTTATTGTTCCAGCTGACATTTTCAGGCAGTCCAAGCTGTTCCAATATCATTGGTTAGCATAAACTGTTAGGTTTTCCTTATAGAGAGATGAAATTTGTTTCCTTGGAGCTTTGATCCTAATACTGTCCTCTGGGTTCAGATAGGAAAAGTAATTTTTCTTTGATGTGATATTACAGCATAATGGTTAAAAGAGTTTGGACCCTGGCAGGCAAGCATGAACGAAGGTCCTATTTATTAACCATGTGACTCTTAGTTATTATGCAGTTGTTATGAGGATAAAGTGAAACATACACATAAAGCACTTGGCACAATGTCTAACATTTTTTGGGGGGTTGTAGATGGACATAATACCTTCGTTTTATTTATTGATTTTTTTTTTGTTTTTTATGTGGTGCTGAGGATCGAATCCAGTGCCTCACACATGCTAGGCAAGTGCTCTACCACTGAGCCACAACCACAACCCATAACATTACTATTATTTGGATACTATGATTGCTATTTCCCATATCCCCCTTTGCATACCCAAGTCTTCCCTCGGCTTTTTCTCCAGGAATCACAACGTGTTATGTCCTCTGCCTAAGATAGGTTTGAGATTAGAACCACTTAGGTTGGATTTGTTTTTCAGCCATAGACTGTCAAGCAGTAGGTATATGAGTAAATTTGTGAGTCAGAAGCTCTTATTCCCACCACATGCTCACATACCAAGTGGTTTCAAGCAGGCCAAAAAATGGAAATTATGGGCTGGGGATATAGTTTAGTTGGTAGAGTGCTTGCCTTGCACGCACAATGCCCTGGATTCAATCCCCAGCACCACAAAAAAAGAAAAAAGAAAGAAAATGGAAATTATCTCCTCGGGAAATTGTGGCAGTCACATGTTGGGAAGAATAAACTGGGGCTGGGAATGTAGCTCAGTGGTAGAGTATTTGCCTAGCATGCTGAAGACCTGGATTCAATCCCCAGTACCCCCCACCACAATGATAATAATAATATAAAAATAAAAGATTAGAACAACACTGGGCCTAAATTCCTGTAGCAGTGTTGGCTATACCCGGGGAATGGGTACCTTTTTTTTTTTTCCCTGAGATGAGGGGTCTTACTATGTTGCCCAGGCTGGGTGCAAGCCATTTTCCCATCTCAATTTCCCAAGAACTGGGACTACAGGCCTTTGCTACTGTACAAGGCTTGGTGTCTCTTTCATGTGAAGGATGCCATCTCCATTTGACTATGTCATCAGGGTTCTTCCTTTGCCTTCCTGTTGGAGACTCATGAAAACAAGGTTGTAGTAAAGAGCATTTGGTTAAAAGATGAACTCTGAAAAGAGACAGACCCTTATTTAAATCCCTACTTTGCCTCTTCTTAGCTGTGTGACTTGTGTTATTCACTTGACCTTTCTGAACCTCAGTTTATTCATGCATAAAATGAAGGTAATATTGCTTACTTTATAAAGTTATATGATAAGATGATGTAGAAAAAGCCCAGCATGGTATTTGGCATGTATTAAGTGCTCAATAAACATAAGTAAAATAAACTGAAGTACTTAATGCAGTTTTATTGAACTAAAAGTGTAAAATACTCAGTAACATTTTTCAGGGATTTTGTCATATAGCTCAAAGCTATCAGTGTGCAGTGTAGTGTCTCCCCTCATCCCCAGAGAATATGAGATTGGTTCATCATTTGTCTTCTTATTCCACAGGCAGGCCCAATGCCCAAACACATTGCATTCATAATGGATGGGAACCGTCGCTATGCCAAGAAGTGCCAGGTGGAACGGCAGGAGGGCCACTCACAGGGCTTCAACAAGCTGGCTGAGGTGGGTGTAGATGGCAGAACTCAAGGTGAAAATCTGTGGAGGGTTGGATTATTGCTAGAAAAATGAGACCCTGAGATTGAACCCAGAGGTGCTTATCCACTGAGCTACATCCCCAGACTTTTTTTTGGGGGGGTACCAAGGATTGTACTCAGGAGCACTTGACCACTGAGCCACATCCCCAACCCTATTTTGTATTTTTATTTAGAGACAGGGTCTCACTGAGTTGCTTAGCACCTCACTTTTGCTAAGACCGACTTTGAACTTGAAGTCCTTCTGCCTGAGCCTCCTGAGCCACTGGGATTATAAGCATGTGCCGCCTCACCTGGCCTCACCCCTTTTTAGCTTAGGGACTTGCTATGTTTCTAATACTTCCCTCAAACTTGTGATCCTCCTGCCTTATCCTCCTGAGTAACTGGGATTATAGCTGTGTGCTACCATGTGTGGCCAAGAGTGTTTTTGTTTGTTTGTTTGTTTGTTTGTTTTAAAGCCAGTCTCAGCAAAAGTGAGGCGCTAAGCAACTCAGTGAGACCCTGTCTCTAAACAAAATAGGTCTGGGGATGTAGCTCAATGGTCGAGTGTCCCTGAGTTCAATCCTCAGTACCGCCCCCCCCCCCCAAAATATGGAATATTATATCTTTGTGAAATTTTTTCTTGATGCTGGGGTTGGAATCTAGGGCCTCACATGTTCTAAACACATCTACCTCTGAGCTACACACTCACATTTTGTAACTAACTTGTAAGAAGAATAGAAATATGGTTTATAGTCCCCAGGTTCCAGTGTCCTGGCATAAGAGCAAGCCCTGATGTTAGGGCATTAATAATTTTTGCCTCAAAAAAATGGGGTATTGGGGTTTCTCCAGCACTCTTATAGAAGTCTGTAGATTTACTAACCCCTGCTTCTCTTTTGCAATTAAGTAAGGCAGTGTTGCCTAGTGCTTAGAAGCTTGAGCTCTGGAGTACTTAGAACTCACTGATATAGGCAAATTTCTTAACCTTGTAAAGACAAAGAACTAATTGGCACCCTTGCACTCCACTTACTGGCTTTGTGACTTGCAGTAAGTTATGCAGCTTCCCTTTGCCTCAGTAAAACAGGGTGTACAATAATCTCCATTTTAAGAGATGGATGTGAAGATTCAGCTAGATGGCATACAGCATAGGGCCTAACCTAGGGAAGAGCTGAAAAAAATTGAAACTGTTGTAGGGGTGGGTTCCAGCCTAGGTGTGCCATCCAAGATGGCTGCCTTGCAAGGTCTTCAGAGCCTGAGTCTAGTCAAATATCAGGTTATTAATGGTATTTTCCCCAAGGTATTACTGGATTTGTTTTGTCTGTGTACCTGTAAAGGATCAGAGAGTTAGTTCTACAGCTTTGTTTCTTCTTGGTACGGGGAATTAAACCCAGGGGCACTTAACCACTGAGCCACATCCCCAGCCCTTTTTTTTGGGGGGGGGGGGTGCTGGGGATTGAACTCAGGGGCACTCGCCCACTGAACCCTATTTTTTGTATTTTATTTAGAGACAGGGTCTCACTGAATTGCCTAGTGCCTCCCTTTTGCTGAGGCTAGCTTTGAACTCATGATCCTCCTGCTCACCCTCCTGAGCTGCTGGGATTACAGGCATGCGTTACCACACTTGGCTTCCCCAACCCTTTTTATTTATTTTGAGATGGGGTCTTGCTAAGTTGCATAGTGCCTCCCTTGCCAAGTTGCTGAGTGACTCTGGCCTGGAACTTGCAGTCCTCCTGTCTCAACCTCCCAAGCCGCTAGGATTAAAAGCAGGAGCCACTGTTCTTCAGTTGTGTTTGAATGTCTTTTATCCTCATCTTTAACCTCCAGCTCCCCATCTCATTGTTTTTTCTTGACTCAGGATTGTTCTCCATCTTTAGTGATCTGGGTTAGAGCAACCCCAGAGGACTGAGTAAATTATGTGGTTTTTTTCTTACTTGCTTTTTTTCCCCTCCCGAGGCTGGGGGATAGAACCCAAGGCCTCATGCATACTAGGCAAGTGCTCTACTATTGAGCTACATCCCCAACCCAAGTTTTCCTTCTTTTTAAATTGAAATATGATTTCATACAGTGCAATACACACACTTCAGTTTTTAATAATTGAATTCATCTAACCCTGAAAAGATATAGAACCATCTCTGCAGAAAGTTTCCTATGTCCCTTCCCAGTCTAGACCTGTTCTTCCTTCTCCTTTCTGTAACTATAGACTGATTTTTCCTGTTCTAAAATTTCATATAATAAAATCATACAGTGGAGAATTTTGACATGATTTTTCAGCTTTACGAGTCTGTTTTACCAGGTATAAATTAGGCATGAAGACAGTTATGCCACTTTTAAGTGATTGTTTGAAAAATCAGATGAAGGGGCTAGGCATGGGGGTGCATGCCTATAGTCCCAGCAGGAGAAGGCAATGCAGGAGAATTTTAAGTTCAAATTCAAGGCTAACCTGGGCAATTTAGTGAAACCCTTTTTAAAATAAAAAAGGGTTGGGGATGTAGCTCAGTGGTAAGAGCTCTGGGTTCAATTCCCAGGACTGAGGGGGTGAAAAAAAGAAAAGAAAAATCAAATGAAATAATATACATGAAAAACATTTGCTGGGGCTGTAACTCAGTGGCAGAGCACACTTGCCTAGCATATGTGAGGCACTGGGTTTGAGCCTTAGCACCACATAAAAATAAACAAAATAAAGGCATGCTATCCATCTACAACTACAAAAAAAATTGCCAACTCTGAAATGTTGCATAATTGTCCAATTATTGCTTTAACCTTTTAATTTATTAGTCCCTCATAATATCAGAAAAATTAAGTTGTGCTGTGAATATCTTATATTTTATATTATTTGTTAGCCACCTTGTTGTAGATGGATTGTGATCCCTTTATTCAGACCAGGAGATTTTAACCCAGAGCAGTTAAATAATTTGTCTTTAGTCCCATAACAAGTCCATGATGCAGCCAAGGACCAGAACCTAGGTCTTCACACTCTCAGTGGAGAGTTTTTTTTAGTGCACCACAGTAGCATCTATGTAGTCACATTCACTAAGACTCACATTTTTTAGTTTCTTTCTTTTTTTTTTTTTTTTTTTGTAGATAGACATATCATCTTTATTTTATTTATTTATTTTTATGTGTTGCTGGGGATCAAACCCAGTGCCTCATTACATGCTAGGTGAGTGCTCTACCACTGAGCCACAACCCCAGCCTGTATTTTTCACTTTCTTTTTTTTTTTTTAGAGAGAGAGAGAGAGAGAATTTTAATATTTATTTTTTAGTTTTCGGCGGACACAACATCTTTGTTTGTATGTGGTGCTGAGGATCGAACCCGGGCCGCACGCATGCCAGGCGAGCGCGCTACCGCTTGAGCCACATCCCCAGCCCTATTTTTCACTTTCTTAAACAGAAACTTTCTGCTTATTTGGTTATTCTCACATAGCACTAC
Source organism: Marmota monax (assembly GCF_021218885.2). NCBI lineage: Eukaryota > Metazoa > Chordata > Mammalia > Rodentia > Sciuridae > Marmota > Marmota monax. The sequence goes on along the minus strand of NW_026694432.1, from coordinate 20,809,263 downwards.
TATTATTGTAGCTTTACCCAGGTTTGAGGAGAAAAGTCTGTCTCCCATCTCAACTCTGAGTCAGGGCTGAAGCATCTCTTATTTCTTTTCTTCTCTTCCTGCGTCCTAGCTCTTTACCTTCTCCCCTCTCAGACTCTGCGCTGGTGTTTGAACTTGGGCATCCTTGAAGTGACAGTCTACGCGTTCAGCATTGAGAACTTCAAACGCTCCAAGAGTGAGGTTGATGGGCTACTGGATCTGGCCCGGCAGAAGTTCACCTGCTTGATGGAAGAACAGTAAGATGCTATCTGAGGAGAGAACGTGTTCTTCCTCCACTTGCAGCCTTCCCCTGGCATTCACAGCTCTGTTATCTGAGGCTTATTTAAGGGCCTCTAAGTCCTTTTAATGTTAGATCTCTGGTGGCAAGTATCAGAAATGCAAACTAGTTTTTCTTTTTTCTTTCTTTCAAGGGGGCATTTAATGAAGGATATTGAGATATTTCACAGAATTTAAAGACAATTACAGCCAGCCTCAAGCAAAACTGAAATCAAGAATTAAAATCCATTTGGTAGAACCTCTTCATACATTTTCTTTCTCCTCTCTGCAGACCATATTTCTCTGCTTCAAGAGAACAGCCCAGAATGAGCTCGAATCTTATTTGGCTCACCTTGATCAAATGTTTGTCCTAGAAACAATAAATTGTCACTAGGGGAATGGAAGGCAATATGAAGAAGTCATTTGTTGCTGCATATAGATCCCTATAAAGTTACTATGCTCCTCTTGCATAGTCTCTTGGGAGGGCTGGGAGATGCTTGAGTCCTCTATTGGGAAGTGTCAATACTACCACAACAATAACATTATGTGTCACAAAGTTTAGGCTTACTTAGGGAGCAAAGCCAAAAAGGGGGAAAGAGGATGTTTAATGGAGATTTTTTTTTTTCTTTGAAACATAGGTCCCACCAGGCTCAGTGGCACACTCCCATAATCTCCACAGCTTGGGAGGCTGAGGCAGGAGGATCATGAGTTCAAAGCCAGCAAATAAAATATAAATATAAAATATAAAAAAGGGCTGGGAGTGTTACTCAGTGGTAAAGCGTTCATGGGTTCAGTCCCTTGCACACAAATAGCATGGATCCCTCTTCAGTCACAATTGCCCAAAAGTCTTAATTAACAGCTGATAGCTGTTGTCTGCCCAGCTCATACCTAGGAGTAGGAAGATGAGAGAACAGACCCTAGGTTCCAGCAGTGATGGGCCTAGAAGAAGCTTCTGGGAAGTTGCTTTTGCCATTTCTGTCCCTTTGTGGGTGGTGGAAAGCATAGCCGGGCTTCCCACAGTCTGTTTTAGAATGGTGAGACCCTGGGCTGCAAACATTGCTCCTTGGTTCCTAGCAGAGTTCATTCTGCTCAAAGTCATCATTCAACTCAGAGTCATCATGCCCAGGTTCTGAAGATGGAGGTGTGGGGAGAAACATTCTTTTGTACTATATACTAATCTTATTTTTGTAAATGCTTAGTGTGTGCCAGGCCCTTAACCTCAGATGTCTTCTCATTTAATGGTCACATTACCTCATAAGAAGGATATTATTAGCCTTGTTTGAGAGGAAGAACATAAAAACCAGAGAAGTTAAGGCATATATTCTGAATCACACAGCTATCAGAAACAGGCATAGCCAAGGTGTGTCCCTGGATCTTACTGGCCCCAGAGATGAGCTGTTGTCTACTACATGTGTGCTAAAAAAATAGGAAACAACCTTATAATTCTTATAAGATCAAAACATATGACAGTGGAGGTAGTACTGAGATTGCTGTAGAGAAAATGGACATAGCTTACCATGAAAAAACAGAGAAAGTGTTTATGCAAGGTTAGCAAGGATGTGAGGGTACTAGGGCTTGAATCTAGGAGTTCTGAATTCAGATTTTGCTTTGGTTTGACTGTATGTCAGCTATAGCTCTAGATTTTGCTTCACACACCTTGAAGAAATGTAGTTGAAGGTTATATGCGGTGGGCTATGTGGATGTGGCCTTCAGCTCTGGATCAAGGTGCTTTAAGAACTGCCAGAGGGGCTGGGGATGTAGCTCAAGCGGTAGCATGCTTGCCTGGCATGTGTGCGGTCCGGGTTCGATCCTCAGCACCACATACAAACAAAGATGTTGTGTCCGCCGAAAAACTGAAAAATAAATATTAAAAATTCTCTCTCTCTCTCTTAAAAAAAAAAAAAAAAAAAGAACTGCCAGAGATCCATCCCCATCCTATAGTGTTGAGCTCCTATTTCTGAAGAAGGAAGGATTCGGTTTCTCCATAGCATTTCCAACTGAGAGAAGCTGGGTGAATAACAGTGAATTTGTTCTCATGTGTATGGAGACTGGAAGTTACTTGTGGAAGTGCTATAGTATGATTAAGAGGACAGGCTCTATAGCAAGACTCCCTGGATTCAAATCCTGGCTATTCATTCAACTGCTGTCTGAACAAATTATCTAATCTCCCTATGCCTCAGTCTCCTCATCTGTAAAGGGGAATTATGGTGGTATTATCTCAAAATTGTTTTGAGAATAGAATGTATATAAAGTACGTAGACTACTGTCTGATACTTAGGAAACATAATTAATGTTAGCTGCTACTTTCATAGCATATTTCACCAGAACATAACAAAACCAATAATACAACTCCTGCCCTAGAGCAGTTTGCTTACTTGTCAAAGTGGGACAGACACATCATAGAATGCATAAAATGCAACTTAATTTGCCAACAAGGACTCTTAGGTTGGTATAATGTATGATCAGAGTTTGAGTTCTCTATCTGGGTGTGGTGGTACACTCCTGTAATCCCAGTGACTCTGGAGGCTGTGGCAGGAGGATCACAAGTTTGAGGCCAGCCTCAGCAACTTAGCAAGACCCTGTCTGAAAATAAAAAAGTAGACTGGGGATGTAGCTTTTTCACCCCTGGATTCAATCCTGGGGTGAAAAAAAGACATTTGGGTTCTCATGGCAGATAAAGCATGACATTTCAGTGCATATTAACACTTGATGACTGCATGACCTTAGACAGTCCATACCTGACTATTCTTTCTGATCCTCATCAGTGTAGTAAAAACTCCTTTGAAAGCTGTTGAAGAGAAATAATACACTGAAATAATACACATAGAACAGTGCCTGATGGAGGAAAGCACTTAGAAGCTGGTGTTTGGTTTTTATCTAAGCTCCTTGCCCTCTCCAACTGAATAGGTGCTTTGTCTCAGCACTGCCTCCTTTTTCCCAATCAGGGAGAAGCTGCAGAAACATGGGGTATGCATCCGGGTCTTGGGTGATCTGCATTTGTTGCCCTTGGACCTCCAGGAGTTGATTGCACAAGCCGTACAGGCCACTAAGAACTACAATAAGTAAGTGCTCAGATATCCCCTCAAAAACCTGTATCCCTCTTTGATTTCCTGCTGCTTTTAGGGAGACATCCTCAGCCTTTCTTGGTCTGTATTTGGTATAGGGGCAATGAGGAAATAATTTGGGATGCTAAAGGACTTCCTTCTTCCATCTGTAGGACAGACCATTGATGCTACTAAATAATGTTATTAGTGTGTATATTAATACATAGACACACTTTTTCATATTTTCCCCACCCCATCCCCAAATTAACATACATGTTTTTTTTAGACCTGATAAGCATTGGGATGGAATTGCAGCAGTCCTCATCCTTGTCTCTCTGAAGATACATCCTTCAAGAAATTATTTCTTAAGATAGGCATAGTGGCACATGCCTGTAATCCCAGCAGTTTGGGAGATTAAGGCAGGAGGATCACAAGTACAAGGCCAGCCTTGGCCACTTAAGCAAGACCCTGACTCAAAACAAAAAAGGCTGGGAACATAGCTCAATGGTAAAGTGCCCATGGGTTAAATCCCCAGTAACACATACAGAAAAGAAAGAAATTATTTTTTAGAAATGCTTTTTCTTGCCAGGCATGGTCGTACATGCCTGTAAATCCCAGCAACTCAGGAGGCTGAGGCAAGACGATCACAAATTCAAGAAGGCCTGCCTTAGCAATTTAGCAAGGCCCTAAGCAACTTAGACCCTATCTCAAATAACAAAGACTGGGGATGCAGCTCAGTGGTTAAGCACCCCAGGGTTCAATCCCTAGTACCAAAAAAAAAAAGAAAAAAAAGAAAAAGGAAAAAAAAGAAAGTTGTTTGCTAGGGATTGAATTGAGGATTCTGCATACACTAGATAAATGCTCTGCCAGCAACCTATGTCTCCAGCCTAATTTTCTACCCATTCCTTTAACCCATGGACATAATGATCTTGGCAGGTCATACAATTAGAAGGTGAATAGAGTAATAAGTAAACTTCATTATGTGTGGCTTTGGAATATAATATGTGCTTGGCAGTGCATTTGTTTTTCATCAGATTTCCTTTGCTGTGCTAATGTCACAGTGGTTCACATCCTCTGCAAGCTGGTTGGCAATAGAAGAGGAGAGGTTAAGAGGGCAATAGAGACCATTTCAAACTTTTCATCTTATAAAACTAATAAGTTTATTCCAAGAAATCTTGGAAATCACAATCCCACCTTTCAGAAGTATGCACAGTTAACATTTCATATTCTATGTCCTTTCAAGATAGGGCCACTCTAATCAGGGACTCCATCCAAGTCATCTGTCTCTGTAAATTGTCCTGTTCTTCCCTCCTCAGGTGTTTCCTGAATGTCTGCTTTGCATACACATCCCGTCATGAGATCACCAATGCTGTGAGAGAGATGGCCTGGGGAGTAGAGCAAGGCCTACTAGATCCCAGGTACCTTGAGTTCTTTCTCCTAGTGACTGACAAGAAGAACAGATCTTCCTGCACCATGTATTTGGCCATGGAAAGATGTAAAGGGATCTCCCAAATGTAGAGGTTAGAATTATTATGGCTTACTTCAGAATTTGTCTGAGTTCACCACACACCAAGAAGCTCCAGAGAAACAGCAAAACAGGTGATGAGGCCATACCATTCAATGAAAAATGACACCTACCTGGCCTCTTGGCAGTATTTTTCCAAGACTGATTGTTGTATTCCACCACTAAACACTCAAGGTCACTCCAGGTGAACTGGGCTGCACAAAATAACCACACAGAGAAATACCTTTTTCTTTGGGTCCTGTGTCAGCTCCTCCACCCTTAGGGGGTCTGTGGAAAGAGAGAGGGAAAACACATGCTGAACCCTTTTTTTTTTTTTCTTTTTTGGAGAAGCCATTCAAATGAGGCAAGGGATAGGATTACAAAGGAACAGGTGAGTGTAGCTCAACCCCTCTGCATTTGGCCTACTCCTAGGACCACTTCCAGGGCCACACCTTATTAGGCCGAGTCACAGTTATGGCACTACCACTCCAGATCCCCATGGTGCATCAGGACTTAAAGGGGCATGCATTTGAAGTGGCTCCCCACAAATGATTTTTCAGGAATGTACTGTGTTGGGGGGAGACTCTTAGTTCTCTCACATTACAGTTTCACACAACATTAAGGTTTTTTTCAGAAAAAGAAAGTTGTTGCCAGCTACTTGGGAGTCTGAGGCAAGAAGATCACAAGTTCAAAGCCAGCCTGAGCAACTTAGCAAGACCCTGGCTCAAAAAAAGGCAGGGCGGGGCTGGGGATATAGCTAAGTGGTAGAACACTTGTCTGGGTGCTAGGTTCAATACCCAATACTGGAAAAAAAAAAGTTCCTGGGGGGCGGGGAGAAAGAAAGTTCTTAATCTTTAGCGACAGAGTGGGATTCTAATCATTTGAGCTGGGAGGGACTTTCAAAGCCATCTGTCTGATGTTAATATTAAGTAACCTTTAGTAATAGATTAGTAAACGGGGCTGGGATTATGGCTCAGAGGTTCATCGATCACCTAGCATGTGTGAGGCACTGGGTTCGATGCTCAGCACCACATAAATATAAAATAAAGACATTGTGTCCACCTATAACTAAAAAAATAAATAAATAATAAAAAATAGATTAGTAAACAAATAATAGCATTAGTAAATATTAGTAACAAAATAACCCAGACAACATGTTATAGATTTAGTCATTAACTTCATGTGTGAAAAATTCAAGTCTTTATTTATTTATTTTTTGTAATTATTGGGGATTGAATCCAAGGTTTTGTGTAGCTAGGCAAACAGTCTACCACTGAACTACATCCCCAACCCCTTTTGTCCATTTTTTAGATGAGAAAACTGACAACATTGAAGTAACTGACCCAGGGTAATTCTGCTAATAAGTGCCAGAACTGGGACCCATATCTAAAGCTGTCTGATTCTAGAATGCTTCTCTTTTATCTCTATTGTATGAAATCTTGGGACCTAGGAATTTTTCTGATTCCCTTCTCAAGTATAATTAGAAGTATAATTTGATTGACTGGAAACTAGATTAAAAGTCAAGAAGTTAGACCTGGGGATGTAGCTCAGTAGTAAAGTACTTGGCTAGCATGCGCAAAGGCTCTGGGTTCCAATCCCAGCACTGCAAAATGAAGGAAGGAAGGAAGGAAAGGATGGAAGGGAGGGAGGGAAGGGAGGAAGGAAGCTTGGTGAGAGTAGAAAAAAAGAAGAGGAGAGTTTTCTTGTTTTTGTGGTGCTGGGAATGGAACCCTGGGTTTCACACATGCTAAGCAAGTATCCTACCACATAGCTACAGCCCCAGCCCTACAAAGATAGCTGTTTATTTTTTATGTGTTTATTTTTTTGCTTTGTTTTATTTTGAGAAGACAGTTACAGTACTGGGAATTGAACCTGGGGCATTCTACCTAAATATTTATTGATTTATTTTTTGCTGTTAACAGCTTTCATTTATTTTTTCATTTACTAAATATTTATTTTTGAGAAAGGATCTTGCTAAGTTGCAGTTCTGCCTCAGCCTCTAAAGTTGCTGGAATTGCAGGTGTTTACCACCACATCCAGTAAGAGAATGGTTTTTAAAACTATTTTATGAAGCTAGGTATAGTGGTGCATGCCTGTAATCCCATGGCTTGGGAGGCTAAGACAGGAGGATCTTGGATTCAAAGCCAGCCTCAGCAAACAGCAAGGCGCTAAGCAACTCAGTGAGACCCTGTGAAAAATAATGATAAATGTTTATGTTAAAAGGAAACAAGCTTTTTAGCTCTTTGGACTTGATAGGGAAGGCAAATGATAAGTGCCCTAGGAAGGAATAAGCAGTTATCAGGGAATGAGGCAAGAGAATGAGGAACTCCATTGGTTTCTAGACTACTGATAAGTTCCAGTAGAAAGTGACTGGATTGTGGTGGTGCTGCTGGAATGGATAGAGCAGACTTGTCCAGAGCTACAAAGCAGGTAAAATCAAGAGGACTAGCTGGAGGTGCAGCTCTGTGGTAGAACACTTGCTTGGCATACATGAGGCCCTGGTTTTGATCCCTAGCATCACAAAAAGACTAGGAAAAGCAATCATTTTGGCCTGGGATCACAGTTCAATAGTTGAGTGTTTACTTAACATACGTTTGGCATATACAGAGAATTCAGTGGACTGACTGGGGAAGGATGTGTGAAGGGTGTATTCAGTGTTTTGTTTTTTTTTTTTAATATTTATTTTTTTAGTTGTACTTGGAAACAATATATTTATTTCACTTATTTATTCCTATGTGGTGTTGAGGATCGAACCCAGGGTCTCACACGTGCGAGGCGAGCACCCTACCACTGAGCCACAACCCCAGCCCCATGTATTCAGTGTTTTTAACAGTGAAGAGAGGAGCCCTTCACTGTGCTATACATCCCTGGAGATAATCCAGTTTAAGGATCAGGCTAGAACTTTGGTTTGGAATCTGCTATAGATGTTGAACAGAGATGTCAGATCAATAATTGAAGGGTTGGGACTGGAGATACCAGCATGAAGGTCATCTGTGTATAGGGTAAGAAGGGCATTTGGTTGAGTACCCTTGAGTTTAATCCCTAGTACCAAGAAAAAAAAAAATTTATATGATCTGGGCACAGTGGCATACACTTATATGTAATCCCAGTGAGGGAGACCAAGGCAGGAAAGTTTCTTGCTTTCTTAGCTTCTTCTAGGGAAGCTAAGGACAGTCTCCAGTGAGAAGAGAAACTCTAGGATGGAGTTTTGAGAAACTGCCTTTACTGATTGGGTAGAGTACAATGAGCCTTAAAGGGAAAAAGAGGGCTGGGGTTGTGGCGCTTGCCTAGTATGTGTGAGGCCCTAGGTTCAATCCTCAGCATCACATTGGGGGAAAAATTTTTTTTTAAAAGATAAATAAATAAAAATAAAGTGTCTCCATCCATAACTAAACAACAACAACAACAACAACAAAAAACTGGGCATGATGGCGCACACCTCTATTCCCAGCAGGAGGATTATGAGTTCAAAGCAAACTGCAGCAACTTTGTGAGGCCCTAAGCAACTCAGAGAGACACTGTTTGAAAAAATAAATAGGACGGGGGGGGGATGTTGCTCAGTGGTAAACTCCTGTGGGGTTCAATCCCTGGTACCAAAAAAAAAAAAAAAAAATGCTGAGGCAGGAGAACCAAAAGTTCAGGGCCAGCCCAGCCTCAGCAATTTAGCTGAGCTTTAAATAACTTAGTGATTCAATTCCCTATCTCAAAATAAAAAGAAAGGCTGGAGATACAGCTCAGAGATAAAGCACCCCTGGCTTCACTCTCCCCAAAAAAAGAGAGAGAAAAGAAAATGAGCTGTTGGAGAAAAAAATAAGATACTGACTGAATGGGGATGAGGGGGTCAGTTGGGAGGATTAGGTAGGAGAGGGATGTATGAGTGGATGCAAGTCTTTGATAATTTTTTTAGCTTGGAGTGATTTCATACTTGGTCATTATATTGTGAGGCTTTTTAAAATTTTTTTAGTTGTAGTTGGACACAATATCTTTATTTTATTTATTTTTATGTGGTACCGAGGTTCGAACCCAGAACCTTGTACGTCCTAGGCGAGCACTCTACTGCTGAGCCACCAGCCCCATATATTGTGTTTTATAATTAATGTGTTTCAAATCCTTTGCATGTATGAAATAATATATTAAAAATAACAACAGAAAGCTTTTTAGCAAGTAGATTTACTATTCATTCATGTACAGACCTAGAACTCTGGTCTCATCTCTTGTTCAGTATACTTTACCCTCACACCACACTGCAGTATCCACTGACCTTACCTCCTGCTTATTGTCCAGCAAGTTTCCCCTAATCCATCTTCTCTGCCCTAGTTTGCTAAATAATTTGCCTCTGTAGGGTTCTCATGCAGACAGGGTATGTGGGCTGGGCAGTATCACCAGGGTCAGGAGGGTGATGTCTCAACCCATTAGCTCCTGCAGCTTGATATGCAGTTCAATCAGAGCAAGAGGCAGTTCTTTTTACATTATTCAAATTTAGACAAACCTGCATTTATATCAGAAAATCAGAGAATTTATTATAATTAGGCTATCCCTAATAGCTGCATTTTCCTTTTCTCTCATCACCATTCAGCTCTTTCTTTTTTTTCTTGTAGGTATATATTTTTTTCCTCTGGCAATCAAATCAATAGATTGTTTTGTGACTCTGGAATTATAGAAGGAATAAGATTGAGTCTGAAGGATACGTCTCTTCCACTGAGTTACTTTGAACAGATGACTTGACTTTGTATAGGCCTCTATATTCCTTATAAAATAATAGTAATAAGCCAGGCATGGTGGTGCACACCTGTAATCCCAGCAGCTTGGGAGGCTGAGGCAGGAGGATCACAGGTTCAAAGCCAGCCTCAGCAAAAAGCAAGACACTAAGCAACTCAGTAAGAACCTGTCTCTAAATAAAATACAAAATAGGTCTGGGGATGTAGCTCAGTGGTTAAGTGTCCCTGAGTTCAATCCCTGGTACAAAAAAAAAAAAAATTGCAAGCCAGGTCAGGTGGCAGACACTTCTAGGCTCAGCCTCTTGGGAGGCTAAGGCAGGAGAATCACAAATTCAAGGCTAGCTTGGGCAAATTAGTGAGACCTTGTCTCAAAATAAAATGAAAAGTGTTGTGTATGTAGCTCAGTGGTAGAGAGCTTGTCTTACATGTATTAAGCCCTTGCCTTCAATCCCCAGTACCACAAAAAATAAAACTTAAATCCAGTTATGTCAAAAATATTTATAACAGATGAAATCACCCTGTGAACTGTTTTTATCCTGAATTCTGCTTTTTCACTTAATGTTATAATCTGAATCCCTTCCCATGTCCCATGTTTTTAATAATTCTTAATAACATTATTTTTACCAGTTACCAAGTATCTTACTGTACTTTAGCCATTCCTGTATTTGTTTCTTCTATTTGTTGTCTTGTTGTCAATGTATTCAATTTTCCAATTTCTCATTATTACAAATAATGCCACAATGAATTTTTTTTTGGGGGGGGAGGTGCACTATTGAGGATTGAACCCATAGCCTCATACATGCTTGGCAAGCACTCGACCACTGAGCTACATCCTCAACCTGAAATTCTTTTTTATTTTTATTATTTCAAGACACTTTATTTTCAAAACAGGTCACAACATTAAGCTTTTGGCCCAATTTGCCATTGTATAAGCTACACATGCTTGCTGGGCAGCTGAAGGGGCACTCTTCGGTAGTTTGTTTGAAAAGTGAATAAAAATCCACATAAAACAAATATTCAAATAGTTTCCATAGGAACACAGATAAGTGTGATCCTGTTGTGGGAACAGACAGGCAAGACACTGAAGACAGCAGGAAACAGATTTATTTGGCTGTAGCCAGGTTCAGAGGGCAAAGCTTTCGCTGTAATCAATCAATCCCCCTGAACCCCAAGTTCAGGCATTTTCAGAACTTTATACCTAGTATGTAATTGGAATGGCTCAGAAGTTCACAATCTGCAGAAGTTCACACAAAAGCAGCCGTTTCTTTCACTCTTCTGGGCAATTTAACCCTTCAAGGACAGTGCCTAAAAAGGAGAGAGCTGCTTCTCCCCTTTCTTCCCTCCCCTGCCAGCTGTTACCATGGAGCACAATAAGTAGCATCTTTGAAATGTAAACATCTCTGTGAAGCTGCAGCCCAAGGCCAGAGGCCTTATTAAAGGATCTTTCTTATTACACTTTGAATTTGCAAACACACTTCCACAAGCTATTATATATATTGTTACTATACTAGATAGTCCATAAATGTTTGTGAAAAAACTAGTGAAGGGGTATTCACAACCTGGAGTGCTGATCTCTTTCAGGCCTGTGGCCAAGTAAGATAGAGCAACAGGCAATAGGAAGCTTAACTACATTGAACTCTTTTATAGAGATTATTGTGCTGATAGTCCTAAGATCAATTATGGTGAAGATTTCTGGAAAAGCTTAATTAAGATTTTCTGTGGAGGAGGGAGGTGCCACTATAATCCCATCTTCTAGTCTTCCGTGTTGCTGCATCTGTGTCAACCCTATTCTTCAAAGACATTTCAAATCTAACAGTAATTAAGGTAAATGGTCAACCAAATCCCTTTATTCAAGCTAAACTTGAAGTTAACACCCACAAGAACGGTGTGTACACACTGATACTAGTGGAAGCACGTGCTGCTGAGAGACTTTCATTCTGCTTTCTCAAGCAGAAGACACAGGTTGAGTGTGAGGTCCTGCTCCTCCACTTCAGGTACGAAACCGTGGTTCTGAATTTGCTGCTTGAGTTGCCATGCCCAACCTGAAGTTCTTGAGTTTAATTCTTGTCTGCATTTTGGATTGCTTCCTCAGGATCTGGGTCTGGAGATCCCCATTTCATTTCATTCTTGCCAAGATTGCACTTTTGGTTGGGGGAGTAGCTTTGGTACTGGGGATTAAATGCAGGAATGCTTTAACCACTGAGATACCCACCCCAGCCCTTTTTATTTTGAGACAGGGTGTGTAAATTTTCTAGGCTGGCCTTGAACTTGTGATATTCCTGCCTCATCCTCTGAAGTTGTTAGGATTAGAGGTACCACCAGTATACCCACTGCAGAGATTTTTAAATGTCAACTATTCTAATTTGTTCAAAGCCGGTATTTTACTGTTATTTAATACATAGTATTTCTGAGAAGTCTTCATATAGTCAGCAAGTGCCATTCATTGGTAGATTTTTGTTGCCCAAAATCTACAGATGTTTCATTTTGATTTTGTCCATTTTATCTTTCCCCTTTTAGAGTTATTTCTTTTCTAAGAGCATTTTGCCCACTGCCTGAATTTTTAAAAATGCTCTTTTTGTTTTGTTTATGTGGTACTAGGGATTGAACAAGAGAACTGATCATTTTGTTTGTTTAGAATGCTGAGGACTAATGCCATCCATGGTTGCAATCCCAGAGATTTGGGAAGCTGAGGCAGGAGGATTGCAAGTTTCGAGGCTAACCTCAGCAACTCGGTGAGAGATTGTCTCAATAAAAAATGAGTGAAGAGGGCTAGGATTGTGGCTCAGAGGTAGAGCTCTCGCCTAGCATGGGCGGGACCCGAGTTTGATTCTCAGCACTACATAAAAATAAAGGCATTGTGTTGTGTCCATCTACACCTAAAAAATAAATATTTAAAAAATAATAATAAGTGAAGAGGTCCTGAGAGTTTAGCTCAGTGGTAAGAGTATATACTTAGCATATACAAGGCCAAGTTCAATCCCTAGCACACATACACACAAAATCCCAAATAATATGGATGTTTTTACAATGTTTTAGAATCCATATGACTTTAAATAAGGTTTTAAAAATTCTCTTTTTGTTTTGTTTATATGGTACTGAGGATTAAACCCTGGGGTGTCTACCACTGAGCTACATCCCAGACCCTTTTTAATTTTTTAAAAAATATTTTATTCCCTAGTTTTAGGTGGACACAATATCTTCATTTATTTTTTAATGTGTTGCTGAGGATCGAACCCAGTGCCTCATGCATGCTAGGCAAGGATTCTACCACTGTGTCACAAACCCAGTCCCCCTTTTTAATTTTTGAGACAGGGTCTTGCTAAATTGTTAAGGCTGGTTTTAAATTTGAGATCTTCCTGCCTCTGTCTTCCAAGTCACTAGAATTACAGGTGTGCACCAATATATTTAACTGAAAATGCTCCTGATACTGAATCCAGATAATAACAGAAGTATATAAAGAGAGATTGTTGAGAGCCACAGCCGAAGGGGCCCCAGCAAACTTCCAGCTGCCGGCTGATGATTGGCTCACAGCGGCCCCAGCAACATCTAGCTGATTGGCTCCTCTGCGGTGATGCTCATTGGGCTGTTTCCCTGCCCTTTCAGACCACGGAGCTGCTCATTGGGGGACTTTTTTGGCTCTGCCCACGTGACCCAGCCAATCGGCCTCAAGAGCAGGAGGATTGTGGGAGGTGAAGAGAAGCTTGTGTGGGAGAGAGAGGCTTGTGGAAAGCCGGTGGTGGCAGTTGAGGCTCTGAGGGTTTTTCCTGAGAGGCTGTTTTGTTTGGCGTGTGTGGTTCTAAAAATAAAGTTAGTTTCTTTTGACAAGTGGCTCCTGATTGTGCCCAGCCAGACTGCGGCAAGAGATGGTCTGTCCATTCCTTATTTCTTGTACAACCCGGTGTTAATAGTATGACATGTGGCTTTTTAGACTTTCTTCTTCATGTAAATGTTCATGCACGTGAGTGTTTGAGTATAGAGATATGTGTTTGTTTTTCACATTGTATATCTTTTTTTTTTTTAAAGAGAGAGAATTTTTTTTTAATATTTATTTTTTAGTTTTTCGGCGGACACAACATCTTTGTTTGTATGTGGTGCTGAGGGCCGAACCTGGGCCGCACTCATGCCAGGCGAGCGCGCTACGCTTGAGCCACATCCCCAGCCCACATTGTATGTCTTCTAAAACTTGCTTTTTCCAGGTAACATTAGACCTGGGGCATCTTTCCAAATTGGTACATTTAGATTTATCTTTATTAAAAAAATTAAATAGTTGTGTAGTATTTTATCAAATTGCTGGATCATAGTGTATATAATGTATATGCTTTTTTTTTTTTGAGAGAGAGAATTTTTTAATGTTTATTTTTTAGTTTTCGGTAGACACAACATCTTGATTTTATTTTTATGTGGTGCTGAGGATCAGACCCAGCGCCCTGCGCATGCTAGGCAAGTGCGCTACTGCTTGAGCCACATCCCCAGCCTGTGTATATGCTTTTTAGAAACAAATTTTAATTGAGGGGTAACACATATTGTAGAGGGTACATCTTGTGTTAGTCTTGCAGCTAAGTGACTTTGGGCAAATTATTCATCTTCTCTGAGACTCAGTTTCCTTATCTATAAAACGAGGATGGAAATATTGAATATACCAGGCATGGTGATGCACACTTATCCTAGATACCTGGGAAGCTGAAGCAGAAGGATTGCAAATTTAAGGACAGCTTGGGCAACTTAGTGAGACCCTGTCACAAAATAAAACATAAAATGGCCTGGAGATGTAGCTTAATGATAGACCCGCCCCTAGGTTCAGTCCCTAGTACACAAAAACAAAAACAATAAAACAAATACCTTATGTAATTTTTTTTTAGTTGTAGGTGGACATAATACCTTTATTTTATTTTTATGTGGTGTTGAGGATCAAACACAGTGCCTCACGCATGATAGGCAAGCTCTCTACCACTGAGCCACAACCCCAGCCCCTACCTTATGTAGTTGTGAGGATTTAAAATTATTCATTATGATACGTCAAGAGTTTTGTACAACCAATTAAAAAATAAATAAATAAAATAAAATTATTCATGGGGTTGGGCATGTATCTCAATGGTAGAGCACTTGCCTAGCATGTGAGAAGCCCTGGGTTGATCCCCAGCACCAATAAAATGAATAATTTTTGAATTTAGCAAACATTTGTTGAGGGCCTTCTCTGTAATAGGTAATATTGGCAAGGGTTTTTTTTTGTTTTTGTTTTGCAGTGCTGGGTATTAAACATGCAACCTCATACTCAAGACCTCACGCTTGATAGGCAAACTCTACCACTGAGCTACATCCCTAGCTCTAGAGTGTATATTTGATAGTGGTCTGTAAACTGGAACTTTATGCATGAAAATTCACCAGAAGAGTACTACAAAAAGGAATGTGTACTTCTGTCTCCTGTTTACCCTAGTGATATCTCTGAGTCTCTGCTTGATAAGTGCCTCTATACCAACCACTCTCCTCACCCGGACATCTTGATACGGACTTCTGGAGAAGTGCGGCTGAGTGACTTCTTGCTCTGGCAGGTACGTGGTTTCCAAGCACCACTATGTTTGTGTCAGGCTAAGAATTACAATTGTACCCAGACTGAATGAAAGTGGTTTGTCCCCACTCTCAGCCATGCTGGGACCAGGGAACTTGGGGCAGGGGGCTAAAATCTGGAGATGTATCTGTAGGCTATGCCTGGCAACATTTGCTTTCCCTTCCACATCTGACCCTGGCTTTGCAAACCTGTATGCTTCTTGATTTCCAAAGTGTAAGGTATCCAGTCTAGAGGGAAACTCAAGGCCACCCAACCTTAGTGAATATTTCACTTGTGTCCCTATTCAGCCAATGGGGCCTTGAAACACTGGTGACCTGCTATTTATCCTAGCACCTTTGGGCTAGATCTTATCTTGCAGTTACCAGCCTCTCCTTTTCAGAATAAAGGTCCTTATGTATGCAAGCTTGGCCCATGCAGGATTTAAACTACATCCACATCCTGAGGGTTTTGCTGTTTCCTCTTGGCTCAGTTACCTCAGCATAAGCGGTCTCCCATATCCAGTTAAGTTTGGTTTTGCTTAAAAATAAGATTGTTTTTGCTGCTACTCGATCCTTGGGTAGCACATGACTAGGGAAAATCCTTTTTCAAGGAGAGGTTGGAGGAAGACTCAACTTGGAAGCAGTTCACAAGGTTAAAGTCCAGAAATTTCAATGAACCACAGTCTACATGAACTAATAATTAGCTGCTGAAGATGCTTTCAGGTATTGGCTGCATTGAAGGAATTATAATGTACACCTAATGGTTCTGTGGCCCACTCTGCTCTTCAGATCACATTTGGAATTTATGGGCACTGAACTTTAAAAGACTACATTGGTAAAGTAGAGGATTTAACAGAAGAGGCCGATCTAGAGAATAAAGAGTCTCGTGTCTTAGTAGAAATGATAGGAAGATAGTGGTCTGGAAAAGGTAACAGTTTATTCCCTAAAAAAAACACAAAGTTGAGTTTTTCCTCCTTTGTGCTGGAAAGATAGCAGTGACCAAGTTAGAAATGATCCCTGCTGTTTTGAAACTTAAAATTTGTTGGCAAAGTCAAAATTCTGAACAAGTCATTAAAATCTGTGGAATGACAGGTCTAATCTAGCCTTCAAATATTTGGAAGAATATTACTTTGAAGAAATATACTTATCCTAGAGAGAGAATACCTGGGGCCATGGTATAAGTTGTGGGGAAACAACACTATTGTTTGTGGGAAAACAAACACTGTTTTAAGACAGCAGGCTAACAACTAACCTGCCATGAGGCACTGAAATCCTTACCATTAAAAGTAGCAAGTGGTAGCCATCAGAAGTTCCAGTGGCTCATGCCTGTAATCCCAGCAACTTTGTTCAAATCTAGCCTCAGCAATTAACTAAGATCTTGTCTCAAAAAATAAATATAAAGGTCTGGAGTTGTAGCTCAGTGGCCGAGTGTTTGCCTAGCATGTGTGAGGCCCTGGGTTTCATCCCCAGCACTCTGGGGGAAAAACAAAGTTTCCAAAAAAGTTCAGTGATTATTATTTAAGTTTGTCCTGTTCTGTGCTCTACTTTATGCACATTTAATTTATATAGTACCCTAAATAATACTCTTATTATCCAACTTCATACTTGAGGAAACTGAGGCCCAAAGAGGTTAAATAGCTCACCCCAGTTCAAATAGAGCCAGAATTCAGATCCAGGAAGTCAGAATGCAGAACCCATGCTTTTAATTAACCATGGTGCCATGCTGCTGCTACTTAAAAATAACAATGTTATTTGTTCATTGCTGGCTTTTATCAGACAGTGTCTCTTAGATGACCTCTAAGAGCCAAGAGCCAATAACATAATCCAGATGTTATTTCATATTCCTAGAATTGGCTCTTAGAAAAATCTTGGTGGAGATGTTGATTGAGACTTGTTTTAGTTCTGCTTGCCACAGGCTGGTGATCTCACTGCCTCAGATTACCCCTCCCCCATCCATGAGGGAATCGGGGCTGGTCAGGGAAGCCACTGCAGCTCAGGATGCCTATGCTATCTCATTTCTGGGCTTCCTGCTCAGCCTGTTCTTCCATTGGGAGAGTCACCAACATTGTAGCCCAACAGCACCTTACTAAACCATACCCTTGGCTGGGGATGTGGCTCAAGCGGTAGCGCACTCGCCTAGCATGCCTGCGGCCCAGGTTCGATCCTCAACACCACATACAAACAAAGATGTTGTGTCTGCCAAAAACTAAAAAATAAATATTAAAAAATTCTCTCTCTCTCTCTTAAAAAAATAAATAAATAAATAAATAAATCATATTCTTCCTTCCCTATCTTTCCCAGACCTCCTACTCCTGCCTAGTGTTCCAACCTGTTCTTTGGCCAGAATATACATTTTGGAACCTCTGTGAGGCTATCCTTCAGTTCCAGATGAACCATAGCATGCTTCAGGTAAGAGTTTGAGGCCGGTCTGTCTGGAAGGGATTGAAGAAAAGGTTAGCACTGATGGACCACCATGCTGTATACCAACATCTTCTGATAAGCATGTTGATATATCTCATTTAATGCTCCCAAGAACCATTGAGATAGGTCTTATTAGCCTCCCGTATACAAATGAGTAAATAGAAGGAAAATAGTTTAGTCAAGGACATATATGCAATAAGAGATAGGAGTTAGGTTCTAGGTACAAGTCTAACCTCTTAAAAACCCAAGAAAATGTTTCTTAGAGAGATTGATCATAATAAGCCTTGAAAAAGAGTAGCTAGGTGCAGTGATACATGCCTGTAGTCCTAAGAGGGAGAAGCAGGAGGAATGTGAGTTTGAGGTCAGCTGGGACAACACAGCAAGACCTCTGTCTTCACTACTACCACCACCACCACCACCAACACACACACACCCCAAACAAAAAAAAAAAAAAAACAGAAAAATTGTTTAACATTAGTATACAAAATCTAGGCGTTTTCCAGAAAGGGTTAAGAAGAAAATAGTATTGTCTTTCTATTGCATGGAACTATATTGTGCCAAGACTTGTAGTTCTACTTCAATTTTGATCACCAGATCTTGAAAGGGTTTTCCTTAGGAGGTAGTCATCTGCATCTGATTAGCACTTAATAATAATGGGTGTGGGTGATGGTGGCTCACATAATTGGGATTTACTATGGTGATTTCTTGTACATTTTCTTATTTAACTCTTCCAAACAATTCAACAGGTTTGGTGACCTTTTTTTTTTTTTCGGTGCTGGGGATTGAACCCAGGACCTTGTACACTGATCTTTCAAATATGAAAACAGATGGGTAAAGAGACTTTAACTGTCCCATACTAAATAACTGCCACAGAACTAGGAACCTGAACTTTAAAATCAAAGCAGATGCTACTTCTTAAGTCTTTAGAGATAATGGACAGGAAAAAAATAATAACATTAAGTCAGGGCTTCTCAACCTCCTTGGTCTTGGGGCCTTTGGGGAATCTAATGAAAGCTGTAGGCCATCTTCCTTAAAAAACAATTGCAGACTAGTTTTCCATGAAATTTCATTTATCGCTCAAATACATAGAATACTTTCAAGGGATTTATATAATGAATCCCAAGTTCAAAACTCCTGGTATAAGTCAATAAATCACAAAAGTTTGATCATTAGTTTGATCACTGAAACTCAAAATATGAGGAAAGAAGTTTAGAACAAATGAAAACAGGAAAGTCTCAATTATTCAGTCCTGAGGAATGAATATAAGATTTTTTCACAAGACCAAAGCTCCCTCAAAAAACTTTTTTTTTTTTAATGAGGTAACTTTTTTTTTCATAGCTTTATCTTATTCATTTATTTTTTATGTGATGCTGACAATTGAACCCAGGGCCTCACATGTGCTAGGCAAGCGCTCTACCACTGAGTCACAACAACAGCCCTCAAAGAACTTTTAAAACCCTTTTTATGGAAAACTTTCTGAAATGTGTCTCGAACATAATTCATCAACACCTCCTATAGACCAGGCATTCGCTTATGATGATGATGATTAGAACAGTCACTTCTAATGATGATGTTGATGATGTTGATGATGATAATGGTAACTGCCACCTTTAAACAATTCACTGTACAGTGATACCCTTGTAAAGTGGAACTGTGTTCTCTAAATTAGATGGTCCCAAAATATCTGGCTTCAGGATTTTTTGTGTATTCTGTGCCTTCCTTCTTTCATTTCCTACTGCTGTCAATGGCTAATTTTGACAGCATCTCTCCTCTCTTGCCTTCCTCTTTACAGTTTTAGATCAGCTATAGGCAAAGAAATCACTTAACCAAGCATGTTAGAATTGTGTGTATAAAATAAGAGTAGATTGGCTCTGCATGCAACCTAGAGAAGCTTGGTGCATGAGCTTTTATGTATGGATACTCTTGTGGATGAACCTCCAATTTGGCTGCCCAGGAGTCTTTTTTTAGTAATTTCAGGTTTCACAGATACTTTTCACAGGGTTGTCAGAATAGTTACCTCAGGTTTCATCTATTCTGTAAATTTTTGTTGAATCCCTAAAAAGAGTCAGGCACAAAGACAGAGGAGAGTCACCAATTAGCTGGCCAGACAAGGTCTCTACCTTCATGGAGCTTATATTCCTAGTTGTGGAGACACAACTAGGAATTTATTTATTTATTGTTTACAATAAACAAGAAAACAAATAGAAAATTCCTGATTGTAATAAGCCAATAAAGAATACACAGAGTGATGTGCTAAGGTAATGGATGAGTGCAAGGTACTTACTGAAGTTGTGATGTTGGGGTCTTGGCAGAACAGTCTTAAAAAGCCAGTGTGCCTAAGTGGGAGGCATGAGATGAGACTGGAAGGAGTCAGACTTCTGATGGTGCAGAACTTGGTAAGCCATGGGAACAAAACCGATGGCCTTAATCATGGGCATGATAGGATCTGATTGGTATTTGGTAAAAATCACTTAGGAGTTTCAAGGGCAGGACTCAGAGGCAAGAGACCAAATTTCTGCTATCGCCAGAGTTGAGAGAGATGTGCCTCTAGGTAGGGTAGTGGCAGTTAAGCAGGGGAGGACTGAAGGTTAGGGATAAAAATGAACATTAAATCAAAAACAGCTCTGGATGTGGTTGTACATACCTGAAATCAGGAGAGGCTGAGGTAATTGACCATAATTTTGAGGCCAACCTGAGGGTCTTAGCCAGACCTTGTTTCAAAATTTAAAAGACTGGGAGGGCTAGGGAAGAATGGAGGTACTTCGGATTAGACAGAGGGGAGTAAAATGTTTTAATCAGCTTTTTTGCTGCTGTGACTAAAAGACCTGACTAGAGGTCAGGTAGGGGAGGAAAAGTTTATTTAAGGACTGAAGGTTTCAGAGGTATCAATCTGTAGACAGCAGACTCTATTCCTTGGGGCAGGACATCATGGCGGAAGAGTGGGGCAGAGGGAAGCAGCTCACGTAGTGATCTGGAAGCAGAGAGAGAGAGAGGTCTCCACTTGGCAGATACAAATATATATCCCAAAGCCATACCTCCATTTCCTACCTCCAGCCACACCCTACCACTACCAGTTACTACTCAGTTTAATCCCTGTCAGGGGATTAATTCACTGATTGGGTTAAGACTCTCACAACCCGATCATTTCTCCTCTGAACCTCTTGCATTGCCTCACACATGAGCTTTTGGGGCATATCTTGCATCCAAACCATAACATAAAATGAAGGGTAGGGGTTTGGGGGTAGGGATGATAGTAGAATCAGACAGATAGATGATAGAATGAATCAGACATTACTCTGTGTGCAAATATGATTACACAACCTGTGTAACTCCATATCATATACAGTCAGAAGAATGAGAAGTTATACTCCATTTATGTATTTTGTGTCAAAATAAATTCTTCTGTCAATTAGAATAAATAAAAAATTTAAAGGCTGAGGATGTAGTTCAGTGGTTAAATGCCCCTGGGTTCAATCCTAGTACTGCCCCCCAGCCAAAAGAAAAAAGAGCAGAAACAAATGAAACTAAGTATATCAAGGTGACAATACCCCTGTACCAAAAGAAAGAAGTTCATTCAAGTTACCTGCATACAGTTCTCTGGTGATATATCTTTAGTGAAATCTACTTGGGATTTAAACTGGAAAACAGATTTAAACATTACTTAAGAGGTCTGTTGTTAGTGCTAATGTTGATGATATAATTCTGAAAATCTTAGTTTCTTGTAAGATAAAGCAATTCAGTACAAACACTAATATTTTTAGAAACCAGGATATATAGGTTGTGATCTATGCAGTTGAATGGATAGCTCTACCATTTCCTTGGATGGGATAGAGTCAGGAATTCCATTTTGTACCTGTGAATCATAAGTGCAGACCTTCATTGAGCTCCTACTCTTACATACATCCTTTACCTAGATTCTGTGAGGTGCTATAAAGTACATACTATCATTGCCCCCAGTTTTGGAGTAAGGAAACTGAAGTTATAACAGAGACTGAATTAAGCCTTTCCAGCAGGGTCCCCAGGGTCAGGGGCTGGCCTGGCTTTCTCTATCCAGCAACCCTCAAAGCTCTTTTCTAGAAACATTTGCACATTAGCAGAAGTGCTAAGGGGTGAATCCAGACTGATAACATCCTTCTCACGAGTCTGGCCTCAGACCTGAAAGACCTTTCCAACCTTTTCTCTTAACTCCTTGTTACATACCCTGTTTTGTGGCCCAACTGAATTCTATTGTCAAAATTTGTGCTTAAAATTGATCAAATTATACTGTTGTGTGCATGTATGAATATATTATAACAAATCCCACTGTTATGTATAATTATAATGCACCAATAAAAAGGGGTGTAGAAATCCGAGCTGCTCTGTTTCTAGACCCAACCAGTGTGTCCCTGTTCTCTGCAGGAGCAGAGGGCAGGGGTAGGTTCTGGACATAGAGCAGCTTACGGGATGAAGGGCACAGCTACAAGTTGTTGGGAGCCAGACCTAGGTATCTGAAGGACCATGACAGTCACCAGTGGTCACCTACCTGATGTTGGGAGGCTGGCAAAGGGAGAAAATCTTGGCTATGACAGGGAGATAGGAAATCAGGCCAGGGAAGATGGAGGCAGTTCAGAGCATCTGGTCCTCAATTTGCATGAATGTGGGTCCATGAGAGCTCAAGATGGGTAAACAGAGGTAAGTAAAAGATGTCTGTCCACCTAACTCTAAGCCCGATAGAATAGATGAAGAAGACATGTAGTCCCACAAAATTTCCTTCAGTGCACTGGTCATAGTTTAAACCAGGCTGATGGACTGTTATGTTCACAGTGCTCTTCATACAGTCACTGTTTTCTCAGGAGAAGTTAAGAGCTCCAGCTATTGTCTTTGGCATTTTGAATCACAGCACTGCCTACTTAGCCATCTGCCTAACTAGAGTACCATTTTCCTCATCTATAAAATGAGAGGATTATGACAATTATAATATCTACCTCAGATATGTGATAAGGATTCAGTAAGCTAATACATGAAAAGTGCTGCATGCAGTGGCTAATATGATCTACTGCAAGTGTTTCTAGGCCCCTAATCAGACTTTTCCTGTCTCTAAAGAAGCTATATACACATAGCCCCTGCTCATCCCATCCTCAGTACAATTTCCAGGTAGATTCTAGGGGCACTTGAGATCATCATGCTTCTTGTAGGAGGTGCTCTCTGCTCTCTTTATTCAAGGGCAGCCCTCACAGGTGTGGTCCCCAGGTTGCTGGCCTGAGCATGCTGGTTGTAGCTTTAAAGAAGACTCTTCATTGGTTTATTCTTGGCAGTTCTGGGGCCTGAACCTGGGCCCTTGTGTGTGCTAGGCAAACACCCTCACCACAGCCCTTAAATGTTTTGAAGCCCAGGAACTACAGCCTCTCTCCAGGCACCAGCAAGGAGGTGGAGGACTTAAGGATTTACGTCCTAGAGGGTCTATTACATCTTGTTCCTTGATTTTTCCAAAAAGAAAAGCAGAAAGGCCTAGTGTCTCTGGGGAAATTGATAAGTTAGGCCACATTTCTCAAAGTGAGTTTCTTGGAGCCCTGTGCCAAGATTGTATAAGGTTTAAACAAAAGGTCTCTGAAGGAATTAATATACTCACCCAGGTGTGGTGGTGCACACCTGTATGCTACTCAGGAGGCTGAGCAATAGGATAGCAAGTTTAAGGTCAGCTTCAGCAACTTAGCAAGACCCTGTCTCAAAATAAAAAGAGCTGGGGGTGTTAGCTCAGTGGTCAAGTGCCTCTGGGCTCAATTAATGCTTAGCCCCTCCCCCCCCAAAAGAATTAAAACTCATTTCCCTTCTGACATATGGTCAGGAAGAGAGACATTGACCTTCAGGACATGTTAGCTTTGGTTTTCTGGAGGGTGAGTACCTGAGAAGAACCTCAGTTACCTCTGAGATTAGGAGAGTAGACCCAGACCACATGGGGATAGACAGGTATCTAGAAGCAGATCATGAGCTTCCCCACTTCACCCTAGAAATTAGAGGTTATCCATAGAAGCAGGACACATTTCCATCATCCTTCCCAAATGCCACCTTGGAGAATCCAAAGGAACTGTGTGACCTAGGCCAAATCCCTTCCCAGCTCATCCTTAGTGTCCTTGTCTGTGAAATGAGGCTGTAACAGATTGTGTTAGCAGTGGTCTCAACTCTGTCATCCTCACAGTGAGGATGTGATTCCTGGCAAGTAGGGGTCAGGCTTTACCTTGGCTACAGCCTCCATGTCCAACATCCCATCAGAAGCCATTGTTGAGAGGAATCCTGAGCCTCACTAAGTGCCTTTAACCAACCCTGCATTTCTTCCCTCTGGGACTAGGTGCCCCCTATCCTTTCTGTCCTGTCAGAACTTGGCCTGGGTAGCCCTGGCCACCAGCAGTGGTGATAAAATTGCTGATAGTTAATATAGGCTCTAGGCTGGCCATTCTTTATCTCATTGCTTCTCAAACAGTGCAGTCGGGTGGATACCATTATCCCATTTTGCAAATAAAGAAATAGCTTTTAGAAGCACTAGCCTGGCATATGCAAGGTGCTGGGTTCGATCCTCAGCACCACGTTTAAAAAATGAATAAATAAAGTAATGGTATTGTGTCCAACTATAACTAAAAAATAAAATTTAAAAAAAAATAGCTTTAGAGAGGTAAATGAAGCCTTTGGACAGGAACTTCTCAAATATCCATGTTCTAGGCTGATTGACTCTACCCTGAGCAAGTTCTTCCATTTCACGGCACTTTACCTCTTATTCCCACTGAGAGGATATTCTCCTCCTTGCATACACCCTACTTCTGTCCAAATATTCTCCCCATTGGTTGAATATCAGCTCAGATTCTGCCTGTTACTGGGTGCAGTGGCACATGTCTATAAGTTCAATTACTCAGCAGTTTGAGGCAGGAGAATCACAAGTTTGAGGCCATGGACAAATTAGCAAGAAGATCCAGTCTCAAAACTAAAAATTAGAAAGTGCTGACGATGTTCCTCAGTGGTAGGGTACTCCTGGGTTCAATCCCCAGAACTAGGGGAGAAAATATAAAATTTTGCCTGTCCATGATGTTTCACTGCTCCTTGACCTTCATCAACCCTAATTGCTTTCTCTGAGCTTGTTTGACCCCATCTCTTGCCTCCCTGAGGACCTCTTCCACATTCTGCCTTGTGTTATGGTACTTTGTATTCATGGTTTTGTCCTGTGCACCTTCATACTTACAACAAAGTTTTATAGGTAGAGCCCAAAGTTCATCCTTACTAAGGCCAGAAAAAAGCCCTTTAGACAAGATGGAGAACTTCTCAAGATGGAGAACTTTATAGCTCTAGTACCCTTCAATGCCTTGAGACAACCCAGAGCCTATGGGAAGGAGATTCCTTTGTCTATTTCTTTTTTTTTTTTTTTAAGCTACATCCCCAGTCCTGCCTGTCATAGTGTCGTGTGACTGGGATTACAGGGAGGCTGAGGCAGGAGGATTGAGAGTTCAAGGTCAGCCTTAGCAATTTAGTGAGGCCTTAAGCAAGATCCTAAGAAAGACCTCTTAGAAAATAAACACATACACACACACACACACACACAAATAAAAAAAAACAAAAACAGTTGGGGATGTGGCTCAATTTTTTTAAAAATATTTTTTAGTTGTCAATGGACCATTATTTTATTTATTTATATGCGGTGCTGAGAATTGAACCCAGTGCCTTATTCATGCTAGGCAAGCACTCTACCACTGAGTCACCACCTCAGCCTGAGGTGGTTCAATTTTAAGCCTTAGTTCAATCCCCAATGCCCAAAAATAAAATTATATTTAAAAAACAATCCCTAGTCCTTCTCTTGTTTTGAGACAGTGTCCCACTAATTTTCCCAGGTTGACCTTGAACTTGCGAGTCCTTCTGCTTCTGGAATCGCTGGGATTGTAGGCCTGGGCTACTGTGCCCTGCCTCTTTTGTCATCTTTGTTCATACAGTAGATCTTTATTGCTAAAAGATCTTAGCAAACCTCCAACAGACAGACAGCACCTCCCTCACAGCTCCATTGTGAGGGTCAAGTGAGAAAACAGATAAAGTGCTGTGTACATGTTAGACATTCTTTAAAGGATGAAGACAGGAGCCTGATGCAGTGGCTCATGCCTACAATCTCAGCTACTCAGACTGAGGCAGGAGGATCACAGGTCTGAGGCCAGCTTAGTAACTTAGCAAGACCCTGTCTCAAAAAAAAAAAAAAAGATTGGGGATGTAGCTCAGTGGTAAAGCCCTTCTGGGTTCAATCATTTAAAAAAAAAAAAAAGGCAGTCAAGGTGCTTATAGTGCCTTTAATTAGATCAAAGACATGACCACAGGGTAGAACATGGTAAGGGTCATCAGTGTTTGGGATACCTAGAGGTATCCTGTAGGAACACCTAGTTGCCCACTCATGAAAAAGGCTTGGCAGGAGAAGCTCTGGTGCAAAGGCTCCATAGGCCAGACAGACTGGCAGTAACAGAGAGCATCAGTGTGGCACAGCTAGGCCTGGGTTCTGCTCCAAAGGGATATTCCCCTACTGTGCCAGGAGCATCCTCACTTCTCTCCTAGGATCAAGCGGTCAGCTGATTGTTTCACATGTAAAAGGCACCCCAAGTGCCAGAGGAAAAAGCACAGTCCCTGACCTCTAGGAGTTTGTGGTTTGCCTGAAGGCATACACTCAAGGTCTGAGAAGTGCTGCCAGAGACTATAATTGCCACCTGGTGTTAGAACTGGTTCCAGGAGCTCTGTGGAATCTTCAAGGGCTTATTTTCTAACAGTAAAAGTGGACTCTGGACACTAACACCTGTTCTAGGAAGATGCAATAAGTGACTGGAGAGAGTTAAACTTGCTTCTCAGTGTTCACAGAAAGGCCATTTGCTGGAAGAGGCAGGCCTGACTTCACACAGGAGAAGAGTCTGGAGCTGAAAACTCATTCAGGGAATTGGAAGGATGGCACTCCCAGAGTAATCTGGGAGACCACAGGAAGTGACCCAATGAACAGTGCCCCAGAATAGAACCCTTCCTTGCAGCAAACAATAGACAATAACAACATAAAATTGCTGTTTCTGTCTGAGAACCTGCTAATATGTTAAAGAGGGTTTTGCATATATTATCTCTTAATCCTTAAAACCACTCTTCAAGGTACGCACAACCCCCACTTTACAGATGAAGAAATGAGGTTAGGAAAGGATTTGCCCAAAGCCACGAAGCTAGATGGTGGGGAAATCAGAAGTCAGATCCACATTTTTCAGGTTCCCTTTCAAGTGCAAGCCTGAGAAGAATTGAGAAATACAGATTCTGCTACACAAAACAAACCAAGATGGATCCCTAACTGCCACTGCCCTGCCTGCACAATGTGGGCACCACCTACTGCACACCTATTCCCAAAACTTTCCAAAGCTGGTCCAAATTCCACAGTTCCACTTCACTTGGCCTACCCTGTGCCCTACTCTACTTCCTCCATCCCAGTTCTGCCCATACCTAAACATGATCTCCCTACCCCAAACCCCACTTTTCTCCTAGCAGAAGGCCCGAGACACGTATGCAGAGGAACTGAAGAGGCACCAGCTGGAGAGGGACCAGGCTGCAGTGACAGAGCAGCTGCTGCAAGAGGGGCTCCAGGCCAGTGGGGACGCCCAGCTCCGACGGACACGCTTGCACAAACTCTCAGCCAGACGAGAAGAGCGAGTCCAAGGCTTTCTGCAGGCCTTGGAACTCAAGCGAGCTAACTGGCTGGCACGTCTGGGCACTGCATCAGCCTGAATGAGGCTGGCCACCTGCCACTTTGCCTTGCCCTCCAGCCCCCAGGGCCCCACTCCCCTTCCTTTCCCCACCCGCCCCTTTTTTTTTTTAGAAAGGCCCCTCCCTCCAAGTGATGAATTTCACTCCTCTTGGCTTGTTAGGGGAGCTCCCAATGCCAATTCTGCTGGCTATACATACCTTTGGACTGGGATAATGGCCCCTGAAGGTGAGAGTCTCATACAAGTACACTAAACCCAGTACACCAGTAGGTTTGGAGAGCAAGGAATCCCAATTCATTGGCTATTTGCTCCATTCACCTTTGCCACCACCACCTATATTCTGGATGCGGTTTTTCTACCAGCACATCCTTCAGCACACAGAATGGCAGCAAAGAGGTCTCTCCACCGCCTAGCCCTTTACCCATCCATCAGCCCTCCCCTGACTTTCACAAAAGATTTGGCTCTACCTTGTTTCTGCTGGTAAACAGCTAATAGGCGGCCAGTGTTATTTGGGCAAGGAAGAAAGGGGCGGGAGAGACAGAGAAAATTTGCCCATCTGCTGCTCCTCCCCTTGGCTCTCCACCTGGGATTTGCTATTGAATCTCTACCCCCTCCCACCACGCAATACTGATTGCTCACTGAAAGGCTCAGCGCCCCCAATGGCGCTAGGAAGCCAGGCGGGTGATTACAATCCAATTACCTATTGTCGACTCAGCCCACACAAGCTTTTCCCCTCCCCTTGCAGGGCATGGGGCCAGGCTGCACTCCCCAGTGAGACTGGCCCCCTCCATGGCTCCAGGGTAACAGGGGCCTCTAGGCCCTGGTGAGTCTAATCCAACGCTGGCTTCCTTCCTTGTGACACATCAGCGTAGAACATACATATCTTCCCACCTGACTGCCTCCGGCCCTCACCATCTCAAACTCTTGATTCCTACTTCCAATAGTTGAGGCTTCCCATAGCTCTTTGACCTGGCTCCCTACGTAGGCCCCAAGATGATTTATTCTCAGCATGGCAAAACTTGTTCCAGATCCTCTCTGCCCATGAGGGCCAAGGTTGCCCAGCAGGAAGATGAGTACAGATTCAAGGCTATGTCCTTTTCCTTACCTCCCCTTGCCAGGCAGCTCTGCAGAGCTGCCGAGAGGATTACTGCCTTTGAAGAGCTGTCTGCCTGAGCAACTCCGTGCTTTAGGTGCCCCAGAGCAGCAAGGACCAACCAGTAATGCCGGCCAAATGCTACTCTAGTCTTCTCGTTTTATATTCTGCAAGCTGTTTCCCAGCACTTCCTTCCAGGAGAGAGGTGGGATCTTGCAAGCCGTGTTGAGTGTACTCTTTAGACCCCTAAATTTTCTATATTCTAGTTTCCTCCTCCTTTCTGTGCCTACATACCTGGCAGTGGAGACCCCTTGGCCATCATTCCTACTCCCAGATAAATGCCAGATAGTGCGGTTGAGAAGCCAATCAACATACTTTGGCAAGGCCCCCTACACACCTGGCACTCCCCACTACCAATCCCTGGCACGGGGTTCCCAGAGAGCAGGTGCTGTACATTTTCCAGCTTTACAATGGGGCTGTTGACAGCCTTAATTAGGGAGGCATGAATTATGGGACCATAATGCAGAGCCCTACAATTAAGGCGGGAATGAGGGACTGGAGGCAGCAAACGGAATCTGCCCTGTGAGCGTGATTGTTGGGTCCGTCTCCCTTCTCTGACTCCTTCAAGATTCGGGTAGAGATGATTAATGGGACTGGTATCTCTCCTTGGCCTGAGGTCCTATATTCTGGGAAAGGTACACGGGTGGAGTTGGGAGGAGCTGCCCCAAGAGGCACTGTGGGGGTGGTAAAGAAAGAAGCAGAAGGCTCATGACTGCCCAGGAACAAGGGCTGCAAGATACTTCAACTCGTGGTTGTTTCCTTTTCTCCTGGTATGATTTGTACAAACCAACCCTTGCCTCACAAAAATCAGGTGGGTCCTATTTATGTGTCCTCCCACCTGTGAGCCAGATCCCTTTTTTGAGGATATTTATCCTGTTCTTGTGTTCTCCTGGGTCTCAAATAGAATTTTTAAAATTCTTAGATGTTAAGATGTGTTTTAAGTGCAACAGAAGAACACCCTGTTTTGCTGCTGCAATTGCCTACCCATCCTCCGGTGCACTTGGCTAGCTCCAGGACCCCTGGCTTTGAGTTTAGGGACACTAGAATAGAGTTCTTTTGCCATCACAGCACCTGTTCCTCTACTTGTTTCCTAATCCCCAGACGCTTTCTGCCACCCCCTTCCTCTCTCGCAAGTGAAAGGAAACCAGCTTGACAGTGTGGAAGGAGGGATTTCTCCAGCTGCAGTGTCTGCAGCGCCCAGACTTGGTGGCCGCGTCGGGTGGGGGCAGCTGGGCTAGATGTATCTGAAACGGGCAGTGCTTAGGGGGAGGGGAGTGCTTTCAGGCCTTTTGGTGGCCATTCGTCGTCACTCAGTGCCAGGGTTCTGAGGTCTGTTCATGCAGGGACCTAAGGGAGTCAACCGACAGGCTTGGGGGGCGGCAGAGCAACGGGTGCTGAAAGGACAGCTCCTACCTGCCCCGCAGCACCCGAAAGGCATCTCTACGTGAGAAGTCTCCCCCTCGAACCCTCACCCCACCTCGAGCTGACCGCCTTTCAGGTGAGGCGTTCGAAGGGCTTCCCCGAAGTGGCAGTTCGGAAGGATGCACGTCCGGCTGCGCCAAGCTGGCCTCCTCTCTTCCCACTTTAGCGTCAGCCTTGGCCCCTAGAGCAGCAGCCTGTGCCTCAAGCGGCGCGCCTCCTCCCGCCTCCAGTGGAGCAAGGCAGCGCGGCCAGACCTCGCAAACCCCTCTTCTGGGGCCCCCAGAGGGAGCAGGAAGGAAAGCGGCTGAGATGCGCCCTGAATGTCGCACGGCTTAGAGAAGTGGGTAGCTCGGTTGCATAAGGTGGAAGGAACTTGATAGTTTGCAAAAGCCAGCTCTCGGCGGGAGCAAACATAGCCCGCCGCCTTGCGGGCCCCTCCTCATTTATTACCTTAGACGCGCGCCTCCCCCACTGCGCCCCCACCCCCTCGGCGCGCCGCCGTCCCGCGCGCCCTCCCCCCTGTACCCCCCTCCTCACTCCCTCCAGAGGAGGTGAGTTTAAACCCCGCCCACGTGACCCCAGCTGGGCCAATGAGCGGCGGCGGGAGGTGAAATCCGGTTCTAACCGGTCCGGGGCTCCCAGCGCTATAAAAACTTTATAAACCCCCCGGAGCCTGAGCAGTGTGAAGAGGCGAGAACGACCCCCGGACCGACCAAAGCCGCGCGCCGCTGCATCCCCGCGTCCAGCGCCTGCGTCCCGCTGCCGTCGCCACCATGCCCAAGAGAAAGGTACGTGGCTCGAGGGCCGCAGGCGCCAAGCCACCACTGCCGCCGCCGCCGCCGCCTCGACTCGGGGCGCGGGAATTGGCTCAGGCCAGAACGGCGCAGCCAGCGAGCGCGGAGCTGGAGGCCGGGTGGGCGGCCTCGGGCTAACCCTGCGCGGTGTCGCTGCCCGCAGGCGCCAGAGGCCATATTGGAGGAGCGGCGTCCACGGCGGGAGGAGCCATGTTGGCGGCTGTTTATCCCACTCTCCTCGGGCGCGTCGCACCCTCCCCGCGCCCCTTCCCCCACCGTCTGGCCCCCTCCCTTCTCCCAGCGGGCGGGCGATTCAAACTCGAAAGGGCGGGAAGGCAGCATTCTGGGTTGGCGGGCGGGGGAACGCGCTGCCGCCAAAAAACCGCCGCCGCGAGGGGGCGGGGCCGATTCTCGAGAGGCGGGGCCGGTGCTGTGTGGCTCCGCCTCTGCCCGCCCACGCGCCCCGCGCGCAAGACGCGCGCCGCCGCCCACGAGTTCCCCGGGATTGCGCGCGCCTCTCTCCCGCCTTCGACGGCTGCCATAGCAACGGCGCTCGGCTCCGCCTCCGGAGGGGTTTGTTTGCACCATCTGCAGCTGTTGCTCCAGCCCGGAGCTGTGGCGCCGGCCCCGCTGGGGTTTGGCCCGCGCTACCCGGCCCGCTCCGTGCAAGCTTAAGGCCTGCTCAATACTTCAGTTCCTTGTATGGAAGCTAGGCAGACATGTGTCACAAAGTTGTGACACTTCTAGTTTTTTTTTTTCCCCCGGAACCCCGTTAAGTTCAAAGAATCGCCTCAGAAACTAGTTCTTTGTCTTTGTTTTATAGGCTGAAGGGGATGCTAAAGGAGATAAAGCCAAGGTGAAAGACGAAGTATGTATTATTTATTTTCTTTAGGGTGGTTCATACAAAAGTCTTGGACAAAAAAACCCCACAGGACTCCTTTAGTGATAATCAACCACATTTCTTGTCTTGAATTTGTCTTCATTCCCTGTAGTGTAGAACAAAATTGGCACAAAACTTTTGTTTTTCTAACTTTATTCACTTTTATTTCAATAGCCACAGAGAAGATCTGCAAGGTTGTCTGCCGTAAGTATATATACTTCCAATTTTTAATATTTGTTCCTGAAACTAAAAAGCATTGCATCTGATGAATTATGTTTAGTGGCTGGTTTTGAATGTTATACTCTAGTTTGGACTATTGCACATATGGAGTTCACTGGTGGGACACATTTGTTTTGATATTCTGAAAGAAATCCAGCCACAAAAACTTTAGTAATGGGCTGGGGACATAGCTCAGTTAGTAGAGTGCTTACCTTTCATGCACAAGGCCCTGGGTTCAATCCCCAGCACCACAAAAAAAAAAAAAACTTTAGTAAGAGAAAACTTCCATCCCTTTGGTACTGATTTGGTTGTGGGTTTTCTTCGGTTTGTTGTACTAATATTCTCTTCTTCCCCTTTGCCTGTCAAAATAAGAAACCTGCTCCTCCAAAGCCAGAGCCCAAGCCTAAAAAGGCCCCTGCAAAGGT
This sequence comes from Marmota monax, assembly GCF_021218885.2. NCBI lineage: Eukaryota > Metazoa > Chordata > Mammalia > Rodentia > Sciuridae > Marmota > Marmota monax. Next base: position 20,777,120 of record NW_026694432.1, on the reverse strand, counting down.
AAGTAGAAAGAACTTAAGGGGTAATGGTGCTAATATTGGAATTGATAATTTTCACAGAAAGAATTGTACTTCACTACCTTAACCTAATTCAGCATGATGGATGTTAAAAGTTGTTTTGTTTGCTTGCCTTATTCCTGATGTTGGTAGCATTGATTTCTGTCATCAGTTCAAAAACTCTGCCCTTGGATGTTAAACACCCAAGTGTTTGACCTGGTTTTTCTATTAATTATACTTAGACATGAATTTTTGTGTGCTGAACTTCACAGCATGGCATGGTGGTGCACACCCATAGTCCCAGCTACTTGGGATGCTGAGGCAGGAAGGTTGTAAGTTGGAAACAAGCCTCAGCAACTAAGACCCTATCTCAAAATGAAATTTAAAGGTGGGGGCTGTGGGGATGTAGCTCATTAGTAATATTGGCCTAGCATGTGCTAGACCAAGAGTTCAATCCACAGGACCTCTAAAAAATGTTTTCTAATTTAGTGTAGTTTTTGATCAGTCCTTGTAAATGGGTGGTTGGGTAGGTATACTATGTAGAACTTCACAGACTATACCTTGGTAATATGTGTGGGGAGAAACAGTTCTATTTTTCTCCCTTTATAGAAGGGAGAGAAGGTACCCAAAGGGAAAAAGGGAAAAGCTGACACTGGCAAGGATGGGAATAACCCTGCAGAAAATGGAGATGCCAAAACAGACCAGGTATGATGGTTTTTTCCTGTTGTTGCCCTGTTTTTAAAAAAAAAAAAATGATTCTCATTGCAAGTATGTTGTGACCTTCCTGTTAACTTAAAAGTCTCTGCCATCAGCTTAAAGGCACTGTGTTACAGTCTCATGTCTTCTTCCCAAATTATACAATTAGGCTCAAAGGGAAGATGACTAGCAAAGTTCTATAGCAAGTCATTGTCCAGAGTACTGACTCTTGGTATCTAAGCATCCAAAACCCAGCCTTTGGCTAGAATGATGCTGTGGGTGCAGTAGGAACCCAGATAAATGCAACATGTGGATTTTAAGACTATCTGTTTTTCTTTTAGGCACAGAAAGCTGAAGGTGCTGGAGATGCCAAGTGAAGTGTGTGCGTTTTTGATAACTGTGTACTTCTGGTGACTGTACAGTTTGAAATACTATTTTTTATCAAGTTTTATAAAAATGCAGAATTTTGTTTTACTTTTTTTTTTTTTTTTAAGCTATGTTGTTAGCACACAGAACACTTCATTGTTGTTTTTCGGGGGAAGGAGCATATGTCACTAGTAGAATGTCTCTAAAGCTGGATTGCTATGGGGGAAGACACCTTTCCCTTCTAGTTTTGAGAGACTTCCTCTTTGTTCCCAAGAGGAAGGGATTCCCTGATGTTGGCACACATAGCCACCTTGGCACAAATGCCTTGTGGTATGGAAAAACTCAAACTCATCTGTATGTCCTCCTGTCCCTCTCTGCCATCGGCATAGACTTAATTCCCCTAAACTCAGACCTATTGGGACCTGATTCCCAACGATTGGTTTTACCAGTGTGTGGGGCAATCTGGACTTTCCAGTGACGTCATTGAGAATAGTGTCCCTCAGAAGAGCAGCAGTTCCTTTTCTAGATTGTGGATCTTCAGATTAATAATTTTTGCCATTTTCCTTTCATTTCCTGAAAGTCAGGGTCGGCTTGTGAAAAGTTGTTAAACAACATGCTAAATGTGAAATGTCAACCCTCACTCTAAACTTTCCCTATTCAGAGCATCAAATGAAGACTTCATTGGGTTTTATAGTGGCTTTCTGATTTTGGTAGTCCATTCAAGAAAGGAGTTTGAAAGTTGTTGTATACTGTTAACGATTGTCTGCCCATGTCCTGCCTGAAATACCATGATTGTTTATGAAAAGTATCTTTAATAAAGCTGGATACAGTTTGGCTTGGAATGCTGCCTCTGATCTTTTCCCACCAATGGGGAACCTGGCTTCTCCAAGTCTCTTGAGACTGGATGTATTCTGGTGGTGTGGTGTAGAGGTTCCATTTATTGTCCGGTAATCTTTCATGGATCTTTGTAGTCTGTCTCCAAAACATAGTGATAGGTGGAGTTGGGAAGGCTCCCAGGAGTAGATGTGAGAGGCTATAAGCAGAGAAGTGGTTTCTGCCTAAGATTATGTAGCAAGCAGTCCCTGAAGTGTTTTTACATGGAAGTTTTTGGTGGTTTTAAGGTTTGGCCTGGTAGCTGACAGCCAAGAGTGTCTACTTCATCCACATATGACATAAATTTGAAAATTAATAGAAAATGCTGTAGGCTTGTCAGATGTCCCTGTGTTGTATAGGGAAGGTGACACTTACTTCTAAGGTGGTCTGCAAATAAAGATGTTAATGGGAGTTATTGGAGAATCTGCAGAGAACTTTCTTTAGTATCAGAATATAGAATTCACTGATTGTGATTTTGAGTTTGCTTTTACATCATCCGGTTGTATATTTCAGGAGAGTAAAATAAATTGGAGGCTGAACAAAATTGACTTTGGTCAGTTAAGTTTCTTATTGATGAAGATTTATATATTATCTCTTACCCTAAGGTTTGAGACAGTTGTGTGGTGTGTTAATATCTACTTATAGTTATTTGTACATAGAAGAAGCAGTGAAATCCAGTTTCAAACACCCAACTTAACCTGTCAGAAGTCATTAACACTTAGGTTTGGGGGCACTGGGTGAAATATCATTTGTCCACTTAAGCCACTTTCAATTTTACTGTTGCTGAAGATTTAGGGTGTACATGCTTAACACCTAGTTTTTACTCAAAAAGATCTTCCAGAATGGAAATAATCACAGATGTCTCAGAGTACTTAGGTACATCAGGTTGATATTTGAACAAAAATTCCAGAACTTGGGAAAGCCGCTACTAGGGTTCTTTATCAATATTCAGGTTAGTAAAATGTTGAGCTGTGGACTGCTAGAAGTTCTGCCATGTGCTCCTGTTTAATTTTTTGGCAAATCCTCTGAGATGTGGGTATTAACCCTGTTTTGTAGCTCAGATATAGTGACTGAACGTTTCTTGGTGGTAGTCTGTTTTGACTTATGTTCATTGGTCGTTTTTCATGTTGCCAAAAACTTGCATGGTGAGCTTGAATGTTTCTTTTTTCTTCCTGGAAAGTATTTATTGATTTGACCAGTTTTGGAGTATAAAAAGTCTCAAGAAGACTCACCAGTTACCTACATTAGGAACTTTAGGGCTTAAAGAGGAGGAGAATTTATTTCCTAAAACGGGAAGCTCTAAAGTAGGGCGGCTTTTTGCGCTGCTGCCTTTGGCATGTTTTCGAGCTACCTGGCCTTCCAAGTTGGCTGCTTGTAGCATGAGATACCAGTGTCTAGAAGCAAAGAGGAGGACTTATTTTTTGAGAATAATTAAAGCTAGCCATGGTGGCACACACCCATAATTCTGGCAAGTCAGAGGGCTGAGGCAGGAGGATTTCAAAGTTTAAGGCCAGCCTAGGTAACACCAGACAGTGTCTAAAAATAAAAAGGGCAGGAGATGTAGCTCAATGGTACAGTGCCCCTGGGTTCAATTCTCAGTACCAGGAGGGGAAAAAAATCTTTGTCAGAAAACCTAACAGCCTATTTCATCAGTTATTCAGTCTGCCTATTTCTAAATCAATATTAACCAGGGAAGAAATCACAGAATCTGTTTAGACCAGTCAGGATCATTGGTATTAAATAAGGGCAGGGTAGATGTTCCTGGAAGTGAAAGGGCTATGGGATGACAAACTTACACAGATTCTGTATCTAAACCTGACCTCATGTGACTTCATTGTAGCATTTGACACTGCTGTGTATAACCTCCCTCTTTCAGAGATAATACACACAACATAAATTTCACCATTCTGAAGTATACAATTCAGTGGACTTTAGAATATTCACTGTGTTGGACAATAGTCTACTGTCTGTAGAATATTTTCACCACCTGCCAAAAGAGCCCTGTACCTATTAGTTAATTCCTTATTCCTTCCTCCCCCAGCCCTAGCCAATTACTAATCTTTCTATATAAGTTTTCCTATTCTGAACATTTGTTTTAAATGGAATCATTTCATTTTTTTTTTTTAACTGTTTCGCTTAGCATAGTGTTTTAAAGATCCATTTGTCTACCTAGTGGTATGTAATTCATTGGTGTCCCTGGGTGCATAAGCCACATTTTGTTTACTCCTCAGTTTATGGACTTTGGGTTTCTACCTTTTGACCATTGTGAATATCATGTACAAGTTCTGTGTGAACATATCTTCAATTCTTTTGTGCACACACCCAGGAATGGGATTGCTGGCTCATGTGACTATTCCACTTTTGAGAAACTGCCCAACTCTCAGTAGCTGCATTATTTTCACTCCTACCAGCAATCTATGAGGGTGTCAGTTTCTTCACTTCTCAACATCACTGTCCCTTTTTTATGGTAGGCATCCTAGTGGGTATGAAGTGGTATTTCTTTTGTGATTGTAATTTGCATTTCCCTAGTGACTAGGATGTTGAGCATCTTCTCATATTTGTTGACCATTTGTATATCTTTTAAAAATGTGTATTGAGATCGTTTTTTTCCCATCTTTAAATTGGTTTGTGTTTTTATTGTGGAAATGTAACGATTATTCTGGATATTAGATCTTTACATAGTTTGTAAATATCTCCATTCTGTGGGTTGTTTTCACTTCATCTGATGAACAAAAGTATTTATTGGGTGGGGGTGTACTGGGGATTGAACCCGGGGGGGGCTTTACTATTGAGCTTTATTCCCAGCCCCCCCCCCCCCTTTTTTTTAATTGGAGACAGGGTCTTGCTAAATTGTCAAAGCTGGCCTCAAATTTATGAACCTCCTCCCTCGTAGCTAGGATTGCAGGCATGTTTCACTAAACCCAGCTTTTTGAGTTTTCTGAGTTTGTTTCCACTGCTGGGGGTCAAACCCAGGGCCTTGTGCATGCTAGGCAAGAGCTCTGCCTCTGAGCTGTGAAGTAGGAGTCCATACTTACTATTTTAAATTTATAGGCCTCTCTGAGCCTTCCAGTTTCCCAAGACATCCTTCCTTGAAATCTCCTCTTGAGTTTTTCCCTGTGAGATCATTCAGTGACTCACATTTTCATCTCTTGCCCTTATCTCTTATGAGGTCAGTTATTTTACCAACCTTTTAGGCAGTTTCATCCAGATACACCACAGGCTCCCCAACTTCAGTGTGACCAAAACGCAACTTGATTTGTTCTTCACATTACCTCTCTGCTTCCCTTAGATCTGATAAAAGCATCACCACTGAGGCTGGGATGTAAAACCAACCACCATCCATTACATTGCTTAAGAAACCTGGAAAGTAGGAAAAAAGCTAATAGTTGGTTGCACAAGGATGTAATCCCTGTGAGGCTGAGGCATGAAGCTCACAAGTTAAAGGCCAGCCTCAGCAGCTTACTGAGACCCTGTCTCAAAAAGGATTAAGGGTGTAGCTCAATGGTAGAACATCCATGAGTTCAATCCCCAGTACCACAAGGTGTAAAAAGTCTGAAAGTGACCCCAAATTGCTCTCCTACTTCCATCATAGCACATCACTACTGGGTAAGTCATGGTGACTTGACTTTAAAAATTTAGGGGTATTTTTGTCATGGAAAATTTGAAATATTTGCCAAAGTAGAATGTAATGAACCCCTGTGCACGTATCGTGTAGCTCCAGCAGTTGGCAACTGGAGCCAGTTTTATTTAATTTGTATTACTGTCCCCTTTAGCATAACCTAACGAATAGTATGATTCGTATATATCTAAAGGATGTAGACGACTAACATCACAATACCATTATACCAAAAATAATTAACATTGATTTCTTAATATTATTAAATACCTAAGATCTCAAATTTCTAATTGTCTTTTGTTTGTTTGAATCGGGATCCATACATTGTGATTAGTTTGCCTGTCTCTTCAATCTCAGCATATGGGTTCCCTCTATATCTGTTTCCCAAATGTGGATTTTGCTGGGGGGGGAAGAAAAAAAAAAACTTTTCATTTCTCTCTTCTTTGGTTACCCAGAGTTGCAAGTCATACTGGAAGAAGGATAAATGCCCAAATCTCATGCCAGCCAGTTTTGCTCACTTTTAAAATGAGTTGGTTTATTAGCATATTCCAAAGGTGACTCGTGGGTGGACTTCTAGTATATTTAGTGCCATGATCATTAAATATGTTTCATGGCCCAGGGTGGAGCACTTGCCTGCTGTGTTCAGGGCCCTGGGTTTGATAGCACTGCCAAAAAGTAAAAAATAAAAAATGAAAAATAAATTTCATGTTTCATGGATTCATTGCAATTATTAAACTTTGGTGTTCACATTCTATATTTTTGTCCAGTCAAGAGCTCTTCAAGTTCAGATCCTAAATCTTTTTTAAAAAATTCAACCTTGTTGGTATTTGATAAATTTCTTGCTGTTTATTCCTGTCTTGTATGTTTTCTGTTCCAGACTTTGAGTCAGATAATTCTGGGGGGGGTGGGGGGCTTGGCGGGGAAGGACATTGCAAGACCAAAAGTTAGCTGGATATGGTGGCACACACACCGGTAATCCTTTATATGTTGAAGGCTAATGCAGGAAGATGCAAAGTTTGAGGCCAGCCTGAGCAGCTTGGTGAGACCTATCTCAGAATTAAAGGGTTGGGCCCAGCATGGTGGCGCACTCCTATGATCCCAGCTGCTAGGGAGGCTGAAACAGGATTGCCAGCCTGAGCAAAGAGAGAGGTGCTAACTAATTCAATGAGACCCTGTCTCAAGTAAAATACAAAACAGGGCTGGGGGTGTGGCTCAGTGGTGAGTGTCCCCAAGTTCAACCTCTGGTACTTCCCCCACACCCCCTCAAAGAGAGAAAGGGTTAAGAATGTATGTAAACAAAGTGATACAGCACCCCTGGGTTCAATCCCCAGCACTGCAAAAACACAAGACCAGAGGGTTTTTTCCTAAATCTATATATCCTCAACACTAGTTGTTTTACACAAAGTATCAGAAGAACAAAAGGCAGCTCTAAGGTTTTATTTAGGGCTTATTAAGTTATTGGAGGTATTTACTAATAGGTGTGCACAATCAGTTTATTCTTTATGGATCTGCTAGATCAATACGTTAACCTGTTACATTTTTAAGAAGTCCTTTCAATTTAATTATGTAAAATATTTACATTGTAATAAGTATAGTCTACAAAACATCTTACTGGGGGTATAGCTCAGTGGAAAAGCTTGTGATTACATGGATACTGCAAGGTCCTGGGTTCCATTGCCAGCCATCCTCCCCCACATACAAAAAATATATATATTCAAAGAAGTCCAATTTCTATCCTGGGTTCTTTATCTCCATCTCTTTGCACTTAATGACTTATGATTTTCTCTTCATTTTTAAAAATACAAGCAATATTTTATATTCTCTCTTGTGAAGATGGTATACTAAATATTTCCCTGTATTCACTTAAAGTAACTTTGGAGAAGCCATTTGTGGCACATACCTGTAGTCCCAGCTACTTGGAGGGCTGAAGCAGGATTGCAAATTCAAGGCCCGCCTGGCAGCAGGCCTCAAAAATAAAAAGGGTAGCAGGACACAGTGGCACATGCCTGTAATGGCAGAGGCTCAGGAGGCTGAGGTGGGAGGACTGCAAGTTCAAAGCCAGCCTCTGCAACTTGAGTCCTAAGCAATTTAGCAAGACCTTGTCTCGATGAAAAGGGCTGGGGTTGTAGTTCAGTGGTTAAGTGCTCTTGGATTCAAGCCCTGGTACCCAAAAAAGTTTTCTTTTTAAAGGGTTGGGGATGTAGCTCAATGGATGATAATTCTGGAGATAACAGACCCCACAGTCTTTTTTGTGCGTGTGATTGTTATCAATCAAAAATGCTTCCTTAATCAATGTTCTCCAAACCCTTTGACACATAATAACTCCAGAGATGCATCACTCTGTCAAACTCCACTGACAGGGAAAATGGGCAGCATCCACTAGCGAACCAGTGGATGTACACAGTGCCCCCTCCAGGGATAACCAAGCAAGCACCATGATGCCAAGTCCTGGAAGGGGGTCCAGCCACATTCTAACAGTTTCCTAAACCAAGGCCCTACCTGTCAGGCTTCTTAGAGGTGCCCAGGTTCAACTCCTTCCCCTCTGCAGTCTTATTTTGGGGTGCTGGGGGTTGAACCCAGGACCTTGTGCATGTGAGGCAAGCACTCCACCAACTGAGCTAGATCCCCAGTCCTCTACAGTCTTTTTTTACACAGCATGCAACGATGGCTTTGTTAGGCCTCAATTCCATCACATTGTGATATTAAATTTACATGTAAGCTGGGCGTGGTGGCACATGCCTATAACTCCTGTGGCTTAGGAGGCTGAGACAGGAGGATCATGAGTTCAAAGCCAGCCTTGGCAATGGCAAGGCACTAAGGAACTCAGTGAGACCCTGTCTTTAAATAAAAGTACAAAATAGGGCTGGGCATGTGCCCCTGAGTTCATTCCCTGGTAGTCCCCAACCCCCCCAAAAAAAGGTCTACATGTATTATAAGTTTTGGAGTTTTTTGGTTTGTTTTAATACAGTACTGGAGATTGAATTTAGGAGTGCTGTACACTGGCCTACGTTCCCAGCCCTTTTTATTTTTTGAGACAGGGTCTTGTCATGCAAATTGCCCTCAAACTTTCGATCCTCCTGCGTCAGTCTTCCAAATTGTGGGATTACAGGTATGCATCACCCTGCACAATCTTCAGATACTTAAACATGACACAATAAAATGCCTTTCTTATTTTTGTCAGATATTCTGTTACTTGTAGCTGAAAGTAGTCCTAATCAAAGCAATGGATTTTTTTCAGTAATCCTCAAACCAATTTGAGGAAGTAGAAATCAGCACACTTCACAGGTGAAGAATCTGGTCTTGGAGAGGTGAGAGGCCTTCTAAGGTCACACATGTTGTGATGGCCAAGCCAGGAGTCCAGGCCTATGTTGCTCTAGAGTCCAGTCCACAAACTGACCCTATTCTTCAGGTGGGCCAAGGTAGCATTTTTTGAATGAATGAATTAACCGGAAACTCGGAGCCTGGACTGGAAATTAAAGCATGACTAGCTGACAAAAAATATATATATATATATATCTTTTCATCTCCCACCAAAATGCAGGCTGGAGAATGTTTTTCTGAGTTGTTCAAAAGCCTTGGCCAGGTGTGGTGGTGCATGCCTGTAATCCCAATGGCTCAGGAGGCTGAGATAGGAGGATGGAGAGTTTGAAGCCAGCCTCAGCAAAAGTGAGGCACTAAGCAACTCAGTGAGACCCTGTCTCTAAATAAAATACGAAAATAGGGCTGGGGATGTGGTTCAGTGGTTGAGTGCCCTTGAGTTCAATCCCCACTACTCAAAAATAAGTAAATAAATAAATGCTGAAACCCAGAAGGGTTAAGTAACCTGCTCACAGTAATCTGGCCAAATTCCTGACCACTGTGCCACAAACAGGCAGTGCCTTAAATGCCACAGGCTTTAATATGACTCCCACAGCTGTGGTACTTCCTTAGGGGCTCCATTCTCCAAGCACTGCCCCAATAGATCCTAGACATACCCATGACCTACAGCTGGCCTGTGCCACAGCAGGACACTTCAGGCACAGGGGCCAAGACCTCTCAGACCCTAGGCCTGAAGCAGCCTTTTTGGCCACTCTGGGTCTGGGACAAAATAGCCCTGTCAGACCTGTAGAGGCCAATCCCGGGGCTGGACTCTTCCCCAGAGCTCAGCAGCAACAGAAAAGCCGTGAGAGCTGGTTGATAACTTGTTACTTGCTTCCACTTCCTATCCTATGGCTGACTTTGCAACAACAGCCATGCATCCTTGTAGGGTGGGGGGTGGGGCATTTTCTTTTCCTTCTAAACATGAAGTCTGCTCACTGTAAAAATGTTTCGTTTCTGGTGTTGGTGAACAAGCCCAGGGCCTCAAGCACATTCAGCAAGCCATACCCCGGCCCATAAAATGTTTTAAAAACAATTTATGAGACCTAGACATAAAGCAAAAGTAAAAATCCCTTTCCTCTCTCCTTGCCCACTCTCTTCCCAGAGGCAGCTACTGCCAATTTGGTGCAGCCCATCCCAAGCTTTTATTCTGTATATTCACAAACGTAAGACATCTTCTGAGGCCCCTTTGCCTCTTGAGATATAACTGAAGCTGAGATTAGCATAACCCTCCATCTCCACGAATTGTAAGCAACCCAAAATCCCTCCAGATTTGAGCCACAAGAGATTGTCACAGGACTCAAGGCCAGCTGCTCCCTTCAACAGGACAATTAACAGACAAGGTGTGGAGGCAAGGATGGAGACTTTATTTCAAAATTCGGTCAAAAAGATGGACAGCTTTTGTCCAAGGACCATCTTGCTGAGAAGCTGATTTAGGAGTGTGTGTACTGGTGATTGATGGATGCTCCCAGCTTGGTGAGCACCCCTTCACACTAGGTGAGCCAGGAGGTACACAATCTGGTCCTGAACTCCAGATGCTTTTCAGTTTCACAAATCTAAAGAACAAAAATTATGAGGAGTCCAGCACAGTGATGCACACCTATAATCCCAGATAATCAGGAGGCTGAGGCAGGAGGATTCCAAATTCAAGGTCAGTGTGGGCAATTGAGAGACACCCTGTCTCAAAGAAGTGGGGGTATAATTCAGTGGTAGAGTGTCCCTGAGTTCAATCCTCAGTAACACACAAACAAAAAAAAAATCCACTTTTTTTTAGTTGTAGATGGACACAATATTTTTTATTTATTTACTTACTTACTTATTTAGGGCAGGGGTACTCAACCACTGAGCCAAATCCCCAGACTTATTTTGTATTTATTTAGAGACAGGGTCTCACTGAGTTGCTTAGCGCCTCACCATTGCTGAGGCTGGCTTTGAACTCATGATTCTCCCGCCTCAGCCTCCTGAGCTGCTGGGATTACAGCCATGTGCCACTGTGCCCGGCTCTCCTGTTTTTACTTTAACATGGCTATTAGATTGATTGTGTGAGTGTATGAGAGAGACTGCCCTCCAACTTGCAATTCTCCCGAGTTGCTGGGATTACAGGCATTCAGCACTATGCCTGGCTAAGAGTCATATTTTAAAGACACAAATCTGTGTTTTTCAAATCTGACTTGTCTTGCCTATTGTTCCTGGCCCGATGATTGTTTTGCGGTGGCTCTTTCAGTCTATAATTATTAACCTGCTTACTGGTTTAGGTAAGAATGGAAGCTCTGAAAATTATGGCTGATTGAAAACACACACACACACTCATACACACACACACACACACACACACACACACACACACACGATTTTACTCCTTCCCAAAAACCTCACTAAAACTACAGCAAAGCAATTTTGTTTAAGGCGTAAACCCATTAAGGCCAGGAGGATGAGGGAGAGACAACAGCATGGCCCTTGGAAGCTGGCACAGATGGTTGGTGATAACCACATGGCAAACTGAGGAAAAGTGTACCCTTGCCAAGTATGGTAGCACATGCCTATAATCCCTCTAACTCTGGAGGCTGAGACAGGAGAATCATAAGTTCAAGGCCAGCCTCAGCAATTTAGTAAGACCCTGTCTCAAAATAAAAAATAAGCCAGCACGTTGGCACACATCTGTAATCCCAGCAGCTCAGGAGGCAGAGACAGGAGGATCATTAGTTCAAAGCCAGCCTCTGCAATGGTGAGGCAATAAACAATTCAGTGAGACCCTGTCTCTAAATAAAATACAAAATAGGGTTGGGGAGGTGGCTTAGTGGTAAAGTGCCCCTGATTTCAATCCCCAGTAACCCCCCCCCACCAAAAAAGAAAAAGGGTGCCCAGCATAGCATGGTGGTCCTGTAATCCCAGAAGCTCGGGAGACTGAGACAGGAGGATTGTAAATTCGAGGCCAACCTCAAGGATTGTAAATTCGAAGCCAATCTCAGCAACTAAACAAGGCCCTAAGCAATTTAGTGAGACTTTGTCTCAAAAAGTAAAAAGGATTGGAGATGTAGCTCAATGGTAAAGCACCCCCCCCACACAGTGTTCAAGTCCCAGTACACAAGAAGAAGAAGAAGGAGGAGGAGGAGGAGGAGGAGGAGGAGGGAAGAAGGAAGAAGAAGAAAGAAATCATACCCTAAATTGGAATGAGAAGAAAACCCAATCTAAGTTACAGACTCCCCAAGAGGCTCAGTACCTCCTTAAATGGAGATGTAGAGTTATAAAATAAGGGAGAGTGGTTGAAAGCTGCTTAAGGTTGGCCTGCTGATCTGATCCCAGAAGAGAGGAGGTTCATTCTCTACAGAGGACTAAAAGGCATCTCTTGGACGAGGGAGACAGGTACAGCTGAGAACTGGGTGATGATGTGGATACCCCCTGCTTCCCAAGCAATATAGCAAGACTATCTCAAAAAATTTTTTAACTGGGCTGAGGATGTGGTTCAGTGGTTAAGCAACCCTAGTATCAATCCCCAGTACTTAAAAAAAAAAAAGTCACTTCCCAAACCCTGTCTTCCAAGACACTCTTTGTGTTGGTACTCCTCTGAAAGGATGGAATAAATCTAGGAAAAGAAAAAAAAAGCAAGACTCCAAGAACATCCAGCAGAAGAGAGGTGAAAGGAAATCCCTGGATGAAGGAGATCCCAGGATCAGAGGTAAACTCACCAGAGGCTTCAGAGCCTCTGCCTCGGGTGCCTGTGCTTGTGAGCTCTCTGTGAGCACTGAGAGGCATGAGGGATGGCGGGTGAGCAGAAGCCATGTTGCAATAAAGGAGTATTTCTTTCTTTCTTTTTTTTTTTTTTTTGTGTGTGTGTGTTGGGTAGGGGGTACCAGGGATTGAACTCCAGGGCGCTAGACCGCTGGACCACTGAGCCACATCCCCAGCCTTATTTTGTGTTTTATTTAGAGACAGCGTCTCACTGAGTTGCTTAGTGCCTGGCTTTTGCTGAGGCTGGTTTTAAACTTGCAATCCTCCTGCCTCAGCCTCCCGAGCAGCTGGGATTACAGCCCTGCACCATTGCACCCAGTGCAATAAGGAGCATTTCTGTTAGGATTACCTAATGAGATCTCTAAAGAAAGGGTCCTGATTTCCTCTAAGACTTTTGAAAGTCTGTTAATTTTCTGTTATGTTTTCCCCCAGTACCAAGGATGGAACCCAGGGCCTCACACATGCTAGACAAGTTCTCCACCAGCCCTATTGCTTTCTTTTATTGAGCTAAATAAATTACTTCACTTTGTATTTTTTAAAGGCCTCCGAAATTGTATAAACTTTAGACTCTACAAAATCTATATATTTCCTTTCCTAATTTGATAGCTGTTCACTGGGTATAAAGGGCAAGCTCTCCAGACTGCCGCAGAACTGAGGGTTCCAAGAAAAGTGTTCAAGGTGAAATTGATAGATGATGTGATACAGTAGTCATGGAGATACACCTCCCAAGACCCCCTTCCCTGCTCAGCTGCAGGGAGTTTGGACAGCAGACAGTCTCCAGCTGTCAGTGCCTTTGGGGCTGGCCTCAGATGCAGAGAGCCACCTTGTCCAAGATCATGTCCTTCCACAGGCAGCCCACATCTAGTGTCTGAGCCAACAAGGCAGAAAGTCCTGGCCATTTCAGCTCTGCTTGGGATGCTGGTGGCAGGGAGCTCGACAAGGCTGCGGGCTTTGCCAGACCTGCACTGCAGCTCCACTTCTGCCCACTCCCGCTTCTGCCCGTTTCCTTTCACAGGTGTTGATTCTTAAAAACATTTCTGCTTCCAAAGAAACCCACCTGAGATACCTGATTTGCCTGAACACCTTGAGAAGGAATTTAGATAAGCAGTAGAGAGTGGAATACACAAAAACTAAGCAAGTGACAAGGACAATTATGAACTCTTGGGAAAACTGAAAGTTCTACAGGACAGGAAAAGCTTCCATATAATAACATAAACAACAAATATTGAACTTGCCAAAACTTATTCTGGCAGTCTGGGGAGATAAGGATTGCATGTGTAGTCAGGCGAGAGGTGGGGAAAGAGAGTTAAAGCTATCTTCCACAGCAGAAAATCAAGGAATAGTGTCTAAAACTGAAATGCCAAAAGCAGCAAAACAAGCACATTTATTTAGAGATATGGAGATAAATATAAAATACACCAGCTAAGAGTTGACAATGGGTGCCTCCAGGAAGTGGAAATGTGGAACTGCCTTCTGCCTTTATAGGAAAGTAGCCTTGCCAGGCACATTGGGGCACACCTGTAATCCCAGAAATTTGGGAAGCTGAGGCAGGAGGATCACAAGTTCAAGGCCAGCCTCAGCAACTAAGTGAGGCCCTAGCAACTTTGTAGGACTTGATCTCAAAAAATGAAAAGGGCTGAGGACATGGCTCAGGGGGTTAAGTGCCCCTGGGTTCAACCCCTGGTACAAAAAAACCCCAAACAGCTGGGTGTGGTGGCACAAAGGCCTGTGGCTTGGGAGGCGGAGTTCAAAGCCAGCCTCAGCAAAAGTGAGGCGCTAAGCAACTCAGTGAGACGCTGTCTCTAAATAAAATACAAAATAGGGCTGGGGATGTGGCTCAGTGGTTGAGTGCCCCTGAGTTCAATCTCTAGTTTCTAGTACCCACCCACCCCATGCCCCACCCCACAGCCCAGAAAAACCTTGTAGTCTCTTTAAACTATGTGCCTGCACAACTTCTTTTAAAAACATTACAAGTTTCCCAATGGTGGGGTCTATAAGACTTGTTATTTTAAATTTTCCCACACTGTACAGGTAGCAAGAACTCATTAAGTATTGCCGCAGTCCGGCTGGGCCAAATAACCGGGAGGCGACAAGCAACTTGAAGGTTGAAGCAGGAACTGCTTTATTATGGAACAGTGGCATATATACCCAACTGATTACACACAGCTTGACTCAATTAGCATCATCCAGATACAGTAGTCAGCCAATAAGGAATCCCCACCATCTTAATGGCTCGGTGGCGTTGCCTCACAAACCACTCCTCCTGGCAAACTGCCAGGTGCCATCTTGACTTGGTTGTGGCCCTCAACATCTCCCCCCTTTTGTTTAATTAAACAACAAGTATGTGGTTTAGGTACTGTGCCTGTTTTAGGTTGTCCAATACTACATATGTCCTTACCCGTCATTGGATGGCCTGACCTCAAATCGTCAGCCTCCTGGCTTACGTTGGTACCATTGTAATTGGATCTTACCTGTCTCTGACTACTGGCCCAACATAGCCATACTTGTGGATAACGACCATAGTGGTTTTTACATAAACACCATGAACAACCTGCCACAAGCAGAAAGAGGAGGATACAAAATGCCACGATACCAAGCCAATTGATGGCTCCAAGTGAGAAACCCCTGGAAAAACTGTACCACAGATGACACCATCAGCAAAGATACCCTGGTACTATTACAATTTGTTGTATCAGTTCATAATACATATAAGTGATACACAGTCCAGGTAAGTTCCGCAAGCAGCTTAAAGCAGAGGAATCCATTAATATGTCTATTTCTTCTTGAAGTAAATATTGATGCAACAGTTTGTACAGTTTGTGTGATAGCTATTGCAGAAGCTGCAGTAGCAGCAGCAGAAACAGCAACAGCTGTGATGATGGTAGCTGTAATTCCTTCTTCCTGTAACTTGCATATGGGTTTGAAGGTATTCCCACAAGTAAGCCTCAAGGTTTTTTACATTTGAAATAGGCCTTAATGGTGCTCATTATTCATTAACCTCCAGGTGTGGGAGAACCATTGTCGAAAATGTAAGGATAGCTAAACTGGAGTTCTGGATATCAGCTGTTATGGATTTAAGCCAAATCATCTTCTTTTTGGTCTGTAGAAATTGCTTTAGTTAGTCTCTCTGGAATCCAAATCGGCTGCTGTTCTCCCTGTGGAAACACACAAACAGACCCCTGGCTCCAGACAATCACTGGGTCAGGGCCTTTAATGATGATAACTGTAAGCTGATGCAGCTGTGGTGAAAGCTGTGAAACACCAAAGCATCTGAAGGTGAATGCTGTCACCATGATTGGAAACTGGAGTTCAGCTGTTATGGATTTGAGATATTGCTAACCCTGCATTTATCCACAGGAATAGCGAGGAGTCCCGTGGCAGCACCTGCAGCAAATAGGGAAAAACTGACGACTCATTAGTTATTGGCATTGGAAATGGCCAAACTTCAGGGGCGCCGGGCGTGTCCTCCGCCACCGGCTGCAGTGTCCTGCTCCCCGGGCAGCCCCATGGGGGGGGGGGCACGGGAAGGGCCACCATGGCTGGAAAGTCCCTGCTGCGCCTGCGACCGGCTCGCGCACGTGGCAGCCGCCTCGCTGTGCCAAGACGAAAAGAGATTAGTAGCAGCCTCCTGATGTAACTCCTTCCCTGATAGTCCTTCCTCCTCTGAACTTTCTTCGTCTTTCTGACTAGAGTTCCTGGGCTTTTATCAACACATGCCCTAACTGTTCTTGGTTTTACTGGGGTGCCTCCTTCCTTTAGCAATTTACTTAACACCCTTTCAGTTTGATTTTTACTAACTTCTGATCCCATATTTCCATAAAAAAGACCACACAACACACCAAGATAAAACAAAACAAAAACACACTGTATCAATCTTCTCCATTTTCTTGAAATGGCCATTTGTCCTCTTGCCCTATCTGCTGCCGCAGGGGTGAGTAGCTTTCCTCCCGTCCTATCTATTTCTAGGGACAGGCAGCTTTCCTCCCATCCTATCTATTTCTAGGGATGGGCAGCTTACCTTGTCACTTAACCCCGAGAGTCCCGGAGTTCCCCTTATGGGCCACCATTTGCCATAGTCCAGCTGGGTCAAATAACCGGGAGGTGACAAGCAACTTGAAGGTTGAAGCAGGAACTGCTTTATTACGGGGAAACTGAGCAGGAACTCAAGGTAGAGGGCACCCAAGGTAGCAGCATAGGTATATATACCCAACTGATTACACACAGCTTGACTCAATTAGCATCATCCAGATACAGTAGTCAGCCAATAAGGAATCCTCATCATCTTAATGGCTTGGTGGCATTGCCTCACAAACCACTCCTCCTGGCAAACTGCCAGGCGCCATCTTGACTTGGTTGCGGCCCTCAACAAAGTATGTTATTCAAGTACTTGAATAATAGTCACCTGACCTACTTAAGCCCAAAGTCACATCCCACAGTGCATATCATGGTCCTGTGATGACCATGGAGTGTCGTAGGGTCTGGCCTGAACAAACTCCACTCCTCCTCATACTTGTGTCAGGTGCTAACATTAGAAAGTCCCTTCCTGCCTCAGAAACTTCGCTGCTGTTCCTCTCACCTGCCGCAGTCTGGCTGGGCACAAATGCCGCAGTCTGGCTGGGCACACAATCATGAGCCACCACACAGCTTGTAGATTCAAACAGCAACTCTTTATTCCCGAACTCACACCAGCCGTCTACAATCACGTTCTGGGGAAATCCACGTTCTCTGCCCAAATCCCCTCCCACTGGGCTTCTGTCTCCCAAAAAATACTGTCTGAATCCCGTGAGAACTCAAGGGGAACTCAGGCAGCAGGATACGCCCTATTCCCAGCAGGAATAATCTTAAACCTGGAAAGCCCTAAACCCGATTATCCTAAACCGGGAACACCCTAATCCGCCCTGGTCCTTGAGCAAGGTCACCTACATGCAATGTCACTGCAAAATGTCCTATTTCCACGAGTCCTTCCACTAAGCAACATGGGGTACGCTGGCAAGGAAATTGTCATACCTACTTGGCTAATGGCTCCCAGCATCTCCCCCCTTCTGATTAATTAAACAACAAGCAATGTGGCTTAAGGACCGTGCCTGGTAGGTTGTCCAATTCAGCATATGGTTCTTACCCGTCATGGGAAAAACTGACCTTTAGGCGTCAGCCTCCTGTCTTAGGTTGATACCACTGCAATTGGATCATACCCGTCACTGACTACTGGTCCAGCATACAGCCATACTTGTGGATAGGTCTATGCACCAGTGGGGGGGTGAGGTTCTTTGCCTCACCTCTGTTGGCCCCCAAATTTGGCCTTGGTGCCAGTGGGGGAGTGAGGTTAATGTGGCTTAAGGACCATGCCTGGTAGGTTGTCCAATTCAACATATGGTTCTTACCCGTCATCGGAAAACTGACCTTTAGGCGTCAGCCTCCTGTCTTAGGTTGATACCACTGCAATTGGATCATACCCGTCACTGACTACCGGTCCAGCATATAGCCATTGGCCCCCAAATTTTAGACCATCACTAGCAGAAGGGAGGAGGATACAGAAATGCCATGACACCAAGCCAATTGACGGCTCCTTGGGAAAAATTGCATCACTGGTGACACCATCAGCAAAGATATGTCAGCACTACCACAATTAACATGGGGTGCGCTGGCAAGGAAATAAAAATTGCATCACTGGTGACACCATCAGCAAAGATATGCCAGCATTACCACAATTCGCTGCACCAAACGATAATTACATAGTCCAGGCAAGTTCTGCAAGCAGTTCAAAGCGGAGGAATCTATCAATATGTCCATTTCCTCCCAAAATCCGTTTCCTCCCAAAGTAAGTTGACTCCTTGATTGAGCATTACTTGTTGAGTTAAATTCATTGATGTATCAGTTTATACAGTTTACTGTGATAGCTATCATAGAAGCTGCAGTTTGGTTTTATCTTTGTCTTCACCAGCACTGGGATGAAGATAGGAATTCTGGCAATGACGCTAAAGAGACATTATCCTGAAAAGAATTATTAAATATAATGAAAAGGAAAGGTGAAAGTAAACAAACAGATCTGTTAACCTACTTTATTTTTTTTTTAATTTATTCTATTTTTTTTTAGTTTTTCGGCGGACACAACATCTTTGTTTGTATGTGGTGCTGAGGATCGAACCCGGGCCGCACGCATGCCAGGCGAGCGTGCTACTGCTTGAGCCACATCCCCAGCCCTGTTAACCTACTTTAAAAACAATCCTTAACAGCTGTTTACCTAATTAGTAAACAAACAGATCTGTTAACCACCTTTAAAAACAATCCTTAACAGCTGTTTACCTAATTTAAATTAAACCATTTAAATCACGTGAATAAAAAAATAATAATAAATCGGATCCATTTTTTCATGAGCGCTCCTCATATAAGAAATATGGACATACGCACATACAGACATACAACACAAAACACAAATGTGCACACAAACGTACAACACATAAGAAAATAGTAAAGGCCTTGTAGCTTTACCTAGGTGAAATCTCCATTGCAATGTTTAAAAACTTCACAGTTAAAAAATAAAACTGATCAGAAAAACATTAACCTAGGTTTGTATGAGCTCAAAAAATAAAATAGAACTTTATGATGTGGGAAAATGCAATAATAAAATAGATATTGAAAAAAGCACCCTGGTTAATCACTATCACAGATGTAAGAATGGCCAGGCTGGAGTTCTGGATATCAGCTGTTATGGATTTGAGTCAAATCATCTTCTTTTCGATCTGTAGAAATTGTTTTAGTTAATCTCTCTGGAATCCAAATCGGCTGCTGTTCTCCCTGTGGAAAAACACAAACAGACCCCCGACTCCAGACAATCACTGGGTCAGGACCTTTCCATTGTCCTGTTAGAATATCTTTCCGAAGTACTTTAGGCTTATGTACATTCTTTGGATACATATGCCTTTCCGCAGCACTAAGTCCTGATGAATCCAAATTTAAAAAGTTTAGAGTAAAAAGCGTTATTTTAAGTTTATCTTTGGGGGATATATACCCCCTTCCAATTCCCTCTTTTTGCTTTAATAAGTACGTTTTAATAGTTTGATGAGCTCTTTCAACTATGCCTTGTCCCTGTGGATTGTATGGGATTCCTGTTATATGAGTAATACCAAATGATGAGCAAAATTGTTTAAAAGAGGTAGAGATATATCCAGGACCATTATCGGTTTTTAACTGTTTAGGAACGCCCACAGTGGCAAAATTTT
Organism: Marmota monax; assembly: GCF_021218885.2. Taxonomy (NCBI): domain Eukaryota; kingdom Metazoa; phylum Chordata; class Mammalia; order Rodentia; family Sciuridae; genus Marmota; species Marmota monax. Next base: position 20,757,269 of record NW_026694432.1, on the reverse strand, counting down.
GTAAGCAATGAGCTATAACATCTTTAGTTTTTTCTCCGGCATGAAGGGAGCCCATCAAAAATCTGGAAGAAGTATCGACTGTAACATGTAAATATTTTAATTTTCCAAATTCTGGCAAGTGTGTGACGTCCATCTGCCAAATATGGTTAGGTATCAGTCCTCTAGGATTGACTCCAAGATTAACTTGTGGTTAAAAAGTCACACAATTTTGACATTGTTTTATTATATGTCTGGCTTGTTCCTTAGTTATTTTAAAACGCTTTTGTAAAGTATTAGCATTAACATGAAACCTTTTATGAAAATTTGTAGCTTCTTCAAATGTAGAGAAAATATGTATGTCATGTGTAGTTTTATCTGCTAAATCATTGCCTAAACTAAGGGCTCCAGGCAATCCTGTATGTGCCCTAATATGTCCTATAAAGAATGGATCTTTTCTGTCCCAGATTAGACTTTGTATAGTGGAAAACAAAGAGAAAACAGTAGAAGAAGGGGAAATCCTACCAGCATCTTCAAGAGATACTATAGCATTAACTACATACTGACTATCAGAAAATAAATTAAATACAGAATCTTTAAACATCAAAAAAGCTTGTAAAACTGCATTAAGCTCTACCTTTTGAGCTGATTGTTTGGGTACTAAAAATGTAAAAGTTTGATCTGGGGTAACTACTGCTGCTGTACCATTATTAGACCCATCAGTGAATATATTTGGAGCATTCATGATAGGTGTTTTTCTTGTCATTTTAGGAAAAACTACAGGATGCTTAGACCAAAAAGACAACAAAGGATTAGATGGTAAATGATTATCAAATGAAACATTAGATTTACACATGATTATTGCCCAAGTATTTAACTCATTAGCTAACTCATCAATTTGATCCATAGTATATAGAGTAATAATTTTATTGGGAGAAATTCCAAACACTCCTTTTGCTGCTTTTATTCCTTTGAGTATTAATTGTCCTACAGCCTCAGGATACCTAGTAAGAATAGTGTTAGGGGAATAAGATAAATGTATCCACAATAATGGACCTTCTTGCCAAAATACTCCTGTAGGAATATTTTTTGTTGGTAGTACAATAAATAATAAAGGCAAACTTATATCAGTTCTATCCAAATGTATGTTTTCCATATATGTTTCAATAATTTTTAATGCCTTTCTTGCTTTAGGAGTTAACATGCGGGGTGAATTTGGATCTGATGGACCTTTTAGAATATCAAATAAAGGTCCCAACTCTCCTGTTGGTATACCTAGATAAGGCCTTATCCAATTTATGTCTCCCAATAACTTTTGAAAGTCGTTAAGTGATTTGAGTTGATCTACTCATATTTGAATTTTTGGTGGACGGACCATGGTTGAGGATAATAGAACTCCTAAATAATTAATTGGAAAATTTAATTGTACTTTATCTATTGCTATCTCTAGATTATAATTTTTTAATAAGTTTGTAAGTGTGGCATAACATTCCAGCAATATGTTTTTATCTTTATGTGCCAATAATACATCATCCATATAGTGAAATATTTGTAGTTCAGGATTTTGATTTCTAAGTGGCTGGATTGCTTTGTTAACATAAATTTGACACATAGTTGGACTGTTAGCCATCCCTTGAGGGAGTACTTTCCATTCATATCTCTGATCAGGACCTTCATGATTTAATGCAGGGATAGTAAATGCAAAACGTGGACTATCCTCGGGATGAATTGGAATTGAAAAAAAAACAATCTTTAATATCTATAGCTAAAACATGCCAGGTTTTTGGCAAAGCAGACAATTGAGGAATCCCTGATTGAGCAGGTCCCATACTAACCATCTCATTATTAATGGCTCTTAAATCTTGCAATAATCTCCATTTACCAGATTTCTTTTTGATGACAAAAATGGGAGTATTATGGGGACTTATGGAAGGTTGTATATGTCCTTCCGCTAATTGTTGTTTGACCAGATCATGGGCTACTTGTATCTTTTCTTTAGTCAGGGGCCACTGAGGAACCCACACTGGTCTTTCTGATTTCCAAGTAATTTTGATTGTCTCAGTGGCCCTTTCTGAAAATCCAACCCATGTCTGTCTGTTCCTTGATCTATTTGTATTGGTGCTGTTATACCTTGCCCTTGTTTTCCTAATCTTTTTTCTTTCCTAAAGCCTTGTCTAGCCCTAGTAGTGGGCGCATTAGGATTGATGTTATTTGTTAACGTCAAACCTAATTGATCTAGGACATCTTGTCCCCATAAATTTATAGGAAGATGATCCAATACATATGGCTGTATAGTTCCTTCACATCCTTCAGGATCCTTCCAATCTAATATCATAGAACTTCTATGGGGATTAGTCGCCACTCCTAGGCCTCGAAGTGTTTGAGTGGCTTGTTGTAATGGCCAATGTTTTGGCCATTCTTGACGAGATATGATGCTAAGGTCAGCTCCTGTGTCCAGTAGCCCATTAAACTCATGACCTTGAATATTTAGTTTTAGCATTGGGCGAGAATCTAAATTTAAAGACAACATAGCCCAATCTACACCTGTGGAGCCTAATCCCCTGGAACCTCTTTCTACACTATGACTAGGAAATTTATTATGTAGGCTGGGTATTATTAACAACTGTGCTATTCTATCTCCAGGTGAAATTACTGATATACCTCTTGGAGAACTAGCTATAATTTTTATTTCACCTACATAATCGGGATCAATTACCCCAGGACTTATCATAAGTCCTTTTAATGTAGATGAACTACGTCCCAATAATAAGCCTACTGTTCCTTGGGGAAGAGGTCCTTTTACTCCTGTGGGAATGATTTGAACTCCCATCTCTGGAGTTAATACTGCTCTGGCAGAGGCGCAGATGTCCAACCCTGCACTCCCTCGGGTTTGTCTGATGAGGGATTTAATGGACAATGTGTCCTGGGCACTACCCTGATGGTGTTGCTGGGTTCCTCCACTGCCCCGTATATTTGTGGTTGTGGGCCCCGGAGCATTGGGCCCCCCTGTCCGTTTTTTGGCAATGGAGCCTGATGCCTTTCTCCATGATATCGTGGATAAATACCTGGTCTTTGTCCGTTTTTTGATAAGGGAGTACCCTCTATGGTGGTTTGAGAACGGCATTCATTAACCCAATGTCTCCCTCTATGGCATCGTGGGCAAATACCTGGTATTCTATTCCTTTGATACCTACTTTTGTTAAACCCTCCTCCTATGGGGCAATTCCTTTTAAAATGTCCTGTTTGTTCACAATCATAGCATGTTTTTGGCCTGGCATCTAAAGCCTGTTGTACTGCAGCTGCCAAGACTTGCCCTTGTTCATTAATATCTCTACATAATTTAATATATGTGTTTAAATCTTCATGTCTCCATGGTCTAATAACCTCTCTACAGCAACGATTTGCTTGGTCATAAGCCAGTTGTTTTATTAATGGCATTGCTTGTTCTGTATCCCCCAAAATTTTGGCAGCCGTTTGAATTAGCCTATCTACAAAGTCAGCGTAATGTTCATTAGCTCTCTGTATTACCTTAGATAGCTGACCTTGTAAATCTCCATGTCCTTATAAAGTCTTCCATGCCCTAACTGCGTCTGCAGCAATTTGGGCATATATAGCAGGATCATATTCAATTTGTTGCCGTTGACCCTCATAAGGTCCTTTTCCTAACAACATATCTAGATTTCTTTGAGGGTAACCAGCTGCTGCATTTCGCCTAGCTGTCTCCGTGCAAAATTTCTCATTGGCAACCTTCCATAACAAATATTGTCCTCCATTTAGCACAGATTTACACATGCTAGTCCAGTCTGCTGGCGTCATGTCCAAGTTGGTAATGGATTTGACCATGCTTACCGTGAAGGGAGCTTGGGGACCATAGGTTGTTACAGCCTCCTTTAACTGCTTCACTGTTTTAAAATCTAAAGCACGGTGAATTCACTGCCCTCCTGCCTGTTCAAGTACAGGGCATGCTAATCTTTGAGGTCCTGTCTCAGGATCCCATTTATCAACTACGGGGTTTGAGGGCCACTCAGCTGTCTCCATCGGTGGGGCTGTTGGTTGAATTACGCCCTCTTGTGATAAAACGGAGTTAGTAACAGCCTCCTGTTGTGGCCTTTTTCCTAACAACCCCTTTTCCTTTAAATTTTCTTCCTCTGTCTGACTAGCTCGAGAGACCTTCTCTTTTGCTTGATCTAAAATGTCTTTCTCCATGGTCTGAACCTCTAACAATTTACTTAACATCTTTTCGGTTTGTTTTTTACTAATTTCTAATCTACTATAAAGATAACACAACCCAATAAGATAACACAAAACAAAACCGAAACTGAATGAAACAAAAACGGAATAAAAAATCGTTGTATCAATTTTCTCTTCCTCAGGGCCGACAAACTTCAAACCTTTAGTCAACCATTTTTTCCAGTTTGCCTGAGAAATTTCTAGGGATAGGCAGCTTGAAACAAAAACAAGATAAATCAAAACAAGAACGCACTGTTTTTTTTTGAAATGGTCACCCATTCTTTTGCTCTTCCTCAGGGACAAGCAATTTCACTTACCTCCAAGCTTCAGAAGTTCCCCGCACGGGCCGCCAAATGCCGCAGTCTGGCTGGGCACAAATGCCGCAGTCTGGCTGGGCACACAATCACGAGCCACCACACAGCTTGTAGATTCAAACAGCAACTCTTTATTCCCAAACTCACACCAGTATCCTGCTGCCTGAGTTCCCCTTGCTCACCCAGAATGCTCTTCCTCTCCATCAACTAGTTGCCTCCCCCAAATCAGCCAGACTTCAGATCAAATGTCACTTCCTCTAGGAAGTGATTCCTGATTCTCCTTCTCACTCTGTTCACCAATTTGATGAGGCCATGGTAGGCTGATTCCAAGGGGCCTTATGGGCCATGTAAAGGTATTTACTCTTTATTTTTTTAGTTGTAGATGGACACAATACCTTTATTTATTTATTTTTATGTGGTGCTGAGGATTGACCCAGTGCGTCATACATGTGAGGCAACCACTGAGCCCCAATCCCAGCCCAAAGTATTTACTCTTTATCTGGAAGAAAATGGGGAGCCACTAAAGAAGGTTAGGATCAGATATACTGGTAGGTATGGACTCAGAATCATGAACCCCAGCAAGCACCCTCACTTGGGCCATAGGAAATCAGTGACCTCATCTTATCTCTCCAGGGACCTCCAGAAACAACTATGGTAGTGTTTTCCAGAACAGAGCACGAGGACCTAGGAGTCTTAGGGACGATTTTAGTGATATGTGATCAGATGGTTTTTAATAGTTACATACTAATCTCTATTGGTATTTGAAAAGATAAAAGTTACATATTAAACCCATGATTTTGCGGCCATTATGGCTTCATGAGATTAATAACTTGGTTGGCTGAAATCCAGAAACTCCTGCTCAAGCCAAACTCACCAAGGATCCTAAAAGTTCCTTTTTTGTTGTAGTTCTGGAGATAACTCAGGACTTCTCACATGCCAAACAAGTGCTCTACCAATGACCTACACTCCCAGCTCCCCACATCTTCGTGTGTGTGTGTGTGTGTGTGTGTGTGTGTAAACTCCCCTGCTGGAATACCCTTCCCACACTATATACACATTCTTAAAAAGTCCCAGTTGAGGGGCTATGGCTGTTGGCTCAGTGGTAAAGTGCTCGTCTCACATGTGTGAGGCACTGGATTCGATTCTCAGCACCACATAAATAAAATAAAGTTATTGTGTCCACCTACAACTAAAAAAAAAAAATTAAAATTAAAAAAAAAGTCGGGGCTGGGGATGTGGCTCAAGTGGTAGTGCACTCGCCTGGCATGCGTGCGGCCCAGGTTCGATCCTCAGCACCACATACAAAAACAAAAATGCTGTGTCCACTGAAAACTAAAAAATAAACATTAAAAATTCTTAAAAAAAAAAAAAAGTCCCAGTTGAGCTGGGGTTGTAGGTCAGTGATAGTGTGCTTCCTTAGCATGTGCAAGGTCATAGGGTTTTATCCCCACCACTGGGGATGGGGAGTCCCTGTCGAATATCTCTTCAGGATACAGGTCTAGTAGTTAAAAGCAAGGGCTTTGAAATTCATCCCGTAGCTAGCTGCTGTGTGACTTTGGACAAATTACTTACCCTCTCTGAATCTCAATTTCCTTATGTTAGATGGGAATAATAGTACCCACTCTAAAAGTTTATGGGAATGCAATGTCATCATGTATACAAATGCACTGTGCTTAGCATATAATTCCCCGCCCCTGCCCAAGGACCTCAGCACTGAGCTACATCCTCAGCCCTTTTTGAGACAGGGTCTTGCTGAACTGCCCAGGTTAGTCTTGAATTTATGATCTTCCTGAGTCAGCCTCCCAAGTGACTGGGATTACAGGTGTGCTTCATCACCACACTCGGCACAATCAGCCCATTTATTAACCATAAAGTTCACCGTTATTTTCGTGATATAAGGCTTTCTCTTTTTAATTATTCATCTTTGTCTCCTTCAGGCAATGATGCCTTATACACGGTAGTCGTTTAGAAAAGCTCATTGGTTATTGGAGGCCTTTCTACTTTGGGGATAGGTCATCCCCATTCAAGAAGGTTATTCAGTGAGGATGAAATCGGATGCTGAGTGTCCACAACCCAATTCTCTAGCGGTCCTGAGCAGGATTCACAGCAGCCAAAACCCGGCACAGTGCGTGAGAACGTCGCCATGGCAACCCAAACCCTTCTATTGGACCGCCTTCGGAAGAAGGCGTGGCCTCCCAAGCCGATCCCCCAGAGGGGGCGCGTGCAGCGGTCGCGTCCAACTGGGAAAAGTCTCCGGAAGCATGCGCTGCCCCATCGGGCCACGAGGCGGCGACGCAGAGCCACGTCCTGCGCCCTACCTGGGAGGTTCTGGGGAGGCAAAGCCCGCAGATTGGGTTCCCGCTCCCCGGCCCCTTTTGGGGCAGGTCACCGTAGCCATCGGGCCCAAGACTGGACGTTCCTAAGGCCTACCTTCTAACCTCCCGCGGGGCCCTGTATCGTCGACCTGACGTCGTATCGTTCTATTCTCTCTTGACTTGCCCTCCACCCATGACGGCCTCTCCTGGGGCCACCTCGCCCTCCCTGAGTCCTGCGCCGCGCACCCGGCGGGCATCAGGCCAGCCTTCCAACCCGGCTCGGGCCTGCTGGGACTCGGTTTGGACCCAGAACCGCAGCTTTCAGGCCGGCATCGCGTTTGGCTCCCGCCATCGCCAGCCTGGGAGGAAGGAGGTGGGATGGGCTCGCGTTCTGCGGCCCTAGCTTTCCCGACCTTGGGGCATCTACACCTCGGGTGAGGACAGAAGCCTCTGCTTCAGTTCCCTCGGCCTGCCTGGTCCCCGAGCTTCCTTAGACACGACACCCCTCCTCAACCCCTGGGACCAGGGACGTGGAGCCCAGGGGTTGCCAGGTCGACCCCAAAAGGAGCACGGAGCACGCGCACGCACGTGCCGGGGCGGGGCCAAGGTGGGGCGGGGCCTCGGAGGGCGGGGCCGGCGGCTAGGATTCCTGCAGGCCCGGAGGGCGGTGAGCCGCGCGGGGTGACGGGAGTCGGAACTATGCGGAAACGGGGCGCGGGAGTCGCGGCAGGCGGTGGGCGGGGCGGGCGCCCGCGAGTGGTGTGAGGGAACGCGTGGCTGCCTAGACCTGGGTGCTGGCTGGACAGGCCCGGCCCGGGGTTCTGCCGGGATTTGGGGCCCAAGTGCGAGACGAGCCCTTGGGGGGAAGGGGAGGAAGATGCAGGAACCCCGCCTCTTTTCCGGACTGGGTTCTCAGAACCTGCCAGGAAATCCTGGGTCTCAATCTGGGGGCTAGATCTGAGGCCTTGGTTTTTATAGAGACGGGCTGTTCGGGCCCCCAGTGTGTCATCGCACTCGTTTCCTCTACATTCCAGGAACTGCCCAGGCTTGTCCCCCAAGTGACTGAGGATTTGGCGGCTCCTCCCTCCACACCGTGCTGGGAGGGTTGAAGAGAAACCGCTGGGGCCACAAGCCGCATATAGATAGATAGATATCCAGGCCCCCAGAGCCTTGGATTCCTCCTGTCCTCTTTGTGACCTCCTACAGGGAGGGTTGAGGAACAACTTCAGCTCCTTCCTCTTGTAGTCTTTGCAAAAGAGGGCTCAGGTGGGGATGGGGGGGCCTGTGACTCTTAACACCTCACTTGCAGTCCAGTAGTCAAGAGAGTGCAAAATGCAGAGAGAGTACTGAAGTGCAGGATCCTTGGAATCCTTTTCTTAAAACTTGATTATTTATTTGATTTTTGCAGTATTGGGAATAGAACCCAGAACATTCTGCCCCTGATCTACAGCCCCTTGCACCCCCCTCCTTTTTTTTTCTTTTTTTTTTTTTTTTTGGCGGTACTAGGACTGAACCCAGAGGGAGCTATACCACTGAGCTTCATCCCCAGCTCTTTTTATTTTGAGACAGGGTCTCCCTAAATTGCCCAAGCTGGCCTCCAACTTAATATCCTCAGCCTCTCAAGTAGCTGGGATTAGAGGCATGTGTCGCTGCTTTTTGCCTTAGAGTCCAGTTCTTTCTGCCATCGTCTCTTTTGCCCTCAGGCTTGGATACACCAGGAAATTGCCCCTACCTCCTTTCTCTCAAAGAAAAAAAAAAAAAAGATAATAATTTAAATGTCTTATTTTTAAAAATTAAACCTTACAAAATATAGATTTTAAAAATGAGCTGCGTGTGGTGGTAATCCCAGGACTCTGGAGGTTAAAGCAGGAGGATTACAAATTCCAGGACAGCCTCAGCAATTTAGTGAGGCCCTAAGCAATTTAGCGAGATCCTGTCGCAAAATAAAAATAAAAAGGGCTGGGGATGTAATAGTCCTGGAAAAATAAAACAAACAAAAAGCCCCTCTTCATTGCTGACATAGCCAGAGTTGAGCTGTGTGTTTTTATTTATATACTTAGATATGCATGTATAGTTTTGCAAATTGCTATTTTCATTTAATGTATACTGTAGGTATTTGTGTCATTACAATAATTATAATAAATATACTTTTTTTTTTTTGTACTGAGGATTGAACCCAGTGGGGCTTTACCAGTGAACTCCATCCCCAGACCTTTATATTTTTTTTTATTTTGAGACAGGCTCTCCCTACCCTGCTGAGGGTCTCACTGAATTGCTGAGGCTGGCCTGGAACTTGCAGTCCTTGTGAGTTTCTGGGGTTACAGGTGTGCACCTGGCTACCTCATTAGTTTTTAAAGAATTAATAATATTCCTGCTGGATGTAGTGGCACAATCCTGTAATCTCTGGGATTTGGAGGCTGAGGCATGAGGATCACAAGTTTAAAGCCAGCCTCAGCAATTTAGCAAGACCCTGTCTCAAAAAGTAAAAAAGGTCTGGGGATGTGGTTCAGTAATTAAGGGCCCCTGGATTATCAAAGAAAAAAAAGTTAATATTCCAGAATATGGATACCCATAATTTTATTTATTCCCCCACTGATAAGCACTTAGTTTATACCCATGTTTGTAATAATCTTTATGCTGTTTTTGTTTTAAATTACAAATATGTGTTCATTGTAAATTTTTTTTCTTAAATATTGATAGAGGCAAAAAAAATAAAAATTGTTAAAGACAAAAGTTCACCACATCCCTACCAGTTGGAGATAACTCCTTTATCTTGTCAGTTGCACACCATGGAGTGCTTACTATAAGCCAGATATCACACAAAGCAATTCAAGGAATGGAAGTCTGAGGTTTGAAGAAACAGCTCTCCAGCGAGGCTTGCCCAAGGTCACACAGCTAGAAACAGTGGCACAGCCAGGAATTGGGCCCAACTTTATCTGGTTCCAAGGCTCTCCTGGCCACTTACTGTTAACATTCCAGTAGGTTTCCTTCCAATCTTTTTTCCTATACAACAGGACAAAAATATTTACATATAAATATTCATGGTTTTTCCTCCTCCAGATTTAGTTCTAAGGAATTTTAGGAGGGCAGAGGGAAAGGGACAGACCTAAGTGAAAGCCTGATAGCAGCTGGAGGAGTTGCCTGCGGTCCCACTCAGGAAAAGCAGGGGGAGAAGTGAGCTGGCGGGGCTGGTCAGGAATTTGGAGAACAGAGAGCAGAGGAGCTTGGGGAGATACTCTGAAAGCTTGGAAGACTTTGGAGGATTTTGAAAAAACATCTTGTGAGGTGTCCCTTTGTAAGCCCTTGCAGCAATCTTTTTTTTTTTTTTTTTCTTTTCCGGTACTGGGGATTGAACTCAGGGGCACTGGACCACTGAGCCACTTCCCCAGCCCTATTTTGTTTTTTATTTAGGGACAGGGTCTCACTGAGTTGCTTGGTGCCTTGATTTTGCTGGGGCTGGCTTTGAACTCTTGATCCTCCTGTCTCAGCCTCTCCAGCTGCTGAGATTACAGGCGTGCACCACCTTGCCCAGCCCCTGCAACAACCTTTACTAAAGGCTTTTTTTTTTTTTTCTTTACTATTTTGCAGTGCTGGAGTAGTAAAAGTTTTTGCTTCCTATCAGTGCTTTTTTGAGTTAGATGGGTTTCAAGGAGGGAGGAAAAGATGAGCTTTATTAAGGTTAATATAAATTTTGTCTGTTTTTCCTTTTATGAAAATAGAACAGTCTCTCTGCCCCTGGTCATTTTTTAACACCCTCCTCTTAGAATGACCCACTTTCCCCTGCTGTTCCTTACTTCCTCCATCCCTGCCCCACCCCCAGTGGGTTTTTTCCAGTCATAATAGCCAAATCAGAATAGATGTCCAACCTCCCTACTGGTATAATAGTAGGCCATGTTAAGTGATGGTTTTGATTAGAAAGTTTTTGATCATAATAAACTGTGCTGGTTTGTTGATTTTATAAATCTCTCTTTTTCTTTCTTTCTTTCTTTTTTTTTTTTTTGCAGAGCTGGGGATTGAACCTAGGGCCTCACACATGCTAGATAAGTGCTACCACTGACCTGCATCCCTTCCTATGCCTTGATTTTATAATCTCTCCGCTGGGATGACTCCTATTTCCCTCTTTGCTTTGGAGGCTAACAAGCTCAGAATTTTTCTGTATCTTGATCTGTATTTTCTCTCTTCCATTTTTCTTATTTATTTACTTTTAGCCTTAAAAATCTTTTTATTATAGAAAATAAAAGTAGAATGTAACACATCGCTGTTCACCTTTGATAATTATCAACATTTTGCCAATCTTGTTTCATCTCCTTCCTTTTTCCTCTCTCTGCAGTATTATAAAGCAAATCCACATCATTTCACCTGAATTGTTTCAGTGTTTGTCTCTAACAGGGCCTTTTCAAACATAAACCCTAATGCTATTTTCACACCTTAACAAAATAATAAAAAATTTCCTAATATTGCTTAATACCTAGTCCATGTTTAAATTTCTTTTGTCTTAAGGGGTTTTTTAAATTATTTATTTATTTATTTTTAAAGAGGGAGGGAGGGAGGGAGGGAGGGGGAGAGAGACAGAGAGAATTTTTAATATTTTATTTTTTAGTTATCGGCGGACACAACATCTTTGTTTGTATGTGGTGCTGAGGATCGAACCCGGGCCGCACGCATGCCAGGCGAGCGTGCTACTGCTTGAGCCACATCCCCAGCCCCTATTATTTATTTTTTAATTGTAGTTGGACACACAATACCTTTATTTAATTTATTTATTTTTATGTGGTGCCGAGGATCGAACCCAGGGTCTTGCATGTGCTAGGTGAGCACTCTACCACTGAGCCACAACCCCAGCCCTCAAATTTCTTTAATAGCTAGTTCCTTCATTAAAATTCAAATAAGGTCCATACATTCCATTCGGTTAACGTATCTAGTAATTTTTAATCTCTTTATCTTTTTTCATCCTATTTATTTATAGAAGACTCCAGATCTTTTTTTTTTTTTTTCCAGGGCTGGGGATTGAACCCAGTGCCTTGTGCTGCTGATAAAAGCAAGTGTTTGACCACTGATCTACATCCCCCAGCCCCATCCAGATCATTTTTTCTGTTAAGATGTCCATGTTCTAGAAGATTTAGCTGGTTGCTTCCAGGTGGTATAGTTGACTTGTTCTTCTGTCCCTTATGTTTCCAGTAAACTGAAAGTTAGATCTAGAGACTTGATTAGATTTAGGTTTAATATTTTTGGCAAAACTACCTTACTGGTGATGGTTCTGTGTACTTATTATTACATAATATTTGGAAGCACACAATGTCTAGCTAAATCATTTTTACTGGTTTATCAGTGGGTTTAGTGCTTTAATGCTCTCTCTTTTTGGAAGTTCTGGAATTGAAATTCTGGGATTTAGGTCAGGGTCCTTTACCACTGACCTAAATCCCCAATCCTTATTTTTCTTGTTGTTGTACTGGGGATGAATCCCAGAGGCTCTCTACCAATGAGCTAAAGCCCTGCCCCTTTTTTCCAGTTGGAGATGGATACAATACCTTTATTTTATTTATTTAATCTTATGTGGTGCTGAAGAACCCAGTGCCTCACACGTGCTAGGCAAGCGCTCTACCACTGAGCTACAACCCCAGTCCCCCAGCCCTTTTTGAGAGTCTCAATTGCTGAGGCTATCCTCCAACTTGGAATCCTCCTGCCTTAGCTTCTCAAGTAGCAGGAATGCAGCCATCACCACCACACCCAGCTTTAGTGTTCTCCTCATTAGAAAATTTCTCATTACCCTTTCACCTGCTGGTTTTAGCATCCACTAATGAACCATTATTTTATGAGGTATTGCAAAATGATGGTTTGTCTAAATTTATCATTCTCTTTGCATTCATTAACTGGAATTCTTCCATAAAAAAGAACTTTTCCTCAGTATTTTATTCTCCTGAAATACAGTTTATATGAGGCAATCAGAATAAATGCTTGATTCCTCTTATGTGTTTTTTGTTTTGTTTTCTTATGTGCTTTTAATATTTATTTACTTGTTTGTTTACTTATTTATAGTGCAAGAGATCAAATTCAGGGCCTTATTCATGACTCTGTCACTGAGACACATCCCCAACCCTTCCTGTGTGTTTGTTTGTTTGTTTTTGAGGTGAGGAAGTACTGGGGATTGAATTCAAGGTACTCAACCACTGAGCCACATCCCCAGCCTTATTTTGTGTTTTATTGAGAGATAGGATCTCACTGAGTTGCTTAGTGCCTTGCTGTTGCTGAGGCTGGCTTTGAACTTCTGATCCTCCAGCCCAGCCTCCAAAGCTGCGTGCGCCACTACACCAAGTTCCCATGTGTTTTTATAATTTGCCTCTTTGTTTCTTTGTGGAGGTATGGCTTTGTGGATGGGGATGTAGCTCAGTGGTAGAGTACTTGCCTAACATGTATAGACCCTGGGTTCAAGCCCCAGTTCGTGGGGGAGGGGACCTTATAATTCATTTCTTTGTAGAAAGTAAAAGTATTTAAAAAAAAAAAAAAAGGCAGAGATGTGGGATGGAGCACAGGCCTTGGAGTTAGACAGAACCCTGTCCTGTCTCTATCACTTTTTACTGTGAGACCTGGGCAATCCTGAGCCTGTTTCCTCAACTGCAAGATGTGATTACTATCCCTGATTTCTCTAGACCTATAGAATCATGTCCAGGCCTACATCAAGTAATTTCTTATATAGGAAGTAAAAATATATTAACTGTGAAATTTTAGAGAATAAAAATAAGCACAAAGAAGGGGATAGATGTGTTGTGAAAAGTGTCTCGTACTTGTCTGGCATATGGTAGCTATTTTTTGCAATCTCTGCTTGGCTGTCAGGTTGCCCTGTCTCAGAGAAAAAGAGGAAATTTAGCCAGGGATGACTCCAGCCTCAGCCCAAGAAGATCCTGGCAGGAGTGATAGGGGCTGCCCCAGGAAGGGAAGAGGAGCTAGGTCTCTCCGGTCTGTCATGAGCTAGTGAAAGACAGACAGACCTGGCACAGCCTTGCTGTGAGATCCTGGGAAAGTCACATACCTCCTTGCATCACAGTCCCTGTAATGTACAGGTGGTCAGTGCTGACTGGCCAGGATTGTTAGCAGGACCACATGAATGGGGGCCATAGATATGCCACCACCGTGTCAGCCTTCCGGAGGTGCTCAGGAAATAGGAGTTCGCTTAGATCTGGGCTGGGAAACTCCCTTTCTGAGCTCCCATCACATTCAAGGTCACTCAGTTGTCTCCTGTCACAGAGGGGGCTGTGCAAGTTCTGGCTTGGAGCCCAGTTTTGTCACAAAGCTGCTGTGTGATTTGTCAAGCCTCTTCCTCTCTGGGGCTTGGATTCCTCCATTTGTGAAGTGAACAAATTAAAGGTCCAAATTCAGATGTCCACAAGAGCAGGAAAGTCCCTTAAATAATGAAAGGGGTGAGGAGTTAACACAGTAGGACAGGGTGCAGACTGGGAATCATCTAAAGGAGATGCCACTCTGCTCCTCATGGTAGCTACCAAGTAGAAATAGTGGCCCAGATGCCCATACTTGTTCTTTTTAGGAGGTGCGGATCAAACCAAGGCCTTATAAAGGCTAGACAAGCACTCTACCTATACCCCAGCTTTCAAGTGGGCTTTTTATCCCATTTAAATAAATTTTATGTATGTATGTATATTTGTAGTACTGGGGATTGAACCCAGGGGCTCTTTACCACTGAGGTATAGCCCCGGTTGTTTTTTTTGTTTTTTTTTTAATTGTGGTTGGACCTTTATTTATTTATTAATTTATAAGTGGTTCTGAGAATCGAACACAGTGCCTCACACATGCTAGGCAAGCACTCTACCATTGAGCCACAACCTCAGCCCTGCCCTCCCCCTTGTCTTTTATTTTGGGACAGGGTCTTGTTAAATTGCTGAGGCTGGTCTCAAATTTGCAATCCTCCTGCTTCAGTCTCCAGAACTGCTAGGGATTATAGGCATTCACCACCATGCCCAGCTCGTTAAAATTATATTTTTTTAAAAACCAAAAATAATGACCAAAAATGTATGATGAACAAAATATCAACCTTTTTTTTCTTTCTTTTAATTTTTTTTTTTTTTTTTTGGTTTTGAGGATTAAACCCAGCTGTGCTTTACCACTGAGTCACATCCAGTCCTTTTTATTTTTTTATTTTCCATCTTTTCTTGGGGGGGGGGGAGCTAGGGATTGAACTGAGGGCCTTTTTTGTTGTTGTTGTTGTGAATAATTTTTTTATTGGTTGTTCAAAACATTACAAAGCTCTTGACATATCATATTTCATACAAAAAATTAGATTCAAGTGGGTTATGAACTCCCATTTTTACCCCAAATACAGATTGCAGAATCACATCGGTTACACATCCACATTTTTACATAATGCCATATTAGTAACTGTTGTATTCTGCTACCTTTCCTGTCCTCTACTATCCCCCCTCCCCTCCCCTCCCATCTTCTCTCTCTACCCCATCTACTGTAATTGAACTGAGGGCCTTGTGCATGAAAGGCAAGCACTCTACCAACTGAGCTATATCCCTAGCCCCCCATGTTTTTATTTTGAGACAGGGTCTTACTAAGTTGCTTGGGCCTCGTTAATTTGCTGAGGATTTTACTTAGGGGCACTTGACCACTGAGTCACATCCCCAGCCCTCTTTTATATTTTATTTAGAGACAGGGTCTCACTGAGTTGCTTAGTGTCTTGCTTTTTGCTGAGGCTGGCTTTGAACTCATGATCCTCCTGTCTCAGCCTCCTGAGCCGCTGGGACTACAAGTGTGTGCCACTGTGCCCGGCCCTACGTTTTAAATAAAGACAGAATCTGACCTGACATTGTATAACTTGGCCTCACTCACCTCACCGTAACTCTGCCCTGTTGAAACTTGTCTTGATGTAAAATTTAAAATGAGATGATACTCCATGTTAAACCTTAGAACAGTGCCTGGCACCTCATGGGTACTCAGTGAAAGAGTAATGATGACTGTTGTGGAGAAGGTGATGTTGGTGTCTGTGGGTCCTATTTTTGTCTTCACACCAATTTCATACCTAGTGTATTTGACACACGTGGATCATATTTTATCCCCCATTAGAAAATTATCTTCAATAATAATCATGAAATAAGTAAAATAACAGCCAGTAAGTAAACACAGTAAAAAAAAAAAAATGGGGATGTAGATGTCAGTGCTGAGATCAAACTCAGACCACACACATTAAACACACACTACTGCAGAGCTATATCCCAAACTCTGTATAAAAATTAAAACAACAACAACAACAATAAAAAAAAAAAACTCTTTCCTAGAACCTAGGTGCACTCTACCTCTAAGCTACATCCCCAGAACCTTTTATTTTTTATTTTGAGACCAGGTCATGCTAAGCTACTGAGACTGGCCTTGAATTTTTGATCCCTCAGCCTCAGCCTTCCAAGTTGCTAGGATTATAGGGGTGCGCCACCATCCCAGCTTCTTCTCTGTGTTATTGCTGATTTCAGAACTTCTGTTTAAATGTGGGTCTACGGGGACATGAACTGCTCCTGAAGTGAGCTTGAATGATCCCCACCCATTAGCAACTGTCAAAAGCTCAGGAGACTAAGGATTGTGAGTTCAAAGCTGGCCTCAGCAATTTGAGGTCCTAAGCAATTTAGCAAGATTCTGTCGCAAAATAAAAGATAAAAAGGGCTGGGGATGTGGCCCAGTGCTTAAGTGCCCCTAGGTTCAATTCCCAGTACCCAAAACAAGAACAAAAAGAAAAGTTTGTAGCTGAGTCCATGTGCACTGGGGACCAGTCAGCCACAAAACAATGAGAGTTCTCCAAATTCCAAATTAGCCTCCACTGGAATGTATTATATATTAAAGATAAGATGATAAATGTGTATTAATTTGAAATATATATATATTTCTTAATGTTCCCTGTAATCATAGCAGTTATTTAGAACTGTGATTGAAAGAAAGGTGTCTTTGGGCTGGGCATGATGGCACATACCTATAATCTCAGCAATTTGGGAGGCTGAGGCAGGAGGACCACATGTTCAAACCCAGTCTCAGCAACTTAGCAGGGACCTAAGCAATTTAGTGAGATAGTGTCTCAAAATAAAAAATAAAAAGGGCTGGGGATGTGTTTTGGTGGTTTAAATGCTCCTGGATTCAATCCCTGGTACCCCCCCCCAAAAAAAAAAAAATCTCTTTGGGAAGGACAATTTTATCACCAAATCACCAACATTGTTTAGAACTGCCAGGGCATGGTGATAATAAAAAGCAGACCTACCCAGTTTCATTGATGTTTTAAAATTCTCTACAGACAATGCATACCTTATTTCTTGCACATGGCAGACTCACCACCACCCTTACCTGATTCACCTCTGCCTCAGGCCAGCAG
Source organism: Marmota monax (assembly GCF_021218885.2). Taxonomy (NCBI): domain Eukaryota; kingdom Metazoa; phylum Chordata; class Mammalia; order Rodentia; family Sciuridae; genus Marmota; species Marmota monax. The sequence continues at coordinate 20,740,071 of NW_026694432.1, read as the reverse complement.
TTTCTGAGCTCGGGCTAAGACAATCCCAAAGGCCCCTTCCAAAACTAACATTCTACTGCTTTCCATTTTTGGCTCCATAAGCTATTTCAGCTATGGGACGTGGGTAAGTCAGGTCAGATCTGTTTCCTCACCTGGAAATGAGACTCATATACCCTACCCATGCATTACCCCTGCAAGGGCTCCAGGAGGCAGACCTGTGAAGTACATTCTGTAAAGTAGCACAGCCCAGGTGCCCTGCCCCTGGCAGACCTTGCTGACAAATGGGATGATGTTCACCCCAAATCATGCAGAAGTTGCTCCAGGATCCAGGATCTGGAAGAAGGGGATTTTGTGGGTACTGGACCTTGCAAGTCCCCGAGTGTAATTTTTTCCTTCTTAGAAAAGCCTAGATCCCCAGAGGGCAGTGGTGCACGCCTGTAATCCAGCCTCAGAAACTTAGTGAGGCCCTAAGCAACTTAGTGAGACCCTGTCTCAAAAAAAAAAAAAAAAAAGGGGGGACCTGGGGATGTGGCTCAGTGGTTAAGCACCTTGGGTTCAATCCCCAGTTCAAAAAAAGAAAAGAAAAGAAAAGCCTAGATTCTCTTGACCTAGAGGTAGAAGGCTAATCACAATGACCTGGGCTGCCCTGCAGTGTAAGGAAGCCTCATGCTAGGGGAAGGTTGGGAGGAGCAGGATATGAGGAAATGCCCAGGTCGGTGGGCTCTCAGAGGTATCCAGAAATGAGTTTACCTGCTTGTTGGACTGTCTGTCTCCCCCACTGAGAACATAAGTTCCTAGAGCAGGGGCCAACAAACTTTCTTTTCTAAAGAGCCAACTAGTAAATATTTTAGGCTTTGCAGGCCATATGGTCTGTGTTGCAGCTACTCAACTCTGCTGTTGTGGTGAGAAAGAAGCATAGACCATACGTAAACGGAGCGTGGCTGTGTTCCAATAAAACTTTATTTATGGATCCTGAAATTCAATTCTATACAATTTTCACATGTCATGAAATATTCTTCTTTTGATTTTTGAAATTATTTGAAAATTGTAAAAGCATTCTTGTTTTGCAAGCATATAAAAGCAGTAGGCCAGCTTTGGCCTGTGGACTGGGTTCTGCCTGCCTCTACCCTGGAGAGCAGAAACCCTCTTGTCTGCTCCTTGGGTATATCCTTGGTGCCTAGGACAGTGCCCAGCATGTGACTAGTGCCCAGTACTTGTTGATGACCACCTGCTATATTTTCTACCCCTTCTAACTCCAATTCTAATTCCATCTCTTCTTGCTATGGGGTTCTCTCTCCTGTCACCTCCTCTCCTCTCTAACTGGCAGCAGCAAAATTCTGCCTCACCCATCTCCAGGTCAATGTCAATGACACTTCCCCCTGCAGAAGCCCACTGGCCAATTCTACCACCTACTCTCCTCCACCCACTGCAGCCCTGGGACATTCTGCGTACAGGTTTCTGTTCCTCCTCTTCCTCTCTCATCCTTTCTTTGACCTCATTCTTTACCAGCTCTGTGATCACGGTCATGAGAGTTTCTCCAAGCCACAGCCTCTTCTCTTCATCCCACATCAACGGAGAATTTGCCCAGTGAACCCGACCTCAGGTTCCTGTTCTTTCCCTCATTTGCAGGGGGAAAAATATGGAGGGAAGGAAGAGCCTTTGATTGCTACCTACCATTCACAGTGAGCATGTATCATGTGACAGGCACAGCACAGCTATTTTATTGCCTGATCTCACGTAATACTCATAACCACCCCTAGTTAACAGATGCAGAAACTGAGGCTCAGAGCTAAGAGGTGGCAGAGCAGGGATTAGAGCTCAGATTTGTGCAGTTCCATCCACAAGGAAATCTTTTCTCTTTTTAAAAATATTTTCAATTGTAGATGGACACAATACCTTTATTTTGTTTATTTTTATGTGGTGCTAAGGATGGAACCCAGTACCTCATATACCCAAGGCAAACGCTCCACCACTGAGCTATAACCCCGGTCCCACAAGGAGATCTTGACCTGCTGCGATGTGTCAGGTGCTCCAGGCAGACAGCAGTAAACCAAGTAGACAGGTCCTGCTTTGTGCAGCTTTGTAAATCCTGTAGGGAATCCAACAGGTGAATATGTGAGATGGTTGCTGGATGACAGGCAGGCCATGGGTAGGAAAAAAACACCCCGGGAGATGGTGTCCATGGAGAGCTTCTGTAGAGATAGTCAAGAATGTTCTTCCTGAAGAGGTGACATTGGAGCAGAGGTATGAATGAAGTGAGGGGGTGAACTCTGAGAGCTGGAGAAAGAATGTTCCAGGTGGGGGGCACTGCAGGAGCAAAGCCTGGGTTGGGGGCTTATGGGACATGTGCAGTGAGCAGCAAGTGCGCCTGGTGGCAGGACAGAGAGGACAAGGTTGAGGTGGGAGAGGATGTGCAGAGGGAGCAGGGGCCAGTCCTGGGGGGCTTTGCAGCCATGGCAAAGGCTTCGGGTTTTATTAGTAGTGTGATAGGGAAGCTGCAGGAGGGTTGCCCCATCCCTCAGACCTAGCCGTCACCCTGTCACTGTGTCCCACTGTGAACACTGAGTACCTCTGATCCCCTTCTGGAATTAGTGTGGTAAAGTGGTAAGAACACTGACTTCGAGGTCTGAGAACTGGGTTCTCACTGCAATACTTACCTGCTGTCTGATCCGACCACAGGCAATCCCCTTCCTCTCTGAGCCTCAGTTTTTTCATCTGAAAAGTGGTAACAGTAATTTCTGTCTCATGGCCTTGTTGAGGTGATTTGATGAGCTCTTGCCCATGATACTCAGCTTCAGGCAGGCCACACAGTTCTCTCAGCCCTCATGGTACTGATGATTATCACTTAAATGAGTATTTAAATACTCAGCCCGGTTCTGGCATATTGTAATCTTTTTTCTTTTTTTGCACTAGGGATTGAACCCAGGGATGCTTAACCACCACTGAATCACATCCCCAGCCCTTTTTACTTTTTATTTAGAGACAGGGTCTCGCTAAGTTGCTTAGGGCCTGGCGCCAAGTTGCTGAGGCTAGCTTTGAACTCATGATCCTTCTGCCTCAGCCAGCCTCCCTCCTGAGCTGCTGGGATTACAGGTATGCACTACCATGCCCGGCCATAGTATAATCACTTTTTAAAGGTAACTACCACTGTGATTATTCACCTTACCATGTCCCACCTGCTGCTAGGAGACATGTAGGGTCCCAAGACCCTCTTCTACTGAGAGGCCAAGAAAGAATAGTAATGACAGACTGGATGCCTGGGGTGGAGCCCATTCAGACCCTGTGCTCTTGAACTCTACTGCATATATGCCCAGGCTGCAGCACAGGGACCCAGACTTGGCCCTCTGCCCCTGCTCCCTGCTCCTCACCTCTTCAACAGGTATAGATAATACACTCACTGTCCAGCAAGTCCTTTCATACTCATGAGTCACCATTTAACAAACACTTCAAGTAACCACCCAGAACAGCCTGTTCTAACCCCCAGTACTATCCCTATTATTAATATCCAGCACTCAGAGTGGAGCACCCCAGAACATGGGGTTAGAGCGCCTGGGTCAAACAGCTTCACTGTTTCTCAGCTGGGTGATGCTGGACATATCACTTAGCTTAGCGCTCTCTGTCTCTCTCTCTCTCTCTCTCTCTCTCTCTCTCTCTCTCTGTGTGTGTGTGTGTGTGTGTGTTTTGCTGGGGATGGAAACCAGGGCCTTGTCCATGCTAAGCATGCATTCACCCACTGAGCTACACCCTTATCCCCAATTCTATCTTATTCTCTTTGAGCACCTATGTGCTGGCAAGACAATGAGGAGCCAGGAAGTACTACCCTCTCAGAGCTCAGTCTAATAGAAAAGCCAGATGTTAATCAAGGAATCACATAAAAGCATGTAAAAGCACAACTACCAGAAGCATCGTGGAGAAGTATTTATTGCTTTGGGTCTGTGTAACAGGGGGGTGAGGGAAGATATCCTGTAGGAAGTAACTGTGGAGGAGAGGAGTATCATGTGCAAAGGGCCTGTGGCTGGAGAATAAAAGGAAAGTCAGTGTGGCTGAAGCCTAGAGATCTGGGTCGTGTGATCTCAGCCGAGCCGAGCTAAAGCAGTGGCAGCACTTTGAAGGCTATGACTTTCTCTTTGTAGCTTTCTGCTGACTTGCCCAGGTGCCTCAGATATAGCCCTCTAGTATATGGGCTCCTCTATGACCCACTTTCTCTCCAACATCCTTGGAGAGAGGGGACTTAGGAGGTGAAATGTGAAATTCATAAAGTTGAAAGCACAATCAACTACTCAGTCCCTAAGTGAGATGAAGTGTTTGACAGGGAGATTTCTATGAGAGGGGGAAGGAAGAGGGTCAGGGCCCTAGGAGTGAAGGCAGGTCCACTCCAGCTTTCCCCAAAGCCTCCTGTACTGCTGCCCATTCAGCTGGCCTCCCTCACCAGCCCGCTGCCCTCATTCTCTGGGTCTCCATGTCTCCTCCTCTGTAAGTATCACTTAAATAAGGCTGGCTGCAAGATGGACATTTGGCACGTGTGTGCAATCTCCTTGAAGCCCTGAGTAGGATTACCAGACTAAACAAAACACAGGACCAGCTGGGTGTGATGGTGCACTCCTGTATCCCAGCTCCTTGGGAAGCTGAGGCAGGATTAAAAGTTTGAGGCCAACAGGAGCAACTCAGCAAAACTCTGTCTCAAAATAAAAAGAGCTGGGGGTGTAGCTCAGTGGTAGAGTGCTTGTTAGAATGTGTTAAGGCCCTGGGTTCATCCCTAGTACTGTGAAAAACAAACAAGCCCCCAACCAGGATATCCAATTAAATTTGGGTATTCACAAAAACAACCGATAATTATGTAGTCAAAGTATGTCCAAGTAGTACAATTGGAGGCCTGAGCAGCAGGGGTCAGAGCACCACAAACTGTCACCAGGCAACTGAAGTGCTGTCTGTAACTGATGGTCATGTACAGGTCCAGGATGCCTTCAGTTTAGACCTCACTTTTCCTAACTGGCAGATGGAGCCAGACTCTGGTAGTCTTTTAGCTCTTGCCTTTTCTAGCTGTGTGACCTTGGCAGGACCCCGAGAATGAAAGGCTTACCTTCTCTGTCCTCATTGTCCTCATCTGTACACCAGCTTCCTAATGTTGTTACAAGGATTGTATTATACAGGAAAAGAGCTTAGAACAGTGCCTGATACACAGTCAGTGCTATGTTAGAGTTGGCTATATGGCTGTAATTAGAATGAAGGCAAACTCCATGTGAGCAAGGACCATGTATTTATTAATTTGTTCATTTATTTGGTCCAGGGGCACTTAACCACTGAGCCACATCCCAGTTTTTTTTTTTTTTGTTTTTTTTTTTAATTTGTTATTTTGAGTCTTGGTAAGTTACTAAGGCTGGACTTGAACTTGTGATCCTCCTGCCTCAGCCTCTCAACTTGTTGGTATTACAGGCATGGGACACCACACCTGGCTAAGGACCTTGTTTTATTCATTGCTATATCCTCAGCATCTAGAAGAAGGCCTGGTTTATAAGAGGAGGACTTGATGTGTAATTAATAGCCATAAATAATTTGTTGAATTAAAAGGAATTTAGTTCTTACTGTATACCTGAGACACTGGGATCATTAATTCCTATTTCACACAGGAGAAAACTGAGTTCACAGACACAAAATGAGTTTCCCAATCTTTTTTTAAAATTTTAATTAATTAATTAATTAATTTTTGTATTACAATTCTTAATACACTATTATTTATCATATCTCTGATTATATATAAGGTATGTTGACACCAAATTCACATCTTCATACGACTTTCCCAATCTTGAGGGGGCAGAGCCAGGGTTCAAATCTGGATTCATTGGGTTCTAAAGTCCTTTCCACTCAAAATTCACATTAGGTCCGTTCAACAGTGCAGGGGTGGGGGTGGGGGGGGTCCTATCCTGGGGACAAGGAATAAGAGCATATGGATTGGGGAGAAATCATTATCCACTTTGATTTTTTAAAATTTATTTTTATTTTCATTCATTTATATTTTTTAGTGGTGCTGGAGATTGAACCCAGGACCTCATGCATGCCGGGCAGCACTCAACCACTGAGCTACAGCCCTAGCACCACTTTGATTTTTCTTTTTTTTTTGGGGGGGGGGGAGGGTGGTGCTGGGGATTAAACCCAGGCCTTGTACATGCAAGGCAAGCACTCTACCAACTGAGCTATATCCCCAGCCTCCACTTTGATTTTTTTAATCCCTAGTGTGCTCTTGACCTGCTGGTAAGTGGCTTCATCCTTCTGAGCCTCTGGCTTAGTTTCATGATTTGCAAACCATATGGTGGTAGGCCAGGTAGGTGGCATATGCCTATAATCCCAGTGACTCAGGAGTCTGAGGCAGGAGGATTGCAAGTTTAAGTTTGAGGCCAGCCTCTCCAACTTGGTGAGACCCTATCTCAAAATAAAAATAAAAAGGGTTGGGTGTATACCTCAGGGTTTTAAGAGCCTCTGAGTTCAATCCCAGTACAAAACAACAACAACAAACACCCAAAAAACTAGATGGTGGTGAGGATTCAAGGAAATCACACGTGGAGTGAAGCTCAATGGTAGAACTTGCTTCCCATGCCTAGAACCAGAGCAAAAAAAAAAAAAAAAAAAAAAAACAGGATATCACCTGTTGGTGGAACCTCGCCTTTTTGTTGTTTTGGTGCTGGAAGGAGCCCTAGGGCACTGCTAGGCAAGCTCTCCACCACTGAGCTATACCCTAGGCCCACAGGAGGCTGTTGATAAACATTCCCTTCCCTCCCCCCTGCCTTGGAGCAGCTTTGCACACAACTGACCAAAAGTCTATGCCTGTGAAACCCGCAAACCCATTCTTCTGCTCCCTCACATGTGAATAAGTCAGGTCACACCTGGACCCCAAGACCTTTTTATGTGGAGGCTGAATCTCTCCAGGGCGATTCCTGGTCGTATACTCCAAGTCCCAGCAAGCACCGACTGATCCTGGAAGGCTGGACCCTGGACCCTGCTTTCCTCCCAGAGCAGGAGGCTCAGACCAGCCTGAGCAGGGTCTGCAGCTGAAGAGATGTCAGACCTGGGTTGAAAGGAGCTCCCTCAAGTGACAGGGCACAACACTTTGCAAAAAATGCACATTAAGAAATCACCCGGAGGGTGCTCTGAGTCTTGACAGAAGAGGAAGAGCCTACCTGAGGCTGGGGCACGGAGCTCACCTGGAGATCCCAGTGCGGGCTTCCGTGTTGGGCAGGAACTTGTAGAGGGGATGGGGACTGTAGAGGGCTTGGTGGGGTGTGGGCCTAAGAAGGGCAGGGTCCAGGCTCCTTTCAAGTCTCCGCCTGGATCAGACTCAGGACACCCTGTGAATGTAGGTGGGTGGGGACATGGGCTTCCTCCTTGTTGGAGGAAGGAACATCTGGGTTGGGATTCCCAACGAGCTGAGTGCAGGAGAGCGGTGGCACCAGAGGGGTCTGCGCAGGGGACAAGCCAGGGGAGGGAAGAACCAGCAGGGCCTCTCGTGGGCGGAGCCGAGTGAGGGCCAGGGGCTCGAGGTGGAGGCGGGGCCCGGCTCCGAGGGGCGGGGGCGGGGGTCCGCTCCGGGAATGCCGCGCCGCGGGGGCTAGGGCGGGGCTTCATCAGCCCCGCCCCCACGCAGGTAGCCAATGGGCGCGGCGGCGCCGGGTGACGGAGGGAGCCGAAGTGCGAGTGCCGCGGCAGCGGCGGACGGCCCAGCCAGAGCGAGGGGCTCGGGGGCGCGCGGGGCTCGGGGCGCTGAGCTAGGGAACCCGGGGCCCGGAGGAAGCGCAGCCGGGGTCGCCGGAGGAGCGCGGGCGGCCCGGCGGCGGCGCAATGCCGCTCGCCCAGCTCAAGGAGCCCTGGCCGCTCATGGAGCTGGTGCCGCTGGACCCGGAGGTGAGTGAGCGGGGCGGGGGACGGGCGCCGGCGGCCGGCGAGCCCGGATCCGCACAGGGGCGGGGCGGCTCGCGGCGCCGCTGCAGCCCGGCGGACGCCCGCGAGGGCGCGAGTGCCCTCCGATCTCTTGCCCACTATCGGGCTCCACCCCCGTGTGCCCCGGGTGTGCGTGTGCAGAGGACAGTTCTGCCGAACGCTGAGTAGCTCCCTTCCTTAGCCAGGAGAGCTGATCCCTTGGGGCACTGAGATCTGGTCCCCTTCACCCCACACTCCTAGGACCCGGCATCTTTTGGGAGCTGTCGCGCTCTCTCCATTAGTGCAAATGGGCAGGGCTTGGGTCAGATGTCTTTGATTCTAATAGAGACAAGGATCATGGGACCCCCACTTATCCCTGTGCCCTCTCACAAGAGCTCCCCTTGTTTCTCTGCTGCTGATTCTAGAAGGGTTGTCCCTCTGGACCCCCGGCAGTTGTGGAATGTGGGATGACAGTACCCCTCTGGGACTGGGATTCCTGTTTCCTTGTGCCCTGAGGCCACAGCCAGAGGACACCTGTGTCACTCACCCCAGAATGTGGAGAAGGGAGGGGAAGGCCCTTAGACCTTTGAAGATTATTCCTGGAGGGGGAAGACCTTGTGTCTGCCTCCTTCCCTGTGGAAGGGTTGAGCCCTTGGGGAGTGAGGCTTCTGCCACCCAGTCTCTACTAGTGGCAGTTCCTGTCCTCTGAGGGAGGGGTAAGGGTGCTTAGGGCCAGGTCCTAAGCATTCAGAAGGCCAGTTTTTCCTTTACTTTGTGACCCCAGGATCAAGGTCAAGCCTGGAACCATCAAGCTGAAAACTTTCCCTCATGCTAGGCAGGAGGCAGGTGATACTCCAAGTTTAGGGGAGCCATTGGGGGTATGCAAAGAGGATTGGATACCTCAATTGACCCAGGATCCTGATTTGAGCCCCTGGTGCTTGCATCTGTCCCCTCCTCTATTCTCCCACCTGGGGCAGCCACAGTGTGTCCTGCCTCTCAGAACCACAGATGAAGATCAGGGTAAGGACCCCAAGTCCCCAGCACCCAGAGTGTGCTGCCCCTTTAAAGGGATGGCCAACACAGGCTATTGGAGGGTGGGCGAGGCAGGATTAGGTAACCAACCTGAAGGCGCAATTTGGAGTAAATTGCTCTGGGATCCCTGCCATGGGGTTTTTACAGGCCCTACAAGGCTGCTCAGAGGTTCTCTCGCTGACTCACCCTCCAAGGTGAGGAACACTGCCCTCTGCGGCCCCTCTTCTCCCTACCACACGCACAGTAGGACTGTGGCACAAGGGCCTTGGGGGGTGCTCAAAGGCAGGTTCCTTTGCCCAGGCAGGCCCCTGCAACCTGGGCCTGGAGAGAATGTAGAGCTGAGCGGGAAGGGCTAGGGAAGAACTTCACCCTGCAACTTCCCTTGGGTTCTCCTAGCAGGGAAGGTACAACCCGGGATTCTTGGTCCAGGAAATCACTTCCTGCTTCTCTTTGGAAAATCCTGAGGCAAGGACTAGCTTCACCAGGGGGCCCAGTATAATCCAGAAACTCCTCTAAGTTTGAGTACTACTCTACCTGAATTCTGTGAGAGAAGACTGGTGAATTCCTGAGAATGGGGGGGATGCTTTCTCCAAGAGTGTCACCCTGGAAATGCTGTGTGACCCTCAGTCAGTCCTCAGCTTGTCTGGACCTCTGTTTCTGCAGTGGCAAGAGCTGGGTTCAAGCTCTGTTCTCTGGGCCTGAGAGGGTGCAGACAGAGCTCTGCGCACTGCCGCCTGTCTCCCTCCCCCGGTTCATGGGGGTGCCAGGCGACTGGGTGTTATTGTTTGAGTAACAGGAGCCACGGGGCAGCCAGGGTGCCGGTTCCTCTGTTCTGACTGGAGAACAGGGCTTCGCTGTTCTCTTAGCCCAGGTGACATGTAAGCGATACAGTGGCCTGACCTGCAGGTACAGGCGCCATTGCTGGTGGCTCCTGGCCAGGAAAGAGGCAGGTGAGGGGCTGGTGGGGCCATTTGGCAGAGGCCTGGGATCTGGACTGTCCCACCCTCCCTGTGATACTACCGAAAATGAGGTACTGGGAGGCAGGGCCTGGCCGAGGGTCCGGCCCAGGCGGAGAAAACTCATTGAAAGTGTAGTTGAGGAGTCCTCCTGGGCTTTCCCTGGCCCTCCTGAAAGTAGTAGCCTTGTCCCCAGGCCTGGTTCTGCTACCTACAAAGCTTTACTATCTGCCACCCACCCTGCTTTACCTGTGTCACCTTATTTTAATTCTCACAATAATTTCTTAAGTTGGGGAATTCACCCCATTTTCAGATGGGACAACGGGACTTGGACAGCAGAACTGGCACATGAATTAATGTCAGGGCCAGAATTGGAACCCAGATTTCCTGCTGTCTTTCGCCAAGTTGGGGGAGTCAAGGATGGGGATGGGCTGGGTTCAAACCAACCCAGGTGGACAGTATTCCAAGAGTGCCTCCGGATGTTGGCAGACTGTCCTCCTCCGCAGGGCCCTTGTCCAGCCTTTGCTGAGGGCTGGCAGTGCCCTGGCACCTGGCCCCCAGCCTCCGGCCATTCAGAGGGCTGCCAGTGCTGGGCTCAGAACCCAGCTCCTGGGGCTGCTTCCTGACTCTGGGGCACGTGCTGCTGTCTTTCTCCATCTGTTGCCCGGCTTCTCTTGACATTGCCCTGAGTCCCTCTCCCCTAGACAGAGCTGCTTGGGTGGGAAGGAGGAATGTCTGTTGGAAGCCATCTCTGATCTCTTGAAAGGGTTGAGGGGGTGCAGTGGTCTGGGGGTCCTGGGCAGCTGTCCTCATGAGTGCTCTCTGAAGAAAAGGGAGGAGAGTGAATTTCCAGCCTCTAAGAGGCCCAATGGCCTTCCCTGTACTAGGCTTTTTTAGACAGTGTCCTACACTCAGGGTCAACATCATTGTCCCCATTCACTTATTCATTCAGCACTTAGGTGACAAGTACTGTTACCATTCGAAGTAATAGAGGGCAGCTGTCAATACAACAGACCTGCCCTCATGGTACAGAGGAGGAACAGAGGATCTGAAAAGTGATGTAACAGACCCAAGGTCAGAGTAAGTGGCTGGTAGTTCCAAAATGAGTGGCCAAGTCTTGATGGCTGCACAGTTGTGTTCTTCCCACCATCCCAAGTGGCAATCAGGCCAGAAGGACAGGTGGCCCTGGCCTTCTAGGACCCAGGCTCTCCTGCGGTCCTCTCAGTACCACTCAGTCCTTTCTCTAGAGCTGCCATCTCCCCTCTAGAGACCTGTGTATCAGCTCTTTGAGGCTTGGAGTCCCATGAAGATGGCAGCCAGGCCAGAGACCAAGCCAGATGGCCTGGAGGAGGGTCCCCTGAATCATCCAGGCCAAATGCTTAAGAAATCTACAAATTCTGTTATACCTACATCCTTTTCCCATCCCTTGTTGTCAGGAATCTCACCTTGCAGCTACATGACTTTGGGTTATGGTCCCATGGCTGCTGCCTTGTAGCTGAGGGACCTCAGGTAAGTCCCTTAACTCTAAATTTGATCTGAAAAATGGGAGTAATGCAACCTGCTCTGGCCTATTTGCTCTTGTTGCTGAGTTGACTTTTCATTTGACAAACTACATGCTGGACCCTGGCTAGGTACGAAGGAGCTGACGATGGAGAGGCCATGATCACTTTGTGAGTTAACCTGCAGTGTGCTCAGTGCATAGAGGAGCGAGGGAAGAACTTGAGACTGTGTGGTCAGAGGAGGTGGCACCAGAATTTAGTCCTGAAGCTGGGTGGTGGTGCACACATCTGTATTCCCAGTGACTCAGGAGGCTGAGGCAGCCTCAGTAACAAATAAATAGGGATGGGGATGTAGCTCAATGGTACAGCACTCCTTTCAATTCCCTGTACCATTAAAAAAAAAAAAAAAATCAGTCCTGGAAGAAGCCCAGGAGTTTGCCAAAGTGAGAAGGCAGAAAGGGTTTTCTTTATAGAGTGAGCCACTATACAAATGCTTGGGGGTGTAAAACACAGTTTTGCTAAAAATTAGGACCCAATAATAACAATTGCTTGTTTGTAGACCAATTACGTGCTAGTGTATATATTTATAGGCATTATTTCATTTATTTCTAGCATCCACCTGATGAAATACGTTACTTTTATCTGTATTTCACAGATGAGGAAACAAGCCCTAAGAAATGCAGTGACCATCTTACCTTCTTAGGCTCTAGCAGATGGTAGAACCAGGATTTGAATCCACAAGGTCGGGTTCTAGAACCACTCCCCCACACACCTTTTTTTTGTGTGTGTGTGAAGTGGGGATTGAACCCAGGGCCTTGTGCATGTGAGGCAAGCACTCTACCAACCGAGCTATATCCCCAGCCCCCACAATATCTTTATTTTATTTATTTATTTTCATGTGGTGCTGAGGCTCGAACCCAGTGCCTCACATGTGCTAGGCAAGTGCTCTACCACTGAGCCACGGCCCTAGCCGCCCCCCCACCCCCTTTTTCTGTTGTTTTTACTGCAGATTGAACCTGTGGATGCTTTGCCACTGAACTATATCCCCAGATATTTTTATTTATTTTTTATTTTGACACAGAGCCTCACTAAATTTGCTGAGGCTGGTCTCTAACTTGTGATCCTCCAGCCTCAGTCTTCCAAGTTGCTGGGATTAAAGGCCTGTGTCACCACGCCTGGCATGCTAGGCAAGTGTTCAACCACTGAACTCCATCCCCAGCCCTTTTAATTTTCTTTTTATTTTGAGACAGAGTCTCACTAAATTGCTCAGGTTGACCTTGAATTTGCGATCCTCCTGCCTCAGCTTTCCAAGTGTCTGGGATTACAGGTGTGCACCACCATGCCCAGCTAGAACCTGCATTCTTTTTTTTTTTGGTGGAAATTTTTATTTTTTCCACTTTTTTATTGGTACATTATGGTTGTACATGATGATGGGATTTGTTGTTACATATACATGTGCACAAATAACAATATAATTCCCCCCTCCCTCCCTTCCTCCCACCTCTTTGTCCCTTTCCTCTGCTGATCTCTTGGATTTCATGAGATCCACCCCACACCTTTTTATCCCTTTTTCCCTCTCTAAGCTTCCTCATAAGAGAAAACAGGATCCATGACCTTCTGCGTTTGACTTATTTTGCTGAACATGATGGTCTCTAGTTCTATCCGTTTTTCTGCAAATGACATGATTTTCTTTTTCTTTATGCTGAGTAAAACTCTATGTGTATATATATACCACATTTCTTTATCCATGCATCCATTGGTGGACACCTAGGCTGATTCCATAGTTTGCTATTGTGAGTTGTGCTGCATGTATCACTGCAGCATGGTGACTTTAATTCTTTAGGATAAATACCAAGGAGTGGTATGGCTGGGTCCTATGGTGGTTCCCTGCCTAGTCTTTTGAGGAACCTACATATTGATTTCCATAGTGGTTGTACTAATTTTAATCCCACCAACAGTGTTGAATGTTTCTTTTCTCCACATCCTCTCCAGCATTTATTATTTGTAATCTTGATGGCTGCCTTTCTGGCTGGTGTGAGATGAAATCTCATTTTAGTTTTGATTTGCATTTTCTTAATTGCTAATGCTGTTAGCAATTAAGGAAATGCAATTTTTTATATATATTTGTTGACCATTTATATTTCTTCTTTTGAGAAGTGTCTGTTTAATTCATTTGTCCATTTATTAATTGGGTTATTTGGTTTTTGGTGTTAAGTTTTTTGATATATTATATATATATATATATATATATATATATATATATATATATATACACACACACACACACACACACACACATACATGCATATATTCAGTTAGAAGAATACCTAGCAAAGATTTTCTCCCATTCTGTGGGTAGAACCCATATTCTTTTTTTTTTTATAATTGTAGATGGACAGAATGCCTTTATTTTGTCTATTCGTTATGACAGACCTTTTTTGCATATTTTTCATTTAGAGACAGGGTCTCACTGAGTTACTTAGGACTTCACTAAATTGCCGAGGCTGATCCTCCTGCCTCTGAGCCGCTGGGATCACACATTTTTTTTTTTTTTTTGTACTGGGGATTGAACTCAGGGCCACTCAACCAATGAGCCACTTCCCCAGCCCTTCTTTGTATTTTATTTAGAGACAGGGTCTCACTGAGTTGCTCAGCACTTCACTTTTGTTGAGGCTGGCTTTGAACTTGTGATCCTCCTGCCTCAGCCTCCTGAGCAGCTGGGGTTACAGGTGTGGGCCACTGCTCCTGGCAGAACCCACATTTTTAATCATTGTATGGACAGTTGGAGATGATGACTTTGAATTTCACGCGAAGAAGCATGAATTTTTATTCTCCAGGCAACAAAGTCTTTATTTTCTGTCACAGAAATATTTGAGGCCTGGTCCATTGAAGAGTCTCAGTAACTATTGGGTGACTGTGTTAAGTGAAAAGGTCACACTTGATTTTGGGGATGATAAAGGTTCAGAGTGGAGCGGGCCAGGCAGGGGGCTGGTGGGTAAGCAGTTGTGATCATCTGTGGGATGATTCCTGTGTCAAGACTGGAAAGGCAGACCTGGGGAGGGACAGGGCAACTCAGGGAGGGTGCGGAAACAAACAAACAAAAAGAAGAGTCTAGAATGCTGGGTGAGTTGGAACCCAGCCTACAAATGCAAGCCTGCCCCACTCTATGCCCTGGGTTCTGATCAACCTGTCCCTTCTCCCTAGGCTGCTGGGAGGTGATGGGGTATATGTGTAGGGACCAGAACACTTGGCCCTGGGGAGGATTTAGAGGCATTAAAGGAGCTCAGGGGAGGAAGGATGTCCTAGGAGCTGCAAGGGGTACTGCTCCAGGGCAGGGAGGTTATGTAATGGGCAAAGCACAGCTGTGACTGCTGCTGTCAAGCAAGGCCACAGCTGCCCTGTGGACCCAGCTCCAGGCTCCAAAGTCCTGCCCTGCCCTAGGCCAAGTCTTCCTAGCTACTGGGATCCTACCGCCTGCCTCATAGCACTCGCCATGCCAGGAGGGCTGAGGACAGTTCCTTCAGGCCCAGGAAGGTAGTGTTCCCCAGCTCACCTCACACAGTAAACAGATGGCCTGGTTTGGTACACCCCAGTGTGCCCCGTGTGAGGGTGAAATCTAGAAAAGCCAGCGCTGCCCAGGGTGAACTTCAGGTTTCCCACCGATAGCTGCCTTGGGAGCGAGGGGAGTCTCTGCAACAGACTTCTTTGAGTACCTCTTGGATTTTGGACAAGATTTGGAATCCTTGCTTTTCAGTGGTGTGACCTTAGGTGCCATCATTAACCCCCATTTGAGCCTCAATTTCCTCTTCTGCTAGTGGGGCCAGGACCTACCTCCTGGAGCTGTGGTGAGGATTAAATGGAGCCACAGGTGTGAGGCACTGAGCCCAGCCTGGCATGTGGCAGGAGCTCGGAGGAGCAGCTGTTGTCACCAAGATCTCCTCTCTGCCCTCTCTGGACTCCCCGTTTATTAGGAAGGGCAGGCCCTGGAGTAAACAGTCCCTTCAGTGTGACAAGTGGTACAGTGAAGGAATGCAGGGGGATGGGGGAGGCAGCCATCACTCTGCCTGATGAGGAGGGAGGGGTCCCAGTCGCCACCTCTGGGCTGGACACTTGCCCAGACTTTGTCTCTTTCCACCCTGGCGGCAACTCTGGAGATCTGGGTAACCAACCCCACACTACAGATTGGGAAACTGAGACCTCTTGCCGCTGGTTGCAGTCTCTCTTGGCAGAGCCCGGGCCACATAGGCCTCTTCCTTCTCCCTGGGAGCTGAGTCTTGGAAGATGAGGTGTTTGTTAGGTGGAGAGCAGGGGAAGGCATGCAGCCCCTGAGATTGTTCTGCCAGGGTCGTGAGGGACTGTTGACAGAGGACTTGGTTCCTGTGTCCTCACTGCGGAAGCACAGGTCGAGGGGACCCACCCAGAACTCCTACTCCACTCCATGGCCTCCCTGATTCTTGGGACCACCAAGGATGAGGCGCCTCTTCCTCCACTCAGGTGAGTTCTCACAATGCCTCCCCGTCTCCCTTCTTTTTTCCAGAATGGACAGGCCTCAGGGGAAGAAGCTGGACTTCAGCTGTCCAAGGTGAGGACCAGGGCCTGTGGCCTGGGCTAGGGACTGTGGGAGTTCTGTTTGTGTGGCTCTGGGGAGAGAGGCCTGCCCTTGCTCCACCTGAGAGGAGGGCCCTGTCTCGCCCCTCTGCCCAGTTCAGCCTTCCTTCTCTCATCCCTCCTAATCCTCAAGCAGCCCTGGGCATAGAACTCACTTGTTCCAACCTCCCTGTGACATGAGGGGGTCACAGCCCAGAAAGGTTAGGAGCAGGATCCAGCCTGGGACTCTGGCTACCTGTCACCCCGGCCAGGGCACTTCCTGGATTTATTTACTTAGGGAATTTGGGTCACTCTAAGGAGAGAGCCTACACAGTGATGGGAGAGGCTCAGACACTGTGCTGATCTCCGGGGCCTGGGGGAGTGGCTCCTCTGGCTCCCACCTGGCTGAGGCCCATTTCCTCTCCCCTGCTGTCTCTGCTTCCCGGCTCCTTCCAGAGCTCCTTAGACCCTGCTCCTGGTTCTTGTATTGCCAGAACTGCCAGAGGCTGGTTCCTGTTGTGTAACCTTGGGTAGGTCCCTTGTTCCCTTTGGGCCTTGGCTATCTCTGTAGTGGGAAGGACCATACCCAACTCATAGGTAGCTCTGGGTCAAGGGAGGCAGCTGCGGAGTGATTTTGGAAGCCCCCTGGGCTGGGGCAGAACATGGGCAAACCTGGATTCTAGACTCAGTGTATCCCCCACCATTTGCCCAGAAGCTCCTCTCTTGAGTCTCAGTGTGGGAGTCCGTAAGTTGGGAAAAATAGTACCTTTCTCACAGGAGTGATGTGGAGGACAAATGGGGTGGTGACTACCTGGTCCCCCCCAGGGGGCATCAGCACCCTTGGTGTGAATGCCTTGAGTGTTGCTCAGCCCCACTTCCTGTGAGAAGCCCCACCTTCCTGGCCTGGGTCTGCCCATCTACTATAGGCTTGACCTTTGAGATGGAGTTGGGGTTGGTCTGGTGTTTACCTTGACTCAGCTTCCTAAGATAAGGTATTTGAGCTGGTGGGGTGGGGCAGGATGAGAGAAGGAGGTTCCCACCCCCTCCACTGTTGGTTACTGTGACAACAGCCAGCAGAGAGGCCAGTGAGCAGTATGGTCTGGGCTCCTTGGTTTATCATTTTAAAATCAATTTTTTTTTTTTACTGTAGATGGACATATTTTATTTACTTATTTTTATGTGGTACTGAGGATCGAACCCAGCGCCTCACATGTGCTTGACAAGTGATCTGCCACTGAGCCACCACTCCAGCCCCCACCCCTTGGTCTGGAGATGCCTCTCCCACAGAGTAGCTACTCCTAATTACCTAAAATAAAATAAAAGGGCTGTAGGTCCTGGTGGAGAGCCAGAAGTTCAGACCTTGGGGCTGAGTTTCTTGGTTGCAGGGGATTTTGCAGTCTTTGAGGAGCTTGTGGTGAATGCAGCTTCTCACCCCAAGAATTGGAAGGGTAGGCTTGGTGGTGCATACTTGGAATCCCAGCAACTTAGGAGGCTGAGGCAGGAAAATCACAAGTTCAAGGCAAACCTGGGTAACTGAGTGAGACCCTGTCTTAGAATTAAAAAGTGAAAATGGCTGGAGGTGTAGCTCAATGGTAGAGCACCCCTGGGTTAAATCCCTAGTACAAAAGTCAGAGAGGCTGATTGAGAGGAAGGAGGAGGTTTCCCAGGCAGGTAACCTCTACTGGCTCCCCATCTCCCCATCCTGTGATTTCTGCTAAAGAGGAGGAGCACCGGGTATCTGACCCCAATGCCACCATCCCTGGGTGTCTACATATCCATCTCTTGTTCCAGCCACCAGTATCCCACTGCCCACTTCCAGGCTTACTACACCAGGGGGCGCTCAACCTGTGATCAGTCCCTCATCACTGCAGTAGAAGGAACTGGCAATGGGCCAGTTTATCCTTCATCAGAAATTTAGTGTACCTTGTTATGACACTGGGAGACCCCAAAGTGAAGTCAACATCCCCCAGCCTCAGGGAGCTCCTGGTCTTGGAGAGAGGGTGGAAACAGGAGAACTGTGTGGTGGGTGCTAGGGTGCAGCAGGAACACGGTTGTGGGCATACACAACCTCCATTCCATGTCCACTAGAGACATATACCACCTTCCAGGTGCCCATTTTTCTCTTGGTGGCAAGATGTGATGAGCACATCGTAGCCCCAGTTGGTGGCCTCTGAGCTTAGGGCTGAGAGTGTACCAGACAGATGGTCACTGCTATGTGTGGCAGAGGAAGAAGAATTGGGTGGACTCTTGGGCACCTGGCCACTTCCCTGCAGAGATAGCATTTGGCCAGGCTTTGGACGGCAGGATCTGAGCAGCAGGGCCTTCCAAATGGAGAAGAAGCAGGGGAGGGGACTTGGAAGTCAGAGATTCTGAGTTCAGATTCCTGCCCCCATGTCTCCATTTGCCTTGTGACCTGGGACAAAGTAACTTGCTCCTGCAAGGCTTGGATCTTTTCCAATAGAAGCAATGTGGAGCTTACCTCTCAGGGCCACCTGGAAGAGGAAATGTGATATGTATAAATTAAGGTATCCAACTGGGATGGGGATGTGGCTCAAGGGGTAGCGCACTTGCCTGGCATGCGTGCGGCCCGGGTTCGATCCTCAGCACCACATACAAACAAAGATGTTGTGTCCGCCGATAACTAAAAAATAAATATTAAAAAAAAAAAGTATCCAACAATGTTTCTAGAATAATATTGGTGTCTAATGCTTGCTTATTTTGTTTATTTCAGGCAGAGGGGAATTTGGGTTTTAGCAGTGAGGGTGTAAACAGCTGGTGCAGAGCATGTACTCCCTGGATCTCTTCAGCACCTGGGTGCACCTGGTATCTTCAGGCACACAGGGTTCCCACTCTCCTTCCCTCTCTTCCTGGGCATGGACTGGGCACCCCAGGCCCTCTCCTCTGGTCATCTCCGGAGCTGGACCCCTTTGAAGTGCCTGCCCTGCTATTTTGAGAACTGAATGTCTCCCCCCTCCCCTCCTCTCTTCCTGTTTATGAAACCCTGATCCCTCCGGATCCCTCATGCGCCCCTGGCCAGAGCTTAGGCAGGATGTGACTGTGGACTTTGGGGAGCCTTGGGCACCCTCAGGTGTTGGGAGGAACTTCCCTTGGACCAGCCACAGCAGGTCAGCCCACCCGCTCAGCACTGGGACCAGTGCCTGGATTCTGCCCCTTCTTCTTGCCCAGCGGAGATTCTGCGGCAGTCAGATCAACTAAACCAGGGAGAACTTCTGTTTAAAATGTCTCTTTGTCTCCACGGCTCATTTTGCTTCTACAAACAACCTTCTAGAAATAACCTTCTGAGCATGGAATGTGTAATTTGAAACTTCATTTTACAGAGGAGGAAACCGAGGTTCAGACAGGGAAAGAAAGAGATTTGCCTGGGAGCACCTAGCTAGTGAGGAGCCAGTTCCTTCTCTACCAGGGCTGTCTCCCCTCCACACCCTGCTTTCTGCCTGGTCAACAATCTTTCTCTGTACCCAACTACACTGTCCTGTCTCTAGAAGATCTACCCAGACCCCGCCCTTGGCTCTGGGCGTCCACAGCACCTTGACTGCAGCTCTGGGGCAGGGTAATTGTGTTTTGTTATCTTATTTCTTTTCTGAGCTGCCAGAGGTCAAGGCCTGGGTTGCCTTAGCATCTGCTGCCTTCTAGTGTCTGGTTCCTGCCTGAACAGAGCAGGGGCCAGGAACTATCAGGGACCTCCACAGTTGGGTAGGCAGTTTGGCCTTACAAGAGGGGCTGTGGTGAGAGGTTAAGAGCGCAGGCTTTGGAAGCAGTCAGGCTTTGGTTTCACTCTTACTTCTTGGCCTTGCTAGCCATGTGACCTTGAGCAAGTCACTTTCTCTCCTAGTCTAGTTTTCTCATCTCTAAAATGGGGATGATGATATCTCCCTTTGGAACTGAGACATGGGCTCTTAACCCCAGTGCCAAGCATACGTTTGGTGGAATTCACATCAGCAAAAGTTGAAAGATAGAATGGGCAGGGGACCTGAATGCTCAGGGACAGGAGTCTCAGTTCTCATTATCATTGACCCCAAGTCCGGTGCCTGGGAACTGGGGGCCCTCTCACCTGTCCAGAGGCATGCTGTTAGACAGAGCTGGAGACATCTGCCCCACTAGAAAGGGGAGCACCTGGGAGGCCCTGCAGATCCCTGCCAGCGGAGGAAGAACTGCTGGTGTCTGTTAGGGCGGGGATTATCAGGTGGGCTTGACCATAGTAGAGGGAGGCCAAGCATGAAGACCTTACGGACTGGGGATCTGCCTGTGCGCTCTCCCCTTCTCTCCCAGCTGCCCTGTGGGAGGAAGTAAATAAAGAGGAAGTGTGTACAGCGGAGACAAGGCAGAAACCCAGGGGTATGGGCTGGTGGCTGGCCCTTCCTCCGCCACCAGCGGCCTTAGGCCCCCCACACCCTTCAGCAGAGGCAGTGCCGAGACTGTTTCCTTCCTCTTGCCCCTTCTGGTACCCCATAGCCACAGAAGTGCTTTCCCTGCTTCTGAGGGTTGAAGGGAGTTGGGGGCCCTGAATTGGCACTGGCATTAGACCAGGGGACTCTGGGTGTCCAGGCTGCCCTGCCTGAGGAAGCAACAGGGCCTCTAAGGGAAGATCTTTCACAAGCCTGTAGGCCATCACCGCAGACTGTTTGTTATCAGAGGCCCAGCGAGCCTGGGGAAGGGGAAGTCCGCCCGAGGGCGGGGGAGCGTGTTTCTCTGCAGGGGATGGCTGTGGAGAGGGTTTCCGATCATCACTGAGTGTATCTGTCAGTTCCTGTGGGTGTACTGGTGTGAGGATGAGGTGAAGCCACATGGGAAGGGGCTGGGCCCACTCCACCTCCAGCCTCGGAGGCCCACTCCTCCTCGTAGCCCTCTGTGAGGTCCTGGCTGGAGTCTTCTTGCCCATCCCAGGGCCTAGGACTGGCAGGCGTCTTCAGGGCACCTGATGGGGCAGGGCCAGGCATGGTGGCATCTGTTCTGTGGGCTGCTGTTCTGGGTGGCCACAGCTGGGGCAAGCCAGTGCCTACACTGTCTGCTGGGCAGTCGGGCTCCAGCCTTTCCAACTGCTGTCCAACGTGCTCTTGGGGGCCTCCAGGTGCATGTTTGTGGGTACTGGGAGCCCACTGTGTCACCACCTCATTGCCTTGTGACTTCTGTCTGTGACCCTGTCGCCCTCATTAGGGTCAGAGGAGACAGGGAGGGACATACCCTTGGGCTGTCCCTGGGTTATAAGCTTGGGGTCTGCAGTATCCTCTCCTCAGCAGAGGCTCCTGACCTAACTGCTGTCCCTCCTCCTTACCAAGGGGGAAGTGAGAAGGAGGGGGGCCAGGGACCCTGCCTTCTGGGCCAAGAACACTAAAAAAAAAGCAGAAGTAAGAGGAGTAGCGGGGCCCTCTGGCCACTGCTGGAGCCCCACCATGCAGACCCCAGCAGATTTCCCCAGGGTTGAGAGAGACCTGGTCTCCTGTCCCAGGAAGGTGAGCAGAAGGGTGGCCTGCCTCCAGTAGTATCTGTCACCATGTCTTTGAGCAAGGAGTAAGTTTGGGGATGGCTCTGTCCCTTGGGGTTTCCGGGTGGCTGCCTCTGTCCCCAGGGAGTGTTCTCTGTCGGAGACAGCCTGGCAAGGTAGAGGCGCAGGTCTCAGGGTGGGTGGCCAGGGATTGCTGTGTGGTCTTGGCCCATCTCAGCCCCTCCCTGAGCTAGGCTTTCTGCCTGTCCCAGCAGAAGGTTATGCTCAGGGGCCTGATTAGCATGCGGCTTCTTTTTGTGGAGGTGGGGGGTGGAGGGGTTGTTACACCAACTCCTTTGTCCATCAGGTACAGTCTGCCAAAGATAGGGTTGAGTCTGAGGGTCAAGACCTGGAGCGGGAAGTCTCAGACTGGCCCTAGGTCTGAAGGTGAGAGTGGGCAGGGAGCAGCTCTGACCGACTTACCTGCCCGCCCTTTGCTGGTACTGGGGGCTGTGGACCCCAGGCCAGGCAGGAGCCAGAGGAGGGTTGGGTCCATGCTGGCTCTGCCACTGCTTTGCTCTGAACCTGGGAGTTACTCTCCTCTGGGCCTGAACTTCATATTCCTGAAAAAGGGGTATTTGGGATCTTTGGATGGGAGTCAAAGCTATCAGATTCTACTCAGGAGATGGCCCTCTTGGCCACTACCTTAGTCATGGGTCTCTCTCAGGCCCTGGAATATGAGGAAAAAAACTAGGGTGGACTGGTTTGTGGACTTGATGGCAGAGCGCTTGCCTAGCATGTGTGAGGCACCACATATGAATAAATAAAATAAAGGTCCATCAACAACTAAAAAAAAAACCTAGGGAAATGGAATACCTCAGAGATTGTCTGACACAGATGCTGGGCTGCTCTCCTGAGTGCTGGGCCCTGTAGGTTGTATCCTCTCATCCCTTTCCCCACCCCCAGGCACACCATCAAGAACCCACAGCTCTGCCCTTAATCTTTTGGGGATCCTGCCTTGTGCCTGCCTGAGTCTGCCCTGGGTATCTGTCAGTCTGTGTGGGCCTCGTGATGGATGCTTCTCTGCTGTGCAACCTGTCTGTGTGTGTGAGTTCCTGTCTCTGTTCTCTGTGTGATAAGTACCTCTTCAGTTGGGTACATGCCACATGTTGGGTGCCTATTGGGTTTGTGTTCCCTTCTGTCTTTTGGGTCTGTGTCCCCTTTTGCCTCTGCATGTTGGATGCTAGTCTCTCCACCTCTGTTAGATATGAGTTCCTCTTGCCTCTGCCTGATAGGTACATGACTCCCTCCTGTCTCTGCCTGTTGGGTGTGTGTCCTCAACACATCCCTGCCTGCTGAGCCTGTGCGCCTTCCTGCCCCTGCCTGTTGGATGCCAGTCTTTATCTGTCTCCACCTGTTGGGTGTCTCTTTATCTGCCTGTACACGTTAGGTGTCTGACTGTGCCTGTTGGGTACCTTTTGCTTCAGCAGCTGTGTTGGCATGGGGCTTTCCCTTTGTGGGCATTCAGGGAATATCAAGGAGGGCCAGAGGGCAGCCCTCAGGCACTGGGGAGAGGGGAAGAGAGGGAACATGGGGAGGGTGGAGGCCCTGGGCTGGGAAACCACAGGCCCTGAATGATTGGCTGCCCTGGGCCGGCTCAGCCCCTGCGCCCTCATCCTGCACATCCGCCTTGGGGCCGACCACCTCTGCAGCAGCCCCGGAGGCTGCTTGTCCCTGCCATGGTGCTGTGGCCCTGCTGGGCGGATGGAGCAGGATCCCAAGCCGCCCCGATTGCGGCTCTGGGCCCTGCTCCCTTGGCTGCCCAGGAAGCAGCGGCCCAGGATCGGCCAGACCTCTCTGCCTGCCCATGGCCCTGGCTCTGGTCCCCAGCGGGACTTGGTAAGTGTGTCCGGATATCTAGTCCTGGCCTGGTTGTGGCCCTTGGAACAGGTGCCCAGGCAGCTGGTTTGGCTTAAGCTGCTTTGGGCTCCTCTGGCCCAGGTCCGTCCCTTCTGGGGGACCAGCCCTGCCTAGACTTGCTTATTGGGGAATTGTTGAGGCTTTTTGGAGCTTCAGGGCAAGACCAGCTGATAGAACAGTAGGACCTGATGAGGGGTTCCTAGAGGTTTGTCGGGGGGATGTTCGGGTAAGTAAGGCATAGATTCTCTGGCCTAACTCCCACCTGCCCCACACAGGCATTTACTGGGTTGAGGGGGATATCTGGATGACTCTGGGTCTCCGTGTGTCTTAGCCCTGTCCATTCAGCCAGAGGATCCCCTCATCTCAGGAACAGAGGCCCAGCTCTGCCTCCCCATTATGAGAACAAACCCCACTTCCTATTGTGGCAAAACCAAAACAGCAGGGGGAGGGGAGCCCCACAGGGCGGACTGGGGCAGGTCCTTCGCCTCAGCCTGAGTCGGGTTGGCTTGGTCTGGCCTGGCTGGGCCTGGCCTGGCCAGCCTGGCTGGGCCTGGGCACCTTTTTGAGCCTAAGCAGGCCAGAACATCAGGAGTGATAGGAGCAGTGACTCTCCTGGGCTTGCACCACCTGGTGGTTTGACCTGCCCAGCCTTAAACCCTGTTATATTGATGATCCTGAGGCTCCCTGACCAGGGGTGGCCTATTGGATTTGATGAATTCTGGGGGAAATGACTTGGCTGGGGATATACCCTGTGCTACTGCTGGTCTACCCACTCTCTCCCTCCATCAGGATGAGGGCATCCTCAAGGAGATCTCCATCACACACCACGTTAAGGCTGGCTCCGAGAAGGCCGACCCATCCCATTTTGAGCTCCTCAAGGTTCTGGGCCAGGGATCTTTTGGCAAAGTGAGTCATGAGCCCATGTCTGGGAGGGCAGCATTGGTTACGTCAGAGGTGGGGGTCAGGGTCACCTTGGGGTCCAGAGGCTCTGAGGGCAAGTGTGAAAGGTCACCTGGGTACCCAGGAAAAGGTCAGTGTGGGACCCAGAGAAGCAAGAGGACAGCATAGGACAGAGCTGGTGGCTTCAGCCCCCTTCCAGCTTCTCCCTGGCTTTTCCTCCTCTGCCCTCTCAGGTCTTCCTAGTGCGCAAGGTCACCCGGCCAGACAGTGGGCACCTGTATGCCATGAAGGTGCTAAAGAAGGCAACATTGAAAGGTAAGAGGGTCTCATGGGGCTTGGGTGGGATGAGGGAGGCAGCTCCATCTTCAGGAGCACCCAGCACGAAGGTGGAGAAACAGGCCTACTCTCAGCCGCCCCTGCCCTCAGGCCCCCCTCCCAAGCCAAGTGAAGGTGGCTGGCTGAAGGCTCATGTCTAGAGTGGTATTTGGTTGAATGCAGCCTGCTTGTGGCAGGGTGAGGGGCATATCCCCCAGAATTCATCAGTATCAAGTTGCTCAGGCACAGGTGCTTGGGTAGCAGAGGTGCTTCGTGATGTTGGAAGAGTCTCTGGCTCTCAGCTCAGGGTGGAGAAGGGCCTAAGAGAAGAGGTGGGGAGACCGGGGACAACTGGGCCCATAAGAGGGTGAATCAAGGAAGCCATGGAGGTAGGTGGCAGAAAGGTGTGGAAGGGAGCCCCAAGCCAAAGTCTAGAATTCCAAGGTTTCAAGTGGTTTGAGGACAGCTGGAAGAGGATGCGGGGCGGCTGTCACTAACTGGTGTGGCAGCCAGTGTGGCGACTGCAGGGTGGAGTCCAAGCCTAGCCCTGGCTGGGGGTGTGGTGGGGAGAATAGGAGTGACAGCTTAAGGTTGTTATCGGCCGTGTGGCTCATGAAGGGCTGCCTGTGGGGTGAAGGCAGTTTTGGGGGAGACTCCTCATGCTCCCGCAGTACAGGGCTGTGACCTGTGTGTGGCGATGGTCAAAGCTGGAGCCTGAAAGGGGGGCAGGTTGAGGGCTGGGGGGACACCTAAGTAGTAGCTATGTGAGATGTGCCTGGCGGGATGAGTTAGGAGTTTTCCAGACCCCGGTGACTGAGGATGGGCACTCCAAGAAGGAGGGACCGTTTACCTGAGGTGGTTTGGAAATATAAGGTGTGTTTGGGAAACTGTGGCTGCAATAGTTAACCTCAGAGGCACGGACCCTGCTGTGTCAAAGTGAGGGCACTAAAAGAGTTGAAGCAGAATAAAGGCCTGTGCGTGGCTTATGCCCATAATCCCAGCAGCTCAGGAGGCTGAGGCAAGAGGATCACAAGTTCAAAGCCAGCCTCAGCAACTAAGCAAGGACCAGTCTCAAAATATTTTAAAAAGGGTTAGGGAGATGGTTCAGTGGTTAAGTGCTCCTTGATACAATCCCTGGTCCTGAAAACAAAGGAAAAGAAAAGCATGTGGCTAGGGGCAGTGGTACGCGTCTTAATCCCAGCAACTCAGGTTCAAGTCAGGTTCAAGGCCAGCCTCAGCAAATTTAACAAGGCCCTCAGCAACTTAAGGACACCCTATCTCAAAAATGTAAAAAATAAATAAAAAGATCTGGAGATGTGACTTCTAGGACCAAAAAAAAAAAAATAAAATAAAATAAAGAAAGAAAGAAAAAGGAAAAAAATGTGGAGAAGCCCCACTCAGAGCAATCAATCAGGATTTTTCAGGATTTTAGACCCAGAAAATCTACCCCTCTAGCTAGCTCCCTAGGTTACCAAATCTCAACACCCCAGACTAGAATTTGGGAATTTTGATGGCAGATGGAGAGGGGCCTGGTAAAGGAGTGTTGCGGGGAGGTACAGAGGCAAAGTCTGGAGACCTCAAAAAATAGGACAGACAGGGACACCAGTTGCTCTGTGGCCCTCAACGGAGCATGGTGGGAGATAGGCCAGAGAACTGGTGGGGTACCACGGCCTAGCCCTGGGCATTGCCATGAGGAACGGGGGCAGAGAGCCAGCCGAGGAGCAGAGCAGCCTGGGAAGGAAGAAGGAAATCAAGATCGAGTGTCCCCAGAGCCCTAGGTGAGGGACCGTGGGAGCTCAGGCCTGGAGGAACAAGTGGAAAAGAGCCCTTAGTTGGAACCGAGAGAGTGGCTCGGTGTGTAGACTCTTAGTGACTCCTTTCTCCTCTGGCCAGTGCGTGACCGTGTTCGGACCAAGATGGAGAGAGACATCCTGGCTGATGTAAACCACCCATTTGTGGTGAAACTGCACTATGGTGAGACCGCACACCCTGCCTGATCTCCTACCCAGCACTGGTCCATGCCTATGGTCTGCTGCATTTTCCTGTACCTTGTCCCACCTCCCTCCTGGCAGACCACGGGAGCCAGGGCCCAAGGGGCAGGTCACAAGGCCCAGCTGACCACCATGGCCTTTCCCCTCTTCCCAGCCTTCCAGACCGAGGGCAAGCTCTATCTCATTCTGGACTTCCTGCGTGGTGGGGACCTCTTCACACGGCTCTCAAAAGAGGTGAGCTTAATGTTTTGAACAACCCACAATAAAAAATTAAAAAAAAAAAAAAAAAAAGAGGTGAGCTGATGTCCCACTGACAGCCCCAGGATAGATCCGGGGGCATGACCAGGCCTCCCGTCTCAGGGTCTTGTGAAAAACACATCCAACGTGGCCCTGGGCCTGGAACTTCGCAGGCCTACCCAGCAGCCCCTAGCAGGAGATGTCACCTGTCCTGGCATAGAGGTCATACTTGGCAAAGCTGCTGAGAGTTTCTCCCAAGATGGGCTGGGGATGAATAGGCCCTGGATTTGATGCCACCCTGTTTTGGAGGGTGAGTGTACCTCTCACCTCTCCAACTCCATTCTTTCAGGGCTGCACTGGCCAAGGCCATGAGCATGGGAGAAGCTCAGTTCCACCCAGAAAGCTAGAAACGTTAGCATTCTTGTCCCACATGTTATCCAAGGGGATTTGGATACAAAATAATCTGAGCCAAATAAAAAATTGGGACCATTAATGCAATTCAGCCTTTAAAGAAAACCGAACTTTTAATTTTAGTTAATTAATTTATTTTTTATTCAAATTTTATTTTATTTTTTGTACTTGAGATTGAACCCACCTGAGCTACATCCCTGCTTTTTATTTTGAGACAGGGCCTCGCTAAGTTGCTGAGGCTGGCTTCCAACGTGTGATCCCTCCTGCTTTAGCCTCCCAAGTGGCTGGGATTACAGGCGTGTGCCACATGCCTAGCTAAACTTCATTTTTAAAATATAATTTTAATGTTTGAGTAGGTAATACATGATTCAAAAGAAAACTATTCATTGAGAAGTCCTCCTCCTAACCTAGTCCCTTTCACCCCTCCATAGATGAACACTTCTGTTGGTTTCCTGTTTAACCTTCCCATGTTCCTTTTACAAACAAGCCAGATACACGATCTGAACCCTCACCTCCCACCTTCTTATGTAAAAAGCGCCATTCTGAGTACACAGTTCTGTACCTGTCCTTTTTCAAGACAGTCTACCTCCGCAATTGCTCCCTATCGGATCACAGAGAAACTCCTGTTCTAGGTGGTGGCTGCACAGGCTCCATTATGCAGGGGACAGGCAGTTTGTTCCAGGCTCCTGGACATGTGGGCTGTTTCCAGCCTTTTGCTGATTCCAAACAATGCTACAATGAGTGACTTGTATATTAGTCATTTCATACTTCAAACCCCTTTAGAGAGAGAAAGGTCTGTGGTGCTGGGTTATGTCCCCAGGGTGGACCCTTGGGACCAGGAAGCTGCTGACCACTCAGCATCCCCATTCCTGAGGAAGAAGCGGTTCCAGCTGCAGCTCCTGCCTGCCTGTTGCAGGTCATGTTCACAGAGGAGGACGTGAAGTTTTACCTGGCCGAGCTGGCTCTGGGCCTGGACCACCTGCACAGCCTGGGCATCATTTACAGAGACCTCAAGCCTGAGAAGTGAGTGAAGTCCCCCCCTGCCCTGCCCTTCAGAAACAGTCTCCAGGCCTCTTCTAGAACAGGGCCAC
Source organism: Marmota monax (assembly GCF_021218885.2). Classification (NCBI taxonomy): domain Eukaryota; kingdom Metazoa; phylum Chordata; class Mammalia; order Rodentia; family Sciuridae; genus Marmota; species Marmota monax. Next base: position 20,711,802 of record NW_026694432.1, on the reverse strand, counting down.
ACCAACGGGGTGGGTGTGGTTCTCCCAGGAACTTCCCCGTCTCTGGGGCTATCTGAAGGGGGAAGGGACAGCAGCAGGCTCATGTTAGGGGCTGTCTAATCACCAGTGCTGCTGTGACCAAGGCAGGTACACACACCCCCACCCCACTTTTTTGTTAATCCAGTGTAATTAAGAGCATTCCTTATTGGGGCCATTTTTAGAATTTCCCTTAATACCTAAATACAGTACCTTCCAACGATAACTTGGGATCCAGAGGCAAGTTGTGGTGTAGAATGGGATCTGGCTTTAGCATTAGGCACACCTCAAGCTGGGCATGGTGGCACACAACTATAGTCCCCGCCACTTGGTAGGCAGGAAGGAGGTTCACTTGAGCCCAGGAGTTTGAGGCCAGCCTAGACAACATAGTGAGAGTCCATCTCAAAAACAGCTAGGCACACCTGAATTCAAATCCTATCTCCATCACCTACCAGCTCTGTGACTGTGGGGAGTCACTTAACTTTCCTGAGCCTTAGTTTCCCCATTAGCAAAATGGGACCGTAATAGAACCTGCTGCACACAGTTCTTGCAGGGATTGATGGAGGAGGTCAGCAGCACACCTGCCTGGCGCTGCCACAACCCAGTCCAACACTCATTCATCAGATAGATCTGGGCGAGGCATCTCCTCTGGGCAAGCCAAAGACCCACTGCCTTGTGGTGTCACCAGAACCCACACAGTTCCGGCCTCTGGTAGACCCTGACTCCCATGTCTCTATTGCAGCATTCTTCTGGATGAGGAGGGCCACATCAAACTCACTGGTGAGTGGTGGGCACTGGCCCTCTCAGGCCTCTGGACTTGGGTAGAAAGAATTCCTGATAGGTCCCAGCTGAGGGCCAGGGAGGGAGTGCCAATTATTTGGAAGGGTTCAAACCCCAGGCCCCAAACTAGGAACACCTCAAGATGAAATCATGGGATTAGAGAGGTCACCTAACCTCTGGGCCTTCGCTTTCTCATGAGTGTGACGGGGCGATGCCCTCATGCTTCTGGGCAGGGGAGTTGAGTGTGCAGAGTGTGGCAGGAGGAAGGCAGAGGTCCTAAAGGGTTGTCCTGTGCCCTCCTTGCTGCAGACTTCGGCCTGAGCAAGGAGGCTATTGACCACGAGAAGAAGGCCTACTCCTTCTGTGGGACGGTAGAGTACATGGCCCCCGAGGTCGTCAACCGCCAGGGCCACACTCACAGTGCAGATTGGTGGTCTTACGGAGTGTTGATGGTGAGTACCTAGGCAGAGGTAAAAGATCCAGCCTAGAGCCATGTGTGGTGGCACACACCTATAATCTCAGTGGCTCAGGAGGATCACGAGTTCAAAGCCAGCCTCTGCAATGGTGAGGCACTTAGCAACTCACTGAGACCCTGTCTCTAAAATAAAAAAATACAAAATAAGGCAGGGGGTACAGCTCAGTAGTTGAGTGCCCTTGAGTTCAATCCCCAGTACAAAAAAAAAGATCCAGTCCAGGATGGGTTCAGTTTCCCCCTATACAGTGAGGGGCTTGGTCATCTCCAAGGTTCTCCCCTGTCCTCTCACAGCCAAGCTGGCCTCATCTGACATGCTGCCACGGTTTCCTTTCTTGGGTGGATGGATACCAGGCTGGACCCCCCATGGGGCACCCCTGACCTGGCCCTGGGTCTCTCGGTCTCAGGCCCCTAGCATTGTGGTTCCCAGTGGTCTGGGTTGGCAGAGGGGAAAGGGAAGGGGCAGTCTTTGCTGCAGCTGGGCTCAGAGGTCCATCAGACCAGCAAGAATCCTGGGACGGAGCCAGGTGCAGTTCACACCTGTAATCCCAGCTACTCCTGGCTGAGGCAAGAGACTCACAAGTTAAAGGCCAGCCTGGGAAACTGAGTGAGAACTGGCCTCAAAATTTTAGATACATAAATAAAAAGGGCTGGAGATATAGCTCAGTGGTAGAGGGCTTGTCTGGCATATGCAAGGCTCTGGGTTCGGTCCCCAGCGCAGCAAAAAAAGTATCCTAGGCTAGAGTATGGTGGTCTGGGCAGGAGGAGGCCAGCTGGTGTATGAGATGGGTGGAGCCTAAATGGACCCTTGTCCTCTGCAGTTTGAGATGCTGACGGGCTCCCTGCCCTTCCAGGGAAAGGACCGGAAGGAAACCATGACCCTGATTTTGAAGTAAGCTCCAGCCCTGCCCTGGTACTGGAAGGGCTCCCCAAGTTCCACCCCATTTGGGGGGCCAGAGGATTACCCTGTCCCTACCTCTGAGGCCCTCATGTATGGGACTCTCCTGGGTTAAACATTACACTTTCCACAGCCCCCTTTCTGTGCCCGTGGGGGGGATCCTTGAAGTCTTTGGCAGGTGAGTTAGTGGTTGGCTTGTCTAGACTAAGTTGGGAATGAGACCCGGACAGATAGGGGGAGGGGAGCTGTGGCTTCTGGGGCGAGGCTCAGCCCTGATGAGACCTGGGGGCTGTTTCAGGGCAAAGCTAGGCATGCCCCAGTTTCTGAGCACAGAAGCCCAGAGCCTGCTACGGGCCCTATTCAAGCGGAATCCTGCCAACCGGCTCGGTAAGCAACCCCAGCTCAGGGGAGGGCATGGGGTGGTAGGGAGCAGGGTGCAGCTGCAGCCTAGGCCACAGGGACACATCTGGGGCTGAAAGGGGCCCCTTGTCCTTTGTGTGGGCAGACAATGCCCCTGGCCACCCTGCCTTCTGGCTCCATGTGTGGTGTTGGAGGGGGTGACCTGTGTGTAGGGGGAGGCAGGAACTGAGTCATCCCCACTCCCTCTGAGGACAAGGACAGGGCCCCCACACAGATTCTCCGCCAAGGCTGCTGGCCCAAGAGAAGGCACGTGAGTTCAGGAGCAAGACACTCAGTCCTCATCCCAGCTGCATCTGTCCCCGCTGCTGACACACAGTGGGGCCTCCATAAATATTTGTTGAGTGAATGAGTGCCATTTATGAGTTATGTGACCCGGACAGGTGCTTCACCTCTCTGAGCCCCAGATTCCTTGTCTTAGTGGGGATGGTGGTCCCAGGCCAGCTAGCAGGGCCCTGTGGATGAAAAACGTCTGTGCCTGGTGGGGAGTGAGTGTTCAGTGTATTTAGGGTTCCTCACTCCTGAGATCACCTGGAACATGACCCAGTTTGTGAGATCCAGTCCAGATCAGGTCCCTGGGATTGAATGAAACGACAGCCTGTCTCATGGTTGAAAGTGACAAGAGGTTAAGAAGAACAGAGATAGAACCTGTGTCAGGAGGGGTCAAGGGCCCTCAGGAGATCTCAGGATAAATCCAGCTTCTGTCCTGACTGGGTGGTCTGGGAAGAGTTGCCTAATCTCTATGGACCTTCCTCTTCAATAAGTACTCTGGAGCTTGATCATCAGAGGCTCCAGAAAGTTCGAGATGCTGAATGGGCCTCAGGCCTTGGGGCAGTGGCTGGGTGCATCTGGCAGGGTGAGCGCCTCCTCCTCTCCAGCAGCTGGTCCCATAGCCCTATGCAGCTGCTTGGCAGGCAGGGGCTGTCTGGGTTTGCGCCATCCAGGGGTAGACCCTTTATGTGGGCTCTTTCAGGCTCCGGCCCGGATGGGGCAGAGGAAATCAAGCGGCATGTCTTCTACTCCACCATCGACTGGAATGTGAGTGTGTCAGGGTGAGGGGTGGGGGGCTCTGCCAATGAGGGCCTCAGGAATGGAGGAAAGGGTGAAGGCACGCTCCTGGGGTGAGGGCTGGCCTCCCCAGGGCAAGCCGTTATGCCACTGTCTGCTGGGCCAACGTGGGGGCACCGTGGTGACCAGAGCACCCACCCCACCTTGCAGAAGCTATACCGTCGTGAGATCAAGCCACCCTTCAAGCCAGCCGTGGCGCAACCTGACGACACCTTCTACTTTGACACTGAGTTCACATCCCGCACACCCAAGGGTGCGTCCCTTGTCTGGTTTGTCAGCCTGGGGCTGGTATAGGAGGGAAGCAGGGAATGGGGCGCCCTGGGGCACGGGGGTGGTTAGGATCTCTGGGAGGCCTGGCCATGTGGGTAGACAGGCCATGAGTGTCTGCCTCTGTGGGACTGTGACTCTGTCCCTGTCTCACGCCACCTGTCTCTCCCACTCTGGGGCTCTGTGGGCCTCTTTGTGTTTGGGTGAGAGAGCGAGTTGTGTGGGTGGCCAAGGCACAATAGAAAAAGCAGGACCCCTGCCCCAGGTGCCTTCCCGCCCACTGGGAGGACTCAACACATCAGGCCTGTGCACGTCAGAGATAAGGAATCTGACCCAGCAAAGCCGTGGTGGAGACAGTCTGGCAGAGCAGAGGTGACAGCGCCCACAGGCCAGGGCCAAGCGTGGGCATCAGCTTTGGCTGTCCTGATTGCTGGACCTCAGTGTACTCATCAGGAACATGGGCTCAGCCCCAGCCCTACTCATTCCCAAGAGTCGCTGCAGGAAGCCAGAGGGGAGACTTTGGGAGGGGGCCTGGTAAATTCTTGGCCAGATTTCAGCAGTGGACAGAGGGGAGGGTGTGAGTTCTGAGATGTTTGAGCAAAGGGGGTGCTTTTCTACTCTAGCCTGCACACTGCTGGTGACAGGGAGTTCAGCACGTCTTTGGGTGATCCACCTCATCTTTATTCACTTGTCTGACAAATCCATACCAGGTGCCTGCCATGTGCCAGCTGTGGGGAATGGTGGTGAACAAGACCCACCCCGCCTGCCTCATGGAGCTCAGGCCATTTTTAGAAGGGAGGTTCATAGGAGAAGGGGCCGGAGGAGCAGCGACAGTCAGGCTTTTTAGAGGGAGGCCGTGGGAGCTGAGCCTTAGAGGGCGGATGCCCCCTGACAAGGAGCATCTGGTCAGAGGGACTGGCACGCACAGAGGCACAGAGACCCTTTTAAGGGTCTGGAGACCCAGCATGGCAGTCAGCAGAAAAGGGAGACAGGAGGCCAAGACCACCAGGGTCTCAGCTGCCACACTGAGGAGTTGGGGGCAGCAGGGACATGTGAAGGGTGCAGGCAAGCTTGTGTTGGAGCCCTCCCTCTGGCTGCCGTCCAGAAGATGGACCCAAAGGGGCGGACTTGAGGCCAGGAGGCCAGGGAGGAAGCACTCAGGATCCTTGGCCTGGGCTTGGCGTGGGCTGGAAGCTGAATGAGAGAGTCTTAGGTCCCCCATGCGATGGGACTGGCTGCTCTACACACCTGTGAACAGATGGGCTGAGGCCTGGAGTGGGTGGGCCCCTAAGGCCCACCATGGCTAGCTACTGCGACCGGCAGGACCTCCATGGTCTCCCTGTGCTGGGCTGCTCCAGGGTCATGGGTACCCCCTTAGGCTCATATCCTCCTTCCACCCCTACAGATTCCCCAGGCATCCCCCCGAGTGCTGGTGCCCATCAGCTGTTCCGTGGCTTCAGCTTCGTGGCCACTGGCCTCATGGAGGACGATGGCAAACCTCGGGCCACACAGGCCCCCCTGCACTCGGTGGTACAGGTGAGGGAGGCTGGGGACTGCTGCTCAGTTGTTCTTTTCCACCCAGAAGACACAGGGCAGAACAGCTAAGGGCACAGCTGTGGAGCTGCACAACCCTGGGTCAAGTCCCAGTGCCCCTGGGTGAGCCAGAGGCCTGCAAGCGCCTTGATCTTCTTCCCCATTTATAAAGCAGGGCTGATAAAGCTGCCTCACACAGTGGCTCTCATCATTGGATGGAAACATGAATATATAAATTTCCTAGCACAGACCAGGGTCAGGGCAAATGCCAGGGGATGCCCAGGGTAGAGTTGGGAAGTGGTTGTTGAAGCCCTAGTTGATTGGGTAGCAGGGAACTTGCCTGTCCACATTTATCCCTTGTTTGTATGTTACGCTGCTTCATGGGAGTTTTAGACTTGAGAGACAAGAATGTAGACTCTGGCCAGGAGCCGTGGTGCACGCCTGTAATCCCAGTGGCTCAGGAGGCTGAGGCAGGAGGATCTCAAGTTCAAGCCAGCCTCAGCAATGGTGAGGTGCTAAGCAACTCAGTGAGACCCTGTCTCTAAATAAAATACAAAATAGGGTCGGGGATGTGGCTCAGTGGTCGAGTGCCCCTGAGTTCAATCCCAGTACCCTCTCCAAAAAAAGAATGTAGACTCTGGGTGGGGGCACGGTGGCATACACCTGTAATCCCAGCTACTGGGTAGGAAGAGGCAGGAGGATCACAAGTTTGAGGTCAGCCTGACAATTTAGCAAGACTCTCTCAAAATTAAAAGGGCAGAACTGGGGTTGTGGATCAGTGGTAGAGCGCTTGCCTAGCACATGTGAGGCAATGGGTTCAATCCTCAGCACTACATAAAAATAAATAAGGGGCTGATGTTGTGGCTCAGCAGTAAAATGTTCGCCTTGCATCTGTAAGGCTCTGGGTTCGATCGTCAGCACCACGTAAAAATAAATAAAGGTATTGTGTCCAACTACAACTAAAAAAATAAATAAATGTGGGGCTGGAGTTGTGGCACTTGCCTCACATGTGTGAAGCCTTGGATTCGATCTTCAGCATTGCATATAAATAAATAAATAAATAAAAATATCCATTTACAGCTAAAAAATATAATTATAAATAAATAAATAAATATTAAAAAAAATAAAAGGGCCAGGGATATAGCTCAGTTGTAGAGCACCCAGTTCAATCCCCAGTACCAAAAAAAAAAAAAAAGGAAATGCCAACTCCAGATCTCATTGCCTGGGTCCAGAGCCTCCAAGGTAAAGGGACTTTGGCTGGGACACTTGTCTTCCCAGACCTCAGTTTCCCATCTGTAAATGGAGGTAATGATAGAGTTGCTGTGAGGGTTACCTGAGCTAATATAAGTAAAGTTAAGATGACTGTAATTTATTATCCAAACTGGGACATCTTTGTCCAAGACAAATATTAAACCAGACTGGATATGAGAACAACAGGTGACACATGGCCACCTGATGTTTGTGCTTGGAATAGTGCCCGGCACACAGCACACGGGGGACACTGTGTGAGCATTTACTATTGTTAGTGTCTCAGAACCTGAGACACCCCACGCCGAGGGCTGTGACACCCTGAAACAGGAGGCTTCCTACCCAAAGCTGCAGAAAGTGGCAGAGCTGGAATCCAGCTCAGCACTTCTGCACCCCCTTGGGCTTGCCCAGGCTTCTCAGAACCATGCACCTCTCAGTATGTGTTCTGACTCTCTTGCCCACCCTTCCACCACCCTCTGACTGTAGACCACCGTGGGCAAGCAAGGAGGCAGTGAGTGTGTCCACTGTATAGAGTAGAAAACTGAGGCCCAAGGAGGGGCAGATCCTTCCAAGGTCACACAGCCAGCACTGCCCCAGGCTCCTGGCTCTTCCCCTACTCCATCTCCATGCAGGAAGGCCTTGGTACTGGGGTGACCCCTGGCACTGTGGAGCCAGGGATTAGCCTCGTCTCTTGGTCTCTTGCAGCAACTCCATGGGAAGAACCTGGTTTTCAGTGATGGCTATGTGGTAAAGGAGACGATTGGTGTGGGCTCCTACTCCGTGTGTAAGCGCTGCGTTCACAAGGCCACCAACATGGAGTATGCTGTCAAGGTGGGCCTCCTGACCACATCCTGGCCAAGGCTGCTGGGCTGGGGGTGAGGCCAATGTAGGTGTGGTCCTTTGGCGGGGAAGGTTAGTGCCTGAAGCTCTGGATGGTTGAAGGAGAGCCCCCAGGGCAGGGAGATATCTTGGAGTCTATCCCCCTGACATGCCATTTGTTCCCACTTTCTTCAGGTCATCGATAAGAGCAAGCGGGACCCCTCAGAAGAGATTGAGATTCTCCTGCGGTACGGGCAGCACCCCAACATCATTACCCTGAAAGACGTGAGTGGAGGTCCTCGAGGCTGGGCCGGGGCCTGGCATCCTTGACGCTAGGATTTGTCTGTGGGAGGTCATGCCTTGGTTTCTCACCCTCCTCCCAGTGCACATAGAGGGGCAGGGGCACTCTGGGTCCCAAGTGTCCTCTCTTTGAGACTCGGACATTCTCTTGAGAGCTTCCCTGCTCATCAGGGACCAGGGCCGGCACCACCTCGTCCAGGAGGACAGGGTCCGGATGGGTGAGGGTCCAGCCAGGGCAGAACACTGCAGGAGGCTCGTGTCGTGCTTCCCTGCTGGGCGCTGGTGACTGAGCCCCCAGGCCTGGCACTGGGGACAGGGGCCTGATGGCAAGGTCTTCCGCAGGTGTATGATGATGGCAAACACGTGTACCTGGTGACCGAGCTGATGCGGGGTGGGGAGCTGCTGGACAAGATACTGAGGCAGAAGTTCTTCTCAGAGCGGGAGGCCAGCTTCGTCCTGCACACCATCTGCAAGACTGTGGAGTATCTGCACTCACAGGGGGTGAGTGTGGACTTGGGGAGGGGCAGAGAGTGCCTAAGGTCATGCCATCCACCCAGTGGAAGAACCATGGTCTGGCCCAGGAGTGCCAGTCTCCACCCAGCCAGCCAGACAGAGGGGACGCGAGGGACAGGTGTGTAGGTGAGTGGATGGATGTTAGGGGAGACAGAAGCCGAACTGCAGAAAGGAACAGTTTGTTCAGTGCCAGTTGCTATGCCAAGGCTTAACGTAGGGTGAGGTTTCCCTATATTACCTCAATTCACACCCCTGAGTTAGTTGTAGTTATTGGCCTGACTTTACAGGTAAGGTGACAAGTGTGAGGTCATTTGCCCAAGACCCCACAGCCAGAGAAGAGTGGAGCCAGGATGTCAGGCTGAGGAGTGGGGGTGGAAGCCACGGGGAAGAGTGGGCTTTGAGTTGGGAAGCAGCAGGGTCCCTGTAGGGAGGTGCAAAGCCTTCCAAGGGGTGAATTTGGCTGCGGACCAGTTGCTAAGACAGGAAATGGATGCAGGAGGAAATGCTGCTGGAAGCAGTGGGCGGAAGAGGTGTAGGGCCAGAGAGCAGAACGTGGCCTTTATTGCTGCACAAAGCAAGTAAACACTACGTGGCTCTGGGCCAAGGCGCAGAGCGGAAGGTAGAGAAGTTCTGTATGACTGTGAGTTAACCGAGTTTCTCTTTGGATGGGGTGATGTTTTGGGGTACTTATAATCAGTCTGTGAGATTAGGAATGTAGGCTCTGAGTGAGATGGTGCACACCTGGAATCCAAGTGACTCGGGAGACTGAGGCAGGAGGATTGCAAGTTAGAGGCCAGTCTCAGTGACTTAGTCTCAAAAAAATGTCTATATAAAGGGCTAGGGATGTAGCCCAGAGGTAAAGTGCCCCTGGGTTCAATCCCTGGCACCAAGCAGGGAAAAAAAAGAATGTAACCTCTGAAATCCAATTGACTGTGCTGTGGTCATGGCTTCTCATCTTACTTGCGCATGTAGTTGGGAAAGCCATCTGGCCTCTCTGAGCCTTCGGTCTTCTGCAGACTTGTGGTAGCTGCCTTATCGTGGGGTGGTTGTGGGATGAAGCAAAGTACTTTTCTTGAGAGTGCGGCTTCCCACTCTCAGGGCTGGCTAGCAGTAAATGCCACATGTAAGCGGGGAGGCAGGACCCCAACACACACGCAGGACTAAGAAGAATAATGTAACCACCCGAGTGCTCAACACCCAAACTCAAGATTTGTCAAAACCAGCCCAGTGGAGCACACCTCCTAGCACTAGGGAGGCTGAGGCTGGGGGATTGCTGGAGTCCAGGGGTTCAAGACCAGCCTGGGCAACTAGCCCCAGTACTTAACATTTGCCACTTCTTTCTTTTCATCTCTCCCTCCCTCCCTTTCTCTTTTTCAGTGCAGGGCCTTGTTCATTTTAGGCAAATTTCTACCACTGAGCCACCTCCCCAGCCCTCCTTTGTTTCTTTTTTGTTGCTGCTGAAGTATTTTCCTCAACTTTTTTGAGAAGAAAGATCAAATTTATAGAAAAGGTTAAAGAATAATATAATGAAATTCATTTTCCTCTAGATTTAGTGTATCTTTTTAAAAATTTTTTTATAGTTGTAAATGGACAAAATGCCTTTATTTGTTTAGGTTTTTGTTTTTTCTTTTTATATGGTGCTGAGGGTCGAACCCAGTGCCTCTACCACTGAGCAAGCGCTCTACCACTGAGCCACAACCTTTAATTTATTTTTATTTATTTTTTTGTACCTGGGGTTAAATCCAAGGGCGCTTAACCACTGAGCCACGTCCTCAGCCCACCTTTTTCTTTAATTTTTTTTTTTTTAAGTTGTAGGTGGACACAATGCCTTTATTTAATTTATTTATTTTTATGTGGTGCTAAGGATCAAACCCAGGGCCTCACATCTGCTAAGCAAGCGCTCTACCACTGAGCTACAGCCCCGGCTCTCCCTTAGTGAGACAGGGTCTCACTAAGTTGCTAAAGCTGGCTTTGAACTTGCAATCCTCCTAACTCAGCTTCCCTTAATATATGTATTTTGGAAAATGCATTTGAAAGGAAGTTACAGGCATTTTGACATTGACCTGCAAAGGCTTATAAAAGTCTTGCTTTTGCTTGATACTGGAACATTGAACCCAGGGATACTGTATCACTGAGTTAAACCTCCAGCCCTATAAGTAAAGTCTTTTAAAGCATGTTTTAGACTTCACATCATCTTAGTCATATATCTGTAATTTTTTATACCTTTATTTAATTTATTTATTTTTATGTGGTTCTGAGGATCAAACTCAGTTAGGCAAGTGCTCTACCACTGAGCCACAACCCCAGCCCATATATCTATAATTTTAAAAACAGTGGACATTATTTTTCAACCAACTAACAAAATTAGCAGTGAGTTGTTTTCACATAAATTCACAAAAACATTTTCCCTCCTGTCCTTTCAAAAATGTCTTTTCATGATTGGGTATTATAATTGAAATCCTGATCTCTTTTCATGATTGGATATTATTGAAATCATAATCCCTGCAAAGTCCACACATTTATTTCATTTAGTTGTTCTATCCAAGTCTTCTTCTTTTTTTAATATTTATTTTTTAATTTTAGGTGGACATAGTATCTTATTTTACATTTATGTGGTGCTGAAGATCGAACCCAGTGCTTCATGCATGCTAGGCGAGCATTCCACCACTGAGCCACAACCCCATCCCAAAATTAAAGCACAGGGATTTTTTTTTTTTTTTTGTGATGCTGGGGATTGAACCCAGGGCCTTGTGCGTGCAAGTCTTCTTTTTAAACTGAAGTAAAATCTGCATGAGGTAGATGTTCTGTGAACAATTTGATGAGTTTTGTTAAATGTGTATACCCACGTCACCTGCATAGTAAAAACTCCCTTTTGTAAGCCACTTACTTGCTGAAGAGATCAGTTGTTCTGTAGAATGTCCCACATTCTGAATAAGTCTTTTACTTCCTGGTGGCATCATTTATGTTATTTCTCTATTGCTCATATTTCCTGTAAACTGCAAGTTCCTCTAAAGCCTTTTTTTTTTTTTAATTGCTGGAGATTGAACCCAGGACTGTGTCACACATGCTGGTCCAGTGCTCTACCACTGAGCCACACCCCCAGCCCTTTTGAATTTTATTTTGAGACAGAGTCTTGCTAAGTTCCCCAGGTTGGCCTCAAACTTGGGATCTTCATGCCTCGGTCTCCTGAGTTTCTGGAATTACAGCCGTGCGCCACCATACCCAGCTTGCTCCAGAGTCTTATTTAGATGTAGCTTCAAATTTTGGTGGGATGGGAGAAGTTCAGAAAGCCGGGATCTGGGATCCCAGAGAATCATGTAGAATACTTAACTATTATGAATCATTGACCTTCAAGGAATTCCAACTGTGTTTATCTTGGCCAGATCATGTCTGTAGAAGACTAAGGAAAAGTCTAGAAAAGGGACCTATTGTGACCATGTTCGATCATTGGCACCTATTTCCATACATTGATTACTGGCAGGGGTGGGGGGGTGGGAATCGTGATATCATTGCAGGTGCACAGGGAAGGCTGTTCCTCCATTCAGACCTGGAGTCCAGATGCCATAGGACCTGAGTTGTGTTCAAGTGTTTATTCAAAACAAAAGAGTCATATGTCCCATTGGCACTTGTACACTAACTTCTCTTGTGCACAACTAAATATCTGCAGTTACCTAATAATACATTGGCCATTCTGCTACAAAACAATAATAACAGGATAGGGCAAAACAAAACAAAACAAAATCAGCAGGAGGCCACTCCATGAGGTGCAAGTGCTTTGAGCACATGACCTTGTGTTGCCCCCCATTATTCACGCCAGGTGATAACAGGCCTATCTCCTCGTTGTAGAGAGCCTCACGTAATGGCTTCCTCCTTTCAGGGTTTTTGAATCAATTATTTCACTAGGGTGTACAAAAATGGTGCTGTCTGACTAAGTGTGATTGATTAGCAGGAACTCTTTTATAAAAAGGAACTTTACCTCATACTCAAAGCTTCAGTTTGGTTACCACATGTGCTTTTAATGGTCCTGTTTGAAGTGGCTTTGGTTTCTGAAATGGCCAATGCAAACAGACTAATGATCAAACATGTGAGATCAAAGAGTGAGTGTGTTTCCTTTTCCTGTTTTGTTGTCAAGTGAGTACTAGTTAAAGTTACCTCCAAGAGGGTTTAGGAGACAAAGCCACGGCAGTGAGTTACCAGTGGGTTGCCCGAAGCTCAGAGCAAGGAAGAGTTTTCTAGAGCAGGAGATGCCTCCAAAGGGAGTCCCTTCCACAAGGCAGGTTCCAAGTATGAGGAACCACTTGAAGGAAATTGTATTTTTCCCAAAGCTAGGAGTTGACTTTAGGAAACTGCAATGTGTCTGGCCCTCTCCAAATATCAGAGACAACTGATGAGGAAATGGGCAGCTGTTCTTTATTTTATTTGTTTATTTTTATGTGGTGCTGAGCATCGAAACCAGTGTCTCACCCATGCTAGGCAAGTGCTCTGCCACTGAGCTACAGCCCCAGCCCCTGGGCAGCTGTTCTTATTGAAATATTTGGAGGGCATTCTCTGGGTTGATTTGGCATCTGGAGTAGCTGTGGTCTATAAGATGGGAATCCAACAGAAACTGAGGGATGGGAAAAGGTGACTGGGGCTCCAGATCCTCTGGGATCCCTATGTGTGTGTGGGGGGGGTCACTGGAGATTGAACTCAGGGGTGCTTGACCAGTAAGCCACATCCCCAGTCCTTCTTTTTGTTTTTGAGACAGGGTTTTGCTAAGTTGCCCAGGCTGACCTTGAACTTGCAATTCTCCTGCCTCAGCCTCCGGAGTTGCTGGGATTGCAGGTGTGTGCTACTGTGCCCAGCAATGTTTTCCATCTTTTAAGTCGTCATTCTGATAAGTGTGGATGGTATCTCATTATGGCTCTAATTGACATTTCCCTGATGGCTGGTGAAGTTGACGCTTCTTCACATGCATATTGCCATTTAAATGCCCTCTTTCCTGAAATGGCTGATCCCATCTTCTGTCCATGTTTTAAAATTGGGTTGTCTGCTCCTTTCGTGTTATTTTATAGCCATTCTTTGTTTAATGTGTAAAGCCTATTAAAGTTCAGACTACTAGGCACGGTGGCACACGCCTGTAATCCTAGGAGCTCATGAGGCTGAGGCAGGAGGATGGCAAGTTCAAAGCCAGCTTCAGCAATTCAGAGAGCCCCTAAAGCAACTTAGAGAGACTCTGCCTCACAATAAAAAATAAAAATTGCTGGGGTTGTGGCTCAGTGGTTAAGCACCCCAAGGCTCAATCCCCAGTACGAGAGAGAGAGAGAGAGAGAGAGAGAGAGAGAGAGAGAGAGAGAGAGAAAACTCCCCAGACTCCATCTTGTCTGTTTCCATAAGGTCCCCATTATGCCAGGAACAGCCTTTGAGATGCAGATTCAATAGAGCCAACACCAGGCTTTGGCTCTGTCTTTTTTTTTTTTTTTTTTTAGTTATAGATGGACATAATATCTTTATTTTGTTTACTTATTTTTAGGTGGTGCTGAGGATTGAACCCAGTGCCTTACAATGCAAGGCAGGTACTCTGCCACTGAGCCACAACCTCAGCCCCCTGGCTCTGTCTTTAACCAGATGATTCACACAGAACAATTTGTCACGGGTGCCTGAATGCACATCTGCTGGGGATGCTGATGGTGATAAAGGTGCTGGGGCTGTCGGGCACAGTGGCACACACCTGTGATCTTTGTGACTCAGGAGGCTGGGGCAGGAGGATTCCAAGTTTGAGGCTAGCCTTGGCAACTTAGTAAGACCCTATCCCAAAATTAAACTTTAAAAGGGCTGGGAAGGTAGCTCAGCAGTGGAGTGTCCCTGGGGCTGCTCTTGGCAGTTCACACCACTTGCCACGTTCTGTAGGCCAGGCAGGGTTCTGAGCACTTTGCATATTAAACTCACTTAATTGTTACAAAAAAGGAACTGATGAAGAATGTGTCATCGTGATCTTTATTTTACAAGTGAGAGGATTGAGGTTTAAGTAACTTGCCTGAAGCCTTACAGCTAATCTGAAGTCTGGGCTCTGAACTCATGCACAAGATTGGATGCTCTGGACAGCATGTCTTCTGATTTTGTTTTGTTTTGTTTTCCGTGCTAAGGATCAAACCCAGGGCCTCATGCATGCTAGACAGATGCTCTACTACTGAGCCACATCTCTAGCCCTTACCCAGGGATTTGATTACTATTATCATCCCCATTTTACAGTTGAGAAAAGTGAGGGCTAGAGAGGTGGACCACACAGCTATGGAGGGCAAATCCAAGACTCACACTCCAGCCTGCCCAACTCCTTCCTGTGACTGCCAGAGGTCATGGCCCGTTGACCTCTGGTTGCATTTAACCTATAAAAATATTTTGTTTGGCCAGCACGATATGGGATGACTTTTGTTTGGGGTTGGTTTGGTAAGGTGTAGTGATTTGGCTGCTTTTAAAAAACCAGGCTCTACGGTGACTATCGACTGGCACCAAGAGCAGTTGTCCCTTTAGACTGCTATGGTTCCTACTCAGCCTGGCCTCCCTCACAGTCACCCAGCCTGCTGTGACTTCCTGTACCGTGAGATGGGAGACCGCATCATCTCCCTACTCCCCACCTGAGGGTCGGGTCGCAGAACCACCTGCAGGGCTTTTTCAAGCTGTCTCCCTGCCTCCCTGTTCTTCTCTTACCGCCATGATGAGACCTGGTGGAGTTTGTCATTTCTCTGTGTTGTTGGGGCAGGATAAGATCACAAACATCCATGTTCCTGTTTCCCAAAAGTGTTATCTGTGCTGCGCTCAATAGACCGTGGAATTACAGTCAGACCTGGGTCTTGCCTCTGCCTCTTACTATACAAGCAAGGCCATTCTCATCCCAGAGCCTCAGTTCCCTCCTCTGTAAAATGGAGTGGTGGATAGCCCCAGTGACATCATGATGAGGAACCCTCTTAAACCAGGAATATCACCTGTACAGGTGTCCCCAGCATCCCTGGCCTCTCAAGCATGGCTGGGCACTCTGGGGAAGACAGCCTGCATTCTCTGGGGGCCTGCACTGTGGTGTCAAGTGACCATGTTGGAAGGAGAAAGTCCAAGGGCCTCCTCCAGTGCTTGGATGCAACTCACAGTGTATCACCGGGGCCAGCCATCTGTCTGGCCCTTTTCCTCTGGAGGCGGGCTGTGCTGGGCCACATCTGTTCTCCAGTCTGCACTTCCCATGGGCACCTGCCAGAGTGCTTGGGGTTCAATTGGAACAATGAAGCCAACCAGTCTGCAGGACTCAACTAATGTCACCTGCAAGGTGACTGCATGTTTCAGAGGTGTGATTCCTTCATTCATTGCACAGAGCTCACTTAGCACTTGCTCTGTGCTGGTCCCTGGCTGGGTACTGCAAGGTGACTAGACATTCCACAGGCAGGCATGGTTAGGACTCCTGTGAACGGAGCCCGCGTGGCCTGAGCTCAGAGTGCCTGAGAGAATGCGATGTGTGATGAGGCCAAGGCAGGCTGAGCCTCCCAGGGCAGTATCTTGCTGGTACTAGGGAGCCATTGAATGGTTTTGTTTTTTGGTATTGGGAATTGAACCCAGAGGCACTTAACCATGGAGCCAGATCCCCAGCTCTTTTATTTATTTATTTTTAAATTTTGAGATAGGGTCTTGCTAACTTGCTTGGGGCCTCTCTAAATTGCTGAGGCTGGCTTTGAACTTGCCTTCCTCCTGCCTCAGCCTCCTGAGTCACTGGGATTACAGGCGTTCGCCACCACACCAGGCCCATTGAAGGTTTCTGACATTCCCCAGGGAGTCCATTAGCTCATGGGAAGAGGAACAGGAGGGTGAGAACATGATGTCTAGCATTTGGAATAGGTTGAGTTTGAGACTGTGGAACATCCAGCAGTTGCCTTCTGGTAGGAAACTGGATCTATGAGCCTGGACTCAGGAAAGTTCTGGGCCAGGGCTAGAGATCTGAGAATTATAATTAAGTGGTAGAGGTTTGGCTATGAATACAACCATGCAGAGGAGGAGGAGCATGCAGAATGGGGTGTTCGGGCCCCCTTGGGTTACAGAGGAGCACACGGGATCCAGGGGAAAGTCATTTGCTTATGGCCTCAGGGTAAGTGCTATCCAGTCATTCCTTCAACAGAGACGCATGGAGTACCTGCCCTGTACCAGGAGCTAGTGTGAGTGCTGGGATCAGTAGTGAGCTAAATGCTCATGGAGCTTACATTCCAGTGAGCAGACTCAGAAAATAAATGAAATATTATGTCCCATGGTGTTAAATGCTACTGTGTGACAAAAGCAGAGCAGAGTAAGAAGACTCAGGAATATTGGGTGGCCGGGGGCTGTTCTGTGGGGATGTTCAGGGGAAACCTTACTGATAAGAACAGAGACCTGAAGGGAAAAAGAGAATTAGCCAGGTAGATGGATGAGGGAAGAGTGTTCTAGAAAGAGGCAACTGCAGGTACAAAGGTCCTGAGGCAGGTGTGTGCTTGGCCTGTTGAAGAAGAGCAGAGAGACTGATGTGGCTGAAGCAGATACAGCAAGGGGGAGCCCGCAAAGAGTGCAAGAGACATGGGGGAGGGGAGGGGAGAGATCAGGGGGGCCATGTGGGCCATTATAAGGAGTTTTTCTTTTTTTTTTTTTAATTGCGACATACCTGTGTGTGTGTTACTGAGGGTTGACCCTAGGGGTGCTCTACCACTGAGCTGCAACCCCAGCCCTTTTTATTTTATGAGACAGGGTCTCATTAAGTTGCCCAGGCTGACCTTGAACTTGCAATCCTTTTGCCTGAGCCTCCCAAGTCTCTGGGATTACAGGCCTGCACTACTGGGCCTAGCTAGTCATTTTTCCTTTCAAAACAACTCCCCAGGTTGGCCTTGAACTCCTGGGCTCAAGGGATCCTCCAAGCAGTCAGGACTATAGCATGCCACCACACCTAGCGAGGACTTAAAAGGGAAAGGCGTGGAGGGTTTTGAGCTGGGATGACAGGATCTGACGTACGTTTAACAGCATCGCTGCGGCGTCTATGGTGAGACGCATTGTAGGGGGAAAGGCAGAAGCAGGGAGACCAGTTAGGAGGTGGCTGCCCTAATCCAAGGGGTAGGGGATGATGGTGGGGAACCAGAGCCCCGCCAGTCGAGGAGCTGAGAAATGACTGGGCTCTGGAAATATTCTAATGGCAGAGTCAACAGAGTTGACCTGTGGGTTTATTAAGGAATGTAAGAGGAAAAAGAAAAAGGACCCACACAACAGGAAGGATGTGACTATGTGAGGAGCAGATTTGAGAGGAGAACTACGGAGTTCAGTGTTGGGCAGGTTGAATTCCTGCCACCTTAGATGGTGCTCCATTGAGATTTCAAGCAGGCAGTAGTAGCACCAGGAGAAGGGCTCCTGTGTGGTAGCCCTTTTCCTTCTTCCTGGATTCTAGATTTTTCCCTAGCAGCCTCCCCATATGGAGGCTGACCCCAGCCCTCTGCCCCTAGGTTGTGCACAGAGACCTCAAGCCCAGCAACATCCTGTACGTGGACGAGTCTGGGAACCCCGAGTGCCTGCGCATCTGTGACTTTGGCTTCGCCAAGCAGCTGCGGGCTGAGAATGGGCTCCTCATGACGCCTTGCTACACAGCCAACTTCGTGGCGCCCGAGGTGAGTGGGGACAGCAGGAGGCTTTGTGCCGCACTTAGAGGCCCACGCTGTCCAGGCCTACAGTGTCTATAGCCTTGACTCAGGGACCGAGGGCAGATCTAGCCACAGCGGGGACTCTTGTCCTATCTTTTGGGGAGTGTGTGGCCACTTCCTACTGCCCCTCGGACTGACCACCCTCCCCTGCCTTCCTGCCAGGTGCTGAAGCGCCAGGGCTACGATGAAGGCTGTGACATCTGGAGCCTGGGCATTCTGCTGTACACCATGCTGGCGGGGTGAGTGCCCCGGCCGGGCCCTCCCCACTCCTGTCCTGGGATCAGCCTGGGCTGGTGCTTGTCTCAGGGGAGATCAGCTCTGCCTGGGGACAGGCCCTGCCTACGGGAGCTGCACCTTGAAGCATGCAGTCTGAGCAGGAGGGGCAGCCTCCCGTCTCCAGGGCAGAGGCTGTACCCAGCTGTGTGGGCTTTTCTCCAGATACACTCCATTTGCCAACGGACCCAGTGACACCCCAGAGGAGATCCTGACCCGGATCGGCAGTGGGAAGTTTACCCTCAGTGGGGGAAACTGGAACACGGTTTCGGAGACAGCCAAGGTGAGTCTTTAAGCTCTTGGAGGAGGGGCAGGGTCCATCCCAGGGCTTTTCGTAGGCAGACTGGCCCTTTTTTTGGGTAACTTGGTGACTGATCATTCATGGTCCTTTCCCGTGTGGGGGACAGAGGACTGCACAATCCCAGCCCCTCTCTTCTGGAAGCTCAGTGGAGGGGAGCTGTAGGGCTGCAGGCCTCCCCGGGGGTCCAGACACAGAGCAGAAGCACAGCAACTGCCCATGGAGAGGACCTTCCCAAAGAGGGAAGAGTTTTCAGTGTTGGTGACAGTTCCTATCACTGGGAGCCTCTGTGCGAACAGAGTTGAGCCCTTCATAAGCAGCACCACTTCCACCAGCCTGTGTGGCAGTGTTGTTGCCCCCATTTCTCAGAGGGGACATTGAGGCTCGGGGAGTTGAAGTGACTTGCCCAGGGCCCTCAGCTGATGAGAGGAAGAGCCAGGTTCTCACCGGAGTCTGCCCGGCCTCAGCCCTTAGGCTCTTGCCCCTTTCCACCATGGAAGGCAAGCGGGCTCCTGGAAGTGCACGGAGAGCAGAGGCCCCCAGAGGGGAACGCCCTGGCTGCGCCTGGGGAAGCTGTGGCTTGTGGAGAAAGGATCGCAGGGCAGGGGCAAGGGTTCAGGTGGGAGATGGTCAGTGCAATTGTCTTCCCCTTCCCCATCTGCGGGACACAGATGATTTCTCCCCTGCTGCCCCTCACACCTCCCCCTTGCCCCTGTGCCGCTAGGACCTGGTGTCCAAGATGCTGCATGTGGACCCCCACCAGCGTCTCACAGCCAAGCAGGTCCTGCAGCACCCATGGATCACCCAGAAAGATAAGCTTCCCCAGAGCCAGCTGTCCCACCAGGATCTGCAGCTTGTGAAGGTATGCCAACCCAGCCGCTGGCAGCCGCAGGGTGGCAGGTTACCCAGGCCAGGGTGTCATGTGCAAGGACTTGGGGTAGTGGAACCAGGAGATCCCATGTCTGTGCCCAGGACCAGGAGGTGGGACAGAGGAAATGAGACAGTCCTGTTTTCAGGGGCTCTAGTCTTCTGGCGGACACAACTACCAACCTCTGAAGCCTCCATTCTGATGGAGGAGGCAGGAGCAATGACCATGAAGGACCACCAAGGCTGGAAATAGTGGGCTGGGTGGGCTGTGGGGCTCTGGGAGGGGCTGGCCTGACCTGGGGCAGTGTCCCTCCCCTGCTCACCTCCTCACTGGCCATCTGACTTACCTCCTCTCCCAGGGAGCCATGGCAGCCACGTACTCTGCGCTCAACAGCTCCAAGCCCACCCCCCAGCTAAAGCCGATCGAGTCATCTATCCTGGCCCAGCGGCGGGTGAGGAAGCTGCCATCCACCACTCTGTGAGGGGCCTGGCGCCCAGGCCGCAGGGCGGTGCTAGCTTGATGGAGGCAGCATCCTTCCCAGAGGGAGCAGCCTGAGTCACGGGGCCAGAGCAAGTTGGAGCCTCGAGGGGTCCGGGAAGCAGCCAGCCCAGATCACCCCTGGTGAGGGTGTGAGAAGTGCCTTCTCCTTCCCCAGGACAGACTCTTCCGGCTTAGGCTCTGCTGGTGGAAATCAGTTCACTGTACAAACTCTGACCTTTTTTAAGGAAAATAATGGCGTCAACCCCCGTGGAGTTTTACAAGATCCATTTGCCTTTCTGGGAGCAGAAATAGCCAGTCAACCCCAGAAGGGGCACTGCGTCATGCTGGGGCTCTCTGAGGCTGAGACTCCTGGAGCAGCTTCGGGGTCCTACCCTGGGGGCCCCACAATCGGTTATCTGGAGCCATTGGCAGATCCCCCACGGCAGCCTGGCATCGCCTTGCAGAGCCACCGACTGTTAAGCAGAACTCCCTCTCTCCCCAGCCAGCTCCTCCTCCAGCCTCTTCTGCCAGGGGTATAGAACCACTTTCGGCTAGAGCTGCTGGCTCCAGGCTCCAGGCACCAGCATCCGCATCAGCCCACCCATGGGCCCCTGCGTTCAGGTTGGGCCGCCCCAGGGAGAGGACGTGGAGAGCACTTTTCGGCAGATTTCTGTTGAGTCTGCTACTGGACAGAGGTCACGGAGGCCAGGGGTGCAGGCCACAGGGGAAGGGGCTTTTTTCATTTCTTCCTCAGCTGATAACTCAGGGTTCATCTGTCCATGGCCTTTCTAATAAACTTACAATCAAATCGAAGCACGCTCTTCTCCACTTCTCATCTCTGAATTTGCCCTCTCTCTGCTATGGGTTGTCAAGGGCTTTGGCAGGGACAAGAAATGGGCCAGGGCCTGGTACGATGGTCCACACCTATAATCCCAGCATCTCCGAGGCTGAGGCAGGATGATCATAAGTGTAAAAATATTTACCACCAGTGACGGGTGTCAGATTCTGTGCTTGGGCCTTACATGCACATTCCATTTACTCTTTTTTTTTTAATACCTTTATTTTTTTAATTTTATTTTTATGTGGTGCTGAAGATGTGTGCTAGGCAAGTGCTCTACCATGGAGCTACAACCCCAGCCCCCATATCCCATTTAATCTTACCAAACCTATGAAGTAGATGTTACTATGCTATTATCTGTATTTTATAGATGGGCAAATGAGCTCAGAGAGGGGAATGATATTTCCTCATGCAATAAATATTTTCTGAGCACCTGTTATGGCCCTGCTGCAGATGCTGGTGAGCCAGGAGAGAATAAGTCTTAGATCTAAGTAGGGGACGGGGACAGTTTGCAAACCTAGGTCAGCCACTCAGAAGACATGTGGAGAGTTAAATTGGATGAGACTGGGTCAGGGAAGGCCACTCTGGGAAAGTGACCCAGAAACTGAGATCTGAATGAAGAGCAGGAGGCAGAGTTAGGACAGAGGCCCCAAGAGGGAAACAGGCAGGGTATGCTCAGTGTCTCAAGAGGAGCTGATGTAGCTGTGACCTCAGAGCCAGGAGTTTGCACAAGATGAGGTTGGGACGTGGAGGCAGGGAGAAATGCAAGCTATTAAAAGAATTTAGGGACTGGGAGTGTAGTTCAGTGGTAGAGCCCTTGCTTAGTAGGTATGAGGCCCTGGCTTCCGTCCCTAGCACTGGGCATGGGATACACACACACACACACACATTTTTAGCTCATGGTTCTAGAGGCTTAGAAAGTCCAAGAGCCTGGCCCTAGCACCTGGTGAGGGCTGCTTGCTGTATCACATGGCAGAGGGCATCACGCAGCAAGACTGGGCAAGAGCATTAGGTTGGGCCTTTCTTCCACTTCTTATAAAGCCACTAATGTCATCTTGGTTTCCTGCCCTCATGACCTCATCTCATCCTAGTTACCTTTCAAAGTGCCCACCTCCAAATATCATTAGCATATGAAAGGGGGGCACTCAAACTACAGCACCAGATGTCCCCAAGTTCAGAGTCACTATTCCCTTTAATGCCCAAATAACAATCTCTCAGCTCCTGCCCACAAAATACCCACCTACTAAGCCGGTGCTCACCTTGTGGAGCGCCAAGTGCTGTATTTCATGACACCCTCATGTGAACAAGATACGGTCAATCCTATTTCACACGCAGGAAGAAATTTGAGGCTTGGAGATTAACTTGCCCAGGGACAGAGCAACATGGCAGAAGAGAACTCACATTGGAGGTCTGAGATCTGAGAGTCACCGTTCAGGGGTGCAGCCCCACCTCTCTGCTTGTGAGACTGCCCAAGACCTACTTGTGTGTTCCACAGAGCTGTCTGTTTACCACCCTACCCTCAGCCAACCATGTGGTCATAAATTTCCTATACAATTGGGGGTCTGGTCTCAATTACAGAATCCCAATGGCTCCAGAGGCTGAGGCAGGTGGATCTCAAGTTTGAAGCCAGCCTCAGAAACTTAGCAAGGCACTAAGCCACTTAGCAAGATCCTGTCTCAAAACATAAAAAAGGCTGGGATGTGGTTCTGCGATAAAGTGCCCCTGGGTTCAATCCCCAGAACAAAAATAATAAGAAGAAAGTCCCAGCCAGGTGCAGTGGTACAAGCCTGTAATCCTAGCAACTTGGGAGGCTGAGGCAGGAGGATCCTGAGTTCAAAGTCAGCCTCAGCAACTTAGTGAGGCTCTGTCTCTAAATAAAATATTTTTAAAAGGGCTGGGAATGTAGCTCAGTGGTTAAGCACCCCTGGGTTCAATCCTCATTACAAAAAAAAAGTTCTAATTCCAGTTGGGTGTGGTGGCACACACCTATAACCAGAGACTCTGGATCCTGAGGCAGGAGGATCTCAAGTTTGAGGCCAACCTGAGCAACTTAAGGAGACCCTGTCTCAAAATATTTGGATATAGTTCAGTGGTACACGCCTGTCATCCCGACTACTTGGAGAATCTGAAGCTGCTAACAATGGAAAACAAGCTGGGAGATTTGGGGAGTTTCCTACAGTCTCAAAAAGTAGAGTTCCCCATCAGCTGGACTGCACATCAGGGAACTAATGGCATGTCAAGGGCTTGGAGGGGATTCCTCTTCCCACAGGGGGGCGTTTGAGGGGCTGACATAATTCCCTGTGGGCCAGCGACTCGGATTCCCAATCGTCCACACAGACAGCAGCATCCCTGGGTGTTTCTTGCATTTTACTCTCTTGTCTTCATGTTTTGCAGGATGATTTTGGAGACAGGTACCCTCAGAAAAAAGGCTGGTTTCCTATGTAGGTTATATAAGCAAACATTTAGCAATAGGGTTGACACATGGATTTAATTCTCTCACTCAGCCTGTAATTTAAGACCAGCGAATAACGTACCAGACTGTGACTTGTTTAATGGCTGTCATAGGCACAATGGGTTAAATTCCTGTTTACGCTGGGCAGAGCACAGATGTCATCCCTAATATTCAAAGCAATCTCATGAGGTAGGTATTATCATTTCCATTTTACAACAAGGAAACTGAAGCTGAGGGACGAACGAGCCACAGTCCCCAAGGAAGTGGCTGAGCCCAGGTCTATCTGGCTCCGAACTCATACATGTCCCACTATCCAACCCTGCTGCACAGGATAAATTTCATCTCACAGTGACTCATAAAAATCTCACATTCAGAAGGGCCTTAAAGGCCCAGACCCAACCTCCGCCCACTACAGAAATCCTCCATAAATGGTTATCCAGTTTCTGTTTGAATCCTGCCAGCAACGGAGACTCCACCACATCACAAGGCAGCCCCCGCATGGTTGGAAAGTTCCTCACTTTGAATGAGGTCTGAGCAGCTTCCGTCTGTTGGGGGGTGTGGGGGTTCCCAGTAACTCCTGGGCACTCAAGGGAGAAATGACTCATTAGCAAGAGGGAAATCTCTGTGTGTCCCACCCCCAGAGACGGTAGCCTCTAGTGGCAGGCAAAAGAGGTGGCAATGAGCCTGTCCAAGCAGAGAAACCCCAAGAGGTGAGTGTAAGAACCTGTGGTCCATCACCCCGGGACATCTGCAGAGGCGCCCCTCACCCCATGTTCTCCTGCCTCTGCCCCCACCCAGCTCATCTGCGAAGGCAGCAGCAGGTGGCCACGGAGGGTAGTGGGCTCGGAGTCAGTGGGACCTGCCATCCCTCGCTGCTCTGACATTTCCTAAGTGTCCCACAGAGCTACTGCAGGCCCTGATGGAGAGCCTGGGTGACAAGCCAACAGCAGCAGGAAGTGGGAAGACCCCAGAGCGGTGGCTGAGAGCAGATGTGGGGTCAGTTGTACCTTTTTTTTTTTTTTTTAATATTTATTTTTTAGTTCTTGGCGGACACAACATCTTTGTTTGTATGTGGTGCTGAGGATCGAACCCGGGCCGCACGCATGCCAGGCGAACGCGCTACCGCTTGAGCCACATCCCCAGCCCCACCTTTTTTTCTTGAAGTCTGAGTATCCTGGCCTACAGTGCAGCTTTGGGCACTTGCCTGCAGACCTGGGCAAGCCATTTAACCCCTCTGCCTCAATTTCCCCACCTTTAAAGTGGGACTTAGGAGTAGTGCCTACTTCTTGGTGCAGGTGAAACGACGTGAGCATGAGAAGCTCATCGCTTGGGACCTAGTACATACTTCACCCCTGGCTGCACCCACCTCCCTCAGCACAGACTCCATCCTCCCAGCTGTCACAGCCTGGAGAGACCCAGCTTAACCGGCATCCTCCTCCAAGGAGAAGAGGGAGCTTCTCATAAAGCCTGTCTCTTTCCCCCTCCTGCCCCCCGAACCTCTCTCTGAGTTATAGCTCATACTTGTGATTCAGTCTGAGACTTCTTTTTTTAGGTAATTTCTTCTGTTTCTCGTCCCTCCAGGGCTGTGGGCTGATTGAGAAATGGAGGGTGGATGACACATGCCTGACCTGGGCACCAGGACTGAAGCTGGGGCGGGCCTGAGTCACCCATTCATTTGTAGAATCTCAGGAGGGCTGGCCTGGGGCCACGTCACTCCTCTTGCCATCACGGAGCTTTACAGTTCTAGGCCCTTGGCATGGGCTTCACGGAGCATCTGACGGGGTGAGAGTCTCAGCTCAGGAGGGAGTAGGGGGTTGGGTGAGGAGGCACAACAAGGTCAGACGCCAATGTCAGCCGTCACGGCTATGTGTTCCGGGCAAGTCATCTGACCTCTCGAAGCCTCATTATGCCTCATCTGCAAACCATCTTCAGAAGGCTGCGGAGGGGCTTAAAAAAGAATTAATCAGCCAGACATGGTGACGCACAACTGTTATCCCAGTTACTTGGGAAACTGAGGCAAAAGGATCACAAGTTCAAAACCAGGCCAAGGCAACTTAGGAAGACCCCTGTCTGCAAGGGACTGGGGATGTTGTACAATGGTAGAGTACCCTTTGTTCCGTCAATAGTGCCAAAGAACAAGCCAACTAACTAGAAATTATTATTTCCATTCATATATGGGAAAATGGAATAGCAGACAATATAAATCAAATGAAGGTCAAAGAATTTAAAGCCTTAAATCAATAGTTTATTGGGTGCCAAGCACCATAATAAATGTTTTGCCAGTATCAGGGGTGTGAAAGTTTTGATTGTACTCATTTTCCTTAAGAGGTTAAATTATCTACTCAAGTTCGCTCTGTTAGAAAATGGAAGAGCTGATACCAGCATTGCACCTGGCATGAAAATTCATGCTTACATCTTATTTTTATTTTTAAAAATATGTTTTTGGGGGGCTGGGGATGTGGCTCAAGCAGTAGTGTTCTTGCCTGGCATGTGTGTGGCCCGGGTTCGATCCTCAGCACCACATACAAACAAAGATGTTGTGTCTGCTGAAAACTAAAAAAATAAATAAAGGTTTAAAAAAATGTTTTTGGCTATAAATAGACACAATACCTTTATTTATTTGTATTTATGTGGTACTGAGGATCGAAATCAGTGCCTCACACATGCTAGGCGATCACTCCACCAACAGCCCTACATCTTATTTTTAGAGTATGATCTGAGGCAAACCACTAAAGAGCTGTGAGCGTTAGTTTTGTTTGTTCTTTAGCATTAAGTTTTTTAACAAGATGAGGATAATCACATTATTTCCCCATATTCTTTTGGTGTTTTCTTTTCTTCTTCTTCTTCTTTTGATACGGGGGATTGAATCCAGGAGCATTTTATCCCTGAACTACATCCACAGCCCCTCCCCTTTTTAAAAATATGTTGTTTTTTGTAGATGGACAAAATACCTTTACTTTATTTAAATGTGGTGCTGAGGATCGAACCCAAGGCCTCACATGTGTGAGGCAAGCACTCGACCACTGAGCCACAACCCAGTCCCCATCCACAGCTATTTTTGTATTTAATTTTGTGACAGGGTCTTGTTGAGGTGTCCAGGCTGGCCTCAGATTTGCCATTCTCCTGCCTCAAACTCACAAGGCACTGGTGTTATGGCCACCAGGCCTGGCCTGTGGTGGCGTTTGTTTGTTTTGTGGTTGGAGATGGAACCCAAGGCCTTATGTGTGGTAGGCAAGCCCTCTACCACTGAGCTGGATTCCCAGCTCCAGATTGGGTTTTGTTTGTTTTTTGGTACCTGGGATTGAACCCAGGGGTGTTCAACCACTGAGCCACATCCCCAGCACTTTATATTTTTTTATTTTGAAATAGGGTCTAGCTAAATTGTTTGTGGCCTCACTAAATTGCTAAGTCTGGCCTTGAACTTGTGATCCTCCTGCCTCAGCCTGGGATTACAGGCGTGCACCACCATGTCTAGGCCCCAGATTGTTTTAAAGATATGAAAGGAATCTGTAAACCTTTAAAGCACTTTGCACATGTATTATTTAACAAAAACAAAACAAAACAAAAAAAACACCTCATCACCAACTATGTGCAAAGCAATAAGTCCTGGGAGGACACATAGAATAATAATTTCTTAAGTGGTTTTAGAGGCAAGGTTAAATATAAATACAAATAAGGAACACAGGTAGAAAGGAATCCCAACCTCATAACTGGATGGGGCTCTGGAATCATTCAGATCCAGATTTCTAAACCTTGGCTCTACCACCCTCTAGCTATGTGACTTTGAGCAGACTAACCAACTTTTCTGAACCTCACTCTTTTTCTCTATCCATGCCTGCTTTGAAGGGGTGGTGTGGAGGATTTGTTGAGTTAATAAAGTAAAGTGCCTAGCATCATTTGGAGCACAAAGCAGATGTTCAGACAATGGTAATTATTTCACTATTAAGCGCTGTGAGCCCTTCTGATTGTGTACCCTCTGAGTCAGTTTCCTCTCCTTCCTGGGCACTCACCTGGACTTCCATGTTCCTTTGTTGACAGATGTGGCCATGTGGGTGAGCCATAGCCAACAGGGTGTGAGCAGTTATAATTTGTCCACAAAATCCTCCCAAGCAGAATTTCCAATGCTTTCTCCCTTCCTCCTTTGACAAATGTGATCCCTTTAAAAGTCACAGTGACCAGGCATGGTGGCCCATGGCGGTAATCCCAGTGGCTGGGCTCGGGAGGCTGAAGCAGTAGGATCATGAGTTCAAAGTCAGCCTCAGCAATGGTGAGGCGCTAAGCGACTCAGGGAGACCCTGTCTCTAAATAAAATACAAAATAGGGTTGGGGATGTCGCTCAGTGGTTGAGTGCCCCTGGGTCCAATCTCAGGTACCAAAAACAAAACAAAACAAAACAAAAAAATCATGTTGGAGTAGGCAGAGCCGAGTAGAGGAAGAAGTTGAATTGGTACTTAGAAGAAAGCCACTTGTCAATCAGAGACATATGAAAGTGCCAGCTGCTGCACATCCTCACCAACATTTGGTGTTACAGTCTATCTAAACCATAGCTAGCCTGGTGGATGTGTGCAGATATCTCGTTGTGGTTTTTAATTTGCATTCCCTGATGACAAATAAAGTTGAGCATCCTTTCATATCCTGATCGATTGTTCGTATATCTTTGGAGAAGAATCTGTACACATTTCTTCTTTTTCTGGTGGTACTGGGGATTGGACCCAGGGACATTCTACCACTGAACTACACCCCCAGCCCTTTTTGTTATTTTTACTCTGAGACAGGGTGGTATAAATTGTTCAGACTGGCCTCAAATTTGCAATCTTCCTGTCTCAGCCTCCCATGTTGCTGGGAATACAGACCTGTGCCACCATAGTTCACTCTTTTGCCATTTTTTTTTTTTACCACTGAAGTACATGACTAGTCCCTTCTATTTTTTTTTTTTTTTTTTTTTTACTTTGAGACAGGTTCTTGTTAACTTGCTGAAGCTCATCTCAAATTTGTGATTATTTTGTTTCAGCCTCCAGAGTTGCTGGGATTACAGGCGTGCACTATTGTGCCCAGTCCTACATTTGTTGTTGTTTTAATATTTTTAGCTGTATATGAATGCAATACCTTTATTTATTTACTAATTAAATACTTTATTGAATAAATACAATACCAAACAAAATACATTCAAATGCTTTCTTAAAAAATTTGTTTTAAAGCCTTTCTATTCAGGCTAATGATAAACACAATAAAGGCAGATATGCTAGTTTAACATAATTGGCTGATTTTATACAGGACTTATATGTTTTAGTCCACAAGTATATGATTAAATGATAGCAAACATCTATACAACCATTTCTACAGAACTAGGAAATAAATTTCTAGAAATCTAGAAATATTTTACAGACCTCATCTCTTATGCCCACCCCAACAGTCTAACCTTAAAGGGGATAAAGCCAGTGACTTTCCTCACAAGAGCTCACAACTAATGTCACTTTGCTATCAAAATCTATATTTCTGATCCGTTATGAGCATTTTTGAGACAAGATTCAAATATTCCCAAAGAAGCACAGTGCACGTTGTAATGGCCTATTCAGCAACAGCAGCACTGAATTCAAATATATCTCATCCCAGGAATTAAATAAGGTCAGCCACTATACTATTGGAGAAAGACTCCGTGTCACAAAGAATCCTCTTGTCTTCTTCAGTAACAAAGTTTGTAGCCACACCTTTCCTCCTAAATCGACCCCCTCTGCCAATTTGGCTCTTTATTCAAACAGTGTGCTGTTTTGCTTATGATTCTGTCTCCTAAGTTACATCAACGCCATTTCTGAGCACCATCTCATCACCAACTGCTGCCAGCGACTCCTGTGAATATAGTTTTCACGATTGGTGGGTAGATCATAGTTTATAAGCAAAGACACTTGTTGGACATTAATCCCACAAGCCAACAAGTCAGTAGTGATCAGAACTCAGCTTGACCCCGATTGGAATTCCCTCATGATAACATCTCTCTCTTTCTGGTCCATGTCACCACGCTGCAAAGGAAAAAAACCTTAATTCAAGAATCACCAGTCAGGTCAACATTTAATTTTATGAACGTGTATGAGACCAAGCATCCTTGGCTCTATAAGGGTATAGCAGACAGGTACAGGTAAGAAACAACTTTATTTTGAGCAGGGGAAACGACAACACAGCACTTACCAGCTGTATTATAGTCTGAATCCTGATTATACCTTTATTTATTTTTATGTGGTGCTGAGGATCAAACCCAGTTCCGTGTGCTTGGCAAATGCTCTACCACTGAGCTACAACCCAGACCTCCTGCATTGGAAGGGGCTGAGTATGGTTTCTCAGTTGTTTCTGTAAATATCCTTGCAAAAATGATAATGGTATTTCTAGAAGTCACTACAAGAGAGAAAGGGAATTGAATCTTGTGGCTTGTGAGGACAATTCAATAACATTTCTGATCTAATAACAATATTGATACTGAAGCAACCAGCCCCTCTCGGCATGTCACATCCAGGTCTTGTAAGAGTGGCTCAATGCCAGCGTCTGATTGTTCTGAGTCTTTGTGGTTGCACACTACGGTGAACATGTGAACAAAAGGACTTAGCCTTTTGGAGCATAAACCAATTTATAAGTAGCAATAGCAATAAAATAATAATAATAGTCAGCCTTTATTAGTGCACAGGTTGAGTCAGGCACGATTCTAAGTGATTTTCACTAACCTATCCTACGTGATAGGTATTATTTCCCCACTTTATTATTTTTATTTATTTATTTATGTTTTTATTTCCCCATTTTAAAGGTAAGAAAACTGAGGTCTAGAGGTGAGGAAACTTGCCAAAGATCACACAGTTGTAGAGTGATTTATGGTTAATCTAAGGGAACCTCTTAGTAGGAGAAAAGAGAGAGGGGCTAATGACATTTTTATCTCTTACCTGCTTTTGCCACTCAATCTAAAAGTTGTAGAAAGTGGCAAATGAATCCACCAGATAAGTAGATAAACACCAAAAATCAGAGTTCCCCCAAATGATTTTACCTTAGTCTGCCTCTCTTGCAGTGTTCACAAAGAGAAAGACATTGAATTTAGCATTCAAGAGGTATTGAGAATGTATGAAAAAGACACACCTTAGGGCTGGGGTTGTGGCTTGGTGGCAGAGCGCTTGTCTCGCATAAGTGAGGCACTGGGTTCCATCCTCAGCACCACATAAAAATAAATAAACAAAATAAAATATTGTGTCCATGAAAAAAAAAAAAAAGACACATCTTAGAATAAAAAAGAGTAGGTTTAAACTGTTAATCCTTATAATAGCTGTGTGACCCAGGAGGAGTTTTTTGTTTATTTCTGGTTTTGGTACCAGGGATTAAACCCAGGGGTGCTCTATCACAAGGTCTCAGTGATTTGCTGAGGCTGGCTTAGAGCTTGCAGTCCTCCTGTCCGCCCAGTCACTGGGATGACAGGCATAAGTCTCCATGCCTGGTGACCCAAGATAAATTACCCAGATTCCTGAGTCTAAATTCATTCAGGTGGGAGGATTGCGAGTTCAAAAACAGTCTCAGCAACTTAGCGAGGCTCTGAACTATTTAGCAAAACCCTGTATCAAAATAAAAAAAATAAAGAGGGCTGGAGATGTGGCTCAGTGGTTAAGCAACCCTGGGTTCAGTTTCTGGTACCAAAAATTAATTAATTGATTAACTAATTAATTAAAACATTCAGGTGTACAAACATTAAATTATGTACTTTTTTCACAGAGTTTGTGAGATGTAAGAAAGCTAGCTTTTGTAAAGCACCTCGCTTCTGGCATACAATAAGGAGTAAAGGCATGCCAGCCGGATACCTGGGGATCTCAGAAGCAAACGTGGCGGAGTCCCAGGTGAGATTTATTATTAAGCACATTCTCCAAAGAGAAGCCAGTAAGAGACCAGGGGAAGCAGGACCGGGAAGGGGGAGCAAACAAGGGAAGATGCAGTTTCAGGCAAAGACCCAGAGAAGGTAGTTTAATCCATAGAGGAACTTAATCCCTCAGGGAACTCAGGAGTGTAAATTCTATCCAGAAGCAAATATGCTGCTGAGCTTTCAAACTCCCGCATCTAATCAGCCATTTGACAGACACTAGGAAAAGGAAGGATCAAAGCCATTTCAGTAACTTGAGGACTCTCTTCCTCAGAAGAGTCTCTGGGAGCTGATTTTTAGAAGCAAAAGCAAGCCACAGCCCAGGAGGAGGCAGGAGGGACTGGTAAGAGATCTGAGAGGATCTGGGGCAACAGGATCTGCTACAGTGTTGGCAGTTTTTCTCCTCTGGGAAAAGTGGCACAAAGGAGGATGTGACCCGTTCTACCAAGAGGCAGAGGGGGGAAGTAACAAGAGGAGCTGGCATCTAAGCTGAGTCCCAAAAGATGGGTAGGGGTTTGTCAGGCAGTTGTTGCCAAGAAAAGCATTCCTGGCAGAGGGAACAGTACAAGTGAAACAAAGGGGGTGGGGTGTGAGATAAAGACGGGAGCAGGGACGCACTCCTGTAATCTCAGTTACTCAGGAGGCTGAGGCAGGAGGAGCACGGGTTGGAGCCCAGCCTGGGCAACTTAGCAAGACTCTGTCTCAAAATTAAAAAGGGCTGGGGATGCCACTCCGTGGTAGAGCACCCCTAGGCTCAATCCCTAGGACAGCAAGCAAAACAAAACACAAAACAAAGGAGTTTGAAATAGTCTGACGCATCAAGGGATTAAAATCCCATACAGAGGCATTGGATGGCAGGACTAGGCTCTTGAACTTAATCTTATAAGGCAGTGGGAGCCATGGAAGGATTCTGAGCTGGGGAAGGCTTGACCAAGCTTGCATCACAGAATGATTACTGACTGGCAATGCCCTGGAGGGAGCAAGACCAGACAGATGAACTCAGAGACAATTTGGGTGGTAGATAATCAAGAGGTCCAGGGAGGATTGGGGGTATACCTCAGTGGTACAGTGCACTGAACATGGGAGGGGCCCTGAGTTCAAGCCCCAACACTGGAAGAAAAAAAGAGATAGAGAAAGAAAAACATAGCCACACACAGTGCAGCAGATGTGTAATCTCAGCAACTCAGAAGGCTGAGGCAGGAGGAGAACAAACTGGAGGCCAGCCTCAGCAATTTAGTGAGACCCTATCTCAAAATAGAAAATAAAAAGGGCTGAGGATGTAGTTCAGTGGTAGTGCACCCCTGGGTTCCATCCCTAGCATTGAAAAAATAATTATTGTAAATGAAGCAGATGTTTTGTGTTATGTCTTGAATTATTGAGTTCAGGGAGTGCTTTCATATTTGTTTGTTTGTTTTCATACTCTTCAAAGTATTTTCACATGGATTAATGGAGTTGATCTTGGAACCACTGAGAGATCAGATCAATTGAAAGGTGGAACTTCACTGAGCTGGCAGAGAGCTAAAGAGAGGAGCCTGTGGTCCCAGAGGATTTGTTTGGTGTTTCTCAGCAAAGTACAGAATTAGAACCTTGGTACCTTTTAGGGAAAATAAATCCTCCCTATACAGGTGAATCTATGCTCACTGAAGACAATTTGGAGGGATCAGGGATCTTGTTTATAGCATGTGCAAGTCCCAGGGCATCCAAGAAAAGATCCCTAGCACCAAAAAAGGAAAAAAAAAAGACACTTTCTTTTTGTTTTGTTACTGTTTATTTTTGGGGGGGATACCAGGAATTAATATATTTTTTACTTTTTTTTTTTTTTTTTTTTTGTGTGTGTGTGTGTGGTGCTGGGGATTGAACCCAGGGCCTTGTGCATGTGAGACAAGCACTCTACCAACTGAGCTATATCCCCAGCCCAATATTTTTATATTTATCTTTATTTATTTTTATTTTGGGAGGTATTGGGGATTGAGCTCAGGAGCACATGACCACTGAGCCACATCCCCAGCCCTATTTTGTATTTTATTTAGAGACGGGGTCTCCCTGACTTGCTTAGCACCTTGCCGTTGCTGAGGCTGGCTTTGAACTCGAAATCCTCCTGCCTCAGCCTCCTAAGATGCTGGGATTACAGACATGCAATACTGTACCCAGCGAAAAGGACACTTTGGAAAACATAAAAAATAGGAAAAAGTGTTTAGTTTCTCATGGCCTTACAAACAAAGAACTGCTAGAAATATTTCAATGTAGCTTTTTTCCCCCATTTATAGTCTACACTACTTTAATTTTCATTTTTTATTATAATATAAATGCTTTATCATTAATCACAAATTTTAGTGTAATTATTTTTAATAGTTTCACAACATTTCACAAACTGAATACTTTTAACCATTTGCAAATCAGTAGACATTCTCATTGCTTCCTCTTTTAGTTTATTTTTTCATTATGACATAATCAAATGATCATAGTAACTGGACACAGTGGCACACACCTCTGATCCCTGCATTGGGGAGGCTGAGGCAGGAAGGATAGCAAGTTTGAGGCCAGCCTCAGCAATTCAGTGAGGCCCTATGCAACTCCGGAAGACCTTGTCTCAAAATGAAACACAGCTGGAGATGTAGCTCAGTGGCAAAGCATCCTGGGTTCTATCCCCGGCACCAAAAAACAATATAAAAAACATTGTGATAAACATTTTTGCACACATGGCCTCTTCTTAATTTCTGGGAGTAGAATAAGTAGGTCAAAGGGGGAAATTATTCTAGAGCTCTTGATACAATATTACCAATTAAAACAAGTTATACCCACATTTGCCGGACCCTTCAATTAGCACTGTTGCTATTACTATTTTGCTGTGCCCCACTTTAATAAAAATACAGAGCAAGATCCTTTAAAAAGGGGAAGGTGTTAAGCTAGGGGTGCATCTCAGCAGTAGAGCACTTTCCTAGAATACTTGAACCCCTGAACTCAATCTGTAGCCCCACAGAATAAAAAGCGAGGGGAAGAAAATATTTTAACTATATTAAAATAGTTCTTTAACTAATAGGCATCTGGGAAGGAGAGCTTTCCGGCAGCATGCCTCCTTCGGTCCCTTTCCTCTGCTATTTCTCTTTTGAACAGCAGATGGCAGGCTAATCCCACAACAGGTGGTCCTGACAATTTAATTGCAAAGAGAAGGAAATTGCTTCTTTTCCCACATGTATTTCTTCCCTAAGATAAACAGCGCGCAGGGCATCTGCCTTTTTATTGGAAGTCAGATATGTAAGAAGGTAGCTTTTCAGCAAGGAATATTAGGGTAGCCAACAGAGATCCTGAGCCTCAGGTTACCACACCCCGTGCCAAACCAAGCGCCCTCAGAAGGAAGCAAATGGAGGTTGAGAGCCAATTGTTAAAACCCCACATATTCTAGATTTCTCCAGTTAATAATCATAAAAAGTTTATAGCCAGAAAGTCACAGAGGCCCTTCTGTTGTAATTGTTAGCGTTTAGAGTCGGTGGAAACACCCCTCTCACCCAGGGGATTTTAAAAGCCAATCCACCCCTCCCCCTACCTTCCCCCCAGCACTCTTTCCCATCCCTTCCTAAAATTGCAGGGGTAATTGACTCTTAGATGAGATGAGTTTGACTTTCTCCCCTGATTTTGTAACAGAAGTTCTTTTGGTGAGGTTCTTTGTTTGAAAATGCACAATAAAAATGGCTTTAGAATGACTTCAGAGGACTCTTTCTTTTTCATGCCAATAACAGATTCCAAAGCAGCTATTATCCGAGGTGGGTGATAGGATCCCTTGAGACTGTTTAAGTATCGGTTTTCAAAGTGCTTAGGAGCCTGAAATGTCTTGTATGGTATATTTGCAGGTGCATAATTGGCCAAGTGCTCCAGGGGTTATAAAGGCTGCCTTCCTGTAGTCGGAATAGACAGATTGAGCCTCTTGCTGAAATTGAAGGCTGCAATGTCGATAACAAATCTGATTCTAACTCTCCCGTGTCACTTCAGCCCAAAGGTTCCTTTGTTTCCCAGGAAAAAGAAGTTGGAGGTAAGTGAATGGCCCTTAACCAGAGCCATGTAGAAAACATTGCTAAGGAAGACTTTTGTCCTGAGAGTGGAGGTTTACGGCTGCTGCTGCATGTGAAGCAAATCTGCTTTGTTCACAGCCAACCTGCCTGAATGCAAGGATTGCTGAGGTGACGGGGCTGTGGCGCAGCAAACTGCTTTAAAAGCAGCTTCTGTGGGAAACTTTGAACACACAATGGCTTTATTTTTGTTAGACATAGTTCTCCAACCTCTCTTTTTTATTGCACAAACCAAAATAAGTCTGGATAAACTTAAAAGACTTTAAGTTTAGTAGGGAGAACACTGAGATGGTCTCCCCATAACATGTTTGACTGGTGCTACATAATCCTAGCTGCATCCAGATAAGAACACACCCGCTGTAGAAAGCTTTCCTGGAACAGAATAACACCGAGAGTATTTGCTGTGGGCTCCGTGGTTCCAGCCGGTCTTACTAAGATTCCTAAAGAAATAGTTGCCTGATTTCACTCTTCCACATGTACTTGACATTTATGTGGTTGACTTAGTGGTGTTCAGATCCCTTTTATTCTTCAAGATCCCTGGAATCTGATGGCACTGGTGCAGCCGGAGTTTTCATCACACCAAATACAGTATGGTGCTTAGTGGAGATGGGGCCAGGAGAGTGGAAAAGGGCCGTTGCTTTCTCCTAAGTTACTTGACTTAGGGAACCAGTGACTCCTTTAAAGATGAAATGTGTCTCTCTTGTTCTTTTTTGCCATGCTGAGGTTTGAACTCAGGGCCCCCACAGGCTAGGCAAGTGTGCTACCACTGAGCAAGAAGCCCAGCCCTTCTTCTTTTTTTTTATTTTTTTATTTTATTATTTTGAGACATGGTCTCACTAAGTTGCCCAGGCTGGCCTCAAACTTGTGATCCTCCTCTCTCAGCCTCTGGGATATCTGGGATTACAGGTGTGGATCATTAAATGTGTCTTTAAAATATTAGAATCTTCAGGTATGGAAACTTGGGTGAAACTACTTTCCTTGGGTCAGTCCTGAGGTGGGGGACGTAGGTGTCGCATTCAAATCAAAAAGGTGCCTCTCAACAGGAAAGATTTAATCAGCTCGCCTTCCCAGGACTGGTTGCCAGATTTGAAGGTTCACTTGTCAGTGTTCCAGGCAGGAGACACTGCTAATTATGGGAGCAATTCCCATGGATACAGAGAACAGTTGTCTGAACTGGGAAGACAAAGCTCTGATCTAGAGGGGGCTGAGAGGAAAAATGTCCCCCACATTCTTGGAGGAAATTCCAGAGTTGTCAAGGGTCCTGCCTCCTCGGCAGGAATGTCCCCTCTACCTGGCATTTGAAGATCCAGAAATATCCTTTCCTTCACCTTCCTAACTCAGCTTTTAAGAATGCCTTTTATTGAGAAATAGAGTATAAAAAGTAACTTCTTTTTTTTTCAGACATTATCTCATGAGTTTATCTGGGAAAAAAACCTAGAATGAGGACTTTACCAAGAGTGAGTCTCTTGGACTTGGCCACTGAGGACAGCTCAAATGGCCAACCATTTGGAGCCTGTTGCCTCATTCCTAGAAAGACACCATGGGATTCTCTCAGCTATGGGGAAGCTTACCTTTCTGGTGGCACCAAATCTAGACTCAGGAGCTTCTCCATCATCAGTTGAATGTCTGTTCTACGTCTCCCCTTTCTCTACTATTCAGGGCACCTGCTCCCTGGCCTTCCCCTCTCCTCCCACTATCCATCAGTTTAATCCATTCATGTCTAATAAGAATTTACTACTGCTTGATTTAGTTGAATCACTTTCCCTGTATAGAATCCCAGCCTCAGACAGGATAGCAACCATCTTTCCCATTTCCCAGAATCAAAACTCTAAAAAACCAAAGGTTGAAAAAAAAAGTCTGCAAGGGTAGCCAGGCGCGGTGATGCACGCCTGTAATCCCAGCGGCTTGGGAGGCTGAGGTAGGCAGCCACAATCCCAGCCCCTAGTTAAGGCTTTTCAGAAGTGGATCTTAAGCTGGGTGTGGCAGCGCATGCCTGTAATCCCAGTAGCTCAGGGGCCTGAGGCAGGAGGATCAGGAGTCAAAGCCAGCCTCAGCAACAGCAAGGCGCTAAGCAACTCAGTGAGACCCTGTCTCTAAATAAAATACAAAATAGGGCTGGGATGTGGCTCAGTGATCGAGTGTTCCTGAGTTCAATCCCGAGTTAAAAAAAAAAAAAAAGATCTTAATGCTTAGAAACCAAAGAACCAACTGGAAGAAATAGACAAAGTATTTATTACACCACTTCCTAGTTTGCAAAGTGATTTCTCCATCCTCATTGGAATGACATTGTCCTTCTGTTCATTGGGTCATTGAATAAGTAAGTCCCATCTTTAGTCACCTGCTATTCACTGAGCAACTGCTATTGCCAGGCTGTGGTGTAGGAGCCGAACACAGTGCTCTAAGAACAGAAGATAAAGTTCTTGTTCTCATGGGACTTATACTCTAATGGGAAGCAGAAAAATAAGTAAGGAAACATAGTGTATTCAGTGCTAATAAAGGCTATGGCGACTCATGAAACAGTGTTAAAGGAAATGAAGACTATGGTTTGGGCAGAGTTTGTAGTTTATGAAAGGTGGTCAGAAAGGACTTGCTGGTAAGGGGATTTTCAGTGGAGACAGAAAAGAGAAGGAGCAAGTCAAACAATGGAAGCCGGAGGAGCGTTCCAGGAGAGGGGACAGCTAACGGGAGGTTCTGAGGCAGGAGTTTCCTTGTGGAAGGCCAGTGGAGACTCATAGAATGAGCCAGAGGAGAGTTGAGGGAGACAGGGGAGTGGGAGTGGAGGGGCAGGCTTTGTAAGGCCTTAGAAATCACCATACGGGTTTTTGGTGTTTAATCTGAGAAGCAGAGGGTTTTATGATATGACTTGTTTTATTGTTTTATTATATAACTTATTTTTTTTTTCCTAATTTGAGTCTCTGATACTGATTTTTTTCTTCGTTACTCCTTCATTCATTACTCTGCATTAATCTTTCCTTTGATGTATAGGGTTTTTTTTTTTTTTAATTGATTTTGTTGTTGTTGTTGTTGTTGTATGTGTGGTGCTGGGGATTACACCAAGGGCCTCAGATATGCTAGGCAGTGCTCTATCAGTGAGTTACATCCCCAGACTATGACTTGTGTTTTAAAAGGATTATTCTAGCTGGGTGCAGTGGTGTACACCTCTAATTCCAGCTATTAGGCCGGCTAAGGCAGGAGGATCACAAGTTTGAGGCCAGCCCCAACAACATAGCAAAATCCTGTCTCAAAAAATACATAAATAAGTAAAAAGGGCTGGGACTGCAGCTCAGTGGTAGAACACTTACATAGCATGTGTGAAGCCTGGGTTCAACCCCTAATACTGTGGGGAAGAATTGAATGGGATGTAAAAAGGCTTAGAAGAATAGCTGGCATAGATATATTCAATAAATTTCAGTTGAAGCTGTGAGCAAATAATGCCTTTTGAAATATTATGGCTCTAGGGTCTTCTCAATTTTCTCATCATTAATTTATCATTCTGTCATGGCTTCCCACTGTATTTAGAATAAAGTATAAACTTGTTCAAAGTCCAAGAAGTCCCTGTATGAACTTGGCTTCACCTACGCTTCCAACCTACCAGCCACATTAACCTTCTGTCTGGCAGTTAATAGAACTTGATAACAGTCCGATTTCAGAGCCACCACACACTCTTCTCTCTGCCTGGAATGGTCCTCACCCCAAAGGCTAGGGTCTTATCCTGCAAGAAATATTACTTCTCAGAGTAGACTCTGGGATTGAACCCAGGGATACTCTACCACTGAGCCACATTCCCAGTGTTGTTTAGTTTTAATTTGAGACAGGGTCTCACTAAGTTGTTGAGGCAGGAGGATAGCAAGCTTAAGACCAGCCTCAGTTACTGGGATTACAAATATGTACTAATTTCACTTCTTCTATATTTTACACAGTTCTATATTATATTTCACTGCTGAGTGGAAACACTTATCTGTGTTGAATCTGAACAGCCCTTGACTCTTCTTTTGTGTACACGATACTGGGCTTAATGTCTGTGTACAGTACTAACACTGATTTGTTCTGTTTTTTTGTGCTCACTTATCAAGGTT
Source organism: Marmota monax (assembly GCF_021218885.2). Taxonomy (NCBI): domain Eukaryota; kingdom Metazoa; phylum Chordata; class Mammalia; order Rodentia; family Sciuridae; genus Marmota; species Marmota monax. The sequence continues at coordinate 20,672,576 of NW_026694432.1, read as the reverse complement.
GCACTTGTTTTTAAAGGCAGGTGTTAAAAGACTAGGGCCTAAGTCTCAGTCATCTAAGAATCCCTGTTCTTGAACTGGGGGTGTAGCTCAGAGGTAGAGCACTTGGCCTAGCATGTGCTAGGCCCTAGGTTCAATTTCCAGTACAAGAAAGAAAGAGAAAGGAATCACCGTTATTATCCATCAAAAGGACTTGTACAGGCAAAAGAAATGGAATGAAAGGGTATGGAGAAAAAGGAACACTTTTACACAGTTGGTGGCATTGTAAGTTAGTACAACCACTATGGAAACCAGTATGGAGGTTCCTCAAAAGACTACTCATGGACCACCATAGAACCCAGTCATACCACTCTCCTGGAATTTATCCTAAAGAATTAAAGTCATCATACTACAGTGACACATGCATACCCATGTTTATAGCAGCACAATTCACAATAGCTAAACTATGGAACCAGCCTAGGTGTCCACCAATGGATGAATGGATAAAGAAATTTGGTATTCAGTCATAAAGAAAAAATGAGCTGATATAATTTGCAGGAAAATGGATGGAACTAGAGACACTCATGTTTAGCAAAAATAAGTCAAACTCAGAAGGTCAAGGATCGTATGTTTTCTCTCTTAGGCGGAAGCTAGAGAGGAAAGAGGGATAGAAAGGTCGGGGCAGATATCATGGAAATCCAAGGGAGATCATCAGAGGAAAGGGACCAAGGGGTGACAGAGAGGGAGGAGGGATGTGCTGGTGAGTGATACCTGTCAAATTATATCGTTATATTGTGTGCATGTATGTGTAACAACAAATCCCATCATTTTGTACAACTATAATGCACAAATTAAAAACTGTAGAAAAAAATGGGGGTTGTGCTGTGGCTCAGTGGTAGAGCACTTGCCTAGCATGTGTGAGGCCCTGAGTTCGATCAACAACTAATAAAAAAAAAAAAGATGGAAAAAAAAAGAAAAGGGAAGGGCATTCCAAGAAGGTATGCAGCATGTCATATGAGGATAACAAGGAAACACACATAGTTGGTTTTTTTTTTTTTTTCCCACCTCCCTTCATTTTATTTTTTACAATTTATCAAGTCTTTTTTCAGCCACTATTCTAATAACTTTACAAGATGTGCTTCATTTATTCTCAGCAATAGTCCTGTCCTAGATGTGGAAAGTAAAGTCCAAGAACTTAAATCTCCTGCCTACAGATACACAATACCATGGTCAATTTGACTGAGCTAAGGGATGGCCAGATAACTGGTTAACATTACTTTTTAGACACAAATAGTTTTTTGGTGGTTGCAGTAGGGTAGCAAAGACTAGGCTGACTATATAAGGTCTAATGAATTGGAAATATCTCCTCTTCCTGTATTTTCTTAAAGGATTTGTGTGAAATTGGTCTTACTGGATTCCTTAAATGTTTTATAGAATTGACCAGTGAAACTATATAGACCTTGGGCTGGGATATGGCTCAGTTGGTAGAGTGCTTCCCTTGTATATACAAGGCCCTGGGTTCAATCCCCAGCACCACAGGAAAACAAACAAACAAACAAAAAACTATGTGGGCCTAGAGCTTTCTTTTTAGTAAGTTTTTTGTTTGTTTTATGACAAATTCAATTTCTGTAATAGATGTAGGGAAATTCAGATTTCTATTTCATCTTATGTCAGTTTTAATAAGGTGTATTAGATAAGGAAGGTCTTAAATGCTAGACTGAATCTCTCTTTTTTTCTTTTTCTTTTTTTGCTAGGAATTGAACTCCAAGACTTTTTATCACTGAGCTACATGCCCAGCCCATTTTTTAATTTTGAGACCGCATCTTACTTAGTTACTGGCGAGGGCTTTGATAGGTTGCTGAGGTTGGTCTCAAATTTGGAATCCTTTTGCCTCAGCCTTCCAAGTTGCTGAAATTAAGCTGGGCATGAGGGCTCGCACCTGTAATTCCAGCGTCTTGCTGAGAGAGGAGGATTACAGGTTCAAAGACAGCCTCAGAATTTTAGCAAGCTTGTAAGTAACCTAGTGAAACCCTGTCTCAAAATAAAATATTAAAAAAAAATTACTGGAATTACAGGCAGGCACCACTATACCCAGCTTTTCTTTTTTTCTTTTTTAGAAATAGACTTTATTTTTTAGACTAGTGGTACTGAGAGTTCCCATACACCCCACATTCAGTTTCTCCTATTGTTAACATCTTACATTAGTATGATACATTTGACATAATTAGTGAACCAGTATTGATATATTATTGTTCTTGTTATTTGTAATGGGTATTGACCCAGGGACACTTTACCAGCTACATGTTCAACCCTATTTATTTATTTATTTATTGGTACCAGGGATCAAAACCCAAGGGCACTTAAACACTGAGCTACATCCATGGCCCTTTTTATTTTTGATTTTGAGAGACAGGATCTCTCTGAGTAGCTTAGGGCCTAGCTAAATTGCTGAGGCTGGCTTTGAACTTGGGATCCTCCTGCCTCAGCCTCCTCAGTCATTGAATTACAGGTGTGAGCAACCATACCTAAATGGTATATTGTTATTAGTTAAAATTTTTGGTTTCTTTGACTTATTTAGTATTTATCTAATGTCCTTTGTTCTCGTTTAGGATCTCATGACTAGCTCAGGGTAGAGTGCTTGCCTAACAAGAGTAAGGCCCTGGGTAGGATCTCTAGCAACACAGAAAAAAACCAAAAGTTATTTCATATCATCTATTTTCAGATCTCATCCAGGATTCTATCAACACATTTCCTAGTCATATCTTTTCAGGATCCTCCTGGCTGTGGCATTTTCTCAGACTTTCCTTGGTTTTGATGACCTTGATACTTCTGAGGAGTACTGATTTTGTTATGTAGGATGTTCTATCTGAATTTGACTTATGTTTTCTCCTGATAAGACTGGGTTTATGGGTAGTGGGAGGACAACCACAGAAGTAAAGTGCCATTTTTTTAAAAATATTTACTTTTTAGTTTTAGGTGGACACAATATCTTTATGTGGTGCTGAGAATCGAACCCAGTGCCTCATGCATACTAGGCAAGCGTGCTACCACTTGAGCCACATCCCCAGCCCTAAAGTGCCATTTTTATCTCATGATATCAAGGGTGCATACTATCATCGTGATTTCTGACTGCTGATATTTGCTGATATTTACTCATTTAACTCAAGTAATGTTTGTGTGTCAGTTTCCTCCATTATGACATTTCTTCCCCCTCTTGTCCCCTTCCACCTCTTTGGAAGAAAGCTACTATATACAGACCTTCTCTTAGGACTGAGGGGAAATATTTCCCCCTCCTAGAGGGCAGAGTAGCTACTAAATCATTTGGAATTCTTCTGCCCAGGAGTGAAACTTATTTTCTTGAAATGAACTATACTTTGGAGTCATTAAAGGTTCATCTGGAGCACGTATAGTAAGAGTTTGGGAAAGAGGTCAGGGAAAAGGGAGAAACAGAAGTGGGAGAGCCAGACAGTAGATTTTTACAGAATGTGGGGAATAAGAGTGTAGGGGGGAATCAAATTCAAGAAACATAACCACTTCTTTATATCTCCTTTTGCTTGAATTAGGGTATTGATAAATTTTAGCACTTAATGGAACATTGTACTGCTTCTCAGCATCTACTCTTCCCCAGGTGGAAAGCATTCCTTGTACCAGAGCCCAGTGCAGAAAAGGGATAATATTTCTGCTGTGATTTAGACTTCCAGACTTTAAGACCTATGCCTAGGAACTGGTGCCAGCTGTCTGTACTTTTGGTTTTAAGTTCAACTTCACAACCAGCTTTCCCAATACACTGTTGATATTTCTCTTTTTTTATATGGTAGATGTGGTTTCACAGGGCATCTAGAGGTTGCTTTCTGTAAGTAAATACTGTGGTGTAGCTGTTTTCCTAATTTGGGAACTGAAAAGGCAACTATGATTCAAAGAAGAAAAGGAGGATTTGGAGTCAAAAAACCTGAGTTTTAAAGTTTGGCTCAACTACTTTTTAGCTGTGTGACCTTAGGCAAGATACTTAATCTCTCTGAGATTTAGCATCCTCATGTGTAAACTGAGCATAAATATCAGTCTAGCATATTTCACAATGTTGTGCTGAGAACCAAATGAGAGCAACTTTTTAATTTCTTAAAAACAAATAGCTCATTTAAAATTCAATGCCTAATTATTCCTGTGACTGTTTTTAAAGCAATTAATTAGCATAAATGAGAATCTTTCATTGAAAATTGCAATGAATTTGGAAGGTTTGTTTTTGGGTAGACTTCTATACCTCTATGTAAGTATGGCAGTACTACTGAGCTTTTAGGAAAATAAAATAAAATTTACTTTTTAAATTTTTTTCCCCAGTGCTGAGAGTTGAATCCAGAGCCTCACACTTGCTAAGCAAGCACTTTACCACTGTGCTATCCTGCTGCCCAATATTAATTTATTTATCATTATTTATTTGTTTATTTATTTTGGTACTAGAGATTGAACCCAGGGGCGCTCTATCACTGAGCTACATCCCCAGTACTTTTAATGTCTTATTTTGAGACAGGGTCTCTCTAAATTGCCTAAACTTGTTTTTTGGGGATCATTTTTCCTTAGCTGAAATTACAGCTGTGTGCTGCCACACCCAGTCAGGGCTTATTTGTTTATTTATTTATTTTGTAGTACCACAGCCTTCTGTATGCTTGGCAAGTGCTCCACCACTGAGCTACATTCCCAGCCCTCAGAATTTATTTATTTATTCTTTTTTTTTTTTTTTTTGTACCTGAGATTGAACTCAGGGGCACTTAACCACTGAGCCACATTTCCAGCCCTTTTTACACTTTATTTAGAGACAGGGTCTCATTGAGTTGCTTAGCACCTCCCTGTTGCTAAGGCTGGCTTTGAACTCATGATGCTCCTGCCTCAGCCTCCCAAGCTGCTGGGATTACAGGCGTGTGTCACCTTGCCCGGCAAGATTGATTGATTGATTGATTGATTGATTTTAGTTGTAGATGGACACAATATCTTTATTTCTGTATTTATATATTTATTTATTTTTATGTGGTGCTGAGGATTGACCCCAGGGTTTCACACCTGTGAGGCAAGTACTCTACCACTGAGCTATAGCCCCAGCCTGCAAGATTTATTTTTGATGTGAAATTTTCCAACTATAGCTTAGAAGATGTATAGTTTCAAGGACTGAGTAACTGTCAAAGGGAAATTATCGTGTATTTTGCAATAATTCTAGAGTTAGGTTAGAATTTACAGATTCTAGATCTTAATTTACAATGTGAGAGTTAATCAAGAATTCCTTTTCCCTAAGTATGTACATGGCATGCTTGTTTCCTCACCTCCTTCAGAAATTTATTCCAGAATCACTTTCTCACTGGCCTTTTCTGTCCAGTCAGTTTAAAATTGAATCTTCCCTTCAAATGCTTCATTTCTATTCTCTGCTTATATTTCCTCCACACACTTATCATGTAACGTACTATATAATTATTTTGTGTATATTATTATTTGTTTATTTTAATCATTTTTTTTTTTGCAGTTCTGGGTATTGAACCCAAGGTATATCTTGCTCCTTTACTGTCCCTTTAATCTTCCCATAACTTCCATGAATTTCCTTTGTTCATTTATAGATCTCTGGCATCCAGGACAGTACTTTAGACATAGTAGGCATTCAATTACTCTTTGTTGAATGAATTAAAGAACACTCATGAATTTTCTCTTTGAATTTAATAGTGTAAGAATATGGAAAATCCAGAATATGGCATTTCAGCAAAACAGTGATGGGACTCTGACCCAGGTGCTGCTTCTAACAATCGTAGCAGACCATCATATCTCATTTAAACTGAAAGGGTCCCACTTTTTCAGCTTTGAGAAGAGAGGTAGCCTTTTGGTCACTGCTTATTGGAAGTGGGAAAGTAGAGGAAGATGCAGAGCAGTGTCCAAAAAGTCATTTAAGAAAATGCTGTCCCAGATCTTGGGTTTTGGGCAGTCTGCCTATCAAGTAAGGTTGGGATCATTAAGGTAATCCTCTCCTCTCACTTCCAGAGGATTCCCTCTGAAACACAAGTACCCCAGGAAGGGATCACAGCCTAATCCTTCATCATTTAACACTTGAGCTGGATTTAGGACATGGGGTGAGTAATAGGCAGGAGGACTCATTTTTAATTTTGTGCCTAGGGCAACATCTTACCAGCTTTTTCATGTGCCAAAGTCCCCTCCCTAAATATCACTCCACAAACTCTACAGATTGCAGCTTTTGGAGGAGGATGGGAAACCATTTTGTTCTAGCTACAATTCTATCAACCTGATCTCCTCTGCAATTGTAATTTCCAAGAGATCAGAAGGCTGAGAGGAGATTCTGTTTCCAAATATACCAAACTGGTGCCACAGAGGGTAAACCAGATTATCCGCCTACCAATTTTTGCTGTAAGGTATAGATTTGATTGTGGAGTGCCCATCCATGATGTCACCATGTGATATAAATAAGCTGCTGCTTCTTTTTTGTGTGGGGTGGGAAAATTCTGAGGATAGAACCCAAGGCCTTGTGTGTTAAGCATGTGTCCTACCGTTGAACAACACACCCAGCCCTTGTGATATAAACGAGTTTGGATGTATATATAGTTTAAACTCAAATATTTAAACTGTAAATTATTTTTTTTAGTTGTTGATTGACCTTTATTTATTTACTTATATGTGGTGCTGAGAATCAAACCCAGTGCCTCACACACCCTAGACAAGCACTCTACCAAATGAGTCACAAACCCAGCCCAAATGTTTAAACTTAAATCAAGTGTCTCCTATGCCATGTCCATGAGAAGTGATTTCCCTAGCTTCTAACAAAGGACTGGCTGTTTGGGGAGTATATGCAGATACCTGGGCTGCTGCTGCTGCTCCTCCTCCTCCTTTTTTTTTTTAAGTGTTACTGGAGATTGAACCCAGGAGTGTTTTACCACTGAGCTCTATCCCCAGCCCCTTTATATTAAAAAAAAAAAAAGTTTTTGTAGATGACACAAAAACTTTATTTATTTATTTTTATGTGGTGCTAAGGATCAAACCCAGTGCCTCACACATGCTAGGCAAGTGTTCTACCACTGAGCCACAACCCCAGCACCCCCCACACCTTTCTTTTTGAGACAGGATCTGCTAAGACTAGCCTAAAATTTGTGATCCTCCTGCCTTAGCCTCCCAAATTGGGATTACAAGTATGTGCCACTGCACCCAACCTGGGCCCCATTTTAATTTTTTTGGTACTGGAGATTGAACCCAGGAATGCTTTACCACTGAGTTAGATCCCTAGCACTTTTCATTTTTTATTTTGATGTAGGGTCTTGCTAAATTGCTTAGGACCTAAATTGCTGAGGCTAGCTTCCAACTAGCTGTGATCCTCCTGCCTCAGCTTCCTGAGTCACAGGGATTATAGTTGTGTGTCTCCACACTTGACTGGGCCCCATTTTAAAACTAACAGAATAGAATCTCAGGGAGCGTACAAACTGCTAATTGTTTTTTTAACAAGCACTTGGTGATTATTATCAATGACCAGGTTGGGGAACCCCTGTAAGTGATTCCAAGGAAGAATATAATGGACCTTGAGTATAGGTCCTTCATAGTTTATTCGGAAAGTGTCACGAGCAGCTTCTCAGCCTTGTCTGGTTACCAGGAGTTCCCTTCCGGATATCTGCACTGGACCCCGGACCGCGACGTACGCGAACACCAAGCACGAACTCGATTGCCTTTTGAAATGCTGGTTTATTCGCACACCACACAAAGCAATACACGAGGTGACTGGCTCACACTGCACGATCTTACTCTCAGGCGATGAGAGTTGATTGTGAGCAAATACATGGAGTTTCCCTCGCGCTTATATACTCTATATGTTTACAACAAACTTGTTTGTGTCTAACTTATCTAACATAAGCACACTACCTAGTTACATCATCAACTTATCTAACATGGGCATACTATCTAGTCGTCCTATAACCAAAAACATGTTTACAACTAAAAAGTCACTTAGTCACTGCAAAGTCCAAAACAAGTCCAAAACAAGTCCTTTTGCTGATTCATGTTGTTTGTTCATCCTTGATGTTTACTCCTGTCAGAAAGTTACAAATAAACCAAGCATGATTTTCATCAAAATGGTCAACAATATGGTATACTGCATAAATGCTACCCATTTGAAGGCAGAAGGGGAAATCAGTAGTGGGGAAGATTGAATGGAAGAAATAAAAACCTTGGTGGGCTTTTAGGTTTAGATGAAATTTGCATAAAGAAGATAGGAACATGTGGAGGAAATTTTTTTTTTTTTAAATATTTATTTATTTTTTTAGTTCTCGGTGGACACAACATCTTTGTTTGTATGTGGTGCTGAGGATCGAACCCGGGCCGCACGCATGACAGGCGAGCGCGCTACCGCTTGAGCCACATCCCCAGCCCCTGTGGAGGAAATTAAGTAGGAAAATGAACAAAGGTTTAGACACAGGATCATAATGGCATGTTCCACTGGGCTTCTATCTCCAAAATATACTGTCTGAATCCCGTGAGAACTCAAGGGGAACTCAGGCAGCAGGATACGCCCTATTCCCAGCAGGAATAATCTTAAACCTTAAACCTGGAAACTAAACCGGGAACGCCCTAATCCGCCTTGGTCCTTGAGCAAGGTCACCTACATTCAATGTCACTGCAACATAGGGTACGCTGGCAAGGAAATTGTCATACCTACTTGGCTAATGGCTCCCAGCAAGAGGGATTTGTGGAAGGACACCTGTGTCTAGCTTCTCTTCCAACTCGAATGCAAATATCTTCAATTTCATGTAAATTCCCCTTGCCTCTTCCTATTAAAATCAACAGAGAAGTTCCAGGGAAGCTGAAAGCTGCTTCGCAATTTATAGCAATGCTTACTTCCAACATCAGAAACCAACCTGGGTCTGTCTATATCCTAAGGTAGTTTCCTAAGTCCTGAACACATATTGGTTCAGGAAGCAGTGTGTTTACATTGAGTATTTTGTGAAGGTACTGCTCCTAATTCTCCTAGTAAAATGTGACCCTATAATGTGAACTGTGACTCTGCCTTCAAATGGGTAGCATTTATAAAATGTCCCCAATTTTTGACCACCCTGATGAAAATCATGCTTGGTCATTTCATATCTCAATTGTAACTTCCAAATAAACTATAAAGGACCTAAACTGAGGATCCACCATCCAGGGGCCATCCCAGGGATGCTCCACCACTGAGCTACATCCCCAGACCTTTTTATTTTTTGATACAGGCTCTTACTAACTTGCCCAGGCTGGCCTCCAACTTGTGATCCTCCTGCCTTAGCCTTTGAGACACTGGGATTACAAACATACATGAACACACCAAGTTAGAAAACCATTTTGAAAACAAAAGAAAATGGCAGTATGGTATGTACTTAACCAGGTAATTGTTTTCACTTTCTCTTCTGTTTCTTTGCTCAATACTGAACAAGAAATTTCAGCAGCCAATGCGTGAGCCAGAAAGCCAAGATCCTAGCTGGGGGCAGTGGTGTATGCCTATAATCCTAGTGACTCAGGAATCTGAGGCAGAGGGATCACAAGTTCAAGTTCAGCCTCAGCAACTTAGCAAGACCCTGTCTCAAAATAAAAAAATTAAAAGGGCTGGGGCTGGGGATGTAGCTCAGTGGTAAAATGCCCCTGGGTTCGATCCCCAGTACCAAAGAAAAAGAAAAGGAAAGTTATGCTCCTGGGTGATTAAGGATTTTCTGGTTTCAAATTAAACAGAAAACTGAATTAGCAAATTAATTGTTGGGTGTATTTTCCTGAGTCCTTCATCAGCTGCTGCAAGACCAGTAGCCAATGAAAGATGACTTTTGGCTGCCCTGGAGAGGGGGCAGGGTTCAGAATCAGGTTCTGCTAGCTACCAAGTGTCAGACATGTTAATTTTAAATTACTTTTCTACAGCCTGGTGTCAAAATGATTAAAGCATGAAAAGAAAAACAGAACCAAGGGGGGGAAAAAAAAAAAAAACAGAACCAAGGGAGAGAGAAGAGAAATAATTTACCTTGCATTTGGAGCAAGGACACTTGCAATTCCATTCCAGCTGGCTTGCTCGGATAAGTTGTAGAAGTTATAAGCTTTAGATCCTTTAGTAACCAGCCCAGATGGGAGGGTTCTGTGGTGGTGGTCATGGCTCTCCATTACCTTTATATAATGTCACTATACACCATAGAATCTATATTCCAAACATTAATATGGCCACATTTTCTTGCCCCTTTTCCCTTAAAACTTTATTCTGTTAACATACAAAACTCTATGTGTCAGGTACTTTGCTGAGTGAACTCTACATTTAATATATCAAGTAATCTTCACGATAATTAACGTTGTTATTCCTGTTTAGGGATGAGAAAACTGAGGCTGAGAAAGATAAAATCACTTGCTCTACTCACTCAGCCAGCAGAGGGAGAGCTGGGAGTCTAGTCCCAGGTTTGTCTAATGCAGAACTATACTGCTTCCTCTCAATTTCCCCTTGTGGGTTGGAGGAACCACGAATTTAAATAAATCTGATGGCTGCGACAACTTCATCATCCCTTTTAATAGTCATGCATGGTTTTTATTTGCTTGAAGATGCGGCTGAGGTGGTCTCTATTCTCCATGAAAAGCAGTCTTTTTTTTTTTAAAGAGAGAGAGAGAATTTTTTTTAAATATTTATTTTTCAGTTTTAGGTGGATACAATATCTTTATTTTTTTATTTTTATGTGGTGCTAAGGATTGAACCAAGTACCTCACGGGTGCTAAGCGAGCACTCTACCACTTGAGCCACAACCCCAGCTCCAAAAAGCAGTCTTATTTTTTCCCAAGGTGATCAGGTAACCAGCTAACTGGGAGGCTCATCTTCATCTCCTAGTACCCAATTTTCCTAGTTGATTTAATGGGCTTTATGACATTTTTCACCCCAAATGAGCCATCTCTTCTGATTCTTGTATGCGAAATATAAGGCTGATCTCAGTTGCTATTGCTTTTCAACTGTCAACACAAAGCTACATTGCTTGAGTTCTCCTTCACTCTGCCAGATTTTATTATTTCCTCCCCTCTTCCTCTTAAATTGCAGCAGGGTGCTAAAATGTGTGTGTGTGTGGGGGGGGTGCACCCACACATGTGCTGGAGATCAAATCCAGGGCCTTGTACATGCTAGATGTGCTTTATCAATGAGCTACACCCAAGCCCCTACAGTTCAATTTTTAAAATCCCATTGGTACAGGGCTGGAGTTGTGGCTCAGTGATAAAGCGCTCATCTAGCATGTGCAGGGCCCTGGGTTTGATCCTCAGCACCACGTAAAAATAAATAAATAAAGGTATTGTGTCCAACTACAACTAAAAAATATTTTTTAAAAATCCGAAAAATAATTTTAAAAAATCTGGTGGTATAAAAATCACAACATAGTTCCCTGGATGCTGCTAAATGAATTTTAGGTACATAGGGAGATCCTAAGGATGCCAAGTGATACCAAAGTCACCATTCAAATAATATTTCTAATGTCAAAAGTGATCTAGAGATACTCAGAACTGTCTCAATCTTTTTTTTCTGAATTGTAATTCTTGAGCCCCAAATAAACTTCTTTGCTTTTATTCAATATATATATAGCTTCCTCTCAATTTCTCAATGTTGGACAAGGTAGAAATCAGGAGAGGAAAGTGAGAAGAGAGAAGACAATAGAAGCTGAGAGAAAATAAATGTAACATATATGTACATGGAGAGATGAGTACCATACTACAAAAAATGGGGGTCAATGTCATACAAAAGAGAATCATATGGCATGTTATGACAGAACCAGAAAAGGAGCATAAACTGAGTACTGGTACATAGCAGGGGGAGGGAGGAGGGAGTCAGTGTGGTTTTATTCTCCAGATGGAACCGGAACAAGTACAATTTTGTATGAGGTTGTCCTTATTCTCCATGAAAAGCGGTCTTAACTCATTTCCCAGGGTGAGCAGGTAACCAGCTGCTATATATGTATACATATATACACAGATTAAATAATTTCCCACTGATAAATTTACAAATACCGAATTTCAGGGATTTGTTGTTTTGTCTTGTCAGTGCTCAAATGGAACCCATGGCCTTGTGCATGCTAGGGAAGTGCTTTACCCTGAGACATACACTCTACCCTAGAAAGGTTATTTTCAGCTGAGTTTTAGAGAATGTTATCACAGTGCTAAGTGCTTTCCAACAACCTAATGAGGTAGGTTATATCCTTTCCCTACTTCTTTTTTGGTACTGGGGATTGAACACTGGCCTCCAATTTGGGACCCTCCTTGCCTCAGGCTACTGAGTGGCTGGGGACTATAGGTGTGTACCACCACACCCAGCTGTGTCCAAGGATAACCAATTAAGGATGAAAGTCACCTTAAATATCATATAGGCCAGTGACAATGTGCACTTTGAATAAAACCAATGATGTGGAGCTTACTATATTCTAAGGTAGCCTATTTCATATTTACATGACTTCTTCATATTCTGAGCTAAAATATATATTTCTTAAATTCCTAAATATCAGTTCTAGAAACTTGGAGTCTCCTAGGACAAATCTAATTCCTTTGTATTTTAAAAAAATTTGATACTGGGACCCAGAGGTGCTTTACCATGGGGTTACATTCCCAGACCCAGCCCCCTTCCCCCACTTTTTTTGACAGGGTCTTGCTAAATTGCTGAGATTAACCTCAGATTTGACATCTTAAAAGCGCCACCACACTCAGGTTCTGGATCCTTTTTCACACAATAGCCGATGAGGTATTTTAAGATGACTCTGATGATTTGTGAATTCAAGTCTTTATAAACCAGGGTTTCAAGACCCCTCACCTCTTTGGTTGGTTGTCCTCTTTATTGTACTTCTCTAAAGGAGACCATGTCACTTCTGTGTGTTCTAACACAGAATAAAATCAAATTTTTTCCTTGTTCCAGATGCTGTATTTCTATTAATCCAGCCTAAAATTGTACTTGTTCCGGTTCCATCTGGAGAATAAAACCACCCTGACTCCCTCCTCCCTCCCCCTGCTATGTACCAGTACTCAGTTTATGCTCCTTTTCTGGTTCTGTCATAACATGCCACATGATTCTCTTTTGTATAACATTGGCCCTCATTTTTTGTAGTGTGGTACTCATCTCTCCATGGACATATATGTTACATTTATTTTCTCTCAGCTTCTATTGTCTTCTCTCTTCTCACTTTCCCCTCCTGGTTTCTAACTTGTCCAACATCACAGAATTCATCTGATTGCTAACCATCTTGCTTCTTTATAAAGTAGGCACGTTCTAAAACATTATTATCCAGTGAGATTGGATGTGTCTGTCCTGGTTAGTACTTATAACGCATATGCTGACAGTCCAAGGCTGGCTTCCAAGAAAGTAATCTGATTTGGGAATGCTTTCCCTAAACAGATCTCAACAAATTTCACCTTACTGAAATTCCAGGGGAAAAAACCCGACCCAGGACTTGGTCACATAGGTGATATCCTGAGTGCAAAAGGTGGTGAATTAATGGTAACTCTTTACTCTAAAGACATTTAAAACCGATAGCCAGCTTGGGTGATGAGAAGCATCCAGAAACAGCCTGGGTTCAAATCCTAGCTTTGTTGCTTCCAGGCTGAATGATCTCAGGTCAGTTACTAAATTATCTGTGTGCCAATTGCCTTATCTGTAACACAGTGGCAACAATTGTACCCACTTCTTAGGCCTGTTGTGAGGAGTTAATTCATGTAAATGACAGAACAGTTTCTGGCTCACTTGTAGTAAAGAACACCTATTATTGTTATTCCTGCATGTTGTGAGTAAACTTAAAGATAGAATAGAAGTGAGATTACTTCTCCCAGGCACTTGGGTTTTCTGCTTGCATCTTTACAAGCCTTGATTCATTAAGCATTAAGATGGAGGTTTTGGCTTTATAAGGAAGCAGACATTCAGAAGGAGGCTCAGGAGTCACTTGTGAATGAATGCCCCTCCATCTGGGGCTGTTGAAGGGCCTGGTAGAATTGTTATTTAAGAAGGAGAGTAAAGACTAGAAGAATTAGAATCTATCTGGAGATGCGATCCAGAATTTTTTTTTTCTCCCTATCAGAAAACAACAAGAAACCTTTTAGACAAAAATGAGTAAACATAGGTCCTAGCAGATCTTACCAAAAGATGGCCAAACTTTTATGTTTTTAAAATCTCTATGAAAATATGACCTCCTGTCCTTCCCTACCCAATTGCCCCAAAATTCCCATTTTTAAATTCTTGGACATATAACGGTTTAGCAAAGAATTCTTCAAAGTGTCAAGGATTCCATAGAAATTTGTTTGGTTCACATTGGTTCGAATATTATGGTTCACATATAGACTACACTAACATAGAAGAAATTAGTTTAGTTTGTGCCAAATCTCCTTAAAATACATTAAATAAATGCAAAGAGCCAGAACAAAGAAAGTGATTAAGCTGGTTTAACTGCATTCAAGCCCACTATGCTAAATCCCCTTAAGGGGCTCCCGTTAAACAACAAATTTGGTTTCTCTGCCTAAATCTTTTTCTTCAAAGAAGAAAATTTCCTTGCAATTCTGATAAGTTTGTTTTCATCTTCATTTTTCAGTCCCTAGGGAAGCTGGGGGTGAAAATAACCTATCTGATTGGGTTGCTTTACAGAAAGAGCTCAACTAAAGAATGGAATGGAAGGCAGCAGTTTATACAGTTCGTTGGACTAACTGAGGCAGGGGAAGTATGTGATTGTTCAGCCTCAGAAACAGGCCAGCTAGTGACACCCGGGACGAGGATTTTATCCGGCAGTGAATCAAATAAGGCTGTGAGGGAGATAATAAGGTGTAATTATAGCAGCGCTGTTAGTGCCTGTTTATGGGGTCTGGCAGCAATTTGGTTGAACACCCCTCATTTTGAGAAATTTGTAATTTGGCAGGAAGAATTCTTGTCTTAAAATTTGGCACAAACGCTCCCCGTTTAATATTGCAAAATCTGGGAAATGTTGAAATGTGGCTGCTATTCTAATTGAACTTTTTTTTTCAGGCTCTTTCGAATTGGTTTTCTTCCTGTTGGATTCAGAAACAAACGCCTCTCTTTTGAAAAAAGTTCACGAGGTTTTTTAAACCACAAACTCAAGTAAGCTTACAAGCAAATGCACTGCTGTAATCAACTCTCATGACTTAAATCTTTGTGTACACAAGGGGGGAGGGAGCTATCACTTGAAAACCCCGAGTTCTTTCTGTTGGAAGTCCTTTTAAAAATTCCCCACAATCAGTATTTTGTTTGATTTCCTTTGAGTCAGAGCGTTGCAACGTGGTGTTGCTTTTCCTTACACCGACCGACTGCTTCCCCCGAGATTATTCCCCGTCGTTTTGAAGTACAAGGGAGGTCACTAGGCGTGTGAAATGTGGCCAACTTCGTCTGGCTGCGACCAAGTTGGCCCATCGGGCTTCTGTAAAGTAACTGGAAGTTTTCTAACAGGAAACCGGTCAGTCCTCGTAGGTCCCGGCTCCGGTTCCCACGGCCCCAGCGGCCGCGGCGCCCCCGACGCGCCTCCCTAGAGCAGGCAGGGGCGCGGGGCGCAGCGGGCGGCAGGGGGCAGCAGCAGGAACCCGCTGTTCTGGAGGCAGGGGGTGGGGCGGGAAGCCGCCCCCCCTCGGTTTCCGCGCCCCGCTCCTCCCTCCCCTCCCCCGCCTTCCCTCGCCTCCGCGGGGAGAAGGGCGGGGGCGCAGCCCTCCCCTGGGACGGGGGCGTGCGCGTCCCCTCCACACCCCTCCCCCCGGCCCGGCTCTCCTAGCTCCCCGAGGCGGGAGTTTCCAGGAAGAGCTCCGAGCGCGGCCGCACCACCGGGCGCACGGAGACATCAAGTAGTCCCTCCAAGCGACCTTATTAGAAGAGAACTGTAGCTGCCAGGGGCGACCTGAGTTGGAGCCCTGAAGAGATAGGGAGTGGCGGTCCAGCCAGTGGGAGCTCAGGGAAAGAGGCCTGAGAACCGACTTTCCATTCCAGGAGAAGGCTGTGTGGGGGAGGCGGAACGAGTTCCGGCGGAGGGCTCGGGCGCGTCCGGTGGAGTGAAGCGCCGCGCGGTCGAAGCGCTCAGAGTTAAAGTGGGCGGGAAAACCCGGAGCGGACTCTCTCCGACACGCCCAGGACCTCCCGCCCCGATTTTCGTGGGGGAGGGGACCGAAGAGAGCAAAGGAGAGAAACGTGTTCCCTTCCCCAGTTCCCTAAAT
The DNA here is from genome assembly GCF_021218885.2 of Marmota monax. Lineage (NCBI taxonomy): Eukaryota > Metazoa > Chordata > Mammalia > Rodentia > Sciuridae > Marmota > Marmota monax. Next base: position 20,656,421 of record NW_026694432.1, on the reverse strand, counting down.
TCCCACTTCAGAAACAGGTGTCCGCCCTCGACCTCTAGAGGTTCTTTGCAGGCCTCTCGGGTCCCGACGGGGCAGGAAGGGGCCTGCGGCTCCTGCTGTTCTAACGTCCGCACCGTCGGTGCCCGACGCGCGGTCAGCAAGCCGAGCCTGCGGGCCTCTAGAGCAGGGCGCGCGCATGCGTGCGGTGGGAGCGCGCTTCCCGCCCCTTTCCTGAGCGTGTTCGCTTCTCCCCTCCCCCCACGTTCCTCTGCCGCCACCTCAGAGCCTCCCCTGCACCCAGCTCCCTCTTCGGGGGAGGTGGCCCGGCTTGCCCGTCCACTGACTAACCCCTTCACCCCAGTTTCGCCCCGCCTCTCCTGAGCCTAGGTCCAAACTCCGCTGCTCGGGTTCGGCTTTCACATTCCCGCATCCGCCCTCAACCTCCCCTCCCAACCCTAAAGCACTTCCTGCAAACTGCCCTGTTGTGCGCTCCGCTGCCGCCAGCGCCGGCTGGTTGGCGCTGGGGGGCCGCGGGCTGGAAACCTGCTTTGCCTGCTCCCTCCGAGCAGCGGCGGCCGGTTCCATTTCACAGATGGGGAGATTAAGGTCCAGAGCCCCGACGGGCTGCCCATAAAGACTCCATGAGTTGTCCTTAAAACCGAGTCAGGGTAGCGGGTACGGGAAGGATGAAGTCACGACTTTCTACGGTTTACGCAGCTTAGAAAGCCGGCCGCACGTCTTCCCTGTCGGGGTCCTCGGTCCCCTGGACGTACCACACCAGCCCTCAGCAAAGCCGCGGGAACAGTGGATGCCAAATCAACTGTAGCGACGGGCCAATTAGAGATTTTAGGCGGCACAAAGGCTTTTAGAAGCGAGGCAGGTTATTTGTTCAACGTAAAGTCTTTTATTTTTTCCCGTTCGGGGATGGAACCTCAGGTTTCATGAATTCTAGGCAAGCACTGTACCGCCGAGCAACAACCCCAGCCCTTACTGTACTCTTATTTTTTAAATTTTGATACTGGAGACTGAACCCAGGGCCGCTCTACCACTAAGCCACATCCCGAGCCCTTTCTATTTTTAATTCGGGGACAGGACCTTGCTAAATTGTTGAGGCTGGCCTGGAACTTGCGATCCTCTTGCCTCAGCCTCCCAAATTGCAGGGATTTCAGGTGTGCAGCACCTGGGTAACTTTTCTTTTTCGTTAATACAATTGGTATTATAATCCAGATCCCCCTCCCCCAATTCCCAATGTTAGTTCTAACCTGGGCTTCAGTTGTTTGATCTCAACTCCATGAGAAGCTTGAAGAGTAGTGATGGATGCCATAGACAATCTCACTTCTGTAAACCTTTTGTGCACCACAAACTTAAAAGCTATAATCAGGAATTCAAGCAAACAGGAGGCTTGTGTCGTTTTATGTATAGAGATTCATCATTTAATGTTTAAATGTTTTGAGGGTCTCATTTCAAACATTGTAAATATGAATCTTTTGGTTCCATTTTGTTAGTTTTAGATGACAGCTCTATCATGATTTTTTCTTTATCATAAATATTTCTTAATTATTTATTGGGCTGATGTCTTTTAAGCATAAGGATGATGGAAGAATCAGTCTAGATTTGTTACAAGACAATTTTTTGTTGATTAGATTGAGTTGTTGCATGCTAACATCTTCTGAACATTTATTCAGTAAATGAATGTTTTCTAAGTGCACAGTGCTATGTTAGGTATTTTGTGGGATGTCAAGTTGAACAAGATGAGGCTATTCTTAAGCAATCTAACAGATAAGACTTTACCACAGGCTCAAATCAGTAAAAATATGTTGTTATTTTTGGATAATTTCATTATTATATTACTTACGTTATATACTATAGTAACTGAAGTTTTCCAGAATGTTTCCCTCTGTTGTTTATGTGTAGTTCACAGGTTCTAAGCATGTGGATCTGGAGTTGGGAACAGTGGATAGCTAAAAAGTTTACATGGAAGTAAGAGTGGGACTGGATTTCATAGGAATATGGAGAGTAATGACACAGTCCAATATTGAAAGATAAGATTCTAGGAATGTCAGGAAAGAGAAATTTAAGGGTAAAAGATGGCCAGTTCTCCAATACTGAAGAAAAATGATAGAGCCTTCGGAATTCTGTTCTGTTTAGTCATAAACATTGCTTTTATTTAGGAAGGATGAACAGATTTGTGTTTAAGCTTTTGCCTATGTACTTGGATATAGTGAATAGTTTAAAGGAAGAAAAATGATAGAGAAATAAAATCTAATTCGCAATGGAATTCAAACTTCCTGAAGTAGGAAATAGGAAGAACCCTTTGATTTAAATTCAAAGATCCAGAACCTTACAATGAGATTGGTACATTACCTGGTCTGTCGTGGATCTTTTGATCCTCCTGCCTCAGCCTCCAGAATTGCTGGGATAACCAGTGAGCACCTGGCTCAGATCCAAAGTTCTTATCCACGCAACCCACAATGCAAATTACTTTAAAGTTTAGAAATTATACATGTAACTTTTTTTTTTTTAGAAGAATGTGTTCATTAACACTGAGATTCTTTTTTTTTAAGAGAGAGAGAATTTTTTTTTTAATATTTATTTTTTAGTTTTTGGCGGACACATCATCTTTTGTATGTGGTGCTGAGGATTGAACCCGGGCCGCACGCATGCCATGCAAGCATGCTACTGCTTGAGCCACATCCCCAGCCCACATGTAACTTTTTAAACTTAAATTTAAATACTTTTTTTTAACCAATTTAGAAACCATTATGTATGAACAGTATTATTCACATTTTCCCTTCTTCTTCTTCTTTTTTTTTTTTTTAAAGAGAGAGTGAGAGGGAGAGAGAGAATTTTTAATATTTATTTTTTAGTTCTCGGCGGACACAGCGTCTTTGTTTGTATGTGGTGCTGAGGATCGAACCCGGGCCCCACGCATGCCAGGCGAGCGCACTACCACTTGAGCCATATCCCCAGCCCCTCACATTTTCCCTTCTAATGTGACCATTTTAGCTTCAGCTTCATTAAGTTCCTGTCAATGTTCCTACTGGGCTCCAACCTCTGCCTCCATAGTTCACTGCAACTTCAAACTGGCTGGTATGTCCTGGTCTTCAAACTGATACTTCTCTTGGGGTTGGTACTGTAAGATAATGTAACTAGGAGTTTAGCTCAATCTTATTTTATGTCTAACATTTAAATCCGTAAATTAAATTGGAAGAACCCCAAGAACATTGTTTTTCTTAAGTAAAATGAAAAAATTGCATATGAAACTGTATTACTTTGGGGTCTGAGGGTGCAGCTCAGTGGTAGAGTACCTGCCTAGCATGTGGGAGGCCCTGGTTTGCTCTCTAGGGAAGAAGAGAGAAAATATATGACTTCTTATTAAATCTAGGGATACTTTTCTGAATTCTTTTTTTTTTTTTTTTTTAATATTTATTTTTTAGTTTTCGGCGGACACAACATCTTTGCTGTATGTGGTGCTGAGGATTGAACCTGGGCCGCAAGCATGCCAGGCGAGCGCGCTACCGCTTGAGCCACATCCCCAGCCCACTTTTCTGAATTCTTATGCATTACTATATTGATATAACCTACAACAATGTCCCAGAGACATTAGAGTCAAACTGCTGTGGTTTATCACTAACTGGGAGAACAGTGACACTATCTGATTTCTCGAAGGAAAATCACATTGCAGACCTATAGAAAACGTGACATACATCATCAGCTTTATCGTAATGGAATCCAGACCTTTCCTTTATCATCAGCCTGTATCTTATAGTCATACAGGAGATTCTTTCAGTTTGGAATTTTATTTTTTGTACCAGAAGTTGAACCAGGGGCGCTTAACCACTGAGCAATATCCCCAAGATCCTTTGGGTTGATCTTGCATCCAACCTGGAATTTTGTGTTTGTTTGTGGTGCTAGGACTTGAACTTAGGCCAGATATAGCTCTACCACTGAGCTACATCCCTAAATTGAAATTTGGGGGGTAGGTAACTAGGGAATTGAACCTAGGGGGTGCACTACCACTGAGCTACATCCCCAGCCCTTTTTTTACTTTAAAAAAAAAAAAAATTGTGAAAGCGCCACACTAAATTGCTGAGGCTGGCTTTGAACTTGTGATCTTCCTGCCTCAGTCTCCCAAGCCTCTGGGTTTGTAGGCATGTACCACCAAACCTGGCAAAACTGAAATTCCTAAGGCTTCAATTTCCAGTCATTTTCAGAAGCTTCGGTTTTAGTAGATGCTCATTAATTAAGCCTTTTTATCACCAATCCTTCTAAAGGCTTCTGGCCATTGCCTCTGACTCCATTCTTTGTAGGATCTAGGATAAGTCATTTCTCTCATTTGCCCCTCAATTTCCCTTGTCTTGCTGGACCCACAACCAGATCCTTTTGGTTGATCTTGCTATTTGAAGGTTTCTAGGACAGAGGTGTGTTTTCTTTTCCTTAGTGCTATTAAGACTCTTGTTTTTTGTTCAGTAAGGGCTTTAGAGAGATAAAGGCATAAAAAGACTATATCATTGGTTCTCTCTGTGTGAGTGTGTGTGTGTATGTGTGTGTTTGTGTGTATGATTGCTAGGAATTAAACCCAGGGCCTTGTGCATGTGAGGCAAGCACTCTACCAACTGAGCTATATCCCTAGACCATATCATTGGCTCTTAACCTGGCCTCCAGGAAAAAAATTCATTTGGTCCATGAATATGGGTGGGGAAAAAATTACAGATTTATTTTCACTAATTTGTAATTGACATCTAGTATTTCCTTTCATTGTGAATGTAGGCAACAAACCACAGTAGTATTAGCAGTCTAATACTTAATGATTGTCACCATTACAGATAATTTCATATTGCAGTTGGTTGCAGACACATCGATATATTCTGCACACATCATTTCTGGATTGTATTTTAATGTGTTAATAAACACTTATCACAAACTTTTACTATTTTATTTTAGTATATCATTTCCTTTGTGAACATATGTAATATTCTCTGTAACCATTTTGTGTGCTTAATAAAATCATTATTCTAAGAAGAGGTCTGTACCTCTTCATTACACTGCCAGGGTACAAAGAAAAGTAACCCCTGCTTTACTCAAATAATATTAGTAATGGATTATAAACCACCATGGAATAAAATAAAATTATATATATATATATATATATATATATATATATATATATATATATATATAAATATATTGGCATGGACCCCATGCTAATATATATAAGTGAATTAGTATATAAATGTAGACAGGAAAGCTTTTCTTTATAAGAAGTGAGTACAGAATGATGAAGAGACTCATTCATGGACACTAACACTAAAACTGGTGGGTGAAAGTTTGATGGGTATATTTACATGGCAACATGTCTCTCCATAAATTGCCTCATAGTTTCAAGGATGAAATAATTGAGAAACTTCATTCACACCACCTGAACCAAGTCATCGGGTCTAATATCAATATTGGGACATGCTGACCTTATGTACCTTCAAATAAGAAGCAGTGGGGACATAGCATTGCTTCAGTGGTAATCCTACCCAGAATGCACATACTGAATCTATCACGAGGAATTAGATAAACCCAAATTGAGGAACATTTTTATAAAATAACTGACCTGTTCTGTTCAAAAATGTCAAGGTCAAGAAAGAGAAAAGGCTAAGGCACTGGTTCAAATTAAAGAAGACAAAAGAGTCATGACAACCAAATGCAATATGTGATCTTGAATTTTATTTTGGACTAAGAAAAAAACAGTCTTTGGCTGGGGATGTGGCTCAAGCGGTAGCACGCTCGCCTGGCATGCGTGGGCCCGAGTTCGATCCTCAGCACCACATACAAACAAAGAAAACTAAAAAAAATAAATAAATATTTAAAAATTCTCCGTCTCTCACTCTCACTTTATTTAAAAAAAAAAAAAAAAGAAAAGAAAAAAACAGTCTTAAATGACATTTTTAGGACAACTGACCAAATTTAGTATGGACTGTGAATTAGATAGTGGTATTTTATCAATGTTAAATGTCTTGATTTTCATATCCCTACTGTGATTACATGAGAGAAAGTTTTATTTTATTTAGTTTTTTGTTTTGATGCCCCAGTACCAAACACACACTATGCAAGTTCTTTACCACTGAACTACATCCACAGACCTCTCTTGCTCCTGTATTTCTTACCAACAATATCTTTCCCTTAGAGCTGGGGATATAGCTCAGTGGTAGAGCATTTGCCCTATGCACAAGGCTTTGGGTTCAATCTCCAGCACTGAAAAAAAAAAAGAAAAAGATGTTTCTTCATCTAAAACGGTTCAGAAAATAATTGGCATATGTTTATAACTACAAATATAAAGAGGAAATAATGAAAAAAAATGATTTTTGATTTTGTTAAAGAATTTGTGGGAGTTCCTTGAACTATTCTTGAAATTTTTCTCTAAATTTGAAATTGTTTTCCTTTAGATCATTTGTTCCTCTCCCTCATTTTGAAGACATGAAACTTCAATGTTTGCCTTTTTTTTTTTTCTTTTCTTTTTTTTTTTTTAAATCCCACTGCTGGAGATTGGACCCGGGGCTTCTAGCATGTGAAACTTCAGATTTTGAAAAGTGAAGACTTGCTCAGGGTCAAACGAGTTAGTGTCAGAGTTAGGGCCAAACCCCAAATCTCCAGATGTCATTCTTTTTTTCCTTTTTTAACAAGACCCAACTAGAATCCTTTGCTGTTTGTATTTGGATGGCAAAAGTTGAGCCACCCATTTTTGCTTCTCTTTTTTAGTTTCTTAGTTCCTTAGAGCTAGTTCCTTCTACCAGAAAGCCAGAGTAATGTAACTAAATACTTCTTTCAGTTCCTCTGTGATTAGGCAAGGATTGGCTTCAAGCTTTTAAACTGTATGCTTTTAAACTGTATGGTTGGGATATTCCTTTCCTCTTCTAGGTTTAACGTTCTTTTTTGTTTTCCACAGTGTTCAGGATTGAACCCAGGGCCTCATGCAGGGTAGGCATGAGGCCCTGGGTTCACTCTACCATTGAATTCCAACTCCTGCCCTCAGAATTGTATTTTAAAAATATGAGAATTGCAGGGCACTGTGGTGGTGGCGCATGCCTGGAATCCCAGAGGCTCCAGAGGCTGAGGCAGGAGGATCCGGAGTTCAAAGCTAGCCTTAGCAACTTAGTGTGTCCCTAACTCAATGAGACCCTTTCTCTAAATAAAATACTAAAAAGTTCTGGGGATGTGGCTCAATCCCCAGTACTAAAAAAAAAAAAAAAGAGAGAGAGAGAGAGAGAGAGATTAATCTAACCACAATTATGAATGGTAGGATCCTTGTAATAGTAATAGTTTTTCTAGTTTACTATATACCATCAACTTTGAAAAAAAATTAAGAAAATCAATCTACTGTTTTTCATGTAAATCAGTTAATTGCTAATTGTCAGTACTGTGAAGACTCGTTGTCTCCAAATGAGATAATCTAAAAATATTAAGTTGAAATAGCCATTTTCATAATAATTGAATATCAACCAATTTCATATGGTTCTTCCAATAGCAGTAATTATATGAGGAGGTAGTGGTGTCTCTTCTTCCACTGCATTGTTGGGAGAGCACTTGCAGATGGTTCACGTGGCAACTGCTCTTGACTCTTCAACTTCTCAGTTTTCTTTTCCTACCCTGGCTGTTCCTCTATCTGACTGACAATCTCTGCTAGATTCTTGCTAGGCTTCAGATTCCTCCAAATTTCCATCTTAGCTTGTATTAGCTTCCACCACTTGAGAGCCTTCTAGGGATTCATAGAAAGTTAGAGATAGGATATCAGAGAAAGTTTGTTCAATCTCCTTGTATGTCAGATGAGGAAACAGAGGCTTAGAAAGATAAAATGACCTACATAGCATCACCAAGCTGATATCTCAGAGGAGTGACATGAATGCAATATTCTCTCAGTTTAGTGATCTATCTCAGCACCCACATTCTATTGGGATTTTTTATTTTCTACAGCCCAATTATATGGACTTATGTCTGTCAATCTCTCTCTCTTTACTTTTATCTTTTTCTTAGTTCTCAGTTCTCACTAGTCATCTGAATTTTCTTTATTTCCTCACTTTTATTTCACTACTGAAAAAGGGACTTCCCAGGTGTGGTGGTACACCCTTGTGATCCCAGCAACCTGGTAGGCTGAGGCAGGAGGATTACAACTTGGCAACTTAGAGAGACCCTGTCTCAAAATAAAAAGATAAAAGGTCTGGAGATGTAGCTCAGTGCTAAAGCACCCCTAGATAGGTTCAATCCCCAATACTGGGGTGGGGAAGAGGAACCTTAACTTTTGCATTCTTTCTCTTTCTAATTTTGCCATTGATGAAAAGTGAAGAAATAATTGTATTCCTAGATTTTTACTTTGGGGATGATATGATGGGAGAGTAGCTGGGATAATTTTATTTTTAAAATAATAAGGGTAAGGGCTAGACATGTAGCTCTATGGTAGAGTACTTGCCTAGCATATGTGAGGCTCTGGGTTTTATTTCCAAAATCATATAAAACAAAACAAAACAAAAAACCAAGTTGGTTGTAGCTTAGTGGTAGAACTCACAGTCAGCATGCTCAGGGCCATTGATTCAACACCCACCATCAAAAATAGTAATAGCCAGACATGGTGGTGCATGATCGTAATCCTAGCAACTTGGGAGGCTGAGGCAGGAGTATCAAAAGCTCAAAACCAGCCTCAGCAACTTAGCTGGGCCCTAAGCAACTTAAGATCTGTCTCAAAATTTTTTTTTTTTAAACAAAGCGCTGCATGAGTGGCTCAGTGGTTAAGTGCCCCTGAATTAACCCCCAGTACCAAAAATAAAATTAAAAGTAAAAAATTAATAATATAACCAGTTGGAGTGGTGGCACATTCCTGTAATCCCAGTGGCTTTGGTGGCTGAGACAGGAGGATCACAAGTTCAAAGCCAGCCTCAGCAACTTAGTGAGGTGCTAAGCAACTCAGTAAGACCCTGTCTCTAAATAAAATACAAAACCGGGCTGGGGAATATGGTTCAGTGGTTGAGTGCCCCTGAGTTCAATCCCTAGTACCAAAATAATAATAATAATAACAACAACAAAAACAACAACAACAACCAGACATCTTTGTATATTTATGTATTATGCTTACTGAATATTTATTTATTCATTGATTGGTTGATACAGTCCCCAGGGGCACTCGACCACTGAGCCACATCCTCAGCCCTACTGTTGTTTGTTATTTAGAGACAGGGTCTCACTGAGTTGCTTAGTGCCTCCCTTTTGCTGAGGCTGGCTTTGAACTCATGATCCTCCTGCCTCAGGCTCCCAAGCCACTGGGATTACAGGCATGCACCCCGCTCTTTTTCTTTTCAAGCTTTAATCACCCTTATTCACAGAACTAATTTGGAAAAAATAGAAGAGAACTATTTCTTCTTCTCGAGTAAATGGAGCTACCATAAATAATTGTAAGTAGGTTTTAGAGACTTAATGATTCTATCTTAATAAAGTAACAATGCTTAATTCTCTAATTTTATCACCTACAAACTTGCAGGGTTCTTTCCAACTGTCAGCTGTTCCCATTGGATGGCCAGAGTTGAAAAGATGTAGTGTTTATTTCAGGATATATTTATAGAGTTTACAGTGATGCTGATATGTAACAAATGCATTGCCAGGTGCCTTATCAAATATAAAGGAATCATCATCACTCTTGACTCTATTTGTAGGTGTCCCTATAAATACAATGTGCAATACATTTTCACTTTAGCATATTTTACTAATAGTTATCTTTTATTTGTTGAGCTTGCTTTAGGGCTCCAGAAAAAGAGCCTTACTAATAACTTTAAAGAATAACTCACTATTGATTACCCTTGCAAGTATCTTTCTTTTCTTTCTGGGCAAGTGCTCCATCACTGAGTTACATCCCCATTGCTCTTATTTAATATTTAAAAGGTCTCGGGCTGGGGTTGTAGCTTGCCTCACATGCGTGAGGCCCTGGGTTCAGTTCCCAGCACCACATAAAAATAAATAAATAAAAATAAAGATATTAAAAAAAAAAAAGACTAAATCTTCTTAAAAAAATTTTTTTTAAAAGGTCTCACCAAATTGCCCAGGCCAGCCTTGAACTTGCAATCCCTCTGCCTCAGCCTCCTGAGTAACTGGGATTATTGTTTGCTACAATGACCAGCTAAGGTTTCTTCTTGACTGAAAAATTTAGCTGATGAATTTTAGTCAACAAACTGATGTGAACCAGGCATGGTGGCACATGCCTGTAATCCAGTAGCAGGAGGATGGTGAGTTCAAAGCCAGCCTTAGAAATTAGCGAGGCCCCTAAGCGACTCAATGCAATCTTATCTCAAAATAAAATACAAAAAAGGGCTGGGGATATATCTAAGCGGTTAAGTACCCCTGAAAAAGAAAGAAACTGATTTAAATGTGCAACTAGATATAGTTGCTAATATTTTGTTTGTTTTTTGGTTCTGGGGGATTGAACTAGGGTTGCTTTTACCACTGAGCTACATATTCATCCCCAGCTCTTTTTACTTTTTATTTTGAGTCAGAGTCTTGCTAAGTTGCTGACACTGGCCTCAAATTTGCCATCTTGCTGCCTTAGCCTCCTGAGTCACTGGGATTATAGGCATGTGCCTCCATTTTGTTTATTTGGTTTCTTTTTCTGTTTCTTCTTGTGGTGCTGGGGATTGAACCCAGGGCCTTGTGCATGCAAGACAAGCACTCTACCAACTGAGCTATATCCCCAGCCATCCTGATTTTTTTTTCTTTTTTTTTTTTTTTTTTGCTACTGAGGATTGAACCCACCAAGCTACATCCCCTAGTCTTTTTAAATTTTGTATTTTGAGACAGGGTCTCACTAAATTTTGTGGAGGCTGTTCTTGAACTTGTTATCTTCCTACTTTTCTGAGTCACTGGAATTACAGATCTGTGTCATGGTGTTCTGACATTTCTTTCAAATAAATACTTTGAACCACCACAACAAAAAGAAGCTACCTAGATCCATTCTACTTGTTAGAATCTATTAAAAATTATTTTGCTGTGCATGGTGGCATGTGTTTTTTATTTCAGCTCCTCAGGCAGCTGAGGCAGGAAGATTGCTTGAATCCAGGAGTTTGAGGCCAACCTCGGAAACATACCAAGATCCCATCTAAAATAATAATAATAATAATAATAATAATAGTAGTAGTAGTAGTAGTAGTTTCAAATGCCTTCATCTTCGTAAAAGCTTTCGAATAACTTGGCCAGGATGATCTTGTTCTTTTTTTTTTTTTCCTGGCCATGCATTAACGTTATAAATACCCGTGTTTCCTGTGCCATCTGGATTCCTTGAAATATTATTGTGTGTTTAGGGTGAAGTAAATTTAGTAAACACTGCATATTATGTCCCTCTTTTGGATATATTCAGAATTCACGTTAGTATGCTAAAGGCTCTCAGAAGGTCTACAATAAAAGAAATCTGCTTAGTTTTGGTTAGCTCACAGTATTTAGTCAAAACTTTATAATTGGAAGGTTATAATTCAGATATTACTTTCCACATGAAACCTTTCATCATTTCCTTGGACAGAATCCATTGTATCTCATGTAGGTCAAAGTTTTATAAGTATTATAAAAATCTTAGTTTCTGCTAATACTGAGATGTACTATGTTGATTGCAAGCAACAGAAAATTAATCTCAAACAATAAGGGAATTTAGTCATCAACTGGAAATTCAGGTTAAGCTTTGTCCTCAACGATGATAACAAAGACTGGGTTTCTTTCCATTTCTGCTTCTAAAATATTTGACATTTCTAAATTTATTTCTGCATGAAGTCCATATGGTTACAGCTAGCTGCTTCTAGGAAAGTTATCTGTCTTTCCCTCACCTCTAGTAGAAACATCTCTCTAGGAAGTTACTTCATCATATCAAGGAAACATCTTCCCCAGAAGATCCAGCAAAGGCCTTTCATATCTCAATCTACCTGAATTAAGATCACCTGTCATCAGTGAGCTCATGGATGTCCATGGAGTTAGCATGGGCTAGGCTTAAGCCAAATTTGGTATATCTCGGATATAGGGGTAGTCAGCTTCCTTGGAAGCATTTTATGTGGTCACACACAAGGGATTATGGGTACTATTACTATGGGGCAGCAGAGGTGGATGCTAGGCAGCCCTAACCAACAAAAATCCACTACATGATGCTCACCACAATCAGCTACTTTTGTAGATTTTACATTGATACATTAATATACAATTAATAAAAATAAATAAAAAAGCAATAAAAAACATAATTACGGGGCATGGGGCACACACCTGTAATACCAGTAGCTCTGGAGGCTGAGTCAGGAGGATCACAAGTTCAAAGCCAGCTTCAACAACTTAGTGAGTCCCTAAGCAACTCAGCAAGACCCTGTCTCTAAATAAAATAAAAAGGGCTGGAGATGTGGCTCAGTGGAAAAAGCACCATTGGGTTCAATCCCTGGTACCAAATATATATATATTTTGCCGGCTTCAGAAATTTAGCAAGACCGTGTCTCAAAATAAAATATTAAAAAAGGACTGGAAGGGGTTGGGGTTGTAGTTCAGCAGTAGAGCACTTGCCTAGCATGTGCAGTGCCCTGGGATTGATCCTCAGCACCACTAAAAATAAGTAAATAAAATAAGGTATTGTGTCTAACTATACCTAAAAAATAAATATAAAATAAAAGGGCAAGGGGCTGGGATTGTGGCTCAGCGGTAGAGTGCTGCCTAGCACATAGGAGGCAATGAGTTCGGTCCTCAGCACCACATAAAAATAAATAAAATAAAGGCATGTATCCAAACAACAACTAAGAAAATAAAATAAAAAGTAAATTGACTTAAAAAAAAAAAAAGGCTGGGAGCAAGGTGAGGTGGTCCACGTCTGTATTCCCAATGGCTAGGGAGGCTGAGGCAGGAGGATTGTAAATTCTAGACCAGCCTTAGCAATTTAAGGAAAACCTGTCTCAAAATAAAATTAAAAAAAAAAAAAAAGAAGGCTGAAGATGTGGCTCAGTTGTTAAGTGCCCCTGGGTTCAATCTTTGGTACCATAAAAAAAATTAGTGCATTAATGAATATTAATTATTCATATTAATGATTACCTTATTCACACAAAAACTTGTACATGAATATCATAGCATCACTATATCACCATTATAGTAAAAAAATAGAAACACCTCAAGGGTCCATCAACTGATGAATATGTAAACAAAATGTGATATATCTATAAAATGGAATATTATCCAGCAATAAAAATGAATGAAACAGCTACAACATGGATAAAACTTCAAAACACTATTTTAAGTGAAAGAAATCAGTCACAACAGGTCACATATTATGTGATTTTGTTACATGAAATCCAGATTGAGAAAATCCAGAGATAGAAAGTAGATTAATGGTCACAGAGACCAGGGAGGAGATTTTGGTCATGATTACTTATGGGTACAAGGTTTTCTTAGGAAATGATGAAAATGGTAAAAAGTGGTGTTGCTTGTACAACCTTGTGAATGAATATGCTCAAACTCACTAGGCTGTACACTATATTTTTTTATACCTTTATTTTATTTATTTGTTTTTATGTGGTGTTGAGGATTGAGCCCAGAGCCTTGCACATGCTAGGCAAGCGCTCTACTGATGAGCCACAATCCCAGCCCCTAATCTATTATTTTGAGACAGAGTCTTTCTAAATTGCCAAGGCTGGTCTTGAACTCACAATCCTTCTGCCTTTGCCTCCCAAGTCTCTGGAATTATAGGCCTATGCCACAGCACCAGGCAAAGGGTATCTTTTATAATGTGTGAATTCATATAGCAGATGCTTAATAAATGAATTCATAGCTGGGTGCAGTGGCACATGCCTGTAATCCCAGCAGATTGTGAGGCTGAGACAGGAGGATGGTGAGTTCAAAGCCAGACTCAGCAACAGCAAGGTGCTAAGCAACTGAGTGGGATGCTGTTTCTAAATAAAATACAAAACAGGACTGGGGAGGTAGCTCAGTGGTTGGGTGCCCCTGAGTTCAATCCCTGGTACTACCCCCTGCCCAAAATGGGTTCATACATATAAGTGAGACACATGTGTGCACATAGAGAATATATGTATATTTTTTCCTCAAACCCACCCCTCCCACAAGAACCTGCTCCATGGTAATTTATATATGGCAGGTGTTCAATAAATACTTGAATGTTTGAGTGGAAAATTAAATTAAAATAATTTATTATATTTTTATCATTGAAATTCAAAAACATAAATCGAGCTTGGTAATGTATGCCTGTAATGCCAGTGGTTTGGGAGGCTGAGACAGGAAGATTGCAAGTTTAAATCCAGCCTCAGCAATTTAATGAGGACCTAAGCAACTTAGCAAGACCCTGTCTCAAAATTAAAAAAAAAAAAAATTAAAAAAGGGCTGGGGATATGGCATGCCTTGGTTAAATCCCAGGTGCTAATAAATAAATAAATAAGTAAAATAAAATGCAGAAAAAAATGGTTACCTACCTAGTTCTCTCTTTCCTGTTTATTTATTTATTATTTTGGTGATGGGATCAAACCCAGGGTGGAGAGAGAGAGAGAGAGAGACAAAGAGAGACAGAGACACTAAGTAGGTAACTGTCTTTTTTTTTTTTTTTTTTTTAGAGTGAGAGAGGGAGGGAGAGAGAGAGAGAGAGAGAGAGAGAGAGAGAGAGAAATTTTTTTTTAATATTTATTTTTTAGTTCTCGGCGGACACAACATCCTTCCCTGTATGTGGTGCTGAGGATCGAACCCCGGCCGCACGCATGCCAGGCGAGCGCGCTACCGCTTGAGCCACATCCCCAGCCCCAGGTAACTGTCTTTCTGCATTTTATCTTATTTATTTACTTATGGCAGCGGGGATTTAACCCAGGGGCACTTAACCACTGAGACACAACCCTAGTCCTTTTTTATTTTATTTTATTTTGAGACAGGGTCTCACTAAGTTGCTTATAGACTCACTAAGTTGCTGAGACTGTCCTCCAATTTTCTATCCTCCTATCTTAGCTTCCTGAGTTGCTGGTGTGGGCCACCATGCCAGACATTAGTTTTTTGTTTTTTTTTTTTTTTTTTTTTTTTTGCCCATTTTTATTTTTTTTTATTTTTTAAAAATTTCTTACATACATGGCAATAGTGGAATGCATTACAATCATAATTATCCATTCACAACACCATTTTTCGTAACTCTGTAGGCATTAATTCTTTTTTAAATTAGCAATGCATATGAGTGCAGTCTGCCTAACAAAAAATATAAATTTAGCTGGGCATGGTGGTGCATGACTGTAATCCCAGCGATTCAGGAGGCTGAGGCAGGAGCATCATAAGTTTGACTCCAGCCTCAGTAACTAAGGGAAAGCCCTATACAACTTAGCAAGATGCTCTCTCAAAAAAAGGAGCTGGGATGTGGTTCAGTGGTTAACAATGGTTAAGCGTCCCTGGGTTCAGTCTCTAGTACCAAAAAAGAAAAAGTCTAAATTTACGCAAAGATTATTGCTTTTTTAAATTTTTCTTATATATTTTTTTTTATTTTTCTTTTTTTCCAAAGCAGGGCCTTGCTATCTTGTAATCCTCCTACATAAACCTCCTGAGTAGCTAGCAGGCTACAGGTTCATGTTCCCATTCCTAGCTTCAAAGATTATTCTTTACTTTGGTTGGTTTATTTTGGGACTATGTCACTTTTGTAGATATCATTTATCTTTATATCATTACAGAAGTGAGCTTGTTAGTTCATGTTTTCCTCATTTCCACTGTATTTATTTTACTAACATACTTGTAAAAATTGCTTTCATTTCATTTTCAACTTTGAGAGCAAAGAGCTTAACTGGGCTTTGAATTTCTTTCATCTGATAACTGCTTATACAATATTTATGTTATTTTAAACCACCATTACTTTGAATTTGTGTTTTCTCCCCAGATTTTTAATAATATGGTCTCTGTACTTAGTTCCATAAAGGTAGAATGTGGAGGAACTTATATGTGCATGTGAAATTGTCAGTGATGCAAATAATAATGAGTCTGATGAAGGGGAAAACCTGTACATCTCCTAAGTAGTTCTTTCTAGTTTTATTTAAACTTACCCCTTCTCCTTTCCCATGCTACCCTTATTTGTAAGTAAGATAAAGAGCTTGCTCAGCTCTGCCATTCAAAAGCATTTCATACTTTTCATAGCCCTTCCATCAGGAGGACTGGGTAGGGGGTGTAGGGCAGCAGATCTTGCTAGTTTTGACTCGTTCTTGAGGTTTCCAAAAAGTTTTTGAAATAACTGTCCTCATATGAAATTATATGGATGCTGTCTTTAATCATTGATAGACAGCCTTGATATGGTGAGTAATTAAAAAAATTTTAGACGTTGATGAACCTTTATTTTATTCATTTATTTATATGTGGTGCTGAGAATCGAACCCAGTGCCTCATATATGCTAGGCAAGCACTCTACCACTGAGCCACAACTCCAGCCTGCAAGTAATTTTTTTTTTTTTTTGTGGTGCTGGGGATTGAACCCAGGGTCTTGTGCATGCAAGACAAGCACTCTACCAACTGAGCTATATCTCCAGCCCCACAAGTCATTTTTTTTTAAAGCTCAAGAACTCCTCTTTTCTTTTTTACAAATTCCAATTTTATATAACAATAGAAAAATAGTGCAATGACCATTCCATATACTCTTCACCTTAATTTATCAATTGTTAATATCAACATTTTACCTTATTTACTATGGATGCATATGCATATTATTTATATATATATACACATGCAGAAACACATATATACATCCATATATGTGTGTGTACATATACATTTACACACACACACACACACACACACATATATATATATTTAATTTAAACACACACAAATATGCCTTTATTTCCTTTGTTCACTCCTTCCTGTGTTAGTTTTTCATCGATGTGACCAAAATACCTGACAAGAACAATTTAGAGGAGGAAAGTTCATTTTGAGCTCACAGTTTCAGAGATTTAGTCCATGGTGGGCTGACCCTATTGCTCTGAGGCAGAACATTATGACAGAAGGGCCTGGTGGAGGGACACTGTTCCATTCATGGCAGCCAGGAAGCAGAGAGAGCAAAGGGAAGGGGCTGCAGGAAAGGTGAACCCTTCTAGGGCACGCCCTCAGTGACCCACCTCCTCCAGCCACACACCACCTGCCTACAGTTACACTGTTAGTCCATTCAAATTAGGATGAACTGATTAGGTTACTGCTCTCATAATCTACTCATTTCACCTTTGAATGTTTCTGTGTTAACCCCAGAGCTTTTGGGGGACATCTCATATCCAAACTATAACCCTTCCTTCCTTTTTTTTTTTTTTTTGGTGGTACTAGGGATTGAACTCAAGGGTCTCATGTCTCATGCATGCTAGGCAAATGCTCTGCCATTGAGCTATTACCCTAATCCTATATAGCTTTTAAAAATATTATTTTTGGCTAGGCATAGTGGTGCCTGCCTGTAATTCCATTGGCTCAGTTGGCTGAGGCAGGAGGATTGAGAGTTCAAAGCCAGGCTTAGCAACTTAATGAGGTCCTAAAGCAACACAGTGAGACCCTGTCTCTAAATAAAATATTAAAGAAGGCTTAGGATGTGGACATGGCTCAGTGGTTAAGCACCACTGAGTTCAATCCCTGGCTCCAGATAGATAGATGTAAATACAGATATAGATATATTATTTTATGATCCCTTTAAAAGTAGACATCATGGCACATTTTTTGTTTTGTTTGTTTGTTTTTTGGTACTGAGGCTCTAGGGGAGAATGATTTCTTTGCTGCTTCCAGATTCTGGTGGCTATTGGCATTCTTTGATTTACAGCCTGCTCACTCCAATCTCTGCCTCTTCATTTACATTACCTCCTATTTTCTGCCTCTGTGTCAAGTAAGGATACTTTTCATTGGAATTAGGGACCACCTAGATAGCCCTGGATAATCTCTTCATCTCAAAATTCCTTACATCCATTAATTCCCCTTTTCCAAATAACATTCACAGGTTCTGGGGATTAATTAGGACATGAACATGTCTTTTGCAGGGCCACCATTCAGTCCAATACATCTACCTAACCATGATACAATTGTCATCATTGAGAAACATAATGTAGCCGGGCCTAGTGGTACGTGCCTGTAATCCCAGCTACTTAGTAGTCTGAGACGTAAGAAGCATAAGTTCAAAGCCAGCCTGGGCAATTAAGCGAGCCCTATCTCAAAATAAAATAATAAAATGATCTGGGATAGAGCCCAGTGGTAGAGTACCCCTGGGTTCAGTCCGCAATTATACAATGCAGATGCAATTTTATTACCTAATATGTGAGCGTTTGTCAAATGTTCCCACATATTCTCATAATGTACTTTATAGCTTTTTTTTTAAATTGGTTCGCATTTATTCCTTACCTCTCTTTTAGTTTCCTTTATTCTAGAGCAATTTCCCAACATCCTACCTTTAATTTGGATTAATTAAATTATTTCTTTTTTTAATATTTATTTTTTAGTTGTAGTTGGACACAATACACTTATTTTATTTTTATGTGGTGCTGAGGATCAAACCCAGGGCCTCGCACGTGCAAGGCGAGTGCTCTACCACTTAGCCACAACCTCAGCCCCAAATTATTTCTTTATATTTAAAAGTTAAGCATTTTTGGCAAAAAATATTACTTAAGTGGGTAGTTGTTCTTTGAGAAAGAACATGCTACAAGGTGTGGTGGTGGTTGCTTGTAATCCCAGAGACTCTAGAAGCTGAGGCAGCAAGATTGCAAGTTCGAGGCCAGCTTCAGCATTTAGCAAAGCCACTTTCTCAAAACAAAAAGTAAAGAGGGCTGGAGATATGACTCAGGGTTAAAGCACCCCTGAGTTTGATCCTCAGTACAAAATAAAAAAGAAAAAGCATGCTGGGCTTGGGGATTTAGCTCAGTGGCAGAATTGGCATAGCATGTGCAAGGTCCTGGATGGATTTGATCCCAGGCCCCTGGGAAAAGAAGAAGGAGAAGAAAGAGCATACTAAAAGTGTGATCAGCCATTTATTCAGTTCTTGATATTTCTCCTAAAATTTTCCCTGATAGCCATTTGTTCATCTACCAAACATTTGCCAGAGGTCATAAAAACTTACTGGTTCTGGCGGGGGGTGTTGCTATTCAGTAAACCACTTGACTAGCATGCATGAGGCCCTGGATTCAGGCCCCAGCTCAGCAAAAACAACAACAATAACATCAACAAACATCACCAAGTAAGTTATTTTTTGGAGTTGGAATTTCAAAGGATCATGGAATGTTAAGATCCAAGAAAACATAGAAATTGAATGGTACAGCTGGTGTTCTTTTTTTTTTTTTTTAGTTGTTGATAGACCTTTATTTATTTATTTGTTGTGCTAAAAATCGAACCCAGTGCCTCACACGTGCCAGGCAAGAATGCTACTGCTGAGCCCCAGCCCCAGCCCCAGCCTGTGTTCTTTTTTAAAAAAGTGTTAAGATATTGATGGACCTTTATTTTACTTATTTATTTATATACAGTGCTAAGAATCCAACCTAGGGCCTCACACATGCTAGGCAAGTGCTCTACCACTGAGCCACAACTCCAGCCCCCAGCTAGTGTTCTTTCATTCATTGATTCAACAAATATTTGTTAAATGTGCCTGGCAAAATCTTAGGTCATGCAGGTGAAAAAATAATCCCTATCCCTTATTATTAGGGAAAGGTGTAAGCAAGTTACAAAGGGCATACAGATAAGAGGCTCTGGCTTTGGGGTTTTGTTTATCTATTTGTTTTTGAGATGAGCAATATTTAGGCTAAGTAATAAAAAAAAAGATAGTGAACAGGAAGAGATTCTGACTGAGGGGATCTCATAAGGTAAAGCACAGAAAATAAATATAGGAAGATATTTTATTTATTTTTTTGTACTGCAATTGAACCTAGGAGTGCTTTACCACTGAGATAAATTCGCAAACTTTTTATTCTTTATTTTGAAACAGGTTCTCCCTTGCTGGGGTTATGGCTCAGTGGTAGAGCACTCACCTAGCACGTGTGAGGTACTGGGTTTGATTCTCAGCACCACATAAAAATGAAATAAAGATATTGGGTGTCCAGCTACAATTAAAAAGTAAATACTTAAAAAAAAAAGAAAGAAAGAAAAAGAAAAAGGAACAGGTTCTCCCTAAATTGCTTAGAGCCTCGCTAAATTGCTGAGGCTGGTGTCAAACTTGCAGTCCTCCTGCATCAGCCTCCCAAGTCACTGGGATTATAGGCATGTGCCACCACACCCAGCCTAGAGGATACTTTTAGAGAATAGCAAGTAATTTGGTAAATTAGAGATGCCAGTCATTTATCCTATACCAATGTCCTCTTCTTAGAAACTAGCCCTTTCTTCCCAAAGTCATTATATGGTAATATTGAATGACCATGTGCCCTCACCCAGACCTGAAATGAGCCTTTGACTAGAGTTAATGAGATTATTCTCTTGCAGGAATAAAGTAAACTGAATAGACTTTTATTATTGGTAATGATAGGCTGTGTAATTCAGGTCATCCCTGTCACAGAATGTAGATAAGCAAACTGGATGAAACATAAAAAATCATCTTCTAGGGCTGGGCTTGTGGCTCAGCAGTAGAGTGCTAGCCTAGCACATGTGAGGCCCTGGTTCTAATCTCAGCACCACATAAAAATAAATGAATAAAGGTATTGTGTCCAACTACAACTAAAAAATAAATATTAAAAAAAAAGATCATCTTCTAAAAGGTATGCTATGTGGAGCACCATAGCACACCTCTGTAATCCCAGTGATTTCGGAGGCTGAGGCAGGAGGATCGGAAGTTCGAGGCCAGCCTCAGAAAACAACAAGGCCCCAAGGGATGTAGCTCAGTGGTAAAGTAAACCTGAGTTCAATCACTAGAACCAAAACAACAATTAAATTCAAATAAATATGGATGCAGCTCAGTGGTAGAGGCTGGCCTAGCATACACGAGGCCCTGGATTTTATTCCCAGCACTGCAAAATAAATAAATAAACAAATAAATAAAGATATTGATAGGGAGGAAGTAGGTCAAGAAAAACTTTTTTTTTCTTAGTACTGGTTATTGAACCCAGGGGTGCTCTACCATTTAACAACCCTTTTTATTTTTCATCTTGAGATAGGGTCTTGCACAGTGGTCCAGGCTGGCCTCAGAATTTTTGATTCTCTTGCCTCAACCTACTGAATTGCTAGGATTACAGGAGTATACCACCACCAAAGGATAACTCTTAAGATATTGTAAATAAGACAAAATTGTAAATTGATTGTGTTACATTGTACAAAATGGTATACAAACCCTGTGGGGCAGTACACACCTATAATCCCAGCAATTTGGGAGCTGAGGCTGGAGCTTCTCAAGTTCAAGGACAGACTCAGCATCTTAGTGAGACCCTGTTTCAAAAAAAAAAAAGACTGGGTATGTAGGTAAGTGGTAAAGCACCTCTAGATTAAATCTATAGTTCCCTCCCCCTGAAAAAAGTATATACTATGAAAAACTTTAACTACCATAACTTGCTCTCATCTACAGTGTTTTCTACCCTATTGTCAGTGTTTTCAGGTTCATATGAATCCTTCTGGAAACATTCTTCAAGCAAACGTTTTATGTGTGTGTGTGTGTGTGTGCACTCTTTCACCTTCCCTCCTTTTAAACAAATATACACAAAAGGTAGCTCATTATGCATCTATTGCTGCCCATGTCCCTTCCTTTTCTACTTATCAGCATGTCTTGGAAATTGTTCCACAAATGCATACAAAAAGGTCTTCTGCTTTATTTATGGCTGCATTGTGTTGTTATATCATGATATGCCATAATATATTTATTCAATCCTTTAGTAATCTCTAATGATGAATATTTAGGTTGTTTTCAAGCTCTTGTTATTACAAACAAAACTACAAAGAATAATTTTGTACATAGGTATTTCATACATGAGACAATATATCTGTAGGATAAAATTACTTAGAAGATTTGCTGAATCAAAAGGTAAGTACAGGGGCTGGGATATAGTTCAGTGGTAGAGCACTTGCATAGCATGTGTGAGGCACTGGGTTCGATCCTTAGTACCACATAAAATAAATAAGTAAAATAAAGATATTGTGTCCATTTACAACTAAAAAAAAAGAGGTAAGTACATTTATAAGTTTGATAGATATGGTGCCAAAATGTTTCTATGTAATTTGTATCAATATCTTTCCTACCAGCAGTGATGAGGTCTATTTTACCATACAGAATAATATCAAAGTTTTTATCTCTACCCTTCTGAAAAGTGAAAAATGGTCTCTTGGGATGAGGTTGTAGCTCAGTGGTAGAGCACTTGCCTAGCATGTGTGAGACACTCTTAGTACCACATATAAATAAATAAAATAAAGTCCATCAGCAACTAAAACAGTATTGAAAAGAAAAATGATTTCTTAGTATACTTTTAATTTAATTTTAATTTCTCATATGTTGAGTGAGGTTGAATATATTCTCAAAAGTTAAAAAGCTCTTTGTATTTCCTTTTCATTGAATTGTCTCTTTTTACATTTGATTCATTTTTCTAATCAGATGTTCGTCTTTTTCTTATTCATTTGTAGGGACTGTTTTTTTTTTTTTTTAAGGAGCCAATTTTTTTTTAATCTTTATTTTTTTTTTAGTTTTTGGCGGACACAACATCTTTGTTTGTATGTGGTGCTGAGGATCGAACCTGGGCCGCACACATGCCAGGCGAGCGCGCCACCGCTTGAGCCACATCCCAGCCCCTGTAGGGACTCTTAATATATCGGGCACATTATCCCTCTGTGATATTGAGTTGCAAACATGTCTTCTCATTTTGTTAATAGTGATTTTTTTATTTTACAGAAACTTTTCCTTTTTTGTAGTATAATTTATCCAAGTTTGGGTCAGAATTAAAAGCTATCTTGACTCCAGAGATTTTGTTTGTTTGTTTGTTTGTTTGTTTAATTTCCCAGAACAGTTTTTTAAGTATGGGGAAAGAGAACTAGAGTGTACTTGCATGTTTTCAACAGAAAGGAAAAAACTGATGATGCAGGAAAGATTTGGGAAATTTTCAGGAGCAAAGTCCGTGACGAGGCTGGAGGGAATAGGATACAGATGGCATAACTGGTTTCATATAGGAATGGGGACAGTTTTTGCCTTTTCACAGGAGAAAAGAACAAAACATGGGTGCCAATAAAGAGAAATTGGTTGATTTGGTGGTTAAAGGATGAGAAAATTCCTGGTTGTCGGTATTTTTTCAATGATGTAAAAACAGATCCATTAGGTGAGAGTGCAGGGCAGGAAAAGGGTTTAAGATTTGAGGAGAAGTGAAGATTCAGAGGTTTAAGAGGCCTTTGTTGGATAGGGTATTATAACTTCTCTTCATTCCCCCCACACACTTTAGAAAAAAAAGATAGTTTAAAATTTTTATTGGTACAATGATTCAATCTGGTGGAATGACTTGGTTTCCCTTTGAAAGCTTTATCCTTGGAGAATGCTTCATGGCATTATATTTTTCTAGTAGCATCAATGACTTAGCCTCAATGTGCTATTCATGGGTTCCTAGTGGGGTGAGCTTGTTTTCAAGAAGTGTTTGGGTTCACTCTGGATGACAACTGAAAGCTTCTCCATAAATAATTCATTTTCTACACTTACCACACAGCTGCTAAAAGCTCCACAACTTGAGCTTGAGTTACTTGCCTTCTCTTTGTTCACCTGGCATTTATGTGTCCCTAAAGAGAGAATTTGATTGGATTGATTCGCCATTACTTGGTCCTGAGTGCGGCTTTTGAACACTAAACCACTGTCATTGCCTCACAGTGGCAGTTGGCTAGCCTGTATATAGTTGTTTCAGGTTTGTGTTTAAGCCACTGGTTAATCAGCAGTCATAGTAGGGGTTGTTTCATTCAAAACAGGTTCTATGAGTAATAGCCTTTGAGCAAGAAAGTACAATTTGGATCACTTTACCTAGAAGGGGACCACATACCTAGCAAGCCCAAATGGCTGCAAGGACTTTAGCCCTTCTAGTAAATTGTTCATATCATTTGTCTCTGTGATCATATTGGGACTGTAACCTAAGAAAGTAATCCTTAGGATGCAGGGTAGCAGAATGGTTAAGAACACACATGCTTGGGAATCAGACACACTGAGAATTGAATCCCTAGTGGTGGTTCAATAAGAATCTCCTAGAGTTTTCCTTGCTTCTCAAGTCATCAATCACTATACAGTGTTTTGTTTTTAAAAATATCTTCATTTGGAAATAATTCACATACCATGAAATACACTCATTTAAAGAGCACAATTTAACAATTTTAACATATTCACAGAATTGTGCAACCATCACCATAATTTTAGAACATTTTCATCCTTCAAAAAGAAACCTCCTGTTAGTCACCCACCCCTCATCCTTTCAAACCCTACACAATTACAAATATTTTTGTCTCTACTGGATTTGCCTATTCTGAACTTTTCATATAATAGGATCACATAATATGCAGTCTTTGGTCACTAGATTCTTTTTGTTTACATTTTCGGGGTTCATCCATATTTAAACAAGTATTGGTTCTTGATTTATTTTTATTGCTAAATAAATTTTCCACTAAATGGATATGTCAGTTTCGTTTTTCTATTCAGTAATTGATGAACATTTATTTAGATTGTTTATAAATAATGCTACTATGAATGTTCATGTACAATTTTTTTTTTCTTTTTCTTTTTTTGGTACTGGGGATTGAACCCAGAGGTACTTTACCACTGAGCTGCATCCCCAGCCTGTATTTTTTATTTTGAGAGACAGGATCTTGCTAAGTTGCTTTGGGCCTTGCTAAATTACTGAGGCTGGCCTTGAACTTTGATCCTACTGCCTCAGCCTCCAGAATTGCAGAGATTACAGGCATGTGCTACTTCACATGGCTCATGCACAACTTTTTGAAAACATAAATGTTTCTGTGTGACACATGTTCTCTCTCTCTCTTTTTTTTTTAATATTTATTTTTTAGTTTTCGGTGGACACATCTTTGTTTGTATGTGGTGCTGAGGATCGAATCCGGGCCGCACACATGCCCAGGCAAGCGTGCTACCACTTGAGCCACATCCCCAGCCCCACATGTTCTCTCTCTTGTGTGTATACCTAGAAATAGAATTGCTAGGCCATAAAGTAACTAGGGACGTAGCTCAGTGGTAGGGTGCTTCCTAGTATGTGTGAGCCCCTGAGTTCCATCCCCAGTACCACAAATAAATTAATTAATTAACTATTTTTTACTTTGAGGAAAAGACAAACTGTTTCCAAAACACTGTACCATTTTACATTCCCACCAGCAATGTGTGAGAGTTCCAATTTCTCCACATCCTCACCAACACTTCTTATGTCTCTCTGTCTCTCTCTCTTTTTCTTTTGTGGTACTGAAGATGGAACCCAGGCCTCCTGTGTGCTAGACAAGCACTCTACCACTGAGCTATACCCCCCAGCTCTATTATCTGTCTTTTTGAGGATAGCCGTAAGAATAGGTGTGAAGTGGTATTCGCATTTCTAGTTTGGCTAATGATGTTAGACAATTTTTATATGTTCACTGGCCATTTACATATCTTCTTTGGAGTAATGTCTATTCAAATCTTTTGCCTATTTGATTTTTTTAATATTTATTTTTTAGCTTTTTAGGTGGATACAATATCTTTATTTTATATTTATGTGGTGCTGAGGATCAAACCCAGTGCCTCATGCATGGTAGGCGAGCACTCTACCATTCAGCCACAACCCAAGCCCCTGCCTATTTGATTCTTAATTCATTTTATGTATGTATGTATGTATTTGAGATGGGGTCTCACAGGGTTGCCCAGGTTGGCCTTGAACTGGCTCAAGCAATCATCTTGCCTCTGCCTCACAAGTAGCTGGAAATACAGAAGTGTGCCACCATTCTTGATGGTATCATTTGCAGCACAATGTTTTTAATTTCGTTGTAGTTCAATTTATCTATTTTTTTTCCTACGTTGCTAGTCTGCTAATGTTTGGAATTACTCTTTTCCATATCTCTCCTGGATCTATCCCAATTGGTTTTGTCCTTGCCATTACACTGCACTTGTTCTGGTAAAGTCACCAGCTACCTTCATATTGATAACCAATGGTCAAGACTCAGCCTTCAGCCTTACTTGACAAGTTCTCAGTCCCTTCTTGAAATATTACCTTTCTTTAGTAGCATTCTGGGATGCTACATTCTCTTGGTTTTCCTCCCTGCCCCACTCACTAGTTGCTTCCTTTCAGACGAGAACCGGCACATTTAGGGTGGTATGGCTGTAGATTAGTTGCTTCCTTTTAGTCTCCCTTGCTCAGTCCTCCTTGCCTCTCTGATGGTTAACTATGGGAGTGTACCAAGATTCAGCACTTGAATTTGTTTATATTCTCTATACTCGATATATTGGTGATTTTGTCTAGGCTGGTGGCTTTAAATATCATCTATGTGCTGGCAACTCCCTAATTTATATCTCTGATCCTAACTCTCTGACTAAAATATTCTTCCCCCAGGTATCTGTGCTGTGTACTTACTCCCTGCTATGAACTGAACTGTATTCCCCCTGATTCACATGTTGAAACCCTAAGTCACAGTAAAGTCTCGTATTTTTTTTTAAAGCAATTAGGTTTAATGAGGTCATGCGAGTAAGGTCCTGATCCAAGAGGATTCATGCCCATATAAAAAGACACAGAAGGACTGGGGATATGGCTCAGTGGTGGAGTGCCAGCCTAGCATTCATCTAAGCCCTGGGTTTGATTCCCAGAACTGCAAAACAGCAACAACAAAAAGCCCCAGAAGGTGCAGAAGTGAAAAAATGGGGAAGGGAGACACAAGAGACCTTTTGCTCTCTTTCTGTCTCTCCACACACATTTGCACTGAGGAAAGGCATGTGAGCACACAGTGATAAGGCACTGTCTGCAAACCAAGAAGAACTCTCACTAGAACCTGACCAGTGTTACACTGATATTAGATTTTCGACCTCTAGAACTATGAGAAAATTTGTCTCTATTGTTTAAGTGAATTAACATATGGTATTTTGTTATGATAGCCCAAATCAATTGATGCACTCACCACTTTATTCAGGTTTTTGCTCTTCCTATTGAGGTATTTCCTCGTTATACCATTTAAAATTATAATTCTGCCTTACCCTGATATTCCCCATTCCTCTTACCTGACTTATTTTTCTCCACTGAAAATATAAGTCTTTTACTTATA
Organism: Marmota monax; assembly: GCF_021218885.2. Lineage (NCBI taxonomy): Eukaryota > Metazoa > Chordata > Mammalia > Rodentia > Sciuridae > Marmota > Marmota monax. The sequence goes on along the minus strand of NW_026694432.1, from coordinate 20,629,280 downwards.
TTTTAATTACTTTTTTATTTTTCATTTTTAAAAATATTTATTTTTTAGTTATAGTTGAACACAATATCTTTATTCTATTTATTTATTTATATGTGGTGCTGAGGATCCAACCCAGTGCCTCAAATATGCCAGGCAAGTACTCTACCACTGAGCCACAAACCCAGCCTTCATATTTTAATTACTTTTTGTTGTCTATCTCCCACTGCTAAAATCCTGGTTTCTTAGGGTAGACTTCTGTCCTCTTTGTTCATCACTATATACCTAACTCCTAGAATAGTGCCAAGCAAATTGTAGGCCCTCAAAAAATATGTTGAATGAATGATTGCCATTGCGGCCTGACAATCTGTAAAGAAATTTAATACGTTATTTGGATATACTGAAATCACCTACTTCTGTGAAAGACTTCTGGGCAGCAATCTTGCTTCTTAGAAGATGTTAAGATTGTTGCCTGCTTTATCAGTTAGTAGAGATCCTTCCCTCATGACAATTGCAATTCAGGGCTCTCAGTGAACAAGTCACAATTTGGAGCTGAGATGCTTTGAATATCAACATCATATAAACAGAACCTAGTCTTTAGAGCACCAAATGAGAATGTTCATTCAAACACAATGGCCATGGTGGTGGCTCCTGTGACTCTGTGTTAGAAGTTCCACTTCAAACTGTGTGGTCCATAGCTGGCATTATTGTGCTTTTCCCTTTGGGACTTTATATGATCTGAATAAAAAATGTTTGAATGTAGGAGCACCTTCAGAGGTGGGCTTAAATTTTGTTCTAGGATCTGTGTTCCATGCTAGTCATATTTTGGCAATTTAAAGTAGATTCATTTTTGTTATTGCTTTATAACAATTATTTTCATATGATATGTGAAGGTCATCAACCAATCAGAAAGACCACCTCTGAGGCAGCATGGGGTGCACAGAATCCCAGCTACTTGGAAGGCTGAAGCAAGAGGATCACAACCTGGCAACCTGGGTAACTTAGCCAGGACCTGTCTAAATAAATAAATAGATCTGGGGATGTACTCTACTCAGTAGTAGAGTACCCCTGGATTCAATCCCGAGTACAGCAAAAACCAACCAACCAACCAACCAGTGAAAGATATTCTTTCAATATTTTAATGATGGAACTCTATGTGGATGTATTAGTACGAATTAGTTAATTTTAATAGTTGCTGCAATAGGAATTAGAAGTAATAGGAGAAAATTAACCGATTCAATTCTAAGTCATCCCTAACTCAAAGGATACTCTTGTCAGTTTTAATTAGTATGTATACTTATTATATAATCTGTATACGCAGTTTTGGTTGAAAATCAGAAGAAATAAATCATGATTGATATGTTCTAATGTTACCTGATGTTTTGATGGATTTTCTTTTCTTGAGAATGATTTTAACAGTTTTCTTATAAATTTGTACACTAGCATAAAGTAAAAACTAATTTCAAGACAAGTGTCTGCTGACTTGTTGATACCACAATAATGGTATTTGGATTCATAGACATTTATGAGTATTACTATACATATACAGTTTAGAAGCATTTTTTCTTTCCACTTTTCAGTTCCATATATCATGAATCTTCTAAATTATCTGTTTTCTGTATATTTTGAGTGGCATTCTCTGTCAAGGGAGGCCTTCTAACTTGTAGAATCTAAACCTGATATCTTTGGATTTCCTGTTCAATGTGAACAGGGATTGGTTCATTGCTGGATCTGTGAGTCTTAAGGATGTAAACTTCCTGTGTTTTCTAATTGCCAAACTGGAATGATAGTTGGACGAGAGAAGCTACTTTCCTTCCTCTGATCTATTGCCTCCTCTGTAGAACCTCTATTTAAATTTGGTTTTTGGTTTGTTAAGAGATGTTATTAAGTGGGTCTTATTTCAGTTCAGTGTAATTGATGATACCATAACAAAACAACAAATTCCCCAAAATGCAATATTTAATGAGATGGCATTACTGGGTTTTGTTTATTTGTTTTGAAATAGCATAAATTTAAGACCAAATTGTTTCAGGGAAAGCCCATCTTTAGTCATTTCACAAATCAATCCCCTCTCCTAATTTATCACTGAGTAAGAATTTATTGAACACCCTTTGTGATGGGAAATTGCAAATGCTGGAAATACAAAGGTAATAAGCTAAGGTCTTGCCCTGAAAGAGTTCACACACTGACCACTAGTGTTATTGTTATTTGGTGTGATAAAAACTACAAAGGAGGCACATAAATGTGTTAATACCATATGAAGAATGATTTGGGAAAGACCCCATTATATGTTTCAGGGATACAAAATGTTGGTAGCAAATTACTCTTAGATTTAGGATTCTTTGTTATTAGATATTTGCTGAAATATATTTGAATCCCTCCTGAATGCTGGGAGTTGTGCTTGACTAAGAATGAGATGTGGTCTTTGCTACAATGAAGGAGACAGACATTTAAGTAATATAGATTTTTTTTTGTGTGTGTCATTGGGGATTGAACTCAGGGGTGCTCTTCCACTGAACTATGTACCTAGCCTGTTGTGCCTCAAACTTGTGATCCTCCTGCCTCCCTCTCCTGAGTCACTGGGATTACAGGTGTGTGTCACTGTAATTGGCTAGATGTTTTTCTTTAATACTTATTTTTTTAGTTGTAGTTGTATACAATATCTTTTTATTTTGTTTTATTTATTTATTTTTATGTGGTGCTGAGGATCGAACCCAGGGCCTTGCACATACTAAGTGAGCACTCTACTGCTGAGCCCCAATCCCAGCACCCTGGCTAGATATTTTAAATGTTAAGAAAAGAATAAAGTATACTGAAAGACATCAGGGAATTTAAATGAAGGAAAGCCATTTAACATATTGTATTCTATAAAACAAATTCTTCCCAAAATTTTCCATCTTAAGATAATAATAAGCTTTTTATTATCTCACATAGCTTCTATGGATCAGTTCAGAAATGTCCAAGTAGTTTGGCTTTGAGACAACATCACTAAGTTATAGTGAAATGTCTGAAGCTGACTGAGGGAAAAGAACCAGTTCTAGGCTGACTCACTCTCAGGGATGGAGTAGGGGGCCTCGATTGTTCACCCTCTTCGTAGATTTGCCTGACACATGTTTTCAAGATGTAATAGCTAGTTTCCCCCAGCGGGTATGTGATCCAAGAAAGAACAAGGCAGAAACACTGATGTCTGTTATGATCAGTCTCAGATGTCATACACCTTTATTTCTACAACACCCTTTAAGTTACATAGCCTTATTTACTGAAGAAGGGGTAAGTGAGTACCAGGAGTGAAAATCATTGGGTGCCATCTTAGAAAATTATTCCATGAATCTTCAAAAGCAAGTTTGCTGCCAGGTGGTACATGCCTGTAATCCCCGCAGCTTAGAAAGCTGAGACAGGAGGATCCTGAGTTCAAAGCCAGCCTCAGCAACAGTGAGGCGCTAAGCAACTGAGACCCTGTCTCTAAATAAAAGACAAAATAGGGCTGGGGACGTGGCTCAGTGGCCGAGTGCCCTGAGTTCAATCCCTGGTACCCTTCCCCCTCAAAAAAAAAAAAAAAAGCAAGTTTGCTGAGGTCATGCCTTTTAGAAAAGCCCAACGTAGCCATGTTATAAACAGCATCTGATTGTGTTATAGGGGATGATCATATTTAATTGCATAGCAGTGGAGGATTTGCACAATCCTGTTTTCTGCTTAATCAGTATCTTACTCCTTCCTACCTTTCTTTTTTTCTTTTTCATTTTTTTAAATAATTTTTTTAGTTCTAGTTGGATACAATGCCTTTATTTATTTTTATGTGGTGCTGAGGATCGAACCCAGCGCCTCGCACGTGCTAGACGAGCACTCTAACCCCTGAGCCACAACCCCAGCCCCTCTTTTTCATTTTTTGAGACAGGGTCTTCCTGTATTAACAAAACTGGCCCAGAACTTAACAATTCTCCCACTTCAGCCTCCCGAGTCACTGGGATCACAGGCATATGCCACATCACCTGGTCACTTGCTATCTTTCTTTCCTGCTTACTTCCAGAAATGTTTATAGAATACCTATTAGGAGCTCAGATTTGTTTAGTTCAGAGACATGTAAGGACACCAACACCTATCCTCAAGGTGCTTATATTCTGGTGGAGGGAAACTTAACAGAAACAAATATGATAATGAAGACATGAATAATTAGACTAGAAAAGAAATATCTAAGTAGAACAAGAGTCAGCACACTGAGCCATAGGCAAAATTTAGCCTATGCCCTGTTCTTATAAATTATGTTCTATTGCAGCAGAGCCACTCCAGTGGTGTATGGCTGCTTGTGCACTACGTCAGCGGAGTTAAGTCTTTGGGACAGAGACCTTATGTAGCACTCTTATGTCTCTGGGTCTATAAAGCCTCCAGTATTTCCTATCTGGTTCTTCAGAACAGAAGATCTGCTGACCTCAAGTTTGGCAGAATTAGAGACTGCTTCCTAAAGAGGTGATATTGGAGATGAGATGTGGGGAGACAGAAGATCAGATCACCTGAGGTAGAAGCAACCTGAGAAGAGGTGTGAAGGGATGTGTCAGTAACATCCTGCAAAAGAAGCATTTATTGGAGCAGAAACTATGCCGGGTTAACCCCACTCAATCACTGCAGTTCAGGAACAAAAGCAGCAACACTAAGAGGAAACACAAGACTCCGTGTAGACACAGAGCTCATGGTCCACATCCCCATTCTCCCTCCTCCTCACACAAAGACCCAAAGCAAAACTTTAATTGGTGAGTTGTTGCCCTTTGTAAACTTTTAGTTAACTGAGTAGTGACCACAGCAGACTTTTGATAACAACTTTGATGGGGTGGCAGTTTTGAAGTAAGGAGAACCCCTCAAATCCAAAGTCTGTTTACCACAAGGAAGATGAGCTGTTTTATGTCTTCTGGGTAAAAAGGTAGTTGGGTACAGAAGGCCAACTATCAAAACACTACAAATCTGAAAATTTAGAAGAAGAAAAAATAAAAAGTATTAAAAAAATAAACAAACACTCAAAATTAAAATAGAAACAACAAAAAGAAGAATCAGGGAACTGTATAGAAGCATTTGGGGTAGTAGCTGAAGATATATACATGTAATTAATTAGAACATAGAACTAACCTAAGTCACAATCAGAAAATGAAAGGAAGAATATGAATTAATTGAGGCAAAGCCAAATTGGCATGTTTGTCACAATTAAAAAGGGAAGAAAAAACAAAAAATTAAAGACTTCAAAAAGCTGTGATAGCCGGGCGTGGTGGCACATGCCTGTAATCCTAGCTGCTTCAGAGGCTGAGACAGGAAGATGGAGAGTTCAAAGCCAGCCTCAGCAAAAGTGAGGCGCTAAGCAACTCAGTGAGACCCTTTTTCTAAATCAAATACAAAATAGGTCTGGGGATGTGGCTCAGTGGTTTAGTGCCCCTGAGTTTAATCCCTGGTACCCCCCAAAAAAACCCAAACCAAACCAAACCAACCAACCAACCAACAAACAAAAACTTCTGTAACCTGGGAGCGGTGGCACACACATGTAATCCCAGCAGCTCTGGCGGCTGAGGCAGGAGGATTGTGAGTTCAAAGTCAGCCCTAGCAATTTAATAAGATCCTGTCTTAAAATAAAAAATAAAAAAGGGCTGGGGATGTGATTCAGTAATTGAGCACCCCTGGATTAAATCGCCACTACCAGGAAAAAAAAAAAGCTGCTGTAGGAGTTGGGCATGGGGTGCATACTTGTAAACTCAGCAACTTGAAAGGTTGAGGCAAAAAGATCCCAAGTTTGAGGTCAGCCTGGGCAACTTAGCAAGACTCAAAATAAAAAGTAGAAGGGGCTGGGGATGTGGTTTGATGGTTAAGAGCCCCTGGGTTCAATCCCTGGTACAAAAAACCAAAAAAACAGAAAAAAAAAAAAACTGTTGTAAGTATTAATAAGAACTCAGGAAACTGCAGTTCTCACAGTCACTTATTCCTTAGGGGGATGTCTTCTCTGATCAAGTCATCTCATGCATCTTCCCAGAAGATCCTTGTCCCACTAAAGCCAAGTAGACCCATCTTCCTATCTTCCAATCACAGGTATTTGAGAAAACTACTAAGACTTTTTTTGTGTGTATGTGGTACTAGGGATGAAACCCAGGGATGCTCTGCCACTGAGCTATACCACCAGCCCTTTTTATTTTTATTTTAAGTCAGGTGCTCACTAAGTTGTCCAGGCTGTTCTCCAATTTGTGACCCTCCTGCCTCAGCCTCCTGAGTTACAGGAATTACAGGCATATACCACCATGCTGGTGTTCTGTTGTTGTTGTTGTTGGGGATGGGGAATCAAACTTACGGCCTTCCACAAGCTAGGCAAGCATTCTACCACAGGGCTACATCCCCAGTCCCCTAAGACTTCTGATTGAACTAATGTTTTTTTTTTTGTGTGTGTGTGTGTATGGAGGGAGACCAGGAATTGAACTCAGGAGCACTCAACCACTGAGCCATATCCCCAGCCCTATTTTATATTTTATTTAGAGACAGGGTCTCACTGAGTTGCTTAGCACCTTGCTTTTGCTGAGGCTGGCTTTGAACTCATGATCCTCCTAACTCAGCCTCCTGAGCTGCTGGGATTACAGGCGTGTGCCACCAGGCCTGGCTTGTATTTGTTCTTATTGAAGTCTCAACTCTATATTTCATCAAGTGGATATTTATTTGCCTTTATATTTTGAATGGAGCTGTTCATATACTTGCTGGTCTAATATTTGGTCATTTGGCTTTCATCAAGTGACTATAAAGCTCCTCTTATGGAACCTAACTAGGCTTTAAACTGCTTGGCCTTTGGGCCAGTTGACTATTGTAAGTCATTCCTACCTGCTTCCTCAGGGGGGAGATTCTAGCCCCTGAGAAAACCACTTCTACTTTATCTTCTAACAATAATTGCTGATTACAGATACAATTGGTTGACTACATTTATTACCAAAAGGTCCATGGTCAAGTTGGCCATAGTTGCTAGAAGACATGCTGAATAGCCTCTTATTATGGCTCAGCAATAGTATAATAAAGGTGCCATAAAGAAGAATGAAATTATGGCATTTGTCGACAAATGGATGGATCTGAAGATTATCATGCTAAGTGAAATAAGCCAATCCCTAAAAACCAAAGGCTGAATGAATGTTCTCTCTGATATGTGATGCTAACACACAATAAGGGGAGGGGATAGAAGTTCACTGGATTAGCCAAAGGGGGATAAAAGGAAGGGAGAAGGAATGGGAATAGGAAAGAATATAGAATGAATCAGATGTAACTTTCCTATGTTGATATATGAATACACAACCAGTGTAACTCCACATCATGCACACCACAAAAATGGGATCCTAATTAGAATAAGTTATACTTCATGTACGTATAATATGTCAAAATATATTATACTGGCTTGTATATCTAAAAAGAACAAGTAAAAAAAATATAGGGGCTGGAGTTGTAGCTCAGTGGTAGAGTACTTGCCTCTCAAGTGTGAGGCACTGGCTTCGAGCCTAGCACCATATAAAAATAAATAAAGGCATTGAGTCCATCCTATATATATATGGCAACCTGGCTTGATGACAAGAATGCAGACTTTGAGAGTAGCTCTGTCTGGGTATTAGAAGGAGGGAAATAGGGAGATGGGTACTCCCAGTCCTTCTATTCTTTTCATTTATCTAGGGGCAACTGGATCCTCTATTTCTCCTTCCTGTCAACATGCAAGCACCTATAAGTGCCTTGCCTACTCCCATCTGACTGCTGCTACTCCCTCTAACAAGGCAAAGCAACAATATGAAAGGAACTTCTTGCTTGAGTAGGTGGACATTCTCCAGAACTACTCCCTTCTAGATTGTTATATGAGATACAAACTTTTTTTTTTTTTTTTTACATTTGAAACAATAAAAAAGGGCTGGGGATGTAGCTCAGTTGGTAGAGTGCTGGCCTTGTAAGCACAAGGCCCTGGGTTCAATCCCCAGCTCCACTAAATAAATAAATAAACAAACAAACAAAAATCCAGATTTTGGATTTGAATCTCAGGTATTTGACTTAATGGTCTACTGACTGATTAAATTACTTAATGTCTATGAGTCTGAATTAGGGTTGTTATATACTTTGCGGTACTACTTTAAGTACAGGAAAGAAAATATGAACACCTAGCATACATTGGATACTTCTTTCTTTTCTTTTTCTTTTTTTTTTTTTTTAAGTACTGAGGATTGAACCCAGGAGAGCTCTACCACATCTACATCTCCAAACCCTTTTCATTTTATTTTGAGATAGGGTCTCACTAAGTTGCTCAGACTGGCCTTGAATTTAATGATCCTCCTGCCTCAGACCCTCAAGTATTGTATTTTATTTAGAGACAGGGTCTCGCTTAGTTGCTTCATGCTTCACTTTTTGCTGAGGCTGGCTTTGAAGTCCCGATCCTCCTACCTCAGCCTCTGGAGCCACTGGGATTATAGGCTTGTGCCATGGTGCTGGGTTTGAACCTCAATTTTAAATGGTGATTGTTATGACTTAGAAATTGAATACATTGGTTTTAGTTTAAAAACTCCAACTTGAAAGCCTTCTTTTCCTACAGAAAACAAAACAAAAACATTGCATTTGGAAGACTCCCTGCAATCTATAAGAAAATCTTTAAGTTTTACCAGGTTTCTAAGTTATTTAGATTTTTCTTTATGCCTTATTGGAAGGACTAGTGGTTTGAAATTTGGAATCAGGAGAAACTAAAAAGAATAGTTTAGAAATAAAGGAGAAATTTTGATGGAAACAATTACTTCTGACTGAATTGTGTTAGCAGAAAAGATAGAAAAACATCTTAGTTTTCTAGAGAAGGTAATTTATCCAAAAATCTAGGGCATCAGCAGTAGAATTGAAACTACTGGAGCAAGTGAAAGAGACCATTGAATTGCCTTTGAAAAGCTAATACTATTATTTCCTTCTAGGAAAGACCCTCAGATTCAAAATCTATTTGCTTTTACTTTACATACAATGCTACTACTTTGGTTATCTGACTTCCTCGGACACAGATTAGGAAGAGGACTGCTAAAACCAGACACCCAGGAAGTAGTGATTAATCTAATACTTAATAAAGGGAGGGGGAAAAGTTATTAGGATATAAAAGAACTCAAAACCTTACCAGCCTTGCATCCATGTTGTGTACAGCAAAAAAAATCTAGCATATATTAATATTTTTCAAAGATGCGTAAGTTTGTAATCTAGCTCTGAATGTAAGAGATTAAATTATTCTTGCTATACATTTCAAGAAGCCAAAGATCTATCTTATTTAAAGCAATATTTCATTAACGGCATATTTTTAAACTCTTGTACCTAAAGTGATTAATTTCAATTATTTAGAAAATAAATTCAGGCTTTTCACAATCTCCAAAGGTGTTAGACAAATGAAGCTTTACTAAATTGTAATAGCAAAGTCAAGAATAAATACACACCTGTTTACATTGACAGGTCTTCTAAATGTGTCTTTAGATCTGGTTTGTTGCTTTGACCCCCAAGCAAGAGATAATAAATAATGCATTCCTCTACAAAGTGACTAACAGTAAAAGTTTAACTAGCCTCTGTTGATATGCCCAGCCCTGTGGAAGACAAAAGGAGTAGAAAACAGGGAAGACCTGTCACACTTTGCTCTTGAGTTCCCAGGGATTAAGGAACAACCATGTAAATGTAAACTGTTCGTATTTCTAAATAACATAAAAATACACAAGTTAACAAAAATTCTATATAAAAAACATTTCATAGCAATGTTTAAGAATTCAGAGCTGGGTGTGCTGGTCTAGGCCTGTAATCCCAGTGACTTGGGAAGCTGAGGCAGGAGGATCACAAGTTCAAAGTCAGCCTCAGCAACTTAATGAGGCCTTAAACAATTTAGCAAGACCCTACCTCAAAATAAAACACAAAAGGGCTGGGGATGCAGCTCTGTGGTTAAGCACCCCTGAGATCAATCCCTGATACCCAAAACAAACAAATAAACAAAAAAGAATTCAGGTGGATTGCAGAGTTCAAGGCCAGCCTCAGCAATTTAGTGAGGCCATAAGCAAGTTAGCAAGACCCTGTCTCAAAATTAGAAATAAAAAGGACTGGGGATGATGTATTTAGCTCAATGGTAAAGCTCTCCTGAGTTCAATCCCCATTATTAAAAAAAAAAAAAAATGAAGGAAAAGAAAGAAAAAAAATAAATCAATGGATCAATGGTACCATGCATTAAATGCTATGTTTCTCAGGCTTCATAAGAATACTTCTGTGGCTCTCAGGAAGTTATTCAAAGGTTAAATAAGATAAAGGCAGAAGGCTACCATCCAGGATCATCTGAGTCTCTCTGATTTTCTTCCTTGGTGTTCAAGATAGGAAGGTCTTTCTTGCCTGTTTCACTCAGAAACAGCCATCAAGATACACTGAGGGAAATCAACCCAGCATCCCACAAGTCTATAAGAAATGCAATTTAGCAATATATTGCCTGCCCAGAAGCTAAATCCCATGGAAGCTAGAATCTTCTCTGCAGAGGACTGGCATGCAGTAGTAGTATTCAAACTTTACTTGAATGAATATGACAGAGGGACAGTGAGAGTTTAAGGCAGATAAGTACCTGGAGCCTTCATTTGGAAAGTCCCTCCCAGGAATAAGGAATAAAGGAGCTACTCAGGGAGTTCATGGTAGTGGATGATAATCCGTAATCTCTATGCCCCAAATTAATTGAGAAGTTCTCAAATCCCAGCATGAGCATTTAGGGACAGTGTATTTGTTATTATGCTAGTTTTTTTTGGGGGGGGGAGGGCACTCATAATTCAAATATGTTTCATAATAAAAATTTGGCTTTGAATAGCTTCCGAGACAAGGTCTCACTGAGTTGCTTAGCTCCTCGCCATTGCTGAGGCTGGCTTTGAACTTGGGATCCTCCTGGTGGGCCACAGCTCCCAGCAAGGAAGAACATCTTGATTTTGAATAACAGAAAAACTTTTTCTTATTTTGCTGTTCAGTATGGCAGAATATTTAGACAAACTGTGTGTGTGTGTGTGTGTGTGTGTGTGTTGTACTAGGGATTGAACAGAGGGGCATTTAACCACTGAGCCACATCTCCAGCCCTTTTTATATTTTATTTAGATTCATGGTCTTGCTATCTTGATGAGGCTGGCTTTGAATTCACGATCCTTGTGCCTCAGCCTCCCCAGTCTCTAGGATTACAGGGTGCACCACTGCGCCTGGCATGTGTGTATTTTAATAGAAGTAACTTAAGTGTACCTGGTGACCAAATACACTACTGCTGGGCTCCTGGAAGTGGCAAAAGAAGACAATCCAGGTGAATCGGAAATATGTTTAGGTTCCCTGTTCTGTGAAGAATAACAGGGAAATGAAAGTGAACTGAGGAGAGGAAGAGAAATGGGAGCTAAAGAAACAGCCCAGAGAATCAGAAAGAGAGATCATAAGATCCTGCTCCCCTCTACCACATGGGCATTCGCACTTGCTCCCTTTTCTGCCTCTTGGTTGTTTTGCAGGTACCAGAAGTGAATTCCCTCACAGTACTCCCTCGACCTCTCCTGGTCACACTGTGTCATGAGTCACAACCTTGATTGCTGTGAGAACAGCCAAGAGCAGGGCTCTCAGAGAGGAATAGAGTGCCGTATCCAGTGTCCACTACTTCAAGAAATGGGCATAAGGTGGCAGCACTAGTAGTGCCTGCAGGTGTCTTGGAAAGGAAGCTTGGCCAACGGCCAGCTACACTTGAGCTGCTAAGTCCCAGGGAGAAGATGGGAAAAGAGAACTCTACCAAAGATGTCCTTATAGGGTAATTAGTAATAGAAGGAGAAAGACTTCTCTTAGGTGAATGATGGCACTCAGGAGCCCCCTTGGGAAGAATAGGTGATGAGGTTACATTGCTCCTGACACCCAAACACCTATTGAGAGAATATTGCCATCTGTGACTGGTGAACAATATGGATAAACCTTGAAAACATTATGCTAAGGGAAAGCAGCCAAAAAAAAAAAAAAAAGAAAGAAAAAGAAAAAAAAAAGAACAGATATTGTGGTCTGGGGCTAGAGCTCAGTGGTACAGCACTTCCTAGCATGCTTGAGGCAGGCCTGGGTTCAATCCAAAGTACTATTAAAAAATAAAAGAAAGAATTAAACATTCAGTTATTTAGTTAAAAATCAATCAGAGAGGAAAGGTTATAAAGTGAGAGCATTCTTGCCATACCCTCCCTTCTTAGTTCTACAAATGTTCATGGCTTTAACAACGATGAGAGGCATCCTTCCCTGTTCCTGGAATCACCCTTCCCTAAGACAGTGTTTCTCAAATTTTAATTTGAATACAAATCACCTAAAGATCTTGTTAAAGTGCAAGGTGGGACCTGAGCTCCAGAAGTGCACTGAGAATAAAAAGAATACCAAGTTCTTTTTGTTTTGAGACAGGGTCTCACTAAGTTGCTTAGGTTCTGGTTAAGTTGCTGAGGCTGGTACCGATCTTGCAAACATCCTGCTCGGGCCTCCCAAGTTGCTAGGGAGCTTGTGCATTTCTAAGAAGCTCCAAGGAGATGCTTGTATTTCTAGGCTTGGATCATACTTTTTTTTTGTTGTAGGGGGTGGGGAGGATAACTGGGAATTGAACCCAGGGGCACTCTACCACTGAGCTACATCCCTACCCCTTTTATTTATTTATTTATTTATTTATTATTTATTTTTTAATTTTGAGGCAGGATCTCACTAAGTTGCTGAGGGTCTCACTGAATTTCTGAGGCTGGCCTTGAACTGGTGATTATCCTGCTTCACCCTATGAAGAAACTGGAATTATAAGGAATACCACTGTATCAGGAAGGATTTAGAATTTCTTAGAGAGTTGAGTTTAAATCCTGACTATCATTTAGCAGTGTATGACCTTGGAATACTTAATGTACCTGAGCCTTGGTTTCTTCGCTTATCGAATAGGGATGATAACACCTATTTTAGTGGATTTGTGCAACTTTTAGATACAATATGATATACCATAATGGTGACTTGTAAGATAGCTATTATTATTGTCATCAAATTTGTGTGAGTTGGGTGTGATAGTGCACTCCTGTAATCCCAGAAACTCAGGAAGCTGAGGTAGGAGGATCACAAGTTTGAGGCCAACCTGGGCAACTTAGTGAAGTCCTATCACAAAATAAAATAAAAATGTTTGGGATATGGCTTGGTGATAGAGACCTTCTGAGTTCAATATTCAGTACCAAAAAAACAAAAAACAAACAAACAAAAAAAACATTGTGTGAGATGGGGAATCTATCTTACTTTCCTTTTCATGTATACCTCTTTATTCTGTATTTTTTGCTAAATCTTCTGTAGCTTGAAATTTTGATGGTGTAGGAGATGTTTATTTGCCTAAGGTTTTTTGTTTGTTTGTGTTTTTGGTTTTTTTTTTGGACTGGGGTGTAGCTCAGTAGGATAAGGTTCATCTAACATGCACAGAGTCCTGGATTCAATCCCCAGCACTGGGGGAAAAAAAAGAAGAAAGATTTTTTTTTTCCCTCTATCAATTTAAAGTAGGCATTACTAGGCAGGCACTCTACCATTGAGCCACAACCCCAGCTCAGGGCCTGGGAGATACTTGGACTGCAACTCTAGGTGAGCACATCCATGCAACTTGCTCTCCCTGTTTAGAGCTCTAATAAAATCCATAGAGAATAAATAAAGATATAGATATATATGTATATTTTTGCGGGTACCAGGGATTGAACTCAGGGGTACTCAACCACTGAGCCACATCTCCAGCCCTATTTTACATTTTATTTAGAGACAGGGTCTCACTGAGTTGTTTAGCACCTCACTTTTGCTGAGGTTGATTTTGAACTCGAGATCCTCCTGCCTCAGCCTCAGCTGGGATTACAGGTGTGCACCACCATGCTCATCGAGAATGTAATTTTTGATACATAGATGTGTGCTTCCTTTTGTTTGGATTGGTTTTAATATTAAGGGATTCAAAATAAATCCCAGGATGTTCAATGAGAATTTTAGTCTCTCTGAAAACAACAACAACAACAAAAAACATTCCCGCCCCCCAAGAATCCCACTCATTCTAGACAGGTGCTGTACTACTGAGCCACATCCCCGGCCTGGTCTCTCTGATTTTTAAGTGTGAAGCTGAAGTAATTCAAAAAAAGTGATTTTAATTTTTGTTGTATATTCTTTCACACTGAGTTATTTCATTGTGTCTTAGGGCCTCTGGTGTTTTCTTTTTCCTATACAGGTATAGCAGACAAGTACCCTTAACGGCTGGCCCTTGGGGAAGTCTACAGAGTGAGGCAATTTGGAAAACCCTGTTTGGGAACTGAGCTGCTCCTCAATTGCTCCCCATAGAAGAGGAATTCCTCCTGCTGCTCTACAGCAAATGTGAGGACTGGGCTTCCTTTTTTTTTTTTTTTTTTCCTTTTGGTAAATATTTTAGATGTAGATAGACACAATACCTTTATTTTATTTAATTTATTTTTATATGGTGCTGAGGATCAAACCCAGTGCCTCAGACGTGCTAAGCATGTGCTCTACCACTGAGCCACAACTCAGCCCAAGCCATGGGAGATACCTGGACTGCAGCTCTAGGTAAGCATATCCATGCAACTTGCTCTCCCTGGAACACCTGGGTACTCTCTGAGTGTGACAGAGACAGAAGCAAGGGGCTGCCCGATTTGTTTGTTTTCTGTATTTATATTCTCAGTTTTCAAGCCAACTTTATTCTCTTTGGTTTTACTGATGTCTGGAAGAAAATGTGGCAAATACTAGTTGTCACAGACAAGTTTCTTCCTTTAAAAATATTTTTTTACACTTTTATAAATTTAACCTCTTGCCAACATCTTTCTATCACTGAGTACTCAACATTACCCATTGTAATGCTGTATGGAGAACAGCGTATGAAGGCTTAAGCAGTGTGGAGACTTCTCTATTTGTTTTTTAAATTATAGATGAATTGAATGCTGTTAACTGGTAAATGTTAAGAGTTTAAGGCAAATATCACTCCAATTTTTATAAATACTGAGATGGAAAATTGGCTTCAGAGATGCAATTAAAAAAACTTTTTTAAATAGAGAATTCTGTTGAATACATATTTTCAAAATTTAAAAAGAAAACCAGGGGTTCTACATATGTATTGCAGCTTCAAACATTTAGGATCTCCTGGGTCAACTGTTCTGCTTTGTGTTGCTGCTAGCTGAGGTGTTCAAAGAGGCTGAATGGGAGGAACCAACCGACTGAGAGGGACAGCCACCCATTCATGGAGTGAGGAAGTACTGGCTGCTGTCTGGGACTTCCCAGGTCACTAATTTTGAAACCAACCCAACACTAAACCCAATCTAAAGATCAAATTCTAGTCTTTCAATGGCAAGGGTAAAAAGGTTGGAAAATTATTTGTTTCTCCCTTTAGCACCAGAATTCTGTCAGAGGGTGACATTCGGATGGACTCCACGTCAGGCTTGCTCTTTGCTTTCTCATCTGTCCAATTAAGGACATTATTTGATTTGATGTGTCTTAGCCATTCATTTTGGTGGACAGTTGTTTTTCTTGTTACAAAGACCAAAGACCATTCTAAACTCAGAGTTAGCCAAAGAGGTAAAACAAATATCTCATAATTCCGCATAGTTGCGTTACGAGTCCTTGGTTCCAAGCCACGCAGGAATCTCTGGCATGAGCACTGTTACGTACAGGAGCCTGAGCTTTGAGAGCAGATGGTGTGGCATGAATTGTATATTATGGATAGTTTTGTGCCATTTAGTCTAAGTATAATCACCCAGTGTGAGAGCCTTTGTAACCCTGAGACAAAAAAGAGAGAGGAAGTCAGTAGTGGGAACCCCAGCTACTCAGGAGGCTGAGTGAGGCAGGAGGATCACAAGTTTGAGGCCAGCCTGGGCAAGTTAGTGACACTCTGCCTCAAAATTTAAAAAAATAAAGAGGACTGAATATGTAGCTCAGTGATAGAGCTCTTCTGATTTCAATCTCCAGTACTACAGAGCAAAACAAACAAAAAGAGGAGAAAGAAGGAAAAGAAGAAAGAATAGGAGAGGGTCCCATAATTCTATTCTCCTCCTGGATGGGGGAGACTAAACTATAAACTTGAGTATAAAAGCAGTAATAATACTAATAATAATACCTTCTGGGTGTGAGTATGTGTTCAGGGTGGTACTGGGGATTGAACCCCGGGATGCTCTACCACTGAGTACTTTTTATTTTTTTCTTTTGAGACAGGTTTTCACTAAGTTGCAGGCTGGCCTTGAACTTTCAATACTCAAGCCTCAGCATCCAGAGTTGCTAGGATTACAGGCATGTGCCAGTGAATAATAATCCCTTTGATAATTTTTCCAGTGATCTCAAGGTACTATCCTTGTACTCATCAAAATCTCTTTAAGGCCCTAAAGAATGGAAATTGCCATGTCTTCAGATTTTCCTGTTTTTTCTTTCTCTTTGTTCATCAGTTTTCTTGGAAAACAAGGTTTTTGTTTTGTTGTAGCCAGACTGAACCCAGAGGTGCTTAAATACAGAGCCACATCTGCAGCCCTTTTTATTTTTTATTTTAAGACAAGGTCTCACTAAGTTGTTTAGGGTCTTACTAAGTTGCTGAGTCTGGCTTTGAATTGGTGATCCTCCTTCCTCAGCTTTCTGAGTTGTTGGGACTACAGGTAAACACCACCACCCCTGGCCAGCAAAGCATCTCCATCAAGAGCTAGGTCCCCCACCCCCACGGGTGCTAGGGATCAGACCCAGGGCCTTGAGCATGGTGGGCGGGTATTCAAGTATTCTACCACTGTGCTATAACCCCAACCCTATAAGAAAATTTTGAATGAAAAGGGCCAATACTATTTTGGAAGTATGTTTTTCCTTTTAAGTATATATCTCCTTTGTAATAAACTTTTGAGGGGTCTGACATATCAAATCAAAAATGGAAATTCCTAGACTTATTTCAAACTATTACAGTAAAGAGATGGCCATTTGACTTGAAGAATCTACTCTGATGTTTCTGAACATACATAGTTTGTATGATTAGATTTTGCAGGTCTATTTGAAACGGTCATTCAGTTTATAAATGGATATAACCATTTGTAAACCTTAGAATGAAGGTCTAGACATTTGTCTCAAATGTTGAACAAGGCTCCTTGCTTTGAATAGTAAGAGGACAACCTTCCTTCAACTCTTGGTTTTTCCCTCCTCTTCAACCCCACTCACCTCCAAAGGCATCTTTATGGAGTTTTCAAGTCTTTACTCCATTCCTGTTAATTCCTTCTCCATGTTTTTGCTGTGTTTCATCTAGTTTTGGAAAATGGCAGTGTAGAATATGTTTGGTATAACCTTAACCCTGGCCAGCATCCATGATCCCTTTTAAAAAAAGTGTGTGTGTGTGTTTGTGTGCATATGCATCTGTGCATTTTCTTGGGTTAAGGTGTGGAAGTAAAAACCTTTAACAAAATAGAAAACAAATGTTTCCTTATTATCCAGTTTCTCTCTATATATATTTTAAAATATGTATTCTTCAGTTATTGATGGATCTTTATTTATTCATCTTTATTCATTTATTTATATGTGGTGCTGAGAATGGAACCCAGTGCCTCATACATGCCAGGCAAGTGCTCTACCACTGAGCCAAAACCCCAGCCCCCTCCCTATATTTTTAATTGTTTAGAAAATGGTTTTCCTGTTAAATTTTTCTCATATTTTGGCATCATACACCAAAACACGATGTCAGAGGTATGTTTGTATGCATGCACATGTACGTGGTAGAAGCAGGAAGGAAGCTCAGGCAGATAGCACAGTGTGTGCAGTGGTGAAGAACTTACTAAATTAATTAATCTTCAACTAGCAGATCACTGAGGATATGAATCACTCACAGGCAGTCAAAAGGTGATGTCAATGAATGGTGGCAGCTCAGCACAACCGCTCCTGTTGAGCACTGCACATCTTCCTAGCACTAATGCTGTTGCAGGGCTCTCCTGTGAATTTTATTGTGGAACTTCAGACTTTCAAGAAATAACAATTAAGTGCAATTCCCATAGTATTTGTAAGTATTCAAGGAGAAAAGGAAGAAACAAGGCACTCCTTCCCCATCCCAGTCATGGTAGCGAGGATTGAACCCAGAGGTGTTGTATCCCCATCTCCTTTTATTTTTTAAAATATTTTTTAGTTGTCAATGGACCTTTATTTTATTTATTGATATGTGGTACTGAGAATCATATCCAGTGCCTCACACATGTTAAGCAAGCACTCTGCCACTGAGCCACAACCCCAGCCCTCCTTTTATTTTTTTGAGAGAACATCTTGTCAAATTGCCCAGGCTGGACTTCGGCTTGCAATTCTCCTGCCTCAGCCTCCTGAAAAACTGGGATTATAGGTGTGTGCCATCTCGCTCAAAAGATTTCTGAACAATTTGGGTGGAAATTGGGTCAGGGCTACTCAAGAATTGCTAAAGATGAGTAAGATGCATAGGGTAAAGTCCTTTTTTTAATATTTATTTATTTTTTTAGTTGCACTTGGACACAATACCTTTATTTTATTTATTTATTTTTATGTGGTGCTGAGGATCCAACCCAGGGCCTTACACATGACCCAGGGTGCTGGCAGCTGCCAGCACCAGGGCCTTACACATGCGAGGTGAGCGCTCTACCGCTGAGCCACAACCCCAGCCCCTCTTTTATCATGAAAAAGGAGTTTTCAGGGTAAAAACTGCATGCCTTTAGTTATGCTTATAAAGTGGTTGTTGTGTAATCCTTCTATAATCAATGACAAATTATACTAAGAAAGGATTACTTTTTTTGGGGGGTGGGGGCGCTGGGGATTGAACTCAGGGGTGCTTTACCACTGAGCTACATCCCCAGGCCTTTTTATTTTGAGACAGAATCTGACTAAGTTGCTGAGACTGGCCATGAATGTGTGACCCTTCTATGGTTTGCCTCTTGAGTCACTAGGAATACAGATGTGTGCCACTGTGCCAGACACCTAAGCATGGATAACTAAAAATCCTGAATAGCCAATCAGGCTGCAATCTCCTTATCTCTAAGACTCCTTTTCTTTCTTTTTAAAAAAATATCTTTATTTATTTATTTATTTATTTTTTTGTGGTGCTGAGGATTGAACCCAGTGCCTCACACATGCGAGGCGGGTGCTCTACCAATGGGCTACAACCCCAGCACCCCCACCCCCAAGACTCTTTTTTAGAGAATATTTTCTTTTGGAAGGCCATATGGTACCTTGATTTCCCTACGATTCCATCTTGGAAATACTGTCTAATACTTCTTTAAGAACTAAAGTGTAGCCAGGTGCAGAGGAGGCTGAGGAGGAGGATCCCAAGTTCAAAGCCAGCTTCAGCAATTTAGCAACTTAATGACCCTGTCTCAAAGTTTAAAATATATATATATTGAAAAAAGGGCTAGGAGGCTGGGGTTGTAGTTCAGTGGTAGAGCACTTGCCTCGCATGTGTGAAGCACTGGGTTTGATCTCAGCACCACATAAAAATAAATAAATAAAATAAAGGTATTGTGTCCATCTACAACTAAAAATATTTTTTTTTACTTTTTTTGTGGTGCTGAGGATTGAACCCAGGACCTTGTGCATGTGAGATAAGTACTCTACCTACTGAGCTATATCCCCAGTCCCTAAAAATATTTTTTTTTAAAAAAAGGGCTGGGGATATGGTTTAGTACTTAAGCGCCCCTGGGTTCAATCCCTAGTACCAAAACAAAAAACATTAAGTGAAGGTATGGAATCAAAGAATCTCCCTTTTCTAGAACACTTTGGACTTCCTATTTTAACTGGACTAAAGGAGCAAACATATCAGCCATGCTCTCCAGTTTCTGCTAGACAGACCGTCCGTATTTTTAGGTAGTTGTGACTGACAGGAGGAAATACTTAAATGAGCTGTTGGACTTTGTTCTGAGGTCAAAAGGAATCATTAAAAATGTCTTGGTGTTTGGAACAAAAATAGTGCCTACTGTTATGGCATTGTGAACTCTTTTAAGAGAGTAGTTTGTGGATGGGCTCCGTTAGAAAACACATCATGATGAGAGTGTGTATGTGTGTTTGAATGCTCTTTCTTTTTTTCTCTTGCTTTTTTTTTTTTTTTAAAGAGAGAGAGAGAGAGAGAGAGAATTTTAATATTTATTTTTTAGTTATCGGAGGACACAACATCTTTGTTTGTATGTGGTGCTGAGGATCGAACCCGGGCCGCATGCATGCCAGGCGAGCACGCTACCTCTTGAGCCACATCCCCAGCCCCAAGTGCTCTTTCTTTTAAATACTTGTATTTTATTTACTTTTATGTGGTGCTGAGGATCGAGCCCAGTGACCCATACATGCTAGGCAAGTGCTCTACCACTGAGCCACAAACACAGCCCTTTGGTGCTCTTTTTAAATGGCCTGTTGGATAGGCTCAGTGAAATGTGTTGGGTTATTTCCTCCTTTGCCTTCTCTTCTTTCCCTCCCACAGCAAGACTGGAAGGGCAACAACACATTTCTACAGAGGCCTCCAGCAGTCTCTTTGCAGGGAAGGCCAATGAGAACCAACCTGCTGAGGGCTTCTGAATCCAGTTTCAATGTTGTTAAATTTCAGGGAAGAAAGTGAATAATGTGGAAAAGTGCCAAGCTTTGCTATTACTTTTCCTAGCAGTTTTCCCTTGGTGTCATTGGTAAGTTCTTCATTTCTAAGTGGAGAGCCACACCATTGCCCCTACTAGTGCTGTGATCAGTCTCATGACTGGCTTTTTTTTTTTTTTTTTTTTGGTTTGTTTATTTGGTTCACTTAATCTTTGGAAGAAGTCATTTTTTTGTGAGGATAGGTGGGTTAAAAACCTATTAAAGCTCATCAGAATGCTCTCCCTTTGGGGCCATTCACTTCCTGTCTTATGCCTAATAGGTTTCTTTGGATTTTCTTTGATTCTTATATAAAAAGCCTAGGACGATCATGCTGGAGCATTCTCTTGAGGTGGTTGTGATGCAGACATGTTTGCTTTTTAAACCACTGATCCTATGTCACAAAACTGCATGCCCACCTCTTTCCATTCTGTCTGTGACCACACTGTATTTCCTCCCCTTTCTAGCTTTCTTCTACAGAATTTGTGATGGAGCAAAAGACTCCATTCCAGATCCATTCCAGAATTGCTGTGAGAAAGTTCCCCACTCTCTTTCCTATCAGTAAAATGGCAGTGTAAGAAAGCTTTCTGCAAGGAAGGGCTGAGAGAAAGACCCACACAGAATATTTGATTTTCCTTTGAATTTCTTTTTCTATCCTCAAAATTTAAAAATTTTCCTTATTATCATTTTATATGTGTGAAATTTTCAGGGGTTGCTTTTAAAGGACAAAACAACCTACATTGGTTTAATATGGGAAGTCAAAGACAACAGGCCTTTTCTGTTCCTGGGCAATAGCCTTCTGTATTGATTGGTGACCTTACCTTTCCTGGGTAATATTGTTGGTGCTTAGCCCCCCAAATCTAAAAGCAGCTTAGTGTAATAAGTACCAAGTTCAAAATTGTTAAGTTTCTTCCTTCCTTCCTTCTTCTTTTTTTATTTTTTTGGTGATGGCATCTTGCTATGCTGCCCAGGCTGGCCTTGAACTTGCTATTCTCCTGCCTTAGGCTCTGGAGTAGTAGGGATTATAGACAGGCACCAACAAGTCTGGCTGCTTCTCATTTGATAGTCTATGAAATTGTGATCAAACTTCTTTGCAAGTAGGGTTTTCAGACACTATTTTGGTATAAATTAGTGAATATGCATATTCAATGAGACTCAGAAATGAGAAATCCAAATTCCCTATCTGTCCAGTGGTTTTATAGTAAAACTTCAGCCCCCCCTTTTTTTCTTTTTAAAAATATTAGTAGTAGTTTTACTGTCTTCTCAAAAAGAAAAAAAGGAAGAAAGCTCATTAATGAGATTGATGAATGAGAGGATGCACCTACAGTACTAGCATATGGGAGGATTGGAACATTCTTCCTTCTTTTCAAATTGCCTCTGAGTTAATGTTTTGTTTGAAACCTATCATAAATCAGACTAGTCTGGCCCTTTATTTATTTTATTTTTTATTTTAGTTTGTGTGGAGGTGGTGGTGAGGATAATTCTTAGCTTAATACTGATACACAATAAGCTGATTGACATACCTGAGGCTATTTTTAAAAATATTTTTTAGTTGTAGATGACAATACCTTTATATAATTTTTTATTTTATAGGTGCTGAGGATGGAACCCAGTGCCTCACACATGCTAGACAAGTGCTCTACCACTAAGCCACAATCCCAGCCATACATATGTATGTATGTATTCCCATCTCATTCAGAGATTAACATTTTTCAAAATGTGTTACTTATCATTATTCTGAAACGTACTTTCCCCCAAATTGTTTATTAAGATTTTCAGATGAATAGAAAAGGGATCTAGAAAAGCAGTTGTTAAGCTCTGACCAAGTTTGAGGCAACCGGTTCGCTCCTTTGGGATTCGAGGTCCTAGGCAGGCTCAGTTTTATCCGTGAAGAGCTGGAGACTCCATTCCATTTTCCTCCGCGTTAATCCAGTTCGTATTTTACCGCTCCCGCCTGGGAGCCGGGAACATAATGAATTGCCTTGACTCTAGCTTCAATCCACTTTCCTCGCTTAATATGCAGCCCAAAGTTTTGCAGCTCGCTGTCAGATGGTAGTGCTAGACTTTCACACTGATCCCAAAGCCTCCGCTGGGGCTGTTTCTTAACACGGAGTTACAAACTTTAAGAAACAGACAGCTCCAGACGGAAATCCACGCCAGGCTTTGAACTCTGCTTCTGGCTTCCGTCAACTGACACAGTTGCCCTTTTGCTCAAACTCGCAGCTCCAGTTCGCACTCCAGAGCGCTCGCCTGGGTGTCTGCTGCTTGCCCGCGGAGGGAATGTGTGGGGGCAAGCGCCCCGCGCTGCGCGGATTCTCCTCGCCTTACTTTGTACCCGGACCAAACCCTCACGGGGTTCCTGGGTTTAAAACGTCTCCTCCAAAAAGGAGTGGGGGAAAGAAGGAAGGAGCCCCGAGTAGGAGCGCTCGATCTTTTGTTTGTGGAGTTTTGTATTTCATACATTTAGGGGAAGCAAACTGCGAGAGAGGAAGGACTGTCCTCCCTGCAAACGTTTCCTTTTCCTAGCAAACCCTCCAGGCCCCGCTTCCACATTTTGCAGTTGACTGTGTGGGATTTTCATAGGTTGTTCCCTCATTCTCGGACCCAATCCATGTGCGCTGTGCAGCCGGATAAAATGAGAGCACATCCTCTGCCATTTTCAGTCGGTTTGTCCTGGCAGCCCTGCCCCCCTCCCTCGGCTGCCGCAGCCGCTGGGGTTCTGAGCCCAGAAACTCGGCCGGATCCGCGGGCCGGAGGTCCAGTCCGCGTTTGCCGAGTGCCGTCGGGTCGGGCACCGAGATAAGAACTCTCCAGTGAGGGAGCGCGAGCGAGACTTTAGTCCGGTTTCCATGTCAACGATTCAGTCCATATTTGCCATCAGGCTGTTGGTGGCAGAGGCGCTTTCGGGAGGGGAGCGCTGTCCTAGTCCTATAATCTGCGCCGGGATTCTTGAGCCGCCTGGGTGTGGGGTTAAAAGGCAGGGGCCGTGGGGGAGAACACTCCACCGAGGGGAGGACCCACGGCCCTGAGCCGGGGTCTCGCTGCTCGGGCCAGCCACGTGCCCGGCTCCCCCTCCCCCTTCCGCGTTTCCAGTGCCCCTAGGGAAAGCGGATGGGCCAGTTTCTAAGAAAGTTCCTCAGCCCAGCAGTCCCTAGATTAGTGGTGTGGGTATCTAAAGATAGGAGTGGAAGAGAACCCAAAAAAACGAGTTCTAGGGGGAAAAAATAAAGTAGGAAAGGAGAAATCCCACATCACTTATCCCGACCCAGGTGGGTAATTTTTGTGCACTTTACCTTATTGCTAGATTACAATGGTGATTGTTTTCAAAATAGCGTGCCCACGTGCAGGGAAAGGGATTTTGGCGCTTTCTGTATTTCACAGCCATTGAAGGACGGGGCTTTCTTTGGAGACAAATCCATTCTGGCTTCCAGATTTTCACTGGGTTCCAGGTTTCCCATTACACCCCAGCTCTGAGGAAAATGGCAGGGTAATTGCATGTAAAAAATTCCTCATTTGTGTGCAGGACTCAGGACTGTTTGCCAGCTCCAAGGCAGTTGATTAAATAGCCAAGCTCCATTTATGAGGCAGCCTGTAATTTGGTTTCTAGGACCTAATGCTCCAGGAGAGTTGTTGCCTCTGAGGATTGTTAGTGAAAAGAGGGCATTGGTACATGGTACATACCAGTCAATTGGATCTTCTTGGTAGGCTCCTTTGGTTCTTGGCTTGGGTGAGGTAGGCAGCAGAAGGTTGGGGGTTACCATTCTAGATGAACAGGAAGGTTTTGCCTTGTATTGTAGTTTGGTTATTGGTTTCTTGGGGGTAGAAAAGAATTCAGGATTTTGGAATTATTCAGTGGGACCAATGACACGTCAGAACTCCAGGGGCCTGCAGTATCTCTAAGTTCTAAGATAATGATTTAGTGGCCATAAAATCTCCATTTATAAAATCTGAGGAGGAAAGGGGCCCTGGTGCCTAGTGATGCTGCCCTGGGCCTTTCCCAGTGCACCCTTGGGCCTGGTAAGAAGTTAGAATCCCCTCTGGCTTCTCAAGCCTGTCATAGCATTCCAAGTCAGCCTGGGGACTAAAGGACTGCTGCTGGGATTTGGTGGTGTCTGCAGATCAGGAAAACACTGGGGTTTTCTATGAATGCCTTGATCTTTTCAGATAAACCTGGCCTTAGGGTCTCTTAGAATGTAATGTAAACTTTGAAGAATTTTTACACTGCAGGATAGAAAACAAATCTGAGTAGCCTCCGTTTCCTAAGTGACCTGTTTGTACCTTTTCTCTCTTCAAGGAGAAAATGGTTTCCATTCACTGCATCCCTCTTCTGCAGTAGTTTGTGTGGAACACTCTGGTTCTGACAGTCCCTGGAGACTCTTCTGTGGGCTGTTTAGTCCTAAAAGTCTTTGGAGACTGGGGCTATTGGTCATTATTGGCTAATTTCCCTTAAGAAGTAATAATGGAACTTGGGTTCTGCCAGAAGACTGTCCTAAGCCCCCAAAGTAGCTTTGGTGGTCACTATTTTAAGTCAGTGGTGAGTTGATCAGTTTTGATTTCAAACCCATTCTGACACTCTGATCCTATTGTTGGATTTGCACAACTTGAGACTTTTTCTTCTTCTTCTTTTTAGGCTAAATAAGAGGCAGCTTGGGGACTCCACTTCATTTTATAGCCGCTGTCCTCTGCCTGCTGACCTGGGCAGTCCCCTCCCCTTGTCTTTCAATTCTGTGAAATGGGGATAATCCTGGACCTCATGCCCCCAAGGCCTTGTCAGGACCCGCTAATGAGGGCAGGGCAGTGGAAAAACGGATAGTCTGAACAATGATCATCCTTCCTTTGGGCTTGCCAAAGCGGGTGAAAAGCAGGGCTCACTCAGCTGGGTCTTTAGGGCAGGTCTGTAAAAGGCTTTGAGGAAGAAAAGTGCTGTAGAGACCTGGTCCGCTGCAGGGGGCCAGGCCTGGGCTGAGGCGCCCCCCGGTCTCTGGCTCAGATCAATTTTGCAGGCGCGGGTAAAGTTCACGCTGCCCGCGCCCCTTGGTGCGGCCAGGAGAGAGTAACGCCAGGAGGGAGGCTGCGCAGGCTCCGGAGAGGCGCGAATTCCGGGCCGGGTTTTCTCCGAAGCCCTCGGCGGCGGCGCTGCCGAGCGAAAGCGGCTGAGGGCCTGCCGCCGCCTAGGCTCGTTCTCTCCCCTCCTCCTTTGTGAGGGGAAAGGAGCGAGTCCATTCCACTGCCTGCGCCCGCTCCGCGTTCCACTCCGGGTTTTCCAGGCGGCCGCGACGGCGCTGGGTAAAATGGCAGTGCTGAGCCTCGTGTCGGAGTGAGGGGGACTCGGAGGAGAGTGGGGCGCTCTAGCCGTTCAGTCCGGCCGCCCGCTAGCTCGCCCGCCCGCTGCTGCACAGCAGCCTCGGCCCAAGTCGCGGCCCGGGAGGGGAGGGAGGGCGCCCGGCCGGGCCCGCGCTCCGACTCTACCTCCCGGCGCCCCGGCTGCTGCCGCGCGCCCTCCAGCCCGCCCGTCCCGGGTCCCCCTCCCCCCGCTCCCTCCCCGCCCCCTCCCCCTCGCCTCCCTCCCTCCCTCCCTCCTCCTTTCTCCGGCAGCAGAAAGCGGAGAGTCACAGCGGGGCCAGGCCCTGGGGAGCGGAGCCTCCACCGCCCCCCTCATTCCCAGGCAAGGGCTTGGGGGGAATGAGCCGGGAGAGCCGGGTCCCGAGCCTACAGAGCCGGGAGCAGCTGAGCCGCCGGCGCCTCCTCCGCCGCCGCCTCCTCCTCCTCCGCCGCCGCCAGCCCGGAGCCTGAGCCGGCGGGGCGGGGGGGAGAGGAGCGAGCGCAGCGCAGCAGCGGAGCCCCGCGAGGCCCGCCCGGGCGGGTGGGGAGGGCAGCCCGGGGGACTCGGCCCCGGGGCGGGGTGGGAGGGGGGGAGAAGACGAAGACAGGGCCGGGTCTCTCCGCGGACGAGACAGCGGGGATCATGGCCGCGCAGGTCGCCCCCGCCGCCGCCAGCAGCCTGGGCAACCCGCCGCCGCCGCCCTCGGAGCTGAAGAAAGCCGAGCAGCAGCAGCGGGAGGAGGCGGGGGGCGAGGCGGCAGCGGCCGAGCGCGGGGAAATGAAGGCAGCCGCCGGGCAGGAAAGCGAGGGCCCCGCCGTGGGGCAGCCGCAGCCGCTGGGAAAGGAGCTGCAGGACGGGGCCGAGAGCAATGGGGGTGGCGGCGGCGGCGGAGCCGGCGGCGGCGGCGGGCCCGGCGCGGAGCCGGACCTGAAGAACTCGAACGGGAACGCGGGCCCTAGGCCCGCCCTGAACAATAACCTCACGGAGCCGCCCGGCGGCGGCGGCGGCGGCGGCAGCAGCGACGGGGTGGGGGCGCCTCCTCACTCAGCCGCGGCCGCCTTGCCGCCCCCAGCCTACGGCTTCGGGCAACCCTACGGCCGGAGCCCGTCTGCCGTCGCCGCGGCGGCGGCCGCCGTCTTCCACCAACAACATGGCGGACAACAAAGCCCTGGCCTGGCAGCGCTGCAGAGCGGCGGCGGCGGGGGCCTGGAGCCCTACGCGGGGCCCCAGCAGAACTCGCACGACCACGGCTTCCCCAACCACCAGTACAACTCCTACTACCCCAACCGCAGCGCCTACCCCCCGCCCCCCCAGGCCTACGCGCTGAGCTCCCCGAGAGGTGGCACTCCGGGCTCCGGCGCGGCGGCCGCCGGCTCCAAGCCGCCTCCCTCCTCCAGCGCCTCCGCCTCCTCGTCGTCTTCGTCCTTCGCTCAGCAGCGCTTCGGGGCCATGGGGGGAGGCGGCCCCTCAGCGGCCGGCGGGGGAACTCCCCAGCCCACCGCCACCCCCACTCTCAACCAACTGCTCACGTCGCCCAGCTCGGCCCGGGGCTACCAGGGCTACCCCGGGGGCGACTACGGCGGCGGGCCCCAGGATGGGGGCGCGGGCAAGGGCCCGGCGGACATGGCCTCGCAGTGCTGGGGGGCTGCTGCTGCTGCTGCGGTGGCGGCCGCCGCCTCGGGAGGGGCCCAACAAAGAAGCCACCACGCGCCCATGAGCCCCGGGAGCAGCGGCGGCGGGGGGCAGCCGCTCGCCCGGACCCCTCAGGTACACAGCTGAGTGGGGAGGGGGCTGGGGCGAGCGGGTCCGGGGGGTGGGTGGCGGCCATGGGGAGCAGGCCACAGTCGTGGGCTCCCCTCGGTCCTAGGCCCCCACTGCCGGGGAGCTGCCATTGTCTGGCTCTTCTCTCTTAAAATGGCTGCCTGTCTGCCTTCCTCTCCTTCCCTCCTTCAGCCTTTGTGTGGGGCTTTTCCAGAGGTGTCTACTGCGCTTCTCCCACTCCCCTGGTCCCTTCGAACTCCGGGGGGCCTTCAGGGGGGTGCAGGGCAGAGTGTGCCCGGAAGGGTCCAGCCAGGGTGAGGGGGTGCTGGGGGCTCAGGTTAGGGGAATAGGCAGCGGTAGGAGCCGGGGAGTTGAACGAACATTTCCTTGCTCACCTGCCGCTCCTCTCTGTCCCCCCTGCCTGCCTTGAGGCTGTTCCCCCGTGTGTGTATTCAAAGAGGGGCCCCTCGGGCTCAGGGGACCTCGAGGGAGGGCAGGGGCCTGTTTGGGGGCAGCTAGAGGCCGGCTGCGGTTCACCCAGGGCAGCCCGGTCCGTCTCCTGTCTTGGTCTCCGCTGGCCCAGTGGCCTGGGCTTCTCTCTGGAAGTGCTGGTAAACAGCTGAGTGATTGGAGTAGTAAGTGCAGATTGCTTTGGTTTGGGATTTGAATTATGGAGGTAAAATCCTTCTGTCAAAGCCAGGAGACAGTTGGTCTTAGGTTGACATCCTATCTGTGATCTGATTGGCTCCCCATCTCCTGCTCTTGGCCATTTATAATTGCCTCTGATGTAATGGTACAACAATCCTGATGAGCTCATAAACTTTTACACTCTGCTTTTCTGCCAGTGATAACCCAAACCATCGCTGCCACTATCTGCCTTTTATTCCAGAGCTGAAATTGGCTGTGACCTTGAGGAGGGAGGTTTAAGCAGCAATACTGTATCAGCAGGAGCAGAGCCCCAGACAGGCTGCCCTTGTTACATTGTGCCAGAAACAAAAGAGGAGGCAATGGCATTTTTCTTGTACCTTGGATTTATTTTGCTTGTTATGTTTTATGCAGCCTGAAATAGATTCTGTGTTGTCAGAACAGTAGCTGAGTTTTTCTCTACAATGGGTTTGCTGTTTGTTTTGGTTTTGTGACTTTCCTAATGGTATAAATGACTTCTTTGATGGCTCTGAAGATGCATTTGTCTTGAGTAATTTTGACGCTGTTCACTTAGAACTGGAATTATTTTACTGGGCTTTTTATTGAGTGGCAAATGTGTGTGTGTGTGTGGGGGGGGGCGTTTCTTGTTAATAATGATTTTTGTTTAGAACTGGAATCTCAGAGAATTTCACATTAGGTTAAAGTGTTGGGTTTTAAGCAAGGCTGGCCTCATTCTTTGTTTACATGTTGAATCTTGTTAACACTTTCTTTTGTTAATTGAACTTTAGGAGAGCAGCTCAGTTTGAAAAGTAGCCCGAGTCTTTCATGCTCTTGATGAATTTTTGCCCTTTTCCTCAAGGCTTGGTTTGGTAAAATTTATGGTTCATTAAAAAGACTAGTTTTTCTGTTTTGTCATCAGTGATTTTAGAGCTTTGATTAATTTTTTTCTTTGCATTTGTGTTTCAATTCTTTTCATCTTCCAAGGTATAAAGATGTGACCTACAGTGGCACTTAAGATTCACTTAGAAATTGCAACATTTAGGTACTTTTTAATACATCCTATTTTATTTGCATTTTGCTTTTCTTCTCTCTCCATCAGTGCTTGGTCAGGGAATATTGGGTAGTCATGTATCTTTTCAAAGAGGGAAAAACCTCCCTCATGCTCCAGTAGCCCAGCATTTGTTTTGGGGCCAAGAGGAGATTTTGTTTATATATAATTAATTAGCTGTATTCTCTCCCTATCCTAGAACTACTTTTCTACTCTTCTGTTGAGCTGGGAATTTTGAAAATAGATGTGTTAGGCTCTGGGCATAAAGCTTTGTGTCTTGAACTTCCCTGATGTTCTACATCTGGGTGAGAAATAAGAAAATGTTTGTTTTTCTACTACTTGGAGGATAGTTTTCTCTTAAAATGTACAATGTTCTCATTTCATTCTATAATCTACATGTTTCCCCCTACTAGAGGAAATAATTTGGGGTAAGTTAAAGTTCATTAAAAAGCAAAATTGTTTTGAATTCTCTTGGTTTGGGATTTTTTTTTTCTTTTTAAAATCAACTTTAGCTGTGTATTTTCTGTTTGTCAGTCATTAAATGAGTACTTTCTGTGTGCTTGGGTACTGTGCCCTTTTCTGTCCTGGATAAATGATAATAGATATGGACCTTGTTTAGAAGTCTGTCAATGCTGCTGGTGGTAATTTTCTGATTCTCTTTTAATATCATCTGACCCAGCACCCTACATAACAGATTCTTACTTAATTTCAGTTTAGTTACCTACTCCCCTGAGACCTAGGGAATGAGCTGATAACATTCACTTGTGGAAGAGAGTGCAGCTTCAGTTGGTGGGCTTCTTCAGCTGTGTGGCAGTAGTCTAGGTCAGGACTTTGTTCTGAGGTCTTTGCTGCTGGAGGTAAACTTCTTATCAAAACATGATGCCATACTCTTAAGTATTCTTAAATAACAGGATCTTTCTCCATTCTCTTTTCTCCCTAACTTGGTCTTATGGTAAGACTTCTTTTCCAACACAACGAGTAACATAGCTGAGGTGAAATGTTCTTATTTTACTGTGCCTTAATGAAATAAAGATTAGGTAAGAGTGTGTGTGTCTTATAGGAGCTAGCATAGTTTCAGCAGGCAGACTTTTCCTTTATTTCTTCATAAGTGGTATTGTGTCTCAAGGTGTCAAGTCCTGGTACTGATGAAATGGTTTTAGGTTACTTACGTACTTGAACTTGATGTAAGGCTTTTTACTTTTAGCAGTAACACCTTGCAAGTAGTTCCAGTTTATTTTGGTAAAAAAATGAAATATGATAAGTAGTTCAGATCAAGTTGGATATGATTATAGAAGTTTGGCTGTTAGTTTCTGCTGTGGAAATATCAAGAGATATTTCCAACTCCTGGGAAACAGAGGAATCCTGGATTTATTATGGGAATGCCTACTGGCAGAAATTCTGGGCTGGCTGAAATACAGGACTCTTGGAGCTCTCTCAAGTAGGAGGGACCAGGAAAACCACACTGAGATGGCACTTTAAATTGTGGGGGCCTCATGTTTCTCTACCAGTTTGTGAGACAACAGGGAGTGATGAGAGATGGGATGGTGGTGTGAGGAGAGAAAGTGGCCAGGTAGGCTTCTTGTGTATTGATTCCTGTGAGGACTTTTTTATATTCCTCCCTTTGTGTGGCACAAAGTAACCATGACAAGTGGCACGTGCTCTAACAAGAGGTCTCTCATTGCATTAAACATTCATATGTTGAATTGAGTTCTAAAAGGTGTGGTGTCCACTACGTTAGGCCATTCACGAAGAAGTTAATGAACTTTTTTAAAAAATGGGAATAGGCTAACAAAGTAATAGATTGTTCCCTTTGTTAGTCTTGTCCCCCAAAAGAGTATATTAATTGGCTTCAAATCTCAAAAATTCTAGAAGCAATTGAAGCATGTGAATATGGTTAAAATATGGTATTCAAAATAAATTGGCACCAAATAATTCTTTCCTGCCAGTAAGTTGTGATATGTGGGGCTCTGAAATGGAGTCTGGATACTCTTAATTTTTATCTGTGTTTTTCCTTGTTTAGATTGGTCGTTATCGTTACTGATACCCACTGAATTGTGTGCTGCTTGGTGGTTAAGGGTTAAAGAGTCCAGGTTTCAGAGGAGGAGGAGTGTGGGAGCATGGGTTCCATATGCAGCTCCAGATTAAGCTGTGTGAGATGGGGCAAGTCATTTGCCTTTTGTTTATTTTCTCCTCATCAGTAAGATGAAGTTTTACTGTGATGGTGCATATCTGTCTATGTTTACATAACCGGCTTATTGTAAGGGTGTTCTTACCTATCAGTAGGGGTCTTGAGACCATTTTTCGTCTCTTGGGTTTGAGGAACTCATTGTTATCTCCTGAGGATTCACAGGAAAAAGTTCTGTACAGTTGGGTGCTACAGTGGTCTGTGGACCTTTACAGGAAAAGACCTACCAGACTGTTTCCTTAAAACTATTTAATCTGTTTGTCATTGGTCATTTCACCTATCTGATTTTATTTATTTACCGTACTGGGGATTGAACACAGGGACACTCTATCACTGAGCTACATCCCAGCCCTTTTTAAAAATTTTTTTGAGACATGGTCTTGTTAAGTCATCC
Source organism: Marmota monax (assembly GCF_021218885.2). Taxonomy (NCBI): domain Eukaryota; kingdom Metazoa; phylum Chordata; class Mammalia; order Rodentia; family Sciuridae; genus Marmota; species Marmota monax. Next base: position 20,597,380 of record NW_026694432.1, on the reverse strand, counting down.
AGGTTGGCCTTGAACTTGTGATCCTCCTGCCTCAGCCTCATGAGTTGCTGTGATTACAGGCCTGTACTACTGCACATGATTGGCTGGTGGTTTTAAAACACTGAACAGCAACCGAAAAATTAGGCAGAGACCATTAAAGCAAAACTTAAAAACAGTTGCTTCACTGTCCCCAGAGGAGAATTTATATTTGGGGTGAATTTTTTGAGGGGTAAGGAGGTGTGGGGGGTGGTAGAGGTAGCATTTAGCTCTCAGACTCTAGTGTTTGGGCAGGTCTAGGTCTGGTTTGGGCAGTTGGTTGTAATCCAAGTGCCTGGACTTGTCCTGTAAGTTTTGCTGAGAGAAGACCAAAAGTTTCTGAGCCTGGAACAGGAAAAACTAAGTGTTTTCAGGGTCCATTCATAGGTATATTTGTCTTTTCTCATACCCGTGATTTAAAAAACTACATGGTATGGTTTGCATGTGGTCCTGGAAGTACTGTTCTTTCTTTTCTCTAGCACATCTGAATTTCCATTTTTTTCTCCTCATGGCTTAGTAGTTTAGAGGTGTAATTTAGGCTTATTAGAATTGTGCTAGAAGGAAGCTTCCCTTTATAAAGGAGGGGGGAAGGGAGAAGGAAAGGTGTTTGACAATTCTCTGCTTGACACAGCAGCTTCTTCCTCTCTAAAGGAACCAAATGTTTCAGAGCTTTGTGTAAATACTTGCTGAGCTGTCAATATGTACCCAGGAGGTTTCTGTAGTTAAGATGTAAAAGGCTCTATAGAATGTTTGACAGGAAAATTAATAAACAGTTTTCAAGCAAAGATAATACTAGTCACCTCATGTGGAAGAATAAAATAATATTGGCAAAAAAGACTTGGGGATAGAGAAGAGGGCAGTGCTGGGGGGCAGGGAGCATAGAGATAAGGAGAGGGGATCTAAAAGATATCTGAAGTAGAAAGATGTCTTGAAAGTGAAACCACTGTGACCCTGGCTGCATGTTAACTTGAAGGCACATTGTAATTGCTGGGTGGGGTGGTGCAAGCCTGTAATCCCAGTGATTCTCAAGGCTGAGGCAGGAGGTTCACAAGTTCAAAGCCAGCTGAAGCAACTTGGCCAGACTCCTAAGCAACTCGGTGAGACCCTGTCTCAATATGAAAAAAAAAAAAGGATGGGGATGTGACTTGGTGGTAAACACCCCTGGATTAAACCTCAGTACCCTGCCCCTGCTCTCCCCCAAATCAATTACAATTAAATAGTGAAAATAAACAGAAGTTTGGAAAAAGTTCCTGATTTTCCATCGTAAACTAAATATAAGCCAAAAGCTTGGTTTATTAGAGTTTAAGTTTTAAAACCTTGTTCCTTTAGGAAGGTGTTGTAGTTTGGTGAGATGTTTTTGGGGTTGGGTTTGCATTTTTGGAATATCAGAAAGGAGAAAAAAGATACTGCAACTTAAGTCTTTACTCTCTCCTCTGCAGACTGTAGTCCACTACCCAAATATAACTATTCATAGTTCTTAACTAGACTTCTCTGCATTACTTATACATGTTAACATTAATGCCCCCTGGCTTCTGAGTCAATACAAAGGCCCTATGTTGGGGACTTGCTAGATTCTTTTTGAAGAGTTATGTGGGTAGATTTAGTCTTTGAGTTTGAATTTCCATTTTAGGATTAAAATGTTTTGGGGCCCCTTCAGTGACACATTCTTTTTATGGAGAAAGAAGAATAATCTATGAATATTTTAGCTGTCTGCCTGTGGTACTCTGGTAGCTTTGTGAGATGACCAGTGAGCCTTCTCAGTTTCCTCTCTCTCTCTCTCTCTCTCTCTCTCTCTCTCTCTTGGTGGTGGTACTGGGAATTGAACCCAGGTCCTTATACATGTTAGACTGGGTGGTAGAGCACTTGCCTCTTTTTAAACTAAATCCACCTGGGCCTGGTGGGTGCACACTTGAAATCCCCATGACTTGGGAGGCTGAGGCAGAAGGATCACAAGGTTAAAGCTAGCCTCAGCAATTTAGGAAGATCCTTAGCAACTTGGTGAGATCTTGTCTTAAACAAAAAAGGTCTGGGGATGTGGCTTAGTGTTTAAAGCACCCCTGGTTCAATCTCTAATATAAATAAATAAATAGATATCCACTGACTTTGATACCACATTTCTTCACAAGAAGTGTCATTTTATTTATTTATTTATTTTTAAGCAGTGTTCTGGAAGTGCTTTTTTGGATTTAGCTACTTAGATAGTAGCAGGGGATAGAAACATAATTATGGCCCTGACCAAAATTTTTAGATTTAGCTATCTTGTAAGGACTATCAGCTTATTTTAAAACAAAATCCAAAAACTCAGGTCAACACATACATTGGTTGTCTAGTATTGCCAAGGCCTTTCTCAGTAAGATGATTGGTAAGGGTGTTAGAACTTCAGACTTATTGCTGAGAGCATTGTTTCAAGGTCAGGGAGCTCTGGAGATTCTAGTGGGGGTGGGAAATACTCCTATTTAATTCTGATTGGGTTCTAGAAAGGGGTTTAAAAGAAAGGAGATATCTGCTTTAGAGGAATTTGTTTTTCATGGAGAAGTGTGCTTATGTGCTCACACAAAACAAAGCAAGTTTTTATAAATGTATATAGACAAGCTGGGTGCTGTGGTGCACTCCTATAATCCCAGTGCCTCAGGAGGCTGAGGCAGGAAGATCCCAAGTTCAAGGCTAGTCTCAGAAAGTTAGTGAAATTCTGTCAAAAAAAATTAAAAGGGTTGGGGATGTAGCCTAGTGGTAAAGCACCCCTGGGTTCAATCCTTAGTACCTAAATAAATAAATGTCTATAGACCAAGCTAAATACATGGGCTGAAGAAATTCAGAGTAATCAGAATTGGGCAGAGTTAACCTGGGAGAGGTTTTCAAAAGTATTTGTGAACCTAAGCATTGAAGGAGGAGAAAATTACGATGTTAATTTTCCTTTTATCCCTAAAGCTACTCTAAGTCCAGTGAGCTTTACAAAATCCAGATTGCACAACCATCCTTATATCTGTAGTTGTCTCAATTGTCTGTTGACTTTGAGAATATAGACTCTAACCATGAAATTCTCTGAAAAAGTGGTTCTTGTGACCATTTAGGACCTTTGGTACAACTTGCTAAGTTCTTGGCCAGTGCTTGTTTGTAGTAATTGTGAGTTTGGAAGGTCCTGTCACCTTCAGAGTTCTGTGTTCTGGGCAGCTCTGCAGTGATGGTGTTTCAGCTTTTGTTGATGAGCCTGGACTTTTTTTTTCTCCTCAGAAACAATAGTCATGAAGTACCTATTGGGATTCTTATACTGCTGTTATTTCTAAAGAGCTTGGAGTTGTGCTCAAGCAGAGTTGCTTCGATTAGACCTTGTATTGAGGGTTGATGTGTTGGATAAGCCTGCAAATATGTGGTTTGCCCATCTGTTCATAGAAATGGCCTTTAATATTGTTTTTGATTAGGTTGGCTGTGGCCAAGAAGTTCATAAATGCTGCAAACACATGCTTATTCCTTATGGAGCCTGTGAAATGTGGTGGTTTTGGGTTCCCTTTACCTGCTGGTCTCTGTATAGTTGGGCCTGGCATTTGTCAAGGGCCAGTAGTGCATGCCTAACAACTGAGAGTTCATGGGGTATTCAGTTCCAGGCTATAACAGTACTTCCTCCTGGAAGAGAACAGTGAGTGACACTGCACCAGCGTGGAAGTATGGAGTCTTGAATACAACATTCTAGTGTAGAAATTTCTCTTTGAACTTCTTTTGACTTCCATTTTGGCATTTTGCAAAAGTGGGTCTTTAATAACTCAGAATTGGGCATGGATGCTGGTTCATCTGCCATGGACAGTAGATGTGTAGGGCCTCCAGATGAACTCTAGTTAATTGCAGATCTTTCAGGAATTCAAGTTAGAGTGAACATTGACTTAATGGCTTTGACTGGCTCTTCCCCGAAATTGCCTCTCCCCCCATTTAAGTAGAAGAAATTAGTTCTTCATTGAATGTGAAGAGACATCTGAGTGAATTTGTTTGTTTTTGTTACTTACTTGTGCGTAGCCAGAAGATTGTCTTGGGACAGGTTGAGTCTTTATTTCCCAGTGGCTTCTGCATTTTCTAAGGGTGGACTGGAATGGGAAGAAGCCTAATGCCAAGAACGCATTCCAGCATGCTGCAGAGAAGGAAATTTGATCTCTAAAATGTTGACTTAGTGTTGGTTATGGTACATATTAGAAATCACCCAGTAATCCAGGACAGATTTTTGTCGCCCTCCAGGAAGTTATATTGATATTAAATACTAAGGGCCTGGGTATAGGGCTGGGTGCTCTGCAGGCCCAGAGCACTGCTTGAATTGCCACCCATATGAAGAGGAAGTGTGCCATGTGCCTTTTTCTCTCGTTTGCATTTGAGCTTCTTTATGGCTTTGTTAATTCTGTGTTCCCAAGTCTGCAATGTTAGATATTAGACTTTCTCCTCCCTTGGCACTAGCACATTCATGATTTTCTGTGGCTCATCACCAGAAGCCAAGATTTTTGTATGCTTTTCACCCTTGTTAGCTTTCAGCTTGTTTGTTTATAGGCATCTCTATTAAAATTAACCCTCCCTTCCCCCTAAAATCTAGCTTCCAGTATGATGGCATTGGGGGAGCTTGGGGGTCAGTGTGATGTCTGTCATTTAAATAATCCATTTGCTGTGTGCTTGGTATTTTATTTTCCTTGAGCCCAGCTTGCTTGCTGTGCATGAGTGCATTTGGGCCCAGCTGTTTACTTTCAACTGATTCAAACCTTGTGTACTTTGACTTTAAGAAGACTGTAAATTCAGCCACGTGGTAGAGGATTAAAAGTGACATTCTGCTGGTTGCATCCTTTTGGAGGAAATAGTAATGTCTTTGGGTTCTTTTTTTTTTTTTTAAATGTTTTTACTAGTTGTTGATGGATATTTATTTATTTACATGCGGTGCTGTGAATCGAACCCAGTGAGTCACACATGCTATGCAAGTGCTCTACCACCGAGCCCCAATCCCAGCCCTTAAAAGCATGTTCTTAGTGATTTCCCCATTCTGGGATTGACATTAGAGTTTTCTGCTGTCCTCAGAGAACAAGTCACCAGGCCAGAAATGCTGGGAATTAGTTGTTGTTCATTATCATACCTTCTGAGGCAAATACAGGTGGCTTTCTCTCTTGCCCTTTCTGTTCTGTTCCTGAGGTGGTAGAATTCACAGGTTGGTGAATTAGTTCAGGAGTCTGAAACTCTTTATAATTCAGGTGTGGATATCTTGCCTTGTCCTTTTTAAACTTCTAACTTTTTACCTGTTTAGTAATTTGGGCTGCTAAAGAAAACTGTATTGTAAACAGTTTGGGGAACAATTATTTAGGTAGTTTGTGCACAATGTTGTCTTGAGATAAGATCCTCTCTTAGAAATAAGATCATGTTACGGGTAAGTATTCATGATAGCTGTCATGTATTGGAGTGCTTACTTGTGCTAACCACTGTTTGGTTCTGTTAGGAATTTCCTTATTTAATCTTCAAAACTCTAGAAGAGGTGGATTCTATTATTCCTCTTACTTCACATTTACAGAGAGTTTCAGATTCCTGAACTAATGCTGGATTAACCTGTGAATTTCACCATCTCAGAATAAGAAATGTGCTCTAGGGAAGAGTTGGGATATTTTTTATTTATTTTTGTGCTAGGTAAGTACTCTACCACAAAGCCACATCCCCAGGCCCTAGAGATTTAAAAAATATATATATTTAGTTGTAGATGGACATAAAACCTTTAATTTATTTATTTATTTATTTATTTATTTATTTATTTATGGTGCGAGGATCAAGCCCAGTGCCTCTCACATGCTAGGCAAGTTAGCTATAACCCCAACTCAGAGTTGGGATTTGAATCAAGGTTTGTCTGATTCTCCAGAGCTGTGACATTAATAAACAAAAACATATACACATAAATTTGTATATGTACACACATTTTGTAGTGCCAAGGATGGAATCTAGGGCTTTTTGTATGCTAGGCAAATACTCTTAACACTGAGCTATACCCGAAACTAAAATTTTGCTTCTCCAAAACAAATGATTCAAACACTAGGACTTATTGGGATGACATTTTCCCAATTGCCTGAAACTCTTAAAATGAGGTTAAAAACTGAAAAGGTTTGATTGTATTTTGTTATTTGTTTGTAGTACTGTGGATTGAACTCAGGGATGCCCTATCGCTAAGCCACATCTCCAACCCTTTTCATTTTTTATTTTGAGACGGATCTTGCTAAGTTGTTGAGGCTGGCCTCAAACTTGCAATCCTCCTGCCTAAGCCTCCCAATTAGCTGGGATTACAGAATGTGCACCACTGTACATTTTAGTTACAATTTGATATCATGCCTAGACCTTGGTTCTGTCTGCCTCTTACATTCAGGGTTTTGATTGTCTTGGTTTCTGATGATAGTCATGGCACTTGGTTTATAGCTGCCTTGTGATTCCAACAGTGAGAGCTGTCAACATTTAGTCCTCAGGTCTGCTTCTCAGGAGAGATCTTTGAAATTACAAATCAGGCTGTAAATAAAATTGGTCTAAGTGAATGACTTGCATTGTGGAAATGTTTGCAGAGTAATTTCACTTTCCAGAAACTTGGAGTATTCATTGGAAAGGAAGATATTATTGTCTTAATTTGCCACTTGGGGAAAGTGAACACATAAGGTTAAGTGTCATACGTAAAGTTTCATAAGAAAGTCAGCTCTAAAACCTAGTTTTAAATTTCCCTTAAGCTTTGTGACTTTAGGCAGGTCATTTAACTTACTGGAATCTATATTTTCTCAACTGTATGATGAGGAAAAATATCTACCTACAGGCTGTAGTAAGAATTAGATAATATATGTACAAGTGCCATTAGTTTGTCAAATAAAATTCTTACATGACTTCTGAGTGGTAGACTACTGCTTGAGAGAATTGAGTGGTAAAAGAAAATGTTGATCTTTACTGAATTAAAAATGATCTCATTGTTCCTAGCTTCATTTGAGTTGTATTAATGATAAAAACAAACAAACAAACAAAAACTTAGGACTGGGGTTTTAGCTCAGTGGTACAGTGCTCGACTAGCATGTCCAAGACCTTGGATTTGTAACCCCAGCATCATTTCTTCCCTCCCAAAGCCTCAAATTTTATTAAGACCATTTGTTTTAGTTTGAGAGATAATTAGCACAGTGGTTCCCAGATTACCTGGGTTGTATTAAAAAATGCGAATCTTCAGCCCAAACCTACTGAATCCAGAATTCTGGCAGTATTGTTTTAACAAGTCCTTCAGGCTGTTCTGATGCAGACTCATGTTTGAGAACTACTGGGTTTATTCATTTACTTGCTACTGGGCTGCAGGACATATCTGAATTACCTGAAGACTTCTTCTGGTTAACTATAGAGTGATGTCCACTTAAGGTGAAAGAAAATATAACTGGATGGAGAAAATGCTAAAAGTTCTTGGGGCTAGGGATTGTATTAGTCTGCTTGGGTGGCTACAACAAAATACCATAGACTGGGTAGCTTAAACAATAGTCATTTATTTCTCACAGTTCTTGAGGATAGAAGTTCAAGATTAAGGTGTTAGCAGATTTGCTTTTTGGTGAGAGCCCTCTTGACTTGTAGACAGTGGTCTTAGCATCTTCTCATTGTGTGCTCACATACCATCTCATTCTAGGAGAGGAAGCCCTCTGTGTCTTTGGTTCTTATAAGGGTGCTAATTGTGTTGGGAGCCCACAGTCATGACCTAATCTAAACCTAATGATATCCCAAAGGCTCCACTTCCAGATACCATTAGGTGTCTGGGTTGGGATTTCAACTTATGAATTTTAGGGATACACGTATGTTCAGATTGTAACAGGAGAGATTATTTTTGAGATGAATCTTTTACTATGCAATGATGGTAAATTTTAGTGAAAAAAATAGTTTATAGAATTTGGGGGTTCCCTGCCTCCCATTTTTCTTTCTCTTAGTTCTTTGATGAGATAGCATAAGAATAATCTGAATCTATGGTCCTTGGGTGTTTAATGAAATTGGAAAAGATTATATTTTAGACTGGTGGTCCTCAAGTGTGAGTGATTCAGTAAATTTTGCCTAAGAGGGTGATTCCCAAAAATGTCATCTAAAGACCGGTGTCGGAACGCTATTTGAATGGTATGATGTCCTTTCTGCCTGTGTTGGCCACCTCATCTGAGAACAGGGCCTTGGTGATCTGGTGATTTCTTAGTAACCTCTTTCCCTCATCCCCAACTCCCCAGTTGCCAGCCTGAGTTACTATGAATTCCTCTCCTTCTATTCCTTGTGAAATTCTAGTAAGTAAACCCTCTCAACAGAATCCTGACAAGTCACCCCATCTTTGAAGTAATGAGACCACTCTGAGGAATTGACATTAAAATCAAGGCTTGTCTTCTGTTGCATGACTTAATGAATAAGGGTTATGCTTGGCATAGAAATGGTCAGGTAATCATTAACAGTTGAAGACCAAAAGGCAAACCAGTGTTCTTGTTCACTTGGACTTCATGAAAATCTAATGTTTCTATATCCTTCCCATTAAAACCAAGTATCATGTTTTTCTCTCCTGCCTGAGAAATGTAGCGGTGATTACTGAAACCTGGCTGCAGTGAAGGCCATGGTTTTCAGGAGATAGAATGCAGACAGTTTTATCTGTGAATTGATGTTTGTGTATTCATATGTATACTTTAGTAGGAAGTCTTTTGTGTGTGCATGTTTTAACTCACATTATGATCCTTCTGCCTTTTAGCTTTATTTTCTCTTTTTTAAATTCCCTTTTTCATTCTCTCACTGGTATCTAACTCTTATAAGTAGTACGCAGAGTACACGGAAACGGTCAGTAAATTTACCACCCAGAGCTGGTAAAAGGCCTGGAGAAGCGATTTATACCACTTTTGGAACAATTTCATTTCTGAGAAGATTCCTACTATCTGCTTACCTCTGTTGGAAAGGCCTGGGTAACTGGAGGCTGAAAGTGCCTTCCTTTGTCCCACAAACAGGTTGGTTGGTTTGTTTATTTTTTGGTACTAAAAGTTGAACCCAGGAGCACTCAAGCACTGAGCCACCCCCCTCCCCAGTCTTTTAATTAATTATTTTTTTTGGTACCGGGGATTGAACTGGAGGTGCTTAATCACTGAGCCACATCAACAGTCCTTTTTTGAATTTTATTTAGAGACGGGGTCTTGCTAAGTTGTTTAAGGCCTTGCTAAGTTGCATAGGCTGTCTTTGATCCTCCTGTCTTAGCATCCCGGGCTGCTGGGATTATAGGCATGCACCACCATTCCTGCCCAAACAGAGGTTTTTAAATGGTCTCTCTCTACCTCTTCTCATTTTTCATTTTATTGCTTTTGGTCTGGAGACAGATTTTTAGTCCTCCTCAATCTGTTTTTGGGGTTCTATTGGCCCAGGACAGATTTGTAACATTCTTGTTTTTCTTTCCAGTTTGTGATTTGAATCCTCTGCTTTCCCAGATTAGCTTTGAACTGGCTTCTTTAAAACCCCAACTTAAAACCTCAAGTGACCAATACTGCTTTCATTATGGTATTTTGGGTTAAAGTAAAATGAGATTGAGATAGTTGGGCTCACTCACCAGACACATATACCAGTGGAAAATTCTGGTGCCTTGAATAAGAGAATCTCAAAAGAGTATATGAACCAAAGCAGAATGGGGGGGATGGGGGAGGGCAGAGGGTTAGATGTTGGCTACACTTCCATAGCTGAGTATACCAAGTATCCATCCCAATGTGATTATAGTAGTAAGAGTGCAAATAAAGAAGAGAGTCAATAAGCTGGTAACCTTGTCCCATGTATTTCTGGTTTAAATCACGAAGCCAGGTCTCCTATACACATTTGTCTGGACAATGGTATACAGGAGATTGTTAGCAACATATATTTACGGCTTTGAAAAGTGCTGGGGAATTTGCACACATCTATGGTTTTCCATTCAGTGAATTGCTGACCTTAAGTCCTAAAGATCTGGAGGCATGTTGATCTTAATAAGATTGGTTTATTAAGGTTGGGTCATTCCTTAACTTATATAATTGTGCCAGTTAAGAGTAGAATTGGGGGTCCTAGAGAAAGATATTTTGGGAAAGTGGTTCAAGGCCATGCTAGAAATTAATGAAAAAAGCGCATGGTATTATTGCTGCTACTTGGTGTCTTTATCAAAATACATCACTTGATTGGATTGATGTACAAACATGACTGCAAAGGAATCCCTGACTGCATGTAAATTAGGTCCCTTTATCACAGTGTTGTGTCACATACATTTTTTAGCATAGAAAGAAAAACTTCAGAAGGTAGAAGAATTATGTAGAGAACTTTAGTATCTTTTTGTATAATCTTGGAATAACCAGACCAAGTTTGGAGTTTTATAGATAAAATAAAAGTATGGGAGAAGGGGTTGGGGATTTAGCTCAGTGGCAGAGCACTTGCCTAGCATGCACAAGGCCTGAGTTTGAAAAGAGTAGGTGAGAAAGCAAATTCTCTTTTTAAAGAGAAAGCAAATGAGGTCTTACAGTTTTATGGCTAAGAGGCAGTTGTTGGCCTTTACTTATTTTGGAGCACTTACCTGCAAATCTGTTTGACATGGAAGAGGAAGGAATTTTAAGAGAAGCAAGTATGAATCAAAATAGTATTATCTGTGCTGAAAAACTGGAACATACACTCCTGAGTAAAGCTGTTTGTAAGGTAACACCTTTCCCCTCTACATATTCCTTAAATGTACTGTATCATTTAGTGATAGATGATGACAATTAACTTGGGTGTAAGGATACCAAAATACTGCCCCAAAATACTGTCCATCTACACTAAGGCCCTTTCCTTAGTAGATGAATCAGAGAATGGTTTGTGGTAGGAAGGTGCCTTATTTTGGTGTCACCCCTTACTACCTCCTATGGGTAATAAGGTTTGTACTTTAATTTTTGAGCATGTGCTGAGACATAGTGCACCCCAACCAGTCTTTTTTAGATACCATCAAGATATCTCAGACTTTGGTCATATTCCCCATTTCAGGATAAGAACTTTTTTTTTTCCCAGTAGAAAACAGGTTTTATTTTATAAACATTAATGTATTAAAATAATATATATAATATATATTATACATATATTATTTTTATTTGAATTGTATATATGAATTGGATGTTATAACTAGTTTTTTCTTTTTTTTATCGTGTTAGAGGTATTTTCACCGAACAAGGTTGACTGGTTACCCCAATATTATAGCAAATATAGTCCAAGAGAGCAATTAAAAAAAAATTCTTTATTCATTTGGGATATTTGTTCTCTGAAGAGTGGGTGGCAAAGATTTTCTCCCATTCTATAGGTTATCTCTTCATTCTACTAATTGTTTCCTTGGTTGTACAGAAGCCTTTAAATTTGATGCTATTTGATTTGTTGATTCTTTATCATATTTCCTGAGCTATAGGAATCCTATTCAGGAAATCTTTGCCTATGCCTATATGTTGAAGTGTTTCCCCAATTATTTCTTTGAATAGTTGCAAAGTTTGGATCTAACATTTTGGCCTTCAATCAATTTTGAGTGTATGTTTGTACAGGCTAAGAGATCTGGATCTAGTTTTCTTCTATGTATGGATATACAATGTTTCCAGGACCACTTGTTAAATAGACTTTCTATTCTCCGTTGTATATTTATGTTAGTTTTGTCAAGAGCATGATGTCTATAGCCATGTGGAATTACCTCTGTGTCTTCTACTCTGTTAGGATAAGAACTTTTTCAGTGTTCACCTAATTGTCTAATCTAGTTGCTGAAATGTTGTCTAAGGCATAAAATAGTTGCCAACATAAGAATCATATGGCATAATCTTTTTTGAATAACCTGTAAGCATCTACCATATGCTAGTTGCTTAAATTAATACAACAGGTGCTTATTGAGCTTCTGTAATGCTATCAGGCAGTGTGTTGTGAGCCTAAGAGTCATAATTCTTGCCACTGTGGATTACTTTCTAGTGGGGAAGAAATATGTAAGCAAATCACAAATAACTATATCATTATAATTATAATAAATGCCCTAGAGGAAAAGTATCACCTTTGGTAAATTGTCTTCTAACTTGTTTAAAATGAGTTTTTATGTTCATCTTGGCTAGTGGGTGGCTTTGCACTGTTAAGCTCACGGGGTGGGTACTGGTCAGTTCTGACTCCCTTTCCCTTGGCTGCTCCAGGGTCAAATGTTACAGGAAGTCACCCATCTGAGGTGTAAGGGGCTGGGTCACTGTTTCTCAGCAAGGCTTTTTGTGTGGAGCTGTATTGCAGGATGTTTGGCATTCTGCTCCCCAGGTAATAAATGCCAGAAGCATTATAGCATCACTGTGATAACCAAAAAAAAAAAAAAAAAGCACTTTAAAAAATACATTTATTTCCAAACACTTCTCAGTGGCTGGTATTGCCCCAGTTGAAAACTATTGGCTGTACTGTCAGAATTCTTGGAAGGAGTTATTGAACAAATTCCTCTGGGAGAACAGACTGAAAGTAGGTGGTGCTTGAGACTTGGACTGGCCAACCTTTTTGGTGTCTGACTTGAGTGTTCATGTTTTTTAAGTAGGTATTTTGAAACTGTGCTTTCAACCCCATTCTGCCTTTTCTCCTGTTGAGAGTGGAGTGGGAAGTAATGTCTGTTGTGTATTTTATGGACTGGCACTGTAACAAGCATTTTCACATAATGTATTTAAACTGTCTCCTTTTTTTTTTTTTTTTGCGGTGGGGGGTGGTTACCGGGGATTTAACTCAGGGGCACTTGACCACTGGGCCACATCCCCAGCCCTATTTTACATTTTATTTAGAGACAGGGTCTCATTCAGTTGCTTAGCACCTCTCCATTGCTGAGGCTGGCTTTGAACTGGCAATCCTCCTGCCTCAGCTTCCCTGGGATTACAGACATGTGCCACCATGCCTGGTTTCCTATCTTTGTTAAACACAATGTTTTCTGCCCCTTGCCCCCCACTGGGATCGAACACACCGACTCTACCACTTAGCTACATCCCAGTTCTTTTTTGGGGGGTGGGGGGATACTGGGGATTGAACCCCAGGCACTCAACCACTGAGCCACATTCTCAGCCTTATTTTGTATTTTATTTAGAGACAGGGTCTCACTGAGTTGCTTAGCACCTCACTGTTGATGAGTCTGGCTTTGAATTTGCGATCTTCCTGTCTCAGCCTCCCGAGCTGCTGGGATTACAGGCGTGAATTATCATGTTTGGCCCCAGTTCTCTTTTTAATTATTACTTTATTTGGAGACAGGGTCTTGCTAAGTTGCCCAGGCTGGTCTCCAACTTGCTATCCTCCTGCCTCAGCCTCCTCAGTTGCTGGGATTACAGGCCTCCTCCAGTGTACCTGGCTAAATGTAGATTTTTAATTCCTGTTTTACAGATGGTTCTAATGAAATGACTTGTTCAAAGTGGTGTCAAATCCTGTACTTTTCAAAAAGAGTCATCTTATTTGATTTCCTAGTTTCTAGTTGGCCACTTTGGGCTCTTGGTCTTGAGTGTATGGGATCAGATGTTAACTGTTTTGGTTTTTGCACTTTACTATCAGAAATCAGACTCATGTAGTATGGTAATTGCTAAAAGGTGCTGGAGGATACAGCAGTGAATTAAACACATGTAGAAGTATACCCCTTGGAGTTTATATTATAGTCCAGAACATGAACATTAAACAAAGTAAGGGAGCTGAGAGTGTAACTCAGTGGTACAGATTTTGCCTAGCATGTTCAAGGCCCCACTTAAAACACACACACACACACACACAAAAACAAAACCCACTTTGTGTGCTATGCTGTGTGTCAGGAGAAAATGTTAATCAGGACCAAGTATAGAGGTGTGCAGGGTTAAAATTTTTATTTGGGAGGGAAAAAAAAATAAGTTTTTCAGTTGGAGGAATCGGTGACTACAAAGTCTGATTCTGGAGACTGTCCAGCTGGATTCAGGCAGTTTCCCATGTCCTTCCCCGGTGCTGCCCGCCCCCCCCGCCATGGTTGTGGCTCAGCAGTAAAGTGCTCACCTAGCATGCAGGAGGCCCTGGGTTGGATCCTCAGCACCACACCAAATAAATAAATAAATAAGAACTATTGTGTCCAACTACAATTGAAAAAATAAGAAAAGTGTCCCCCCCTTGTTAACTCACTGCATTCAACACCCCACCCCCAATCTGTGGTTTTGCTTTCTGCAATTTCAGTTCCTACAGTCAACTGCTGTTTGGAAATATTAAAGGAATACTCTATATTTTTGAAAGACCATATATTAAATATATTTAATTTTTCTATTTTATTAGTTACTGTTGTTAATCCCTTACTGTGCTTAATATGTAAATTAAACTATCACAGGTGTGTATTATTGTATTTTTGTATAGGAAATAACATAGTATATATGGTGTTTGGTACCATCTGCACTTTTGGAGGAGGAGGGACTACTGTATTGTTATATTTATTCTCTTGATGAGCAAACTGAGGGACAGAGAAGTTGAAGGCAATGCAAGGCAGAGCTCTTAAACCATTGCCCCTGACTGGCAATGTAGGTCCCAAAGCATTTCCTCTCAGTAGGAACAGGGCTGAGAATTGCAAGATCCATAGAGTTTCATTTTCTCATTATCTTTCCTTTCCTACTTGAAAGTCTATTTTGTAAACTCTGTCTTTCTGGAATTTGTCTTGCAAAGTAAACCATATTGTGTGCTACGCTGTATGTCAGGAGAAAATGTTAATCAGGACCAAGTATAGAGGTAAGCAAGAGAATTAAAGTATATACTCTATATATGTACTCAAGGTGACCACATCAGGGACCAGGTATGGGAATTTGGGGAAGCTTGTCTTACTGAGAATGCTGCTTATTTGGAAATTTGGGAGTCTTAGGTGCATTCTTGATTTTTTTCTGTTAGCCAGTCACTGCTCTCTTCAGACCATTGCTTGGCAAAGGAATCAACATGTATCTGAATTACATATGCTCCCTTACTAGACAGGAGAATCTCCTGAGATTAAAAATCCAGATTCTTAGCCATCTTGGAGCTGTTGATTCAGAATCTGGAAAGTAGGATTGGATTGTGTAGTCTAAGAGGTTGGATTACAGGCTGGTTCACTGCACTGAATTGCACCTCACCAGTGAGGTCTTTTTTTGTTCCCCCCAGGAAACTGGTCTGAGAACTGAGATTGGAACCTTAAATGTTCTGCCTCTCAGTTTAGTATTCTTCCCACCATGTTGTACTGCTGCCTTACTCCTGAGAATTACAAAGAAGGGGATTTATCAGATGGCATTTTTGATTTCTGCTTAATCATTATCTTGGGGCTTTACTACTGTTTTTAGAGTCCTGAATTATAAGCAATATATACCCAAAGAGGAGTTTTTTCTAAACAAGTTGTTTGGTTTCCTTAGAGGCTTTTATAATTTGTTAGAAATAGGGAGGAACTGGTTACCTGAGTCTGGTCATTTAAAAAAAAAAAAAAGTGATCTTCATTATTTTAGGAAGAGCCTTCTTTTTGTAAAATGTGGCTAATGAAACTGTTATAGATGAAAAGAAGGATTCTACCATTTGTTGGGAAGTTCATTAGTTTCAAGCTCTAGCTGCTTTGTTTCAAGTGTTCTTTCTGATGCCAAATAAGAAATAAAGAAATACCAGCCACCTGGTTGTGGTTTTTCTGGCATGCCTCTTAGGTGGACAGCTGTGAGGTGGTTATTACAGTTGGCTCTCATAATCTGTTTGAGTTTTTGTTAGATGATTTGATGATTCTTCCCCTTTTAGTCTCCTTTTTCTAACCTTAGTGAGTTTTCTCTAATCTTCTAGTCAGGAAGGATAGAGCACAGGAGCCTAAATACTCACCAGTGAGGTCTTTTTTTGTCATTCTGTTTCACTTTTGCAGTAGTATGGGTTGGAAGGTCCTGAGGATGAGGTCAAACCCTTTTGGGGGTTTCCTCCGGTTGGTTCTTCAGGAGATATATTGGAAACGGGGAAATTTTTATTCTTAAGCTCGGAAACTTATGGAAGTTTCAACAGATTAAAAACAAGAAAACTCTTTTTGGGGTAGTAGTTGCAAACTAGTTGTTGGTTAGTTCTCTCACCAGAGACAGAAAAAGCTTGTTTAGAACTTGAATGAACCAGAACTAGAATGAAAGAACTGTTTTCCATTTTCTGAAGTAGAAAATTGGGGTGTGGTTCCCAGTTGATGTATGAGTGATGAGAATCTTAGGTCAAGTGTGTTTGATTTCCTAGGTCGGGTATTGATATATCTGATGAGATTATAATTCTGTTATCATTTTAGCTTCAAGAAATCTTTAATGATGTCTGGTGAGGCCAAATAAGAGGTTAGGGATCTCTTATTGTCCTGGGTCACAAACAGTCATGTTTCCCTACTGTTTAAAAATAAAACTAGATGAAGTTGGTCTCCTTATTATTAAGAGACAGGGTCTAGGAGTAGAACTAAAATGAGTAGGATTCTGAAGAGTTTCTCTTCAGTTGGGGTGTAGAGGTCTTTGACTAGTCTTCAAAGCCATGACTTGCTAGAAGAGGGGAAAAGGAAAGAAAGAAGAATGGATAGGATTAGGGGCTATTAGATACTGATGCCTGTGGCTGAGGAAGAGAGGGACAATGGGAATGCTTAATGCTGGTCAACTTATGTGTATGAGTGTACAGAGAGAGTTTTTTTGTGGAAGTCTACTTTTAAAAATCTTAGTCCTGAAATCTAAGTGAGCTCCTTGGAGCTGGCAGGAAAGTGAAAGCTTGTTGGTTGGGAGAGGCCTTAAGTTTTATACTTGTCCCTGCCTGCAGTGCCCCTTAACAGGAGAGGGTCCCTATGGGAACTGGATCAACAGCTGCCGCCTGTCCCTGGAATCACAGGAAGCGGAGGCTGGGTGCCTTTGTATAGGAGCTCCGCCGCCAGACAATAGTTTGTGCTGGCGGGGCCATGTGGCGAGCCACGTGACCTGGGGCTGTTTTCTGCTGGGGTCCTTACCCATCTGTTCTCTCGGCTCTTTCTGGGTTATCAGGCGCCAGTCCAAGTCCTCCCAGGCAGCCAGCTTCATGGCCAGAGATTACGAGCACTAACCTTCCTGGCAGGGGCGGTGTGGCTTCGAGTTTATGCAGATTAGCCATGTGTTTCTCACTTCAAGGCGTTCCACAGGAAAAGCCTTTTCCTGTGTTTGGCTCTCAGTGGGCGGTTCCCAGCTTACTGTACTGGGACTCGGCAAGCAGCAGGCATGCACGAGAGGGATCACAGTACACTGGCCCCCCTCTCCCATTCCACCTCCAGTGCTACGTCACCACAACACAACCACTCGCGCTCTCATACTGTTGGTGTCATTCATTCGGTGCCAAGATTGCTTTAAAAAATTCCCTTGGCCCCAGTTCAAACAGGAGTACAGCTGGGATGTGTTAGATTTTAGGCAGTCTGCCCTCAATTTGAGATGAGTTATAAATAGCAGTGCCGACTTCCTTAACTACCGCTCTCTGAGGTAAAATGCAGGTTAATTACTGTGGGAATCAATTAGGGGGTTCTTTCGGTTAAAGAGCCAGGGATGCATTTTTTTATTGTTATTATTAAAAGTCATACAATAAATCTGGCCAGGATTAAATTGAAAGTGCAAGAAGTAAGAAATAATATTTAACTGTCTAAAATCCAAGGTTATGGCTCTGGTTTATACTGGCCCCCAACTATTTGACATTTAGGGTGACAGAGCAAGTAAGTGGTGGTCAAGATTTCTCCTTTCTGATGGACACCTTTTTGGCAGTTCCTGGCTCCTTTCTCTTTACTCTTTATTTTTAGTCTTGGCCCTGTCAGGTACTGATTTGACCCTTAGAGTTGCTACTTTGGCCAAGTAACATTATGTTTGGATTGGGCCTAGGGTTTTTCTCTTGGACTTTTATATCAGAATTATAATTTTCTCTTCCCTGCTGCCACTACTACATGAAATGTTTCATTTTAGAGAATGATATATCTCACCTGTCTTCTGTTCTCTTCTCAGTCACCCATGGTCAGATGGAGAATTTTGCAAGTCTGTTTAATCTGAGTGTCCAGAAACTGGTTACTTTTGGCTCTATGACAGTTAGCCCAATTCTACTTTAATGTTCCAGTCTGTTAAATCTCAGCAGCTTCTGAGGGTCATTGTGGCTTTCCTTGGTACAATAAGGGATTACAATGGCTAGCTGGTCTGGAGGGGCTTGCAATTCTGTTTGCCTGGAGCAGGGGAACTCACTCTCTACAAGCTGTTTGTTTTGAATATATTCAGAAGGACAAGCCTGCTAGGCATTCTTGCCTTTGATGCCCTAAACTGCATCTTCTGATGCATTTCATTTGGCAGGCAGTTTATAACACGGCCAGTGATCTGGAAGAAGATAAATGGTAGATGGAGATGAGGAGTTTTCTTATGGCTCTTTTCCCCTTTTTTATTTTTATTTTTTTATGAATGCAGGAGGGTATATAGCAGGGGGCCTGACTTCCTCGATCAAGGGGCAGCATTTTCCTCTCAATTATGTGTCTCTGTGGCAGAGCCTTTGCTTTTGAAGTGTAATCACAGTAATCTACTCCTGTGGTTTCCCATTGAAAGGATTTCCTCTCTGTCTTTTCCCAGAGTGGAATCTCTGGCTCTTTGCAGCTATGATTTGGTGTTTCCCATCCCCTGCCTTGTGCCTGCAGACTGCTGATACTGACTTTTCTACCTTGCATGTAGTAGGGATTTTTCTGTTGTGAAATTGCTACTTTCTAATAAAACTGATTAGTGAAGATTTTAAGACCCTTTCTCTGTTATGAGAGATTGGGTGATGGCATTTCATCTATATACAAATCACATATCTTTCATAATGATTTTAAATGTTAGGTTAGGTCCCTTGCTCACCTCCCTTCTGATAAGAGTAAATATTTAACTTTGATGTGAGACCAGGGTAATCTCTTTGAACTGAATGAATATTTTAATTTGCTAAATAAGCTATATATACACTCTTGATTACAAGCGTTTGGTGAGGGGAATCTGATAAGCAGAAAAAGAAATATCTTAATTTTATTTTTAGAAAAAGAATTTCTGTGTCATTTTTTCTGGACTACAAAGATTTCCTAAAGTTGAGATGGGAGATTTCCTTGAGCCCTTTATAACCTTCATGTAAGTAGCTGTATTCCATTGGGTGCACAGGCCCCCTGATGTGAGACGGGGGGTGATGATTTGCCTTTAGCCTTTTGTTTTTAAGCAGTGTTTTGTTTTTTGTTTTTAAGATTTATTTTTTTTAGTTGTACACAATACCTTTATTTTGTTTGTTTATTTTTATGTGGTGCTGATGATCAAACCCAAGGCCTCGAATGTGCTAGGCAAATGCTCTACTGCTGAGCCACAATCCCAGCCCTAAGCAGTATGTTTGAGCATGCCTGTGCAGTTTTGAAATCCTCTCTGGTATAGGATGGTTATTCTCAAAATGTGATTGTTGTTCTTCCCTTTTTTTTTTTTTTTTTTAAGAGAGAGAGAGAATTTAATATTTATTTTTTAGTTATCAGCGAATACAACATCTTTGTTTGTATGTGGTGCTGAGGATCGAACCAGGGCCGCACGCATGCCAGGCGAGCGCGCTACTGCTTGAGCCACATCCCCAGCCCTGTTGTTCTTTCTTGACAATTTTAATCTCCCCTCTTCCATTCAGTCCAACCCAATTCAATTTTTTTCTGTGTAAAGTACTGTCTTAGGGTTGGACTTAGAATAAGCCTCTGGCCTTGTGTCTGAATAGTTTAATCTGAGCTTTCTCCTGCTGTCTTCTTGCACTCGAACAGTTCTTGAGCCCTAGATCTGTAATTGGATGTTTGGGGGAACTTAATACCTGAATTCTGGCTTCCCAGAACTTAAGTCTTAGCCAGGTGTGGCGGTTCATGCCTGTAGTCCCAGCTACTCTGGAGGCCAAGGCAGGAACTTTGAAACCAGCCTGGGGAACATAGGAAGACCCCCTCAAAAAAACAAAATAGTCTTAAGAAGTGAAGTAGTTAGCTCAACTAAATGTTAAATCTTGTGGTGCTGACTGAATTTACAATAGGATATTTAGATATGTAAGGGATCAAAGTGTGTTGAAAATGTGGGCAGTGGCTTCATGTTGAAAAGTTGAGTTTCTGCCACCAGAAGCCATTGTGTATAGGAGGGCAAGGCAAGGAATATTGTTATACAGCTGGGCAAATGAAAAAGTGTAGAACTGAACCACACTGTACAGCCAGGTGGAAGTACTATTTATCATTATTGATACCAAGCATTGAGCTGGGTGTGGTGGCATACGCCTGTAATCCTAGCAGCTCCAGAGGCTGAGACAGAAGGATAGTGAATTCAAAGCCAGCCTCAGCAACTTAGGTCCTAAGCAACTCATTGAGACCCTGTCTCTAAATAAAATACAAAACAGGGCTGGGGATGTGGATCAGTGATTCCGTGCCCCTGAGTTCAATCCCCCATACCAAAAAAAAAAAAAAAAAACAACACAAAAAACCAAGCACTGGGGCGGGGGTTATATAGCTCAGTGGTAGAGTGTTTGCCTAGCATGTGTGAGTCACTGGGTTCGATCCTCAGCACCACATAAAAATAAAATTAAAGTATTAATTAAAAAAAAAAACCCAAATACTGTATTGTTGTTTGGTATGTGCATTTTAGATGAAGAACTGATATGTTTGAGGTCAGATAGGATTTTAACTCAAATCTATCAAATTTTACTATATTCTGGTTTCTTTGTAGTACTGTTCAGGATGTTTTTAAAAATATATGTATTTTTAGTTGTCAGCGGACTTTATTTATTTGTATGCGATGCTGAGAACCGAACCCAGTGCCTCACACATGCTAGGCAAGCACTCTACCACTGAGCCGGAATCTTAACTCAAGTACTGCTCAGGATTTAATACGAAGTTTGGAGCTTTTATTGAGCAGGGAGTGATAAAAGTGATTTGGGAACATTGCCTTAGAACTGTACTGTCCAATATAGCCACTAGTCACATGGGGCTGCATGTGAATTTAAATTAATTAAAAGTAGATAGCCAGACACAGTGACCCATGCCTGTAATCCCAGTGGTTCAGGAGGCTGAGGGAGGGGTATGTGAGTTCAAAGCCAGCTTCAGCAAAATCGAGGCACCAAGCAACTCAGATCCTGGTTCTAAATAAAATATAAATAGGGCTGGGGATGTGGCCCAGTGATTGAGTGCCCCTGAGTTTAATCCCTGATACCAAAAAAGAAAAAAAAAAGGTAGATAAAATATTTCGGTTCATCAGTCATATTTTATATTCTAAATATTTAATAATTGCTACATGTCCATAAAATTCTATTAAACAGAGATTCACTAGATCCTTGGTTCTCAGCTAATAGTATACATCAGAATCATTCAGAGATCTTAAGGGGAGGTACAGGGAGGAGCCCTGGTCCTTCCAGTCCCACTAAATTGGAATCTCTAGGGAGAGGCCCAGGCATTTGTGAATCTTTACAGACTATTCTAATCTGCAGCCCCTGTTAATAGCTGCTGCTCTAGAAGCTCCATGGTAACCATGGTAATGACTGCCTCTCATGTTCAGAGAAGACCTAGACTGACAGAGATACCCATAGCAGGTTGGTCTCTGTTCAGCAAATGTCTCTTCATTTGGAGCCAGATAGAAACTACCTTCTGTGGGGCTGAGATGAAGACCTCGATATGATATGTGGCATGATGTGGCCAGGTAAACCCTTGAGCTCTTTACAAGAGAGAATGGTAATATTTTGGCTTCATTGCCAGGCGTATCGGGGAAGATCACATGCTATTTATTACTCAATAGCCCAATTGTTGCTAAATTTGAACTTCTTAAATAGTCCTGAGAGAATTCATATAGCTCCAGAATTATGGTTGGTAACATTATTGGAGCTTCTGAGCTTCTAATACTGATGCAGGACTTGAATAAAAGTTGTTAGGATTGCACAGCGCGGTGACACACACCTGTAATCCCAGTGACAATGGAGGCTGAGACAGGAAGATTGAAATTTTAAGGTCAGCTTCAACAATTTAGTCAGACCCTATTTCAAAATAAAAGAAAGCTTAGTGGCAACATGCCCCTGGATTAAGTCTCCAGTACCAGGGGCAGGGAAGGAGGGGAGTTGTTAGGATCATTAGAAACAGCCCTTTAATAACACTGACATGGAGTAGTGATTTGGGACACCGTTTCACTCTCTATAGTTTGGGAGAGGAGTGCTCCCATCATCACTATTACCTTTTTAGCTGAGATTTCAGCTCTAGTATAAGAGAAAACTCTGCTTCTGCTGTTTTCCTGTTGGTATTTAGAACAGCAGCTTTTGTGGATTATTGTCATACCATTTTTCTTCATGACAGCTCTTGTTTTGTGTTTCCTTTCAACCCAGCGGTTCTCTCTGATTGAGAGAACCCCCCCCCCCACACACACACACACAACCCATTTTATTTTTGAGATAGAGGCTTTCCAAGTTACCCAGGCTAGCCTCAGCTTGCAATCCTCCTTAGCCTTCTAAGCGGCTGGGATTACAGTTGTTTGCCACAATGCCTGCACTCTACTTCCTCTATTATAAAACATTTAGTAGGGTTTTCTTTTGTATTAGGGATTGAATTCAGGGGCACTTTACCCCTGAGTCACATCCCCAGTCCTTTTTATTTTTTATTTTGAGGCAGGGTCTTACTGAGTTGCCCAGGCCGGCCTCAAACTTGCGGTCCTCTTGCCTCAGCCTCTAATATTACAGGCATGCACCACCATGCCTTGCAGTTTAGTGTGGTCCCTGGACCAGGAGTGTCAGCCTCACCTCGGAATTTGTTATAAGTAGATAGCCTAGGTCCAACCCTGAAGCTACTGAACCAGAGACTCTGGGGATGGTGCCCAGTGTTTCTGTGGTTTAACAAACCTTCCAAGTGATTTTTGAGGCATGATAAACTTTGAGACCTACTGAATTTTATTTGAGAGTTAATGATACTTAGACCTAGAATATTAATATCTATCCTCCGCCCCCAATTTAAGATTCACTTTCAAGTTTCATATCAAGCCCAAACCTATCTTCCCACTGAGTGTATTTAAGGGGTAATAAATCCCTCCCTTCTATATCACAGTAGTTATAGGTAGGTATTTTTGGCAGAAGAAAGTATGAGAGCATTCTGTATTGTGCAGCTCCAATAGGATAAAGGCATGTCAAAAAGTCAATGAGTTGATTGAACCTGTTGTTCCCTAGAGAGCTGGAAAGAAAGCTGCTTATAGACAAATGCTTTTGATTTAAACTTTGAACTATTGTTGGTGCTGTGCTGTACCTCTCTATCTTGTTCTTTAAAGAGACAAAAATTCTATCATTATGTCCTCTAATTTGATTTTAGAGAAAATGAACTTTTCACTTCATATGCATAAGGCTCTAAATTAGAGTCACTGTTTCCTCAACAACTGTTACTTGGCCTCTTTGCTCATTTGAAGAAAGCATAATTTTTAAGTGCTTGGACCATAATGCAAATAGGCTGCAAATATGCAAAGGAAAAAAGTTTCCACTGTTGGAAGTATAGAAACATCTGGATGCAAAACAAAAACAAACCATCTGGATGCTTGTGTGTTTGAACTCCCAGCCATACTATGTTGATGCATTGGTTTTTATGTTGAACAAGGTCATAGTGCATAACAACAGCATCCTTTCTAATGGAAGGGCCTTAGTTCTGATTTCTGCACCACAGAATGCATATGTTAATTGCTCTATACCTGACCCATTCCTTGAATCTTCAGCCATACCAAACTTACAAAGTCGTTTTTAGCTTACAAGATGCTTTTCCAAACAATTTTGGTATTTTTATTTTACATATATGTGACTTACAAATGAAGTTTCTGAGGAGGGTTAAATGACCCACTCAAGAGTTACTGAGTCTATTCCATTACTTTTCATAGGAACTGGTTTTCTGTGTGGCATACAGACTTCAAAAGACCCATACATTTGAGTTGTATGTTCTTATTGGCCAGAGGCCATCAAAGCTTCAGGTTAATGAAATGCTCTTTATTTTGTAGCCATCCAGTCCAATGGATCAGATGGGCAAGATGAGACCTCAGCCATATGGCGGGACTAACCCATACTCGCAACAACAGGGACCTCCTTCAGGACCGCAGCAAGGACATGGGTACCCAGGGCAGCCATATGGGTCCCAGACTCCGCAGCGGTACCCGATGACCATGCAGGGCCGGGCGCAGAGTGCCATGGGCAGCCTCTCTTATGCACAGCAGGTAGATGGTGACTCTGATTACTTTGACTCTTGTTGCTATTCAGGATCTACTCTCTGAGCTGTAGAATAAAAATATATCCTTAGCTTTCAAGCCTCTTAATAGGGGCAAAGGCCAGCTGGTTCAGTTAATTATGTTGTGCTGTTAATAAGACCAAAGTTGTGGGCACCATCCCATGAGAGCTCCAGGGAAAACTTCTCCCTGGCCACAAGCTATATACCTCCTTTTTTTTTTTTTTTGTTTTTTTTTAAATAAGTTCTGGGGTTTGAATCCAGGGCCTTGTGCATGCTAAGCACACATTCTATCACTGAGCTGCACCGCAGCCCCTGTTTTTTTCTCATGACCTATTTGGCCTGCTTTTACTCACTGAGTGGTGATCGTTGAAGGAGGTGGGATAGAAGAAAGGCAATGACTGAGCACCTGTTTACTGCTGCTACAAAGAAAACCATTCATAATGTGTGCCCTGGGAATGGAAGAGGCCCTACATGTTTCTCAAGGCCTTCAGCGTATCAACTGTCTCGCTCAAAATGAACGCTTACCAGGGACTGGAAGTGGAAGGAAAAGGGTAGATTATATAATAAAGATACTAATACTATTACAAATGTTAAGATGTTAAGATTTCCTCTCATCTTTTGTCTGGCCTCCCATTTCATTATCTACCTCCTTCCCCTTCCCCTTCCCTTTGATGGAACCCAGGATCTTGTGCATGCTAGGCGATTGTTGTACCACTGAGTTACATCCCCAGCCCCATATCATTATCTTTTTGTTGTAATTTTTTTTTTGTATTGACGGAATTTTCTATAATTTATATACGAGTGATACTTCTACTGAAAATGGCAAGGGATAGAATATAAAACTTAAATTACTTCTAAGATGCTAAAAGAATATCCTTAAATATAGAAAATGATACATCGAAGGCTGGGAGTATAGTTCAGTAGTAGAGTACTAGTTTAGCATGCGCAAGGCCTAAATAAGAGATACTGTCATTTTCCCTCCCTTCCTCCCTCCTTCCCTCCCCCATTGAGATTATTGAGGGGAGATGGGGTGGAATTTGGGGGGAGTATGTGGCTACATACATAGATATATCCCTGGACCCTAAAATAGTGCCTGAGGTATAAGTAAGTACTAGTAGGCCCTCAAATTTTTTTTTTCAAATGAAGATTAATGAAATATAGAACTAAAGCAGCTTAATGAGCCAGGAGTGGTGGCGAATACCTGTAATTCCAGCAACTTGGGAGGCTGAGGCGGGAGAATCACAAGTTTGAGGCTAGCCTCAGCAACTTGTTGAGGTCCTAAGCAACTTAGTGAGACCCTGTCTCAAAAAATTAAAAAAAAAAAAAAAAAAAAAAAGGTGTGGGCTTGTTGCTCAGTAGTGGGTTAAATCCCCAGTACCAAAAAATAAAGTAGCTTAATGATTTGTACATTTCTGGATTACAGAACCCTAGGTTTTCAGTTGGCTGAACCAAGCTAGTATTGATTTTTCATTGTGACTGGTTTATAAATTCCCAATGTTTATAAAAACAACCTAGGCCATGATGAAAAGAGTAGGCTCATTGGTAAAAATATTGTTCTTAAACTCACATAAATTGCCCACAAATGAAATAGTATACATTTTCATTGGATGAATGTAGTCCACACCTAACCAAACCACCTAATAAGTTTGGTCATTCTTCCCAGCTCAGTTTAGACAGGGATGGTAAGAAAATATTGGGCCGCCTTAGTATGAGGCTTGACTTGCTTGCTTTTTATATCCTCAGGGCATAGCTTCTGATAGAGTACTTCATATTTCTTCATCTAGAAGACTCATTGCTAAAAGTATCTTTTCCTTTTCTACAGATTCCTCCTTATGGACAACAAGGCCCCAGTGGATATGGTCAACAGGGCCAGACTCCATATTACAACCAGCAAAGTCCTCACCCTCAGCAGCAGCAGCCACCCTACTCCCAGCAACCATCATCCCAGACCCCTCACGCTCAACCTTCATATCAGCAGCAGCCACAGTCTCAGCCACCACAGCTCCAGTCCTCTCAGCCTCCATATTCCCAGCAGCCATCTCAGCCTCCACATCAGCAATCCCCAACTCCGTACCCTTCCCAGCAGTCCACGACACAGCAGCATCCCCAGAGCCAACCCCCTTATTCGCAGCCGCAGGCACAGTCTCCCTACCAGCAGCAGCAACCTCAGCAGCCAGCATCCTCGACGCTCTCCCAGCAGGCTGCATATCCTCAGCCCCAGTCTCAGCAGTCCCAGCAAACTGCCTACTCCCAGCAGCGCTTCCCTCCACCACAGGTAAGATGCCCCTGCCTCTTGCCCTTCTCTGTGTGTGGCCACAGATAGGTTGGGGTCTGGTATCCTGAGAACTTTGTCATGCAAATTGGTTCTCTAATGTGTACTTAAAAACTGATTAAACTCTGGGTAAACATGCTAACTGGATTGATTGAACTAATAAAGGTATAACCTTCTTAACTACATAAAGACTTGTAGCTCTCCTTACTGATGAAGAAATAGGGCAATGGAAAATTGCATAGACAGATAAGAAATTAAAGATAATGAGGCTGATTTTTTTTTTTTTTTTTAACCAACATATCAGAATTTTACCCCCAAATGATTTTGGTCTTTTTTTCCAAAATAGTCTCTTTGAGAAGCTGTGTTATAATTCATTTCAGCTGCCATTTCATTCTTACTTTACTCAAAAGTATTTTGAACCCCTTCCTTTGAAATTTCCATCAGAGAGAGCTGCTGTCACATTCTTTAGAATACTCTCACTGGTGGCAGATCTTTTTCTTTGTTTTTGATGATACTGGGAATTGAACTTGGGAGCATTCTACTTCTGAGTCACATCCCCAGACCACCCTCCCCACCTTTTTTAATTGAGACAAGGTCTTGCTAAGTTGCTAAGGCTGGCTTCAAACTTGCAGTCCTCCTTACTCAGCCTCCTGTGTCACTGGGATTATAGGCTTGTGTTGTCATGGCTGGCTACAAATCTTATTTTTTGAGGGTAGACTAGATTTAAGGAAATAGCAAATACTGAGTTCAAGCTGTGTCTGGTGAACAAGATATAGATAATGAAGCCTAAAAATAGTTTTATAAAGCCAAAAGAGAAGGAATGACTGATGACAGCTTCATTAAAGATCTTGTGCATTGGTGGCATCATTGGAATAAATCTCTTACTCCAAGGCGGTTACTTTCAAGGAAGCAGTACTTATTTAATGCAGAGGTTGTGGCATGAGTTTTTGTTCATTTTAAAATTAACAGCTCTCATTGCTTAACAGGTATAACTTAGATTTAGCCAGACTTTATCATTTAACTCCAAGAAGCAGTTCCTATGGGTAGGAATAAATGGGTGACAGTTCCATCAGAAAGAGTTCACTGTTGACATAAAACTTAAGCACCAAGTCTTGGATTTTTTTTCTGCCTTTAAGTAACATTGTTTACAATTGTGCCTTATCTCCCACCCAGTTCCCCTGTGTTAAAGTCCCATCCGCCTTTCACCATGAAGTAAGCTTGCCTGGTTTATCAATACCAGGCCTTCACATCTTGTTGTTCTTCTTTTAGGAGCTTTCTCAAGATTCTTTTGGGTCTCAGGCATCCTCAGCCCCCTCAATGACCTCCAGTAAGGGAGGGCAAGAAGATATGAACCTGAGTCTTCAGTCAAGACCCTCCAGCTTGCCTGTGAGTATTTCTGCCACCTTAGAAAGAGGAAACCAATGAAAACCAGTTTCTGGTTGGATGTTTTGGTGATAAATGTCTAAACAAATGATAAGCCATTTTTTGAATTCAGGTTCAAAATTCTATAGACTGATTTTATAGAATGTCTGTCCTATCTGCTGCTCAGGGAATAGGTTTGCAATCTGTTTTTGTTTTTGGTTTTTTAAGATTTGGGGCTTTTAGAGATAAACATGAATGGTAGAGAAGATGGAGATGTTAGAAGCACTTTCTGCTCTCCATCAAAGTTGGAAAAAAAAAAATCTCCATTTTTTGATCTTACTGTTGAGCACACACTTTTTATGTTTTTGGCTTAGTATTGCCAAGATGGGATCCTGGGGTACATTCAAGCTTGCATTATCACATTGAGCATGGGTGAAATGAAAGTAGTTTATGATGGAGGTTTTATGTGAATGGGTGCTTTTTGCCTAGTACAGTGCTTGGTGCCCTGGTGTTTGATTATGGAATCAGGAGCTTAATTATGGAATAGATTGATCATATCCTGAGAAAGCAGTGTAGTTTGTTGATGGAGAGCTTGGGCTCTGAGCCAGAGTACTTAAGTCTGCATCTTGATTTACCACTAACTCTGTAGCGTGTAGCTTAGGGCAAGTCACCTTTCTGTGTCTTAGTTTTCACATCTGTAAAATGAACCTAAAGTACCCACTTTGTGGGGGTGCTAATTAACATTAAGTAGGCTAATAGAAGAGAGCTTTGTGTGGTAGACACTCATAAATGCCAGCCATTATAATCATCTCAGAGGGCACAGCAACTGCTTGATACCCAAAAGGCAGTTAGCACCAACTAAAATACATCGAGACTAGTTGTGGGAACATATTACCTCTGCCACTGCACAGGGACAAAAAAGTCTCATCCTCTGGAAGTTAATTGTAGGGCACAGAAATAAAGTGGGCTACTCCAAAATCTAGTAAGTGGGTAGATAGCACACCTTCCATTATAAGCTCAGCTTCAACTAAGCAATGACATTTAGCCACACAGGCCCAGATAAAAGTCTTTTGAAATTTTGATTTTACTTAGATTTACAACCTGACTCTAGACCTGACTTGGGAAAAGATGGTTTCTGTATCTTTAAGAAATAGATACAAGGAAGGAACTCTCTTCATAATGAAGCCTCCCATGGCTTCCCCTGAAGACCTTTGAGATACAACTTTAGTAGGGCAAGGTTTGCAGAGCTTCTCAGTACAAGCTTCCAAGGCCAGGATGGAGAGACATTGTCAGGATGGGACTTCTACTGATGACTTTCTCAACTGAGAAACTGGGGGAGGAAGTGTCTGAATAAAGTGATCACTCTTTGTTCCCTTCTCATTAGTGTCTGTTGCAATCCTTTTCTGCATCCTGAACTTCACTGGAATGTGCTTTTTAACCTGATTCAGTCAGAAATGTGTAACTACTCCCTCATCATCTGTGGTCTGTGGCTAAATCTGGGTGGTGTGCTATTGTGGCAAGATCCCAAATCAGTGGATTTCTTTCAGTGCTGTAAGTTGCTCCCCTTTAAAAAGCTGCTTCTTACTTCCAATGACCTTTTGATAAAAATGTATTTAGCATTATTTAGTTTTTTTTTTTTAAAGTATTATTTAGTTCTGAGAAAGTTCATATACAGACATGCTCTGTGTTTGTGTGTGCGCGCGCGTGCATGCGTGTGTGTGTGTGTACTGGGAATTGAACCTAGGGGCTCTTTAGCATTAAGCCACATTCCAAGCCCTCCCTCCCTCCCTCCCTCCCTCCCTCCCTCTCTCCCTCTCTCTCTCTCTCTCTCTCTCTCTCTTTATTTATGTTGTAGATGGACAATAATACCTTTGTTTTATGTATGTATGTATGTATGTATGTAAAGTGTTGAGTATCGAACCCAATGCCTCACACATGCTAGGCAAAGGGCTCCACTGCCAACTCAGCCCACTATTTTTTGAGACAGTGTCTTGCTAAGATACTGAGGCTCTTGCTAAGTTGCTGAGGCTGTCCTAGAACTTGGAATCCTGCCTTAGCTGCAGAGTCCCTGGGATTATAGGTGTGTATCACCAGGCCTCATGCTATGCATGTGTTCTAAGGGTTGGGAATTCAAGAGTTTCTGATTTGACCTCTGAATACTGAAGTGAAGATGTTGGCAGCCTTTTAAGCTCAGGGGAGGATTGTTCTTGGAAAGCCCCAAAAGAGGTAATATTACCAAGTTTAGGCTCTATGGTTGACCATGTGCAAAGTGAGCTGCCTGGGTTATTGGCATCTTTCTTGTTTGTTTCCGTGCTAAGGATCAAACCCAGTGCCTCACACATGATAGGCAACTGCTCTGCCATTGAGCTACAGCCCTAGTCCTGGCATCTTGTATTTTTAATTGCTTTTTATCCTTCTGCTACTTGGACCAGAAAACAAGAGGTGGTTATTCTTTGAAATTTTGGTTTGGTGGCAGATTTGTCTAGTCAGGCTAGGAAGCAATCACATCTGAAGAAATGAGAAGTCAGATTTCTCACAAGGCCCTTTTCTTTCTTAACCAGTTGTTTTAAAGGATTCCCAGGCTTGGCAGTACATTCCTTCACTAAGTAAGGCCTTAGGAGGCACCTCTTTGAATTTGGCTGCCATGCAGATGCTAGTCTGACTATATAACCCCTTTAGTTGCTGTGGTCCTTAATATTTTATCTTTGTAGTACTGGGGATTGAAAAAAGGGGTACACTCTACCACTGATCTATATCCCCAGCCCTTTGTAATTTTTATTTTGAGACAGAGTCTCACTAAGTTGCCCAGATTGGCTTTGAACTTGCAGTTCTGCCTTTGCCCCTTGAGTAGCTGGGATTGCAAGCGCACGTCTGGCTCATGTTTGTCACCACCCTTACTCTTTTCAGCATACTTGCTTGGCTCTAAAGGCATTAAAACCCATAAGTAACTGTGTCTGATTACCTAGGCAACTGTGTCTGATTACCTAGGCATCAGAAGCAAAGATTTCTCCCACCATTTTCTGGTTTAGTAGGTCTAGAATAGTCTGAAAATGTGCATTTCTATCAAGTACTTCCATTCCAATGGCAGAACCAGGGAAGGCACTGTGAGAATCTCTATACTTTGTCCTTTTTTTCCACTTTGCTTGCAGCTTTCTCTGTCAGGCCTCGTGTTTTCTCCACTTTCAGACCTTTGCATATACTCTTCTATTTGCCTCATACTTTCTCTTACCTTTCCCCCCACCTCTTCCTGTTCATCTCTCAATCTATATCTCTCTTTTTATTTATTTTTTTTGCACAAGAGATTGAACCCAGGGTTGCTTAACCACTGGTCACATTTCCAACCCTTTTTATTTCTTACTTTGAGACAAGGTCTTGCTAATTGCTGGGACTGGCCTTGAACTTGGTGATCCTCCTGCCTTAGCCTCCTGTAATCCTAGTGATTATAGATATGTGCCACTGTGCCCAGCCTCAGTCTATATCCTAAAGATAATTTCCTCTGAACATTCTTCTAATCAAACTTCAAGATTCAACGTAAGGGCTGGGGCTGGGGCTCAATGGTAGAGTACTTCCCTCGAATGGGTGAGGCATTGGGTCAGATCCTCAGCACCACATAAAAATAAATAAAGATATTGTGTCCATCTACAACTAAAGACAAAATTAAAAAAGATTCAGCTTAAGTAACTTTTATGTTGATTTCACTGAGTAAGTCTGTTTTAACTTTGAAAGCTCTGCAATATTTAAGAGAAGCAGGTATAAAGAACAATTCGATGTCTGAATATTTATCTTTAGAAACCAAATTACACTAACACATGTAGGCAAAAACTTATATACCCCTCTGGGATCACTTCTCTTTTCCTTTACCCAGGGAAGTACTATCCAACTTTTAAATTTTTTAAAATTTCATGTTGACAGAGCATTTTACTAAAACCCCTATTTACTTAAATGGCAAGCTTCTGGAGGGCAGACACTGTGTTGTTCTTGCTGTCCCCAACATCCATTACAGGACCAGTGGTTGTATACCATGGCTGCATGTTAGGATTACTTTAGGTAATTATCTTCAAAAATGAATGCCAGCCAGGCACAGTGGCGCACACCTATGATCCCAGTGATTCGGGAGGCTGAAGCAGGAAAATTGCAAGTTCGAAGCCAGCCTCAGGAATTTGGTGAGGCCTTACTTAGCAAGACCCTGTCTTAAAAAATAAAAAGAGTTGGGGGGCTGGGGTTGTGGCTCAGAGGTAGAGCGCTCGCCTAGCACATATGAGGCCCTGGGTTCGATCCTCAGCACCACATAAAAATAGAATAAAAATATTGTGTCCATCTACAACTAAAAAATAAATATTTAAAAAATAAAAAGAGTTGGGGTTGTAACTTGGTGGTAAAGTACCCCTGGGTTTAATCCTTAGTACCAAAACAAACAAAAACTAATGCCAGCTAGGTATGGTGGCCCATACTTGTAATCTCGGCTACTGAGGAGACTAAAGCAGGAGGATTCCAAGTTTGAGATAGCCTAAGCAACTTAGCAATACCCTGTCCTAAAATTAAAAGGGCTGAGGACATAGCTCGGTGGTAGAGTGCTTGCCTAGCATTTATAATGGGTCCAATCCCCAGTACTGCCCAAACAAGCTACAGCAGAAAGAAAAATGGCTAGGGTTCACAGAGTTCTGATTTGCTTTGATGTAGGGTGGGGCATAGTTAGAAGCTATCTCTGATTTGCAGCCCAGGTGTAGAGGTCCACTACTCCAGATTGTGTCTGGTTCTTTTTAGACTCTTAGCACCCATACTTTTTGTGATTGCCTATCTCAAATATATTTTAAGTTACTTATTTAAATGAAAGCTCAGTGTGGGCTAACGTGTTCTGTCTTACTCGTTGCCATCGCAGTGCCTGGCATATAGTAGGCTCCCACTCATTGGACAAGTGAATCTGAGCAGTGTCCATAACATTGCTTATCTGGCAAGAGTGTGTTTGACGGGGCTTGATCATGTAGTACCAGGTTGTTGTTTCCACTGCTAAGGCAAGATAGGCATCACAGATTCTTATGGGAAGACCCAAAGCCTATCTCAGAGGATAGATTATTTGTACTGACTGACAGTGGCCTTAGGAGATGAGTTTGGGGTTTGTCATCCATCTTATAAAATGTATACAACCTCACTTTATATTAAGAAGGTTTTTGTAAGGTATGAGTGACCAAATCTCTGGATTTTTCATTAAGATCTTTAATTTTCTTCATTTGGAAGCCATATCTTTGAGGAACTCATTCTGAAAATTGGTATCTGACTTTGGATTATAATCGTTTTTGAGAATTTAGATTTATATCTTTAAAAGCTCTTGTTTGTTTGTTCATTTGTTTGTTTACTTATGGTATCAGGGATTGAATCCAGGGGTGCTTAATCCAGTGGTAGAGTACTTCCCTCTACCACATCCACATCCCCAGCCCTTTTTTTGTGTATGTGCTGTGGATTGAACCCAGAGCCTTGTACATGTGAGGCAAGCACTCTACCAACAACTGACCTATATCCCCAGCCCCTTTTTTTATGTTTTATTAGAAATAGGGGCTAAGTGAGTTGCTTAGAGGCTCCCTGAGTTGCTGAGGCTGGGTTTGAACTCACAATCCTCCTGCCTCAGCCTCCCAAGTTTCTGGGATTATAGGCAGGAGCCACTGCACCCTGCTTAAAAATTTCTGTTTAAATAATTCGTCCAAGTGTATGTGGTTCCCTGGAATAATGCATGCCTAATGCATCCCTAATTTTCCTTACTGAGACAGTTTTCTAAGTTTTACATTTAGCTTTGTAAGTATACCTGAGATAACCCCCCACCTTTTTATTTTTTATGGTGCTGGGGATCAAATCCCGGGCCCTGCATGTGGTAGACAAGGGTTCCACCATTGAGCTACACCCTCTAATCATGCACTTGGGATTGACTGATAGAACATGGATACAGGATTTAAAACCCACATCTGAAGACTGCTTTTCAGATTTTAGCATGCATTAAGCATGACCTGGAAAGTATTTAAAACACAGATTACTGAGATCTGCCTGAGACATTCTGGTTTAGTAGACGTGAAGTAGACCCCAAGAATTTCCATTTCTCCAGTGGACTTATACTGCTAGTTCAAAAGATCCCAGTTGGAATAACACTAAGGTAGGAATCCTTGGAAAGGGAAGGAAAAAATTTATTAGCCTAGAAGGCACAGTACTAATCTAAATAATAGTGGTCACAGACACTATACTACTGTTTGACTCTAGGGAGATCGGGAAGGGCAGGCTTGTGAGTTGAAAATGATGGGGGAAAAAAGAGACTTGGAAGAAATGAGACTGCTTTCTAGCTGTAGCCTCAAAGCTGTTTGTTCCTGGGGTAAGACAGCCCTTGCACTGCCAATGCCACCCTGGAAGTACTCCTCAGCTTGTGGTGCTCATCACTGGATTCTAGTAGTGGGGCCACACACAGATACAAAATCATAGTCTACCTCAGAAATTGTTTTGAATCTGGTTTTCCCTGTCCTTCCCCACTGCTTGCTACCTCTCACCTGGTAGCTTATCATAGGCTCCTGGCTATTCTTTTTCTCTCCCTTTTTACTTTCAAGTCTGTGGTCAACATAATCATCCGGGGGGTGGGGGGTGGGGGGAAAACCATGACTGACCAAGTTTTCTGACTGCTTTGAAACCTCTGGATACCAGTTGTCTATAGGCTTAGGTTCAGACATGATAATATACAATTTCCTTTGTGATCTGGAAGATGAGAATATTAAAGAAAAAAAATGTAGGTAAGTTCCCCATCCCTGGAGTAAAACCTACCACTCTGGCAAATAGACATTAGAGACAGAGCCTGGACATGGTTGATTTCTTAAATCATTTGTACTCTTAGGTCTATAAGTATGAATATGACATGTATTCTATCTTCAAGGGTCCTTCTCTGTTTCATTAGTGTAGTGCTATCAAGAGTTTTGTGATGTCAGTGATCCATTCATATCTAAATAGTTGAGGAAAAACATCATGAATATGATCTAGATGGTTGTATTGAGTAGTTAGAAAGGAAAAATCCAGTTTGATCAGAGGAAAGGCAGGGATGGGGATGGGGTGCAGTGCAGATATTTGGGGGCTGGTCAGTGACAGAAGGAAAGCTAGATTACAGTGGTTCAGACCTTGGTGGACTAAGTAAGCTATTTAGAGCTGACATTACAGGCCTGTAGAGGATATTTTGCAAAAATGATCCATTGGCATATATTACGATTTGAAAAGGGGAGAGTATGAAAGCAAGGGAATAAGTTAAAGTGTTAAACTAATTCTAGCAAAAGATGTAGAATTCTAGCTGAGTGCAGTGGCACACAACTGTAATCTCAGCATCTTGGGAGGCTGAGACAGGAGAATGGCAGGTTTGAGGCCAGCCACAGCAAGTTAGCAAGGCCCTAAGCAACTTAGGGAGAACCTGTCTCAAAATAAAAGGACTGGGTATGTGGCTCAGTGGTAAAACACGTCTGGGTTCAATCCCCAGTTCCAAAGGGAAAAAAAAGTATGGAGTTCTGATTATCTCATTTGCATAGCCATTTAGTTCCACATGTAAGACATGTAGGAAAGAATCTGTAGAACTGAGAATAAGTGAATTCTACTGGGTGAATGGTTTAATGATTTTGATTGACTGGTTTAGGGTGGATAATAGAAAAAAAAAATCTCATTGACAGAAATAGATTAATAAGGAAAACTCATTTTTGAGCAGACTTTAATATTTATTTTTTAATTATAGGTGGACACAGTAATTTTTATTTTATTTTATGTGGTGCTGAGGATCAAACCCAGAGGGCCTCACGCATGCTAGGCGAGCACTCTACCTCTGAGCCACAACCCCAACGCAGAAGTTCCTATTTTTTGTTGTGAAACATGGTATAATTAGATGTCTAAAAATAAACTGCTTAGTTACTAGTAAGAAATGAAAGAGTTAAAACTTAGGGAATAGCTGAGTCTGGATAGAGTTGCAGGGTTGTCTGTGTGTGTGGTAGTTAATAGTTAAACCATGGACTGAAGTAGACCTCAGAGGCTGCAATTGGAGTATGGAGAGAGGAGCCAGATGGAGCCCTGCACAATGCCTGCAGTCACCAGGTGGAAGCAGCCAACAGAGTTAGAGAGATCGGCAGAAGACCAGGATTGTGTGATATTTCTGGAAGAAGGGGAAGAGGAAAATGGTTCATATCAATTTTATATTTCAAGTATTATATTTTGTGGCACAGCCTGTTAATTCCAGCTGCTGGGGAAGCTGAGGCAGGAGGATCACAAGTTTAAGACCAACCTTGGCTACTTAAAGCCTGTCTCATAATTTAAAAAATTAAATTATTAAGGGCTAGGGATGCATCTTGGTGATACAGTGCTTGCTAGCATGCACAAAGGCCCTGGGTTCTATCCCCAGTGTTCCCCCCCCGCCCCCCCCCCCCCAAAAAAAAATCAAGGAAAACAGACAGTGAATTTGTCATGAAGCATTTTTTATTGGGATCCTTTTTACATAGGGAAATGGCCTGGTTTCTAAGGGCAAAAGAAAAGGAAATATAAGTTTGGTTTAGAGACAGGGTTTTGTTGAGCAGCTTAGGGCCTCACCTCCTGAGCCACTGGGGTTACAGGCATGTGCCACCACACTTGGCTTATTTTTCTTATTTTGAGATAGGATCTCAGTAGGTTGCTTACAGCCTTCTAAGTTGTTAGGGATTTTCTTATTTTTCCTATAAATTTTTGGTTCTTTTCCCTTCGTTTTTAAGAGTCCCATATGTTAAGTTGTTGGGGCTGTCTTTAAACTCATGATCCTCCTGCCTCAGCCTCCTGAGCTGCTGGGATTATAGGCATGTGCCACTGCACCCAGCTTCCAAGCCATTCTTTAGCTATCACTTAAAGTAGTAACTATTAATACTCATGTTTTACTTCTATGATGGATTGCAGTGGTCTGGAAAGAGGAAGTGGGTGGGAGCTATGCTGTTCCTGTAAAATCTAATAGGAGTAAAGCCAGGAAAGGAGCTGTAGACACCAGTGATCCTGGAAGGACAGGAATTAAAATGTACTGAGCAACCACTCCTATTTTACTATGAGAAAACCAAGGCTCAAAATCAGGATTTGAATCTAGCTCTTATATATCAAGTGAAATATTTCCTCTTGGATGCCACCAAGTAAAGCCATGGACAATCTGATCTTCTGTACATTTTTAGACTAAAGCCTCAACTCTTTGCCATTTAACATTTACTAAACTTAACCTAAAGTAAGGAATGTGAATGGATTTCCATTTCACTTTTGTTTTCCCAGACCCCTTGGTGATGAAGACACAGGTGAGACGTGTATGAGAGGGGCATGGGTATTGGCTAAACCTGCAGAAAGGAGGGTTTGACCAGACCTGTAGGATCTTCTTGAAAGATTGTGAGGGAATTGCCTCAAACAGTGGAATGTTGAATAGAGTGGTTCTTTGGCTCTCCCATGTTGGATGGGACCAAGCCCTATTCTGTAGGCCATTCTTCTAGTTAGCCTATTGTGGTTAATTAAAATAATGCTTATTTTAATTAGATCACATTTTGAACAGCAAGGATCTATCTTGTCAGTTTTATAAGTGACAAATGTTATTTCAGTATAATTTTTGGTTTGCATTTGTATGATTATAAGTGAGGTAGAAAATGTACTTACAGGGGCTGGGGATGTGGCTCAAGCGGTAGCGCGCTCGCATGCATGCGGCCCGGGTTCGATCCTCAGCACCACATACAAAGATGTTGTGTCCGCCGAAAAACTAAAAAATAAATATTAAAAAATTCTCAAAAAAAAAAAAAAAAAAAGAAAATGTACTTACATATTTAGAAGCAATTATCTAATGTTTGGTGAATGGTCTGTTATGGATTTTCTTATTTTTCTATAAATTTTTGGTTCTTTTCCCTTTGTTTTTAAGAGTCCCGTATATTAAGAAAATATCAGTGAACTTTATGATATGTTTAAATGTTTTCTCCCAGCTTCCCAGTGGTCTTTTCATTTTGTTGGTGGTGCTTTCCCATGCTTTTTTACAATTGTTTTATGTCATCAGATTTATCATCTTTCCATTTATTATCTATGAATTTTATGTCATATTTAGAAAATCTTCTCCTTCATTAAAGTTAAAGAGAAATAAGTCTGTGTTTTCCTTTAATACTTGTGTGGTCTTGTCATTTTACATTTAAAACTCTGAACCATTTAAAATGTGTTCTTGGGTATGAACCCAGTTTTATCTTTTTCCAAATGACTACTTAGCTGTCAAAGAACTGTTTATTAAAACCTTGATTCCCCTCCCTGCCCCCAAATGTGATCTATCATCCAGCAGCACTAACATCACCTGGTATCTTGCTAGAAATGCAGATTCTCAGGCCCCACTCTACCTCTTTTGGCTCTAACTCTGTAAACACTATCTCTGAGTGATTTATTATAATGGTTTAGAAGCTAAGAGTAAGGGGCTGGGGATGTGGCTCAAGCAGTGGCGCGCTCGCCTGGCATGCGTGTGGCCCGGGTTCGATCCTCAGCACCACATACAAACAAAGATGTTGTGTCCGCCGAGAACTAAAAAATAAATATTAAAAAAAAAAATTCTCATATTCTCTCTCTCTCTCTCTCTCTCTCTTAAAAAAAAAAAAAGAAGCTAAGAGTAAGATTTTCAAAGGAAGTACCAAGATGGGAACTTTTTTTTTTTTTTTTTCATTGTTTGTTTGTTTGTTTGTTTTTCTTTGTTTGTGATACTGGGAACTGGACCCAGGGGCCCTGTAGCACCTACGTTCTCAGCCCCTTTTATTTATTTATTTATTTTGAAACAAGATCTCACTAATTTTCCCAGGCTTAGCCTCAAATTTGCAGGCTTTCTGCCTCAGCTTCCCAAGTCACTGGAAATACAGGCATATGCCATCGATCCTAGCTCGTCATCAGTTTTTTTGTGGGTACCTCTGGGACCCTGGCTTCCTGTGTCTACAGTCAGTCCAGAGTCCACAGTGAAGCCATCCACAGCTCCCAATGCACCTCTGCAGCCTCATCTCTGGCCACTCGGTTATACTTCAGCCTTTTCCTTTCTGCTATTGTCCTTTTGCTTAAGATATTTGTCTGTGTGTATCTGTTTTTAATGTCCTGTATACTTCTACTTTGGCTTCAAAACCCATCTGAAATATCTTTTCTGGGGCTCCGGCCTCATTTTCTTCCTATGGACCCAAATTATGCTGGTACCTCTGCTTGAGCACTCAAAATTGTATCTGACACCTGTGTTGAATGGCCTCTAGATTCTTGCCTCCTGACTGACTTTGAGGGGCAGCTTTTTGTTGTGTGGGTTCACTGGGGAGGAGTGACAAATCCTGTGAATGCTTAAAAAATTGGAACATTCAAAAGATTATAATCTTTTACTATTTCCATTCCCTTTTGTCCATTTCATGATAGGAGAGAGGGCCAATAGTTCTTGCCTAGGGATTTGATGGTGTGTTTTCTAAGAGATGACAGAAATGCCACTAGCAATTATGGTAACCAGAGAAGCTAAGTGTTCAGAGGTTGGTAACCTATTTTCTTTTCATCTGACCATGTGTCTGTACTTGTTCCCCTTGAATTGTAGCCCAGGTGCTCTCACAGTCTTGAAAAGGAAATCCCCACCCTCTCTGTCACATCTGCACAGAATGCTCAGAGCAGCGTGTACCCTGTGCATGTAGCTATCCTTCTTTAGAACCCTCGTTCTCCAGCAGGGCTGGCCAATCCGCTTCTCCATCTTAGTCACGCTGTTCCAGCCCTGATACTGCCTGGTGCCTGCTGGAGCCTCTGCTGCTTGCAGCAGATTATTGTATGCTTGTTCCTGGGCCCATTTCCTGTTTCTATTCTAGTCACTGGTGGCTCAGCTCTGCTTCCTGCTTGTGTGTCTCACACAGATTCCTCTTGCTGGAACCTTTTGTTTTATTTGCAACAACCACCGTTTGAAAAGCAGCTGAGCCTTACCTCTAATATGATGGTTCCTATACTCCATCATTCCTACAGAAGAGTGGGGGAAAATACCCCATCACACCAAACATACCACTTGAATTTGACCTTGTTTTTAATTTTGTCCCTAGACTGCTACAGGAAGCTGTAGACCAGAGATTGGTATAAGAAGTCAAGCCAAACATATCTTCACTCATTAGCCACACACTATTGTCAGTAGTGGGGCTCCCTAGTTTTTTGGCACCTGGAGTTGATGAGCATGTTTGCTACTGCTAAGGAAGACACGTAGTCTCCTATGTAGCCCAAGCCTCCCTGAAGTCCAGATGATACTTATTTTGTGTTGGGCAGGTAATGCCACCTTCAGCAGAATAACATTCTATAGAAGAACATGGGGATGGAAAAGAAAGCATATGCTGACTCAACCTTCCGTCCTGTATGAGAACTCAACTTCTGTGCCTCCTCCTGTTAGCTTAAAGTGGGAGGGAGAAAGTGCAGGGAACTTATAAAAAGGGAAGAAGTGAAGGAGGTTGTCCTGGAAAAATGTATTTAAAAGCCTAAAGTTTACTCTCCCCTTGCCCATTTCCCCAAGGAAAGCATTGCTTTGTGAACCAATCTGTTCTCTTTCCTTCCAGGAACCCAAATCTGATGTAGATTTGACCCACAGAGGTATTCCTACCTCTCTGAGCTATCAGATTGAGTGTTCTCAAGTCATACCCCTAAATCAGTGATCCTGGGGAAAGACCTTTCTTTAGGGGAAAAAAGAGAAGAGAGAGAGAGTTGTCATGGTGGCACATACCTATAATCCCAGAGATTCAGGAAGCTGAAGCAGGAGAGTTACAATTTTTTGAGACTAGCCTGGGCAACTTAGACGCTGGCTCAAAACAAAGTAGAAAGAACTGGGGATGTAGCTCAGTGCTTGCCCTGGGTTCGATCCTCAATGTGGAGAGAGATAGACTTTGCCTATTCTCTTTTCTTTAGAGAAAGTGAAGAAGGAGTTGTGGAGGGATGTATGATTGTGATTTCTGGTTGGGGTTGTGGCTCAGTGTTAGAGCACTTGCCTAACATGTATGAGGAACTGGCTTTGTTCCTCAGCACCACATAAAAAATAAATAAAATAAAGGTATTGTGTCCATTGACTATTTAAAAAAATATATATATATATAATTTTTTTTTTTTTTAATTGTGATTTCTGGGCTAAGTAAATAGTGCTATAGCTTCTGGGTTTAGGTATATTCTCCAGGAGAATACAAGAAGCATTTACTCTAGAAAGAAGAATTCTTCAAAAAGTAGGATTTCTGAAGTTAGTCAACATATGGGTAAACTCAGTTGCCTTAGTGACAATGGCTTACCTGTACCCATTTTCTCCTTCTCTTTTTCTCTCCTGTTGGTGGTGCTTTTATAACTTTCTGAGAGCCAATTAGGTGACACCAGAGATGAACATTCCCTGGTTTCTGTTGTCCTGCTTCAAAAAGACTAACCAGAATCAGGGTTGGGGCTGAGGCTCAGGGGCAGAGCACTTGCCTAACATGTATGGGGCACTGGGTTTGATCCTCAGCACCTCATAAAAATAAAATAAGACTAACCAGAATCAGAAAACCAGCCCCAGATGTGTGCTTACAAAGCTGTTTTTTGGTTCATCCTTGGAAGATTAGGGCTCCTAAACCAAGCTGGTAATCCATTCCAATCTACCAGAGGAGGAGGACAACTTAATATTGTGGAGCTATGTTAGCATAACTAGTAAATCAACTATAGGATTAATTCTGTTTCTAAGACTTTGGTGTTCTGCCTGAGAGCTATGTTGAATTTGGACGTGTTTTGGTGCCATTACTTTGGGAACTAATGCTTGGTCTCTTGAAACATCTACTTTTGTGGCCTGAAGCTGTTCTGACTTTCCCTCCTGGTATCAGCATGGAATTGGCTAGTATTATGACCTAATCACTGATTGCCTTGAAGTGGAGCCCTGCTCCAAGCCAGTAGCTTCCTTCCCATTTGACTTTCCCAAGGAAGCTGAGAAGCCTTGTTGACGATGGTAACTAGGGGTTGAAAACTCAAGCTTGAGAATCAACAAACCTGTCCCTTAAGGCCAGCCTTGATGTGGGAGAAATACTGAATATTGTTTACTGTGATGAGTGGAAGTAATTTCCTGACATTTGGGGGAAGGTAAGAGTAAAAACAAGTTTCAAATAAAAAGAATCAGTATTCAGGGGAAGCATTATCAAGAACATTTGGATTTCCCCCCCCAGTGTCTTCTACTTTTATTTCATACACACACACACACACACACACACACACACACACAACTTTTTATAACAGGTCTCCTATGTTCAAAGATTTTGTTTCATTTTGTTTTAAAGGCCTTTTGGGGGTTGGTAGCTATCTTTCTGGTTTCTAGTTCTGTCAGTTTCCCACTCTTCAGATCTATTTATTCTACCCAAATATTTGGATTTTAATCTAGACCAGTAAGTTGTGATAGGAAAGACGGTTGGCTAATATTAATTAATTAATTAATTAATTAATTTTGGTACCAGGGACTGTTAACCACTGAGCCACATCCCCATATTCACTCACTTATTTGCTTAGGGGCTGCTGAGTTGCTACGACTGGCTTTGAACTCGAGATCTTCTGCCCCAGTTCATGGAATTACAGGCATGCACTACCACACTCGTCTTTAAATTATGAATAACAGAGCCTAGAGACCATTAGCCACCTCGTTCTAAGTTATGTTCAGCACATAACTTGCCTTCCCCAATTACTCTTGCTTGCTTTCTGGTTTTTCCTTTTCCAAGTTTCAGGGATTGAATCCAGGTTCTCAAACATACTAGGCAAACACTCTACCACCGAGC
This sequence comes from Marmota monax, assembly GCF_021218885.2. Lineage (NCBI taxonomy): Eukaryota > Metazoa > Chordata > Mammalia > Rodentia > Sciuridae > Marmota > Marmota monax. Next base: position 20,554,815 of record NW_026694432.1, on the reverse strand, counting down.
TACACCCCCTTTTTATTGCTCATTTGCCCAGGTTGGCCTTGAACTTTCAATCTTCCTGCCCCAGCCTCCCAAGTAGCTGGGACTGTGGAACTACAGTTCTGAGGCAGCCAGGCTTGCCACAGAGAGCAGAGCCAGATGATGTGGAAGTCTAAGGCAATACCTGCTCCCTATTACACTTCTTATACCTAGAACTCTGCTGGCTTTTCTGTGTTCCTTTCCTTGCACTCCACCTTTTCCTGTCCTGCTTGTGCAAGTTCTAACATTACAGCTGATGATCTTTATCATGGCACAAGCTCTGTGTGGATGGCCTTCCTAACAGAGGATGCTTGACTTTAAGAAAGTAGGGGTTTCTTACTTCCTTGCTTTCTCTAGCTTTACAGTGTTCTTATTTCCTGCTGGGATTAGAACAACCCTATTCCATAAATACGCACTGCTCTAACTCAGGCCCAGCTCTGACCCAGTTTCATTTTTTTCCCCCTGATTTGAGTCTGTTAACTAGTGACCCTCAAAACACTCTGGACATTTTTGGGGTGTGTGTGTGTGTTGTTTTGGCTAATTTTGTTTTTGTGATGTTGGGGCTTGAATTCGAGGTTTAAGCACTCTGAGCAAGCCCTCTGCCTCTGGGCAACATCCCTAGCCCTAATGTATGTATATATTTTTTTAAATATATATTTTCTAGTTGTGTATGGACTCAATGCCTTTATTTGTTTTCATGTGGTGCTAGGATCAAACCCAGTGCCTCACACTTGAAAGGCAAGTACTCTGCCACTGAGCCACAACCCCAGCCCCACTAAGGTATATTTTTGACTTAAGGGATGGTTAGAGACAAGATATTCCCCTCTCACTAAAGTAAGAAGCCTTTGAGGCAGTGTGCTTGTATAGGAGAGATGGTCAGTTAGCATGGTATACAAGCCTCATGGAGACTGACAAACCAGAGAAGCAGGGTTTCAATCAATTAGTGCCCCATGGGAATTCCAGGAACTTCTAAATTTTTTTAGACGTTGAAAGCCTAGATTTTTTTAAACATAAAATCTCTCAATTTAGCTAGAAATGGTGACACACACTTATAATCACTGTGACTCCAAAGGCTGAGGTAGGAGGTTCGCAAGCTCAAGGCCAGCCTGGGCAAATTTATTGAGACCCTGTCTCAAAATAAAAACTAGCCAGGCATGATGGTGCATGCCTGTAATCCCAGCAGCTCGGGAAACTGAGGCAAGAGGATCACAAGTTCAAAGCCAGCCTCAGCAACTTGGTGAGGCCCTAAGCAATTTGGCGAGACTCTGTCTAAAAACATAAAAAAGGCTAAGGATATGGCTCGGTGAAGTGTCCTGGCTTTAATTCCTGGTAACCAAAACAAAACAAAAAGGCCTGGGGGTGTAGTTGTGTAGTTCAGTTGTAGAGCACCCCTGTGTTCAATCCCCAGTACCAACCCCAATATAAATAAATAAATAAGGTTATAAATAAAATCTCAGTTTTTTTATGGGTCTATATGGGGGGTGTTGGAGAGTAAATTAAAAGATTTCTCTGGGGCTTGCGGGGGGATCTGTCTCTACAGCTTCTTGTGGACTGCCCCGTGTAATTTTGGCTCATTCTGTTATGCATAACTCCCTTTGAGACAGTGCCTAGAATTTCTCCGAGGGTAGGGACAGCTGTGGGGAGCACCACCTCATCTCTATTGCCAGCTCTCATTGTTTAGTGTTTGTTTTATTGGTCGGGGAGCCGTGGGGGGATAGGGGAGATGTTGAGCAGAAGCATTCGATGTGATTAAACCTCCAACTGAGCAGATCTGTGGGAGTAGAATATCGACCCTTGGAAAAATCAATCGCTGCTGCAGTGGCCAAATTGCTGTTTGCAGGGCTCCCACCACAGGAATGTAAGCAGCCCAGCAGTCTTTCTTCTCCCCTTTCTTACCTCAGCAACGCCCTCAGCCTCCACCCCAAGAGTCAAACCTACCTCAAGAGATTTGCTAAGGTGGGTTTGAACAGCAGGTTCTTGTTTTCTGACATTTATATTGAAATTTCTTCAGTGACACAGAACCCTGCCTCCCAGTAGCCTTCTTTGGTACTGGGGATTGAACCCAGAGTCACTTAACTACTTAGTCACATCCTCAGTTCTTTTTTTTTTCCCAAATTTTGAGACAGGGTCTTGGATAAGTTGCTGAGGCTGACTTTGACTTTTGCCTCGGCCTCCCAAGTCCCTGGGATTACTGGTGTGTGCCATTGTACCTGACTGCACTGCTGTAGTTCCAGCAACAGCCTTACCCCACTTGCCAAGGCCCATTTGGGATGTACTTGATGGCAGTGCCTAGAGTCTCTCCTTCAGTGTGGAGGTCTAGAGCGTGGACACCAGGATAGGATGGGAATGGAGATGCAGGGAAAGAGAAATGAAAGAGATTGGATCTAAGGATGATGTTTTGAGATTATTCATTGAGCAACAGTTATCAAACATCTTGTCTTTTGTATGACTGGCATTTTTCTCTTCACTAATACCATGATCTTTCCGTAGTTCTGGAGGCTAGTAGGGAAAGGGGACAAATATAGCACAATTCCATTTGTTTTTTAACACCTATTCTAGGGCCAGGGGAGGTGGTACAGGCCTATAATCTCAGCAGCTCAGGAGGCTGAGGCAAGAGGATCACAAGTTCAAAGCCAGCCTCAGCAACTCAGTGAGACCCTGTTTCTAAATAAAATATGTGGTGACTCAGTGATGAAGTGCCCCTAGGTTCCATCCTAGTACCAACAAAACAAAACACCTTGTCTAGCAAAGCCTCAAAGGAACTCTGGGCTCTGCTGAGGGGTATGAGTTGGTGTGGTGAGCCAGAGAAGTTGTCCTGTAGCCTCTGCTTAAAGCACATGCTTTAACAGAATGAAAATAACCAATTTTCTGTGAGTGTGAAGGTTTCTGATTCCCCTGTTGCCCCCACAAAGCTTATCTATTTTTTTGAAACAAGGTTTTACTATGTTGTCCAGGCTGACCTCAAACTTCTTGTGTCAAGCCACCCTTCTGCCTCAGCCTCCTGACTAACTGGGACAAGAGGTGCATGCCACTAACTGCACCCAACTTAGTTCTTATCTTTGAAGTTCCCAAGACTAAAATATATATATATAAAATATGTATAGTTGTCACACCTATAGTGTATCATTAAGCCTTTGGCCCTCCCCTCCTGTTCTATCCCTTGGTGACTGGGAAATCAGCCAACCTGATATGTTCAGTTAAAGGAGAGCTCTGTTACCCTGTTGTTGGAGCATGTCTATGACCTGGGGACTGAAGCTTGCTTAGCTTTTGCCTCCAGAAAGGAGCCTTTACATTCCCCACCTTAGGGAATGGGGTCTAATTGTCTAATTGTCCAGCAGTTTGGAAGGGTTGCTGAGGAAGAAAGTATGAGAGTTTGAAATCACCTGAAGTAAGGCCAGGAATCTGTCTATTTATTTTGTGTGGATTGAACTAGAGCATGCTAAGTAAGTACTCTACAACTGAGCTAGCCAGAAGCCAGGAATATCTTGACTTCTATCTGAGCCACACCCTTATGCTTAACAATAGGAATAGAATACATTCAGTTCTTTTTTGTTTGTTTGTTTGTTTGTTTTGGTGCTGAGATTGAACCCAGGGGCATTTCCACTGAGCTTTATCTGCAGCCCTTTTTATTTGGGACTGGGGCTCCCTAAGTTGCCTTGGGCCTTGCTAAATTGCTGAAACTGTCCTCAACTTGTTATTCTCCACACATTTGGTTTGAATCTCCAATAGAGACCAGACTTCTACCTTCATAGAAACGAATTTCCTGGTTCTAAGCCATCTTCTCCCTTCCCCTTCTTACATTAAGTACCTTTTTGAAAACCTGGGGTGGGGGCAGGATGTGCAAGGCCCTGATTTGAATCCCATTACAGCAAAAGAATGAATGAAAGAAAACCCTTCACTGTACATTTAAGTTGAGAGGGTGATAAGTAAAATGGCTGATTTGAAATAAACCAGGAAAGTTCTAAGAGTGGCTAGGAAAAAGGAAAACAAATAGCATTGTTGACTTGTAAAGAGTTGGGTTCTCTGGTTTAGGAACGTCACCTAATCTCTGAGCCTGCTTGGTTAAAATGGGGGTAATACCCACATCAGAAGATAACTGTGCGAATTAAAGGTGAGTCAAACACTTACCTTATAGTTAAACATTTGATAGGCACATTCTTATCAATTCTGCTTCCTTGTAAAAGGGAAATGTAAAGGGACTTGCTTTTTTAACTTCTTTACAACATCATTTAAATTTGGAGATTTGGTCTCTCAGAGCTTTCTTTATGAATTCTGACACATATAGGGAATTTCCTCTTAGAGGTGGGCCCCCTAAAAGCATTCTAGAGACAAAAAGTATCTGACCCTTCTCTGCTATACATTCCCCACCAGGCAGCCAGAAGGTACCAGGAAGAATGAACCATTATCCTCAGAACAATAGCCCATTGTAGAAAAAGAGAAGAGGGAGTTTGGGGGGGGGGGTCTCATCCTATGTGGTGGTTTCTAGGATACAAACCCAAGTTTTTGGAAACATGGTGGGACCAGTAGCAGTTTCTGCTATTCCCAACAGTGGTGTCATTCAGGCAGGAGGTGGTGCTTGGTCCTAAATGAAAAGGATAGGTGCCAGCCTCTGTTATCTTTTCCCCTTTCTTACCATGTGCTTCACTCCTGACCTAAAAGTATACCATCAGGAGTATGAGGCAGCCTGTTCTGTGTTTTGGTTCATTCTTGGTGTTTCAGCCAACACCAGCTAGCCTGCTTTCTAGGTATAGTGGCAGTTAATCTTTTGGACCAAGACCACTCCTTGGACAGCAGTTCAGGAGATGTGTCACTCTGAGTCCTCCAGCATGGGGTGTGTCAGATTGCCCTTCCTTACATTTATAGCAAAGATAAAAAGAGAACCCACAGGGCTGTGGTTGTAGCTCGGTGGTAGAGTGCCTGCCTAGCAAGTGTGAGGCACTGGGTTTGATCCTCAGCGCCACATAAAATAAATAGACATAATACCTTTGTACTTTGTCTTAGCTTTAAAAAAAAAACTATAACTGAAAATTTTTTTAGAAGTGTTGGGGTTGTTGCTCCCTGGTCGAGCGGTTGCCTGGCATGCGTGAGGCACTGGGTTCGATCCTTAGCACCACATGAAAACAAAATAAAGGTATTGTGTCCACCTACAACTAAAAATAAAATATTAAAAAAAAACAAACCCAAAACTTAAAAGAAGTATTTGATACAGGTTGTCTCTTCTCCTCTTGATATATTGCTTAAGGAAGGTTTTAAGAAAAACCAGGCATCCCCAAAACTTGCCTGAGTAATTAATTGTCTTAGTCCATTTTCCTTGGAGTTTGTTGTAGCTATTGCCTTCTTTTTTTATATTCTGCTTTCTTCAAGGGCTATGTTTCCCAGTGTCTTCTGTGTTCTTGAGGATTTCTTCTCACTCTCCAGTATGGGAGCAACCACCTGCCATGTCTCTGGATCTGTGAGACTAAGCTGAGGGTAGCGGGTTCTGGCAAATTGCTAATATTGATTTGGTCATTTTAGGCTATGCTTTTGGAATTTTTTCATTTAAGGGTTGTTACTTAAGTGGCTATAGCTGAGTTGCAAAATTCCCACCATATATCCTTACCTACACACTTGTAGGATTTACCTGTTGTTTTTTTTGTTGTTGTTGTTTGTTTTTAAATGCCAGGTTGCTTAACCACTGAGCCACATCCCCAGCCCTTTTTATATTTTTATTTGGAGACAGGGTCTTGCTGAGTTGCTCAGGGCCTCAGCCTCCCAAACTGCTGGGATTATAGGTACATGCCACCGGTATACCTGATTTTCTTTTTCTTTTTTCTTTTTTTCTTTTTGGTACTAGAGGTTGAACTCAGTGATTGTGCTCAATCACTGAGTCATATCCCCAACCCTATTTTATATATTTTGTTTAGAGACAGGGACTCAATGAATTGCTTAGTGCCTCACTTTTGCTGAGGCTAGCTTTGAACTCGATCCTCCCGTCTCAGCCTCCCAAGCCTCTGGGATTATAGCCTGTGCCACTGTACTCAGTTTACCTGATGGTAATTTAGCTGCTGTCAATGAGCACAACTAGGCAAAAGTTCTTCATAACTAACTGGGTATAAGAACTCCATCCAGGAGTTCCTCAAGGATTCAGCCAAATTTATGGGGAAATTGGATATCAGCTTGCTGTGAGCCTATTCTTTCGATTTGCCTGACATTGTTTACTGTGCTCAGCAAAATGAACTGATGTCATCCCCATGTGGCTCTATTGGGATATCATTTAAGCCCCCCTTCCTCTAACCCTGATCTAGTATCTTCCTGTTTGAAAATATGCTTTACCAGGCAGCCGTTCATGTTAGAGCTTGTGATTCTTCCTGTGAGAGCAATAGCACACACCCTCCCCCACCCCCCAAATGAGGTATGGACTGTGATTTCAGGCACGGTTTTGTTGTGGTGTGAAGAGAAGGTGTTAGCTGTTGAGTTCTGTTTGTCAGCAGAGCCTGACAAACCCATGCTGGCATTCGCTGGGGCTGGGCAACCAATCACAGCTGGAACAGTTATCGTCATGGAGTCCCTATGGGCTTCCTCTATCAGGTCACATCCCAAAATAACATTGGGCAGTATTTCAAGTGAAGAAATGAAGGCTTTCGGGTCTGTAGCCAGCCTGGAGTGTGAGATTCTGTGTGAAATAGTTGGACCTGCTCCAGCGCTTTTGATCTGCATGGTAGATGAGCAGTAAAATGCATGAAACACGTTGGAAACACGTGAGGAAATTCTCCTGGCCCTCCTGCTTCCTTGGAACTGGCAGGGCACTGAGTGGGCTGATCCCCACCTCCTGTCTCTCAGCAGGATCATACTTGAAGAAGAGCAAACCCTGGAAAAGAGGGCTTTCCACTAAAGGGGTATTGCTACAGTTCTCTTGGTGATTTAGGTGAACCCTTTTCACAGAGAGCTAAGAACCTGGAGTCCTGAAATGCTAAAGGCAGCACCTGCCAGGGAGAATAGGGGCTTGGATTGATTAAGCTTGTTCTGTAAAAGTATGTTGTAGAAAATTGAACTTGTTAGGCACAGTGAGGTCTGACTCAACAACCAGACATCCGGCTTTTTGTGGAACAAAAGACCTGAAAAACTGGCTTTTTGTAGGGTAGAAAACAGAGGTGTGTCCTGTGCAATTAAAGGATATGGAGTTCAGAGCATATCTGTTCGTGTGGAAGAGAGAGGATGAGACATCTTTTGGAGTTTCTGCCTTTACCACTTCTCTCATGGTCCAACAAAAATATTTACTGGGATTAGCCCCTGGGACTGATAGGTTCTTATACTGCTTGTATGTTAAATCTCTTATTCCAGAGTATTGGTGCTGGTCGCTTGGCCCTGACCATATGGTACTAGTGCATTTGCACATGTCCCAGAGTGTTACAGACTAGATTTGTCCAGCCCTCTCCCTCTCTTTGTATCATGAGAAAACCAAAGTCCCAGCTTATTGCTAGCCAGCCCAAGGTTACAACTAAAATGTGTCATAGGTGGGCTTAGTCTCCTAACTTAAGGGTGTGGTGCTTTTTCCTTAGTTCATATAGTATCCGAGCAAATGGAGGGGGAGAGAGGGAAAACGAGTCCAGGCTTTGGGTCCAACAGACTTGGATTTGCACTGCCACTTACTTTTTGGATGATTTGGGTTACAACCCAATCTTTTGTCAAGTCTTCCTCATCTTCAAAATGGTGATGGTAGTAGTATCTATAAGCAAAAATTGTAGGAAATTAAGTAATTCCACAAAAGGCCTGGCACATAGTAGATGGTCCAGTAGTGTGTGCCTATGGATAATAGTTTGAGTTGCCTCTTCCTATAACAACATTCTATTCTTAAATTATTTCAAACCACAGTCCTCATGCTGACCATTTGTTATCTGATGAAAATATATGACAGTTTGAGAGATGGGCCCAAAACCAAATTGGAGAGAGAAGATTAATGTTGTTCTCTTCCTGAGTAGTGGTCTGTGCCCAGACAGCCCACTTGGGGCTATTGTTGGCAGTGGTTTATTTAGCATTTTTTTCTCCAAGGAGTTCAAGCACTTTACCAAAACTGATACCTTTCTTCAGAGGGCGTCTGTATGACAGTCACTTTCTTTGCCAGCCACAGGTCCTGGGACCCAGCCCCATGGGCTACAAAGGATTTTCTTTAGGCTCTTAGAATCCCTCAGCTTAATGAGGCATTCCTTGCAGATGTGGTGACCCTGGCTTTTTCACAAAAGTGCGACTAAAGCAATCTTCTTAGTCCTTGCCCTGACTGTGTAGCATGGCTGATGAGTTTTTGGTGTGGGTTTTTCTTTTTTTCTCTGTTTGCTTTGTTTTCTCAGTTCAAGGTCTCTGAGAACATATACCAAATTGCACAGGGGTTCATCCTCAGAGGATAGCAAAAAAGACAGTTAAGTGAGACTTTGACTTTATGTTTTACTTGTACACAGACAAAAATGTTCAGAACAAAACACTTAATTTTCAGAGCCAGGTTCTTGCTTGTCTTATGGATGGACTCTGAATTCCCATTCTGTTCCAAAATACACCAATTTCTTTTTCCTGTAAGCCTGTAGCTCTTTTTGCTACAAGCTGGCAACTTACTAAGGAACAGAGACTAGAAGAGAGTACATGAGAAAATCTAATGCTCCCTAAAAGAGGGCATTGGGCCATGGATTTTATTAGACATTAGGGTCTAACGAGTGCCTTTGAGGCCATTTCTGGCCTATACAACTGGCTTCTCTTATCTTCTTGCATTTATTCTCCTTGTCTCAGAAGCCAGGTGTCTCTCGTATAACTTAGCTCTCAAAATGAGGATGGAATGAACCATTTTCTCTTGGGATGAATTCAGAGATGTTTATCACTGCCCATGCTTTAGTCCTTTGAGAGGGAAGAGGTCTTTGGTGTTGCCTGGAGATTGGCCTCTTAAGTTCCCTTCTACACTGGAATTCTTTTTTGTTTGTTTGTTTGTTTGGGGTGGGGGGTGTTACTAGGGATTGAACCCAGCTCCTCAAGCATACTAGGAAAGTGCTCTACCACTAGTGACATCCCATCCCTTTTCTATTTGTCATTTTGAGACAGGAAATCACTAAATTGCTCAGTCTGACCTTGAATTGGACTCCTCCTACCTGAGCTTCCCGAGTAGCTGGTATTACAGGCCTGTACCACTGCACCCAGGTTAATCACATTTTTAAAGTATTCTATGGTACAGCAGGTCTACTGCTTATCAACAAAAATACTAGCATTTTCTGACTCCTTAGCTAACAATGAAAGCTGGACACAGAAGTGTACATCCAGTTACCTACCTTGCCTTCAGAGCAAGCTTTCTTTGCATAGAACTCAATCGAGATGTTCCCAGCCTAGCTAAGTAGTCAAATGATTTGTGGAAGGTCAGAATATCTTGAAAGCTTGAAGGAAAGCCTAAGAAAGGTCCTCTAAAATCCAGTGATAGGTCGATTCACTTCAAATGATATTTCCAAGACAAGCTCATTTGTGTAGGTAGGAATAGACTCAAATTAGGCCAACTTGGATCTCTTTCAGATGTGTCTCTTTAACTCTTTTCTTAAATGTACAGGGTTTTCATCCTTTTCTTCAGTGTACACTTTGTCCTACACCTTAGGTGGTGTTGCTTGGGAATGAACAGAGGGCAGGGGGTGTAGAGAAGTACATTCCTTGGCCGAATATTTTCATATTGAGCTTTTGATTGCTAATCTTGGATTCTTGACCCAGAATGAACTCTTTACTGATTAATGCAAGATAAGCAAACCCCTCAAATAAACACCAACTTCTTCATTGAAAAACTTAAGCTGGAAGAAAATCTGAGTTAGTTGACATTTTTTTCATCCCAGGTGTTAGGCATATAGTCCCAACCTTGGCAGTTAAGAAATTGTCTTTTGCGTGCAAATGTATCCCTTTCTCACCTCTTACCCCTTATGTTGCAAAGTATGGTGAGTTGAAGGGAGTTTCTTTGTAAATGGAGGTTAGTGCAATCTTGAGAGAGAGGGGATCTGTAAATGTTGCCCAGACTTGTTAAAATTCTCTCTCTTAGCTCCTTGTGCCATCCTGGCAGCGTTTTGTAGTTTCCCCATTGGAGGGGAGCTAACATCACACTGAAGTAGCTGCTTTCTTCTTTTATTTTTGGTACTAGATATTGAACTCAGGGGCACTTTACCACTATCCTTTTTTATTTTTTTATTTTGAGACAGGGTCTCACTAAGTTGCTGAGGCTGCCCTTGAACTTGCGATTCTCCTGCCTTACCCTCCCATTGTGTGCAGCACATAGCTGCTTTCTTTCCTTTTTCTGGGGGTGGGGAGCAGAGGGTTTACCAGGGATTAAACTGAGGGCACTCAACCACTGAGCCACATCCTCAGCCTTTTTTAAATTTTTTTATTTAGAGACTGCGTCTTGCTAAGTTGCTTAGGCCCTCGCTAATTTGCTGAAGCTGACTTTGAACTCTCAATCCTCTTGCCTCAGCCTCCCTAGCCACCAGGATTACAGGCATGTGCCACCATGCTCAGACTTGTTAAAATTCTTAGCTGCTTTCTTGTGACCATAGAAGTTAAGGACTCAGAATGAAGATGAAAGTACTAAGTCTCCACTAACTCTAGGGAAGGTGGAACAGGGGTCAACAAACTACCATTTGTGAGCCAGCTGGTTTTTAAAAAATGTTTTACTGTAACACAGCCACATCCATTTTTTAACATATTGTTCATGGCTACTTTTCCAATGCAGTGGCAGAATTGATTAGTTTTGACAGACAGTATGGCCCACAGAATCTAAAATATTTTGTACCTGGTTCTCAACAAAGTTTGCCGCATATAAGCTATAGTATCATAACTGAATAATGTATGTTTGCTCTTGGTTATTTAAGGAAAATTCTCAGCATGTAATAGAATTGTTAAAAGAGTGATCTGTGTTCTTATGTATGTTTCAGGATCTGTCTGGTTCAATAGATGATCTCCCCATGGGGACAGAAGGAGCTCTGAGTCCTGGAGTGAGCACATCAGGGATTTCCAGCAGCCAAGGAGAGCAGAGTAATCCAGCTCAGTCTCCTTTCTCTCCTCATACCTCCCCTCACCTACCTGGCATCCGAGGCCCCTCCCCGTCCCCTGTTGGCTCTCCTGCCAGTGTTGCTCAGTCTCGCTCAGGACCACTCTCGCCTGCTGCAGTGCCAGGTACCCTCAAGTACTGACCTTTGTGAAGAGGGAAAGGTGACTGGTCCCGGTGGTATTAGGGAGCCCTGGTTTATGTCTGCATAGTTTGGAGAAGGGAAGTGGAAACCCCTTGGCTGGATATCTCTGTATATATAATACTGGGAGGTGCTTGGCTGTCCAGGAGTTGTTTCCAGCTCTAATAAATTGACCCCCTAGCTAGAATTCTCAGGCTTAGCCATGATTTGCTTACTTCTTTCTTTTTCTGGAGCAGGCAACCAGATGCCACCTCGGCCACCCAGTGGCCAGTCAGACAGCATCATACATCCTTCCATGAACCAATCAAGCATTGCCCAAGATCGAGGTGAGAGTCTGGGACTTTGGTGTAGGGATGGAGGGCTAAAGCAGACATTTGAATACTATGCAGTAGCTTTTGGAGAACTATATGTCCATGAAGCTTAGGTTAAATCCATCAACAGATTTGAAGTTATCATCGGTTTGGCTATACTGATGGCTGTAGAGTTGCATTTCCCAGTAGTCTTTTTTTTTTAATTATAGGAGGATACAATGCGTTTATTTTTATTTATTTATTTTATGTGGTACTGAGGATCGAATCCAGTACCTCACCTGTGCTAGGCGAGTGCTCTTCCACTGAGCCACAACCCCAGTCCCATTATCTGTGTTTTTTGATACATTTTCCCTACACTGTCTAATTTGGTCAGCAGTTGCTGAAGACTCAGCATTAAGTCTTCACCCATTAAACCATTTGCCATTTTGTTTTTTGTCACTGTGTGTCTTTTCAAGCATCCATTTAGTTCGAACATTTGGCATGCCTTCTGTTAATGGTGTGCTACTTCGTAGAGACTCTGTGCAAATAGGTGCAAACGGAAATGTAGATGATAAAATCCCAGGATCAGAAGAGAGCATTTGTTCCCACTGTACTGAGCAAATAATTCTATGGACTCTACTCACAATTAGGTTATATGCAGAGGAACCCCCAGATGCCCCAGTACAGTTCCCCCCAGCCCGGCTCGGCCTTATCTCCGCGTCAGCCTTCTGGAGGACAGATGCACACAGGCATGGGTTCCTACCAGCAAAATTCCATGGGGAGCTATGGTCCCCAAGGGGGTCAGTATGGCCCACAAGGTGAGTATACTACCCAGTTAGGAGTAGGTAGAGATGAGAGGAGAAAAGAGTTTCTTCTCTGATATATAAGAGTAGAACTGTCCTTTGCCCTAAATCTACCCATCTTAATCAGAGTTCTTAGTAAGACAGAGTTCTCTCTTTACTTAACTCAAGTCTTTGAATTTCTCTGAGCCTGTTTTATCTATAAATTGTAGTTCAAAGTGTTTAGCCGAGAGCTGAGCACAGATACTTAAAGAGGGTAGCTATTGGTTAATATAGTGTGGGGTTTTTTGGGTTGTTTTTGATTTTTAGTGAATAAATCTTAGTTGATTTTTCCTTTACATCAGACCTAGGTAGATCTAAAGCTGAGTATCTCACACATAACATGGGATAGGAAGTCAGATGAGTGTGTAGAAAGGAAAGAACTTCTCCTGAGAGTTGAAGGGCCCCAGATAGTACGGTAGCAAAGTCATTTTTGCTTCCCCAATCCTCCTCCCCTCAGTACTAGGATTGAACCCAAGAGAGTTCTACCACTGAGCTATGCCCCAGCCCTTTTATTTTAAATTTTGAGGCACTGTCTGTCTTTAAGATGAAGAGATGAACTGGGAGTGTGGCTCAGAGGTAGAGCTCTTTCCTAGCATGTATAGGGGTCATGGCTTCAAACCTCAGCTTTGTGGATGAGCAAGGAGAGGGATGTGGAACAACTGAGGCCTGCCTTTACATGCATCTAGCTTTCCCTTTACTTTTTTTCCATGGGGGTTAAGGCTACCATGAAGTTGATCTCATTCCTGACCAAAATATTGAATGATTCTCATAGTTTATAATATAGAGTTTGGGAGTTGAGATTAGTGAGTTTCTGATGAGTCACTAACCAAGTCTTGTGTCTTCTCTCCCTTCCCTCCCAGGAGGCTACCCCAGGCAGCCAAACTACAATGCCTTGCCCAATGCCAACTATCCCAGTGCAGGCATGGCTGGAAGCATGAACCCCATGGGTGCTGGAGGTCAGATGCATGGGCAACCAGGCATCCCACCTTATGGCACACTTCCTCCAGGGAGAATGAGTCATGCCTCCATGGGCAACAGGCCTTATGGCCCAAATATGGCCAATATGCCACCTCAGGTTGGGTCAGGTATGTGTCCCCCACCAGGGGGCATGAACCGGAAAACTCAAGAATCTGCTGTCGCCATGCATGTTGCTGCCAACTCTATCCAAAACAGGTAAGGCCTGGGAAGTAAAGGGGGTGCAAGTGCAAGGAAATATGTTGCAAAGCCATTTGGGTCATTGAGATGCTCTGGGCCTAAAAAAGAATGTTGTATAATACATATTATAGATATGTATTTACATATATAATTTTCTTGAGCTTTTTAGAAAGCTGCTTATTTACAAAGTATTGATTATTAAGCATCATAGGTTGATATCAAGTTTCATATGACCAAGTATCCTATGTAAATAACTTACAAAAGCTGGGCAGGGTGGCACATACCTATAATCACAGCTACTCAGGAGACTGAGGTAGAGGGATTACAAGTTCAGAGCTATCCTGGGTACCTTAGTGAGACCTTTTCTCAAAATAAAAATGGGGGCAGGGACTGGGGGTGTGATTCAGTGGTAGAGTGCTTACCTGGCATGCATGAGACCTGAATTCAATCGCCATCACCACAAAATAAATAAGGAATGTAGCTGGGTATGGTGCTGCACACCTGTAATTCCAGTGACTTAGGAGGTTATATCATAAGTTCAAAGCCAGCCTCAGCAATTTAGCAAGGTCCTAAGCAACTGCGTGAGACCCTGTCTCAAGATAAATCATAAAAAGGGCCAGAATGGGGCTGGGGATGTGGCTCAAGCGGTAGCGTGCTCGCCTGGCATGCGTGCGGCCCGGGTTCGATCCTCAGCTACCACATACAAACAAAGATGTTGTGTCCGCCGAAAACTAAAAAATAAACATTGAAATTCTCTCTCTCTTAAAAAAAAAAAAAGGGCCAGAATGACTCAGTGGTTAAGCTACTCAGGAAGCTGAGGCAGGAGGATCATTTGAACCTATATTTTTTTTAAACCAACCTGGGCAACATAGCGGGAACCCATCTCGAAGAAAGATTGCAAGTCCACTTCCAAGTGCTATGCTGAGGAGTACTTCTGATTGGGGTTCGGTATGAGAACAAGTAGTGGAATTAAGCGTTTAATCTGGGCCTTTTGCCATAGAGAGGGCCCTGAAATAGAAATATAGCTTAACTTTGGAGGTGACTTAGAGGAAGGCAATTCTTTCAAGACACAGTAGAACACTACTATTCAAGGAGTGTACCACTTAAAATTGAGCTAGTTTTTTTTTTAAATATTTTTTTTTAGTTGTAGATGGACACAGTACCTTTATTTATTTTTTTAATTAATTAATTTATTTATTTGTGTGGTGCCTGAGGATCAAACCTAGTGCCTAGTGCTTTGTACCACTGAGCCACAACCCCAGCCCCAGAATTGAGCTAGTTTGTGTTATATAGAGTTCAGACCCTCTTAGAACACTCTTAGAACCTTTTGAAAGAGCTAGAAGATGAGGGTATCTAGATGTTTCCTGTTTCTGGTTTGAGGGAACCATAAACTTTTTGCTTTTCATTTTCTTTCTCAGGCCACCAGGCTATCCCAATATGAGTCAAGGGGGCATGATGGGAACTGGACCTCCCTATGGACAAGGAATTAATAGTATGGCTGGCATGATCAACCCTCAGGGACCACCATATCCCATGGGTGGAACCATGGCCAACAATTCAGCAGGTAAGTTCATTGGCTTTCTATAATACTGTGTATCCCTTGCGGTCATATACTATTGTCAGACCAGGATCCTTGCTCACCTCAAGGATTTGTTCAAGAATGATCTGCAAGTTACTGCTAAACCTGTTGACTTAGGGGCTGGGGATGTGGCTCAAGTGGTAGTGCGCTCGCCTGGCATGCGTGCGGCCCAGGTTCGATCCTCAGCACCACATACAAACAATGATGTTGTGTCTGCCGATAACTAAAAAATAAATATTAAAAAAAAAAAAAAAAGAACTTAAAAACCTGTTGACTTAAATTTTGTTCTCTTTTACAGGGATGGCAGCCAGCCCAGAGATGATGGGTCTTGGGGACGTCAAGTTAACTCCAGCTACCAAAATGAACAATAAGGCAGATGGGACACCCAAGACAGAATCTAAATCCAAGGTAATGATTTTGTCTTGACTCCTCTCAACTTTGGATCCTAACCTTTTCAGTGATAGGAAGAAGATAGTAACATGATTTTAACCTTTTATAATTCCATCAAGTCTGAAAATGCTTATCCTCCTCTTATCATAAAGGGTTTCAGAATAATAGTTCATTTGAATTAGGTTTGAGTTATCCTAAGGAATCCGAATGTAAACAACATATTCTCACAACTGCATGTCATGGAGAAAATGCTACACCCTACAGCATAGCATTCTCTGTGCCGTTTGGTGCTTCTGTGAAACTGCTTCCTGTATTCTAAGCACTGGTAGATGATGTGTGCTCTGGGTAACTAGTTGCCCTTCTCTTCCTGGACCTTACTCGTAGCAGAAAGAATGGTTGGTGCCTGTGTTATATAAAGGGGGAAATGGCAAGGGTATTGAGTCCTTGGGCTTCCATAGGTTGGTCCTGTGTATGCTCTCTGTTAGGCTATATGGCAACCCTGGTATCTTCTTATCCGTATAAATAGGGAAAATAAAAATCATGTCTGCAGTGTCCTGTGATTTTTCACCTCTGGCTTCCAGTCCTTTGGGCCACTATCTTGTCTTAGATAGGCAAAACTATTTTCAATCAGGTGGGAGATCCATCCTTTTTTGAGAGGAGGAAGAGATTGTTTTCATCTTAGTCTACCCCATTGTTTCAAAATCATGTTTTGAGTTTCTCAAGTAAAACAATATTAAGTATGTCCTGACTTCTGGGAAGTAGTGTGGGGATAGTAGTGACTTCAGTGTCAGGTTACAGTGTCAAGGGTTTGAAACTTCACTGCCAATTAAAAATTGTAAGATCCTAGGTGTTGCCTCCTGGGGTCTGGTTCTTTATCTTTAAAAATGGAGGGAAGTGCCAGATGTGGTGGTCATTTTATATAATCCCAGTGACTCAGGAGGCTGAGGCAGGAGGATTATAACTTAGTGAGACTCTGTATCCAAATTTTTTAAAAAGGAAAGAGCTGGGAGCTTGAGATGTGGCTTAGTGGTTAAGTACCTTAAGTACCTTTGGATTCAATCCCTGATACCACCCCCCTTCCAAAAATAAAAAGGAGAGAAGTTATAATACCAGATAAGTAAAGGCAGCTCTCAGTATGTACCATATAGTTAGTATTATAGCTTCTTTCTTTTATGGTAAGAAACTCTGGCTTCCTTTTGACCCTTCAATCTTGCTTCCTTTTGATCCTGCAATCTTATAAAGGCAGGACCTGGGTTAGTGACCACCTAAAGCAAGAAGCTTTACCCATTTCCCTTATAAAAGACTTCTCAGACCTTTAACACAGGCTTTGGATTTGACTCATTCTATGAATTTTGACCTGCTTCTTCCAGAAGTCCAGTTCTTCTACTACAACTAATGAGAAGATCACCAAGTTGTATGAGCTTGGTGGTGAGCCTGAGAGGAAGATGTGGGTGGACCGTTATCTGGCCTTCACAGAGGAGAAGGCCATGGGCATGACAAATCTGCCAGCTGTGGGTAGGAAACCGCTGGACCTCTATCGCCTCTATGTGTCTGTGAAGGAGATTGGTGGATTGACTCAGGTGAGTGCCTAAGAGTTGACTTCCCCTTGTTCCCCCAAGCCCCTATCAGGTTACTCATTGGCTTTCTATAATACTATGTATCCCTTGGGGACAGCACTCTCTTACTCTAGGTCATATACTATTGTCAGACCAGGAAGACAGGCTACCGGAGATAAGGCAAATGCAGTAGACTGAGACCTTCCTGGTAGTATGAGTTATTAGTCTGGGGCCGCACTAAAGTACAAAAATAAAGAAAGCTCTTAGATATTCTGATTCCATGGAGACAGTTTGGCATAGTAACAAGTATAGGGTTTGGAGAGATAGGCCTAGTTTTGAGTCCTGTCTTAACTCCTCAGAACAAATGTGACCATTTCAAGGTCTGTAAACCACTCTGAAGGGTATAATGTCAAACAAAAGTTAGAAATAATAAAGCTTTCAGCAAAGTTTTTGCCACATGAATTGATTGGCAAGATACTACAAGAGCAGCCAGAGAATTTGTTAACCCTCTCAATCCAGGAAACTTCCTAATGGAGATGTGATTTCAGGAGCTTCTTCATAGAAATAATTGATAAAGGGAAGAAGTAAAGTGAAGTGTTGGAAAATATGTTACTCTGTATGGGAGACTTAAGTGAATGGGTTTAATCCTTGCTGAAAACCTCTGAACAGATGCCACCCAGAGTCTAAGAGGCAAACAAGTGAGGCCACACTAACAGATAGCACACAGTGTTTGCAGACTGCTTCTCTGTGTGGTCTGTAGTCTCTAGACCAGAAACCTGCTCTTGGATCAGAGTTTGTGACTACGCTTAGAGGGAAGGTGTGGCAGGGAGGGACTTATTCCAAACCTTCTAAACCAGAAGAGGAAAACAGCTGTCACTAGCAGAAAAGAAAGTGATTGGAAAGAAGCCAACCAACAGTCAGTTATGAATTCCTTCACCCTTCAGGCTATATTTCCCTCCCCCACAAAGGAAAACAAAACAAAACAAGACACACGCATACTGCCCCATAGTGCCTACTGCCCCATAATTGTCATGGGAAGCAAAGCCACAGAAGGCTTTGAGGTGACCCTGGGTATATTCATGCTCATTTCTTTGATACTGAGTTCTCACAGTTAGGCTTCTCCTGCCTGTAGCGAAAGGGGGCATATTGGGTTAGGTTTGGCATACTTCTGATTGATGGGCATCTGAATTCATTGAACCTACAATGAACTATGGAGAGAATCCCTAAGCCTAGGCCTGTCTTCCAGTTTGCAAAAGGATGAAAACCTTTCAGTTGCTGTGATGTAACTGAATTTGAAAAACAATAAGAATTCACGGGAATGTTAGTTTGTGGAAGGCAAATTATAAGAGTCCTGCACTTTTCTAAAGATTAGCAGAGTTTATGTGGAGGGGAGGAGCTGTTCTAATAGATTGGGCCAGAGATGGCATGGATATGGGAGAAAATCTGAAGTATCACCCACCAACGCCATCAACTTTAAAGACAGCTTATGTGTTACAGCACCACTATGGGAAGTATTTCTTCACCTCCCTTTGTCCCTGTGTGTGCTTCCTTAAATTCTGTCATTTGGTATCATAGACACCAGATCAAAAGGCATCACAACAAATTAAATTTTCCTTATAAATCAGAACTGGAAAGCCAGTGTTCCCAACACTTTGGGTTCAGGCTTCCTAAGTGGTGGATACATGAAAAAGGAGACCTGCCTAACTAATGAAGAAAATCTTAATTGTGGGGAGCATTTGGTTCAGTGTGCCCTGAGACTGAAAAAAAGTAGAAAGAACTATAGGCTGGCCACTGAGAGGGTACAAAGAAGTCACACAAACACACAAAAGTCACAAAGGCCTTGAACATCTGGACAATCATGGCAGTGGCTGGTGGGGGAAAGGGGTTTATAGGGAGCAGCAGCATAAGAATGTTAAATTTGCAGGGACCCCACACTGAGAAAAAAAAAATCAGATGTGAAAACCCCCAGTTTGACAAAATGAGTTAAATAAGGTAGTCATTGACAAAAGGGTCTCCATTCTATAAAATGTTTTTCTTGTATATTTGAAATAGAATTTGGGGCTTGGGGATATAGGTAGTAGTGGAGCACTTGCCTAGCTTGTGCAAGGCCCTGGTTACAATTCTCAGCATCACCAATCAAGTAAGTAAGTAATTAGGTGGGTAGGGTAAATATGTAAGTAAATTAATTGATTTTAAAAGTAGGATTTGGATCTAAAGAAGCTTTGCACACTATTTTCACAGTACACTTGTATATAGCAAACATCAGACTTTCTGAGTTCTGTTGTAGTGGAGCTTGCTGAGGATAAAGTAAACACATGATTCCAGAAGAAAGGAATACCTTGCAGGAATCCATTTGGGTTTAGGGCATGTAGGCAGGATGACCAGATGGAAAGTGTACCCCAACTTTTCTAATTGGTTGTACAGGTCAACAAGAACAAAAAATGGCGGGAACTTGCAACCAACCTCAATGTGGGCACATCAAGCAGTGCTGCCAGCTCCTTGAAAAAGCAGTATATCCAGTGTCTCTATGCCTTTGAATGCAAGATTGAGCGGGGAGAAGATCCTCCCCCAGACATCTTTGCAGCTGCTGATTCCAAGAAGTCCCAGCCCAAGATTCAACCCCCCTCTCCTGGTAAGGATGGTCTGAGCAGCTCCACCGAGGCCCAGGACCTGTTGCCCTGGCTCAGTGGTACCTATGCCCTGGCTCAGTGGTACCTATCACCTGGCTCAGTGGTACCTACCTCCAGCGTAGCAGGGCAGGTACCAGGGATGTGTGCTATACTTTGCTCTGCCCTATCACAGGTCTTAACAGGTTGGCAGATTAAAGAGCGGACAACAGCAATTCCCTTGGGAGATATACTGCAACAGCCATTAAGTTTTAATTTTCATTGTTAACCTGGCATCTTGCCAAATGTTTGTAAACTAGTAAGTAGGAGGGACACGAGAAGAGTGGGGGAACTGACAAATAATAGTGAGGCTGGGCCATCTGGGAGCTTTGGCCCACTGATGTCAGTGCCTTAGAATGTAACTCAACTGAATTCCCCAGGGAGCTGAGATGGTAATGAATGGGAAGGAGGGGCCTGGGGAGGGATATGAATGGAATTTTCTGATGGGAGTGCCTCTGCCCACCCTCCTTTCTGAGAGGGGGCTGGGGCCTAACTAGCACAGGGCTAGGGCCCTAGAAGGTAGGTGTAAACATATGTGCCCTGGTGTTGACCTCTGAGGGTGTAATGAGCGCCTGAGATGACTCATCATCCAGGGAGGCCTCAGCAGTGGGATATCTGCTGCTGGGAATGGTAACTAATGGAAACATTAATTACTGGTAGTTATGTGCTCATCAACTTAGAGGAACATTTGAACCTGAGGATGACATTGTGCTTGGTGCTAAAAAATAGAAATCCCTTAGCTCCTCTTGCACCGCAGGTTGGGTGCAAGGTGGTCCCTCCCAACCCTGGATTTTGGGGACCCTGACTGGGACCCTCTTGTGCACCAGCATTAGTATTTTGTTTAATAGGTTCCCTTGGGGGGTGTAAAGAGAAGTAGTTGGGGAAGCTAGCAGTGACTCAAGAAATGATCAGCATGGTGATGTCATAGCCACATCACTGTAAATGTTAAAAGCAAGCAGTACAAAATCCATTCCCCTCTTTTATGAACTAGCCTTGCATATTATCTCCTGTGAGAGGGGTTATCCAGGCTTTAAAGGCCTTAGGGAAATCCTTTACAAAAAGAGACCCTTGAGCTAGGGGGCGTGACACACACCTATAATTTACCTAGCTACTCTAGAGACTCAGGCAGGAGGATTACAAGTTTTGAGGCCAGCCTGGGTTATTTAGCAAGACCATGTCTCAAAATACTTAAGGTGGGAATGTAGCTCAATGGTAGAGTGCTGGGTTCAATCCTAGCACTGGTAGAGTGAGGATACTGGGTTCAATCTCCAATACCACAAAAAAAAAAAAAAAAAAAAGAGACCGACTGACTGCTGGGGCATTTATGTGTTTCTATGAGAAACATTCCTGGCAAGCAAGCTTCTCAGCCTGAATCTCTGTTCACAGCGGGATCAGGGTCTATGCAGGGGCCACAGACTCCTCAGTCAACCAGCAGTTCCATGGCAGAAGGAGGAGACCTGAAGCCACCAACTCCAGCATCCACACCACACAGTCAGATCCCCCCCTTGCCAGGCATGAGGTAAGGCCAGGAGCAGGGGCAAGACATTTAGGGGGCCCCAGAAACATGGCAACTCCTGTACAGCCCAAGGCCAGCCTTTCCCTGACCAGCCAATAACTTCTGTATGTCTTGTTTTATGGAGGATTTGGCCTATTTGTGTTTTAATTGTTTTTGTTTTGTTTTTCTCACTTTGGAGTAGGAGCAATTCAGTCGGGATCCAGGATGCCTTTCCTGATGGAAGTGACCCCACATTCCAGAAACGGAATTCCATGACTCCAAACCCTGGGTATCAGCCCAGTATGAATACCTCTGACATGATGGGGCGCATGTCCTATGAGCCAAATAAGGATCCTTATGGCAGCATGAGGAAAGGTGACCAATTGCTGTTGACCATGTACTCATGAAGATAGGGCCAGGGAAATGGGATGTCTTGAGTGGCTGGGGGTTGTTGTCAAGCCATCCTCATTTCCTTACTTCATCTCCAGATATACCACCTAACCTAAATACCTCTGTCATTCCTACTTCCTTTCTTACCTCCTGGTCTTACCTTGTCACCTTTAAACAAGTATTTGCTTTTGCTGATTGGGTCCTCTTTAGGTCTGTTTTGAACCTGTCAGGAATAACAAAACAGACCCAACCTCTGAAGAGGGCCTGAGCAGGCAACATGTAAATTGCTAGGCCTGCTGACTTACCAGTTTGCTCACTGCCTGCCTTTCTCCTTTCAGCTCCAGGGAGTGATCCCTTCATGTCCTCAGGGCAGGGCCCCAATGGCGGTATGGGTGACCCCTACAGCCGAGCTGCAGGCCCTGGGCTCGGAAATGTGGCTATGGGACCACGGCAGCATTACCCCTATGGAGGTCCTTATGACAGAGTGAGGTAAGTACAGCCCCTGCTCTTGTCCCACCTCTTGGAACCCACAGCTCTAGTGAACTCAATTTGGTACTTCAATTTTGTTTAGGACGGAGCCTGGAATAGGGCCCGAGGGAAATATGGGCACTGGGGCCCCCCAGCCCAATCTCATGCCTTCTACCCCAGACTCGGGGATGTATTCTCCTAGCCGCTACCCCCCGCAGCAGCAGCAGCAGCAGCAGCAACGGTGAGTTAAACTTGGTCTCGGTGCCACTGCTGTTTAGGTTTTGCCATTCTCCATCCTAATCTTCTGTTTCTCTCCCTCCTGTAGACATGATTCCTATGGCAATCAGTTCTCCACCCAAGGCACCCCTTCCGGTAGCCCCTTTCCCAGCCAGCAGACCACAATGTATCAGCAGCAACAGCAGGTAAGGAGGGAGTGACTAGGATTGTACTGATCCCCACCCCCTTAAAGCAGTGAGTAACCTAATCAAGTCTGTGATAGTCTTAAGAAGCTTATTTTGGGTACTCTGGCATTCCTCTCACCCAGCTTGCCAATTCTATCAGAAGAGCCAAGTCCTTGGGCTCCTGTTCAGAGTCCAGTCCAGACTCCCTAGTTCTCCAAAAGGGCTAGAAACAGACCTTAATTTGAATTTTGAGGTCTTACATTTTTCTCCTTGGAGTAAGGGAGAGCCACAGAGGAATAGAAAATAAGGATTGTTCTCAGAAAAAAAATTGAAAAGATAATTTATAAAGGTGATTCCTTTGTTCTCTTAGTGTCTGTGTTCTCTCTTCCAGAGAAGTAGAAGAAGCAAGTGTCTGGTTGTAACCATCTTGGCATCTGTAGATTGGGGTCCATAAATGCAGATTATTTACTTCCTCTGTTCTTTTCTCTGTTTTAGAATTATAAGCGGCCAATGGATGGCACATACGGCCCTCCTGCCAAACGGCATGAAGGAGAGATGTACAGCGTGCCATACAGCACTGGGCAGGGGCAGCCTCAACAGCAGCAGTTGCCCCCCGCCCAGTCTCAGTCTGCCAGCCAGCAACAAGCTGCCCAGCCTTCCCCTCAGCAAGATGTGTACAACCAGTACGGCAATGCCTATCCTGCTACTGCCACTGCTGCTACTGAGCGCCGACCAGCAGGCGGCCCCCAGAACCAATTTCCATTCCAGTTTGGCCGAGACCGAGTCTCTGCACCCCCTGGCTCCAATGCCCAGCAGAACATGCCACCGCAAATGATGGGCGGCCCCATACAGGCATCAGCTGAAGTTGCTCAGCAAGGCACCATGTGGCAGGGGCGTAATGACATGACCTATAATTATGCCAACAGGCAGAGCACAGGCTCTGCCCCCCAGGGTCCTGCTTATCATGGTGTGAACCGAACAGATGAAATGCTGCACACGGATCAGAGGGCCAACCATGAAGGCCCTTGGCCTTCCCATGGCACACGCCAGCCTCCGTATGGTCCCTCTGCCCCTGTGCCCACCATGACAAGGCCCCCTCCATCTAACTACCAGCCCCCACCAAGCATGCAGAATCACATTCCTCAGGTATCCAGCCCCGCTCCCCTGCCCCGGCCAATGGAGAACCGTACCTCTCCTAGCAAGTCTCCATTCCTGCACTCTGGGATGAAAATGCAGAAGGCAGGCCCTCCAGTACCTGCCTCCCACATAGCACCTGCCCCTGTGCAACCCCCCATGATTCGGCGGGATATCACCTTCCCACCTGGCTCTGTTGAAGCTACACAGCCTGTGTTGAAGCAGAGAAGGCGGCTCACAATGAAAGACATTGGTAAGGAGACCTCCTTGATTGAGTTGTTTAATCTACCCCTTTTCATCCTGTTCATTGTTCCCTCTATCCTGATACACTGAATATGATTAAATCTGGTCCGGTATTGCCTGAAATAGAGCCCAAAAGCTTTGGAGAATGAGAAATAACTTGATTTCAGGTTTTCTTTTAAGGCACTGACATGCAGTGATGTCCTAGAGAGCTTAAAAGCCTTGAGGGGCAGGTGTGTGTCATCTCCCAGAGAGAGCTACATTTTTCAGAGTACCCTAACTGATGGAGCATTCCTTGTGCTACCTCCAGCCAACCTGGGCTTGGTGGTTGGACTACACAAAGGTTTATTTCAGGAACCCCGGAGGCATGGCGGGTAATGATGTCCCTCAAGTCTGGGCTTCTGGCAGAGAGCACGTGGGCATTAGACACCATTAACATCCTGCTATATGATGACAACAGCATTATGACCTTCAACCTCAGTCAGGTGAGTACAGATTCTGGGGTGGATTGCAAGGGCCTGGAATCTTCTTGACATAGATAATACTAAGTGACACTGGAAATGAAGCCATCCTCAACCAAAATGGTCTTCTTTGTTTCTCTGATAATTTCCATATCTGTACTTTGCTTCTTTTGGAACTGGGCATGAGCCCAGGACATTGAGGACAGTAGCAACTTGTGAAAGGTATCATGTTGATGCCATCATTTAGAGTTGACTTCAAAGGGAATTTTATTGGGGAGAAAGTTTTTGGTATTGGTAAGAATTACAGATTCTGTGCCACTCATTGGCATATGCCTATAAATCCCAGGGACTAAGGAAGGAGGCTGAGGCAGAAGGATCGATCACAAGTTCAAGGCCAGCCTCAGCAATTTAGCAAATGCCCTATCTCAAAATTTTATAAAAGGGCTAGGGATATGTAGCTTAGTGGTAAAGCATCCCTAAACACCCGCCTCCAAGAAAAACAACAACAACAACCATGTAAATGTGAAGAATTTTCATCATTTCATACAGCTAGTTTAGTTCCTGGAAAAGCCAGACCTCATGCCTAGATCTTTCTAATTCTAAAACTCCAGTTTTCCATTCTGCTATACCAGTGAGCTAAAAATTAATCTGATTGGAGATTAGTGTATTCTTCTCAAGGTACATGGCCAATATGGGATCTAAGTTGGAGTTTCTGTCTCTTTAGCACCATCTTGAACTAGTGTTTCGAGATCTGAAGCTTTGTCCTACTGGTGCTACAAGACTCGTGGAGGTTGAGTCTCCTATAATGTTGGGAAGCTTGGAAACGAGCAAGTGAACATCTTTCACACAGCCTTCCCTTCTCCTAGCTCATTTTGGAAGGAGTCATCCCACCACTATTAGACTTAGGTTCCACTTGGTGGTGGGATGTAGAGAGTGTTCCAGAGGGATAAAGGCAAATGACCAGGAGGTTTGAAACTGGCCTGTTGAAGAGAAAAGCAGATTGATTGAGAATGAGGAGGCTGAGAGTTGGGTGGCCCTGATGGGTGAGGGGTGGCATGACAGTAGAATGCAGTTTGACACATTATACATATACTTCTCATTCTTCTGGTTGTACGTGTTCCTGGGGCATATTTATGCAACATTTGGGCAGAAGGAAGAACTTTGCTCCGGGTATTTAAAAAAGAGAGAGAGCGATGAGTGATTTGCTTGCAGAAGCCTTTGGGAAAAGGAGTGACTGCCTCTCCAAGTGATGCAAGTATCTGACTAGAGGGAAAGGAGAGATTGGTTAGAGCTTGGGAGATTTCTTATGTCAGGAATTTTCTTAGGCCACTTTTCTCCCTTAATATATTTCTCTTTCTTGTCCAGCTCCCAGGGTTGCTGGAGCTCCTTGTGGAATATTTCCGACGATGCCTGATTGAGATCTTTGGCATTTTAAAGGAGTATGAGGTGGGTGACCCAGGACAGAGAACACTTCTGGATCCTGGGAGATTCAGCAAGGTGTCTAGTCCAGCCCCCATGGAGGGGGAAGAAGAAGAAGAACTTCTAGGTCCTAAACTAGAGGAAGAAGAAGAAGAGGAGACAGTTGAAAATGATGAGGAGATGGCCTTTTTAGGCAAGGACAAGCCAGCTCCAGAGAATTGTGAGGAGAAGCTAATCAGTAAGTTTGACAAGCTTCCAGTAAAGATCGTACAGAAGAATGACCCGTTTGTGGTGGACTGCTCAGATAAGCTTGGGCGTGTACAGGAGTTTGACAGTGGCCTGCTGCACTGGCGGATTGGTGGGGGGGACACCACTGAGCATATCCAGACCCACTTTGAGAGCAAGACAGAGCTGCTGCCTTCCCGGCCTCCTGTGCCCTGTCCTGCAGCCCCCCGGAAACATGTCATAACAGTAGAGGGTGTGCCAGGGACGACAGAACAAGAGGGACCCCCACCTGATGGCCCTCCAGAAAAACGGATCACAGCCACTATGGATGACATGTTGTCTACTCGATCTAGCACGTTGACAGAGGAGGGAGCTAAAAGTGCAGAAGCCACCAAGGAAAGCAGCAAATTTCCATTTGGCATTAACCCAGCACAGAGCCACCGGAACATCAAGATCCTAGAGGATGAACCCCACAGTAAGGATGAGACCCCACTGTGTACCCTTCTGGATTGGCAGGATTCCCTTGCCAAGCGCTGTGTCTGTGTATCCAATACCATCCGAAGCCTGTCATTTGTGCCAGGCAATGATTTTGAGATGTCTAAACACCCAGGGCTGCTGCTTATCCTGGGCAAGCTGATCCTGCTGCACCACAAGCACCCAGAACGAAAGCAGGCACCACTAACTTATGAGAAGGAGGAGGAACAGGACCAAGGGGTGAGCTGCAACAAAGTGGAGTGGTGGTGGGACTGCTTGGAGATGCTCCGGGAAAATACCTTGGTCACGCTCGCCAACATCTCGGGGCAATTGGACCTCTCCCCATACCCTGAGAGCATTTGCCTGCCTGTCCTGGACGGACTCCTACACTGGGCAGTTTGCCCTTCAGCTGAAGCCCAGGACCCTTTCTCCACCCTGGGCCCCAATGCCGTCCTCTCCCCCCAGAGACTGGTCTTGGAAACCCTCAGCAAACTCAGCATCCAGGACAACAATGTGGACCTGATTCTGGCCACACCCCCCTTCAGCCGCCTGGAGAAGTTGTATAGCACCATGGTGCGCTTCCTCAGTGACCGAAAGAACCCAGTGTGCCGGGAGATGGCCGTGGTACTGCTGGCCAACCTGGCGCAGGGGGACAGCCTGGCAGCCCGTGCCATTGCAGTGCAGAAGGGCAGCATCGGCAACCTCCTGGGCTTCCTCGAGGACAGCCTTGCTGCCACGCAATTCCAACAGAGCCAGGCCAGCCTCCTCCACATGCAGAACCCACCCTTTGAGCCAACTAGTGTGGACATGATGCGGCGGGCTGCTCGCGCGCTGCTTGCCCTGGCCAAGGTGGACGAGAACCACTCCGAGTTCACTCTGTATGAGTCACGGCTGTTGGACATCTCAGTGTCACCATTGATGAACTCATTGGTTTCACAAGTCATTTGTGATGTACTGTTTTTGATTGGCCAGTCATGACAGCCGTGGGACACCTCCCCCCCACCCCCCACCCCCGTGTGTGTGTGCGTGTGTGGAGAACTTAGAAACTGACTGTTGCCCTTTATTTATGCAAAACCACCTCAGAATCCAGTTTACCCTGTGCTGTCCAGCTTCTCCCTTGGGAAAAAAGTCTCTCCTGTTTTCTCTTTCCTCCCCCACACCCCACTCCTCACGCCCTTCTGTTCCTGTCCTTACCTTACTCCCCCTCAGGACCCCACCCTATTTGAAAAGACAAAGCTCTGCCTACATAGAAGACTTTTTTATTTTAACCAAAGTTACTGTTGTTTACAGTGAGTTTGGGGAAAAAAAAAAAAAAAAACTAAAAATGGCTTCCCCGGTCCTTGCATCAACGGGATGCCACATTTCATAACTGTTTTTAATGGTAAAAAAAAAAAAAGAAAGAAAGAAAAAAATACAAAAAAAAAAAACTCTGAAGGACAAAAAGGTGACTGCTGAACTGTGTGTGGTTTATTGTTGTACATTCACAATCTCGAAGGAGCCGAGAAGTTCGCAGTTGTGAGCAGACCCTGTTCACTGGAGAGGCCTGTGCAGTAGAGTGTAGACCCTTTCATGTACTGTACTGTACACCTGATACTGTAAACATACTGTAATAATAATGTCTCACATGGAAACGAGAGAAGACGCTGGGTCAGCAGCAAGCTGTAGTTTTTAAAAATGTTTTTAGTTAAACGTTGAGGAGAAAAAAAAAAAAGGCTTTTCCCCCAAAGTATCATGTGTGAACCTACAACACCCTGACCTCTTTCTCTCCTCCTTGATTGTATGAATAACCCTGAGATCACCTCTTAGAACTGGTTTTAACCTTTAGCTGCAGCGACTGCGCTGCCACGTGTGTATATATATGACGTTGTACATTGCACATACCCTTGGATCCCCACAGTTTGGTCCCTCTCCCAGCTACCCCTTTATAGTATGACGAGTTAACAAGTTGGTGACCTGCACAAAGCGAGACACAGCTATTTAATCTCTTGCCAGACATCGCCCCTCTTGGTGTGATGCTGTACAGGTCTCTGTAAAAAGTCCTTGCTGTCTCAGCAGCCAATCAACTTATAGTTTATTTTTTTCTGGGTTTTTGTTTTGTTTTCTTTCTAATCGAGGTGTGAAAAAGTTCTAGGTTCAGTTGAAATTCCTGATGAAGAAACACAATTGAGATTTTTTCAGTGATAAAATCTGCATATTTGTATTTCAACAATGTAGCTAAAACTTGATGTAAATTCCTCCTTTTTTTCCTTTTTTGGCTTAATGAATATCATTTATTCAGTATGAAATCTTTATACTATATGTTCCACGTGTTAAGAATAAATGTACATTAAATCTTGGTAAGACTTTTGTGAGGCTTTTTATTGTTTACATACTATTTAAAATCTTAATCTTTGTGTGTTGGAAGTACAAGTTAGTCCTGTGTTCACAAACCTCCCTTAGTGTGCTCTCTTCTGAAATGGTGATATCCTGGACCCTGTTGTTTTTTTTTCCCCACAGGCAACTCTGAGATGATTAGGCCTGCAGATATTTGGGCATGAAAAGTATGCTGGCCTCTTTGATTTAAATAACAAAGGAAAGAAATTTTAGGAAATAATTGGCAGAGAATCTATTTATTGGGGGTTTTTTCAGTTTGGGGTTTTTGGTACTGAGAATTTAACCCAGGGGCACTTTACCAATAAGTTATATCCCCATCCTTTCTGAGACAGGGTCACAGGGTCTCACTGTTTCTGAGGGTCTGGCTAAATTGCTGAGGCTGTCCTCGAACTTGATCCTCCTGCCTTGGCCTTCCTAGTCACTGAGATTAGAGGTGTGCACCACCACTCCTAGCTAATAACTATTACCTGAAGGTAGCCTCCATGTTTTTCCCCCCATATTTTCATAGTTTTAAATAGGTAGCCTCACTTGTATCTGCAGACTGACTCATTCCTCTGACTCCAGGCTAAAGTATTCAGCTGCTCTGGTATCTCTTGGAAATTTAATTTGAACATCTGCATGCTAAAATGCCATCCTCCCCCTAGTAGCCCAGTTTTTCCAGTAAATGGCAAGTCCAACAACTTTACATTGCTTGGCCAAAAAAAAAAAAAAAAGAATCCTCAACTCTTCATTTCCACATCTAGTCTGTTAGCACTAATTCAGAAAATAATCCTCAATCCAGTCACTACTACTATAGTTCAAGACACTGTCATATCTTTTCTGGATTAAAGTCAGAACAGACTCATTCAGTTGCTTCTCTAGTCCAGATTCTAGTAGCGGCATATAAGGCCCTCAGTTATCTAGCTGGCCACTACCTTTCCAACACTATCTTCTCTTCCCCATTAACAGGGCTGTTTCCACCTTGAGGTCTTTGTACTTTATGTTCCTTCTGTGAGGAGCACTGTTTTACCAGATAACTGCATGGTTCAAGTCTTCTTCCAGGTATTTGTTTAAATATTAGGAGACTAGGAGTACAGTTCAGCGTTAGATCATGTGCTTAGCACATGCAAGGTCCTGGGTCCAATCTCTAGTACTGTGCATCCTCCTGCTCCAGAGGGGGGAAAAAAAAAGTGTCATGAGGTTTTCCCTGTCCGTCTTATTTAAAATAGCAATCTCATATTAATAGCAGGGGGGTTGGTAGAGTATTTTCCTTGCATACATGAGGCCCAGGGTTCAATCCCCAGCACCAAAAAATGAAAAATTAATAGCAGTCTTTGCTTCCTTACCCTGTTTTCTTTTTCTGCCCTACTTTTCTTAACAGCACTTTTAACCATCTTATTGTGTGTTATACCCACCTGTTCCCTTCTCCCTTTCCCTAACCCAAACTGTAGGCAGGGGCTTTTTTTTTTTTTTTTTAAGTTTTAGGTGGATGGGCTGGGGATGTGGCTCAAGCTGTAGCGCGCTTGCCTGGCATGCGTGCAGCCCAGGTTCGATCCTCAGCAACACATACAAACAAAGATGTTGTGTCTGCCGAGAACTAAAAAATAAATATTTAAAATTCTCTCTCTCTCTCTTTAAAAAAAAAAAATTATAAAAAAAAAAGTTTTAGGTGGACACAATATATTTTATCTTTATGTGGTGCTGAGAATTGAACCCAGTGGCTCACGCATGCTAGGGGACCCCGATACTACTTGAGCCACATCCCCAGCCCAGGGGCATTTTTTTGTTCATTGCTACATCCTTGTTTTGAAGCACAACCTGGCCCACAGTATCTACTAGTTAGAAATCAGATGTCGGCTAGATGCAGTTGCTTCTATGAGGTTAATGTCACAACATACAGTTTTTCTAATCATCCCCTTCTTTAGGGAAGCAAGGGAGAAAAAGTTGAGGTTTCTCAGGAGAAATCAGGTCAGTATTCTGGCTCCCATTTTATAGTTGGAGGGGAAAGACTGAGGAAAGAGGCTTTTCTAAGTCACATACTAAGCAAGGTCCACTGGATCTAGGCCCATGTGCTTCCTGGTATACCATACACATCCTCTCTAGCTGGGAAAAACACCAGGAGTAACAACCTAGCTGTCTAACACTACATGCAAGTTTTTTGTTGTTTTTAAATATTTTTTTTAGTTGTAGATGGACACGATATTTTTATTTTAAAATTTATTTTTATATGGTGCTAAGGATCGAACCCCGTGTGCAAGGCAAGTACTCTACCACTGATCTACAGCCCTAGTCCCGCAAGGTTGGATTTTATTGTATTTTGCATAAGATAGAATTGTTCCAAGAATTTCAATCAAGTGTTCATCAAAATAAGTACAACTGGGGGTGGGGCTAGTGCTGTGGCTCAGTGGTAGAGCACTTGCCTAGCATGTGTGAGGTACTGGGTTTGATTCTCAGCACCACATAAAAGTAAATAAGATTGTACCAACTACAACTAAAAATTTTCTTTTAAAGTGCAGCTGTTAATATTTGGGTCAGGGACTGAAATGAATATTTCGTATCAAGAAGAGAAAAATATTTGTCAACCAAGATGCCTTCTTAGGACTCTTCTGGAAAAAAGTTAATGGGAACGTTTTTCATGTCTACATTTTGGTAAGCAATATTGCTAATGGCTATTTTTGCTCTGGGCCTCTTGCTCCATTTTCTAATCTGGAAAGTGCATTTCTGGGCTGGTGTGGAGCATTACCTAGGAGTTGGGTTTCCTGGGTTCCTTTCATCTGTTCTCCTGCAATGCAGGGGGAGCCTAGCCTGGTCTCCAGTTTCTGACTGGAGTTACCACAGGCCAAGAGAACTGCTAACCACTGAGCTGTGAGTAATTTGCTTTTGAGAAGTAAATAGAACCTTGCCAGTAGAAAACCCAGGGGTGTGGCCAGTAGTTCTTTTCCCAGGCTCCTCCCTCCCCACCCCCCAAATGACCTTAACCTTTTTTCATAGCTGGACAGCAGCCAAGTCCAGCCTAAACAATACTCTCAATCTCATTGGTTCTTTTGCCTTTGCAGACACTGCCACCCCCAAGTGGTTAAGGCCTTCCCACCAAGCCTCTCAGTGGAATCAGGGTTTTCTAACTACTGAAAGGCAAACAGGGAAGGGTGAAAAGTGTCCCCAGGGCTTTGAAGCATCAGTGTTTGGCTCCTATGATTAGAGGCAGGGCAGGTTCTTTGACCTAGGGGGGATGGGCATCTTCAAGTGATCCAGCAGAAATCAAAAAGGATGTTTTTGGTAAATGTTCAAGTCCCGATTTATGTCACCGCAGTTGTGAGGATGGATGTAAACGTCACCCAGCATCCTTTGAAACTGCCATTGAACACCCTTTTATCTACAGTGAAAAGAAATAGCATAAAGTTCTGGTAAAGCACCATTGCCAGGAATCAGGCTGGTGTGGTCACTTTTGCCCCACAAGGGCATGGCCTTAGAGCCAATATCCCAAATGAGGGTCGGTTACTCCAATTCCATTCAACAGGGACTGTAGCAAGTTTAGTGTTTGGAAACAGCAATTGGGAGTAGATAGATACATACACTGGGCTGTCCCTCTGCTTGGCCTGGGGCCAAGGTCTTCTCCAGATGTGGAGGCAGGAGCAAGGTAAGACTGGTACAGGATGAGTTGTCAGAATGCTCCTGGAAGGTGAGTGCTCCATGAGAACTATCTATATACCTTCAGTGGGAAAAATTACTCCTCATCATTTGCTTTTTTTTGGGGGGGGTATTTTTATTATTTATTTTTTTAGTGCTGGGGATTGAATATAGGGCCTCACATATGCTAGTCAAACACTCTACCACTGAACCACAACCTGAGTCCTTTTTAATTTTTTGAGACAGGGTCTTCCTAAATTGCCCAGGCTGGCCTCCAATTTATGATCCTCCTGCCTCAGCCACCTTCCTGAGAAGTTGGGATTACAGACATGTACCGCTACACCTGGCTATAACAGCATCTTTATTAAACACTTTATGCCAAGTACCATAAATCCTCTGAGGTAGATATTATCATCCCCAGCAGGGAAAGGACTGTGTCTGTTTTGCTTAGTATTACATCCTTATCCCATCACATGGTGTGTACTCCTATATTGTTGAATAAATCAAACAGGTAAGAGAAGAATTTGGCAGAGGCAGGAGATATTTAGACTTGGTGTGCCCTATATAGAATTCTTAGCATAGCCCATAAAGATGCTGAGCTGTGTGGAACAAAGAGAAGTAAAGAAATAAACCTAGGAAAGACTAACAGCACAGAGTGATAGGATTAATCTTGGAAAGCTCAAACCACCTGAGTTCAAGTCCCATCTTTACCATTCACTGAGTGAATTCAGGTCAGTCACTTCCCCTTTGGTGATCTTAGTTCCCTTGTCCATAAAATATAGATACCAGGTTTAACAAATTGACTCATGCACCAGAACTTAATTGGAGACACAGTCCTGAGCACTGGGAATACATTGGTGAATGAGACCTCTGCTTTTCTATTACATTCATCTAACATTCCAGAAGAGAGAAACAGATAATGAGAAACAAGAAAAATTGACAGACAGGATAGGCAGGTGGTGTTAGGGTGCTATGAAGAAAATGGTGATGAGATAATACAGGGTAGTGGTGGTGGCTGAATAGTCAGAGAAAAACCCCTCTGAGGAGCTGACATTTCCACTGATACCCAAATAAGGTGGACTGACCAAAAGATAGTATGGAGGTAGAATGTTTCAAGCAGAGGAAAAGAGCAGAGAGCCAGGCAAGTTCAAGGAACAGAAATGATGTAACCCTCTTGAATTCTAGGATTCTAGAAATGAGAGTGCATTGCTTGTATTGTTTGGGATAGAGATTTGTATTATGAAAATGTTTCTTGGTGGTATGGGATATTTGTTTCTTAATGGAAGTGGCTCGGGGATGGCTGTCTCACTTGCTTTCCACAGTTCTGGTAGCTCAGCTGTCTCCTGTGTTGATGCAGGCTCCATTTTAGCTGCATACTCTAAAAGCAGCCTGAAAAGAGCTGCCTCCTTCACCACTCTCATTCAACACACAGTCTTGGAGCCCCAGAACCCCCTCCCATTCCACCTAGCCGCCTTACAATCTGAAGAGCCAGGGAGCCAGGCTTTGAGAGCACAAGATTCAGCTTCCTTGTTTTCCTGTCGGAGCAGGAGCCAGAAAATAAAACAGGAAACAGAGCGGAAGAGGAGGGGGTTGGGCAGCAGAGAAGGTAGGGCAAGAGAAATTGCAGGAAAGTATAGGTAAAGGTCTGGACAAAGTTCTACCTCTAAAGGGTGACAGTTGAGCTTTTAGAAAACACTCTGACTTGTCACAAGAGAGCCCTTGCCTTTTTACAAATAGATTCTGGAGGAAAATTTTATGTGGACAGAGGGAACACTGAGAATGCATGTCTTTTTTCCCTTGTGAATTCACAGAGCAAGGGCAGTTCATTTCTCAGTTTTGTCCTTTCAAACAAGTGTGCTGCTTGGAGCCTCACTGGGCTTCTAGAGATTCAAGTCACAACCTTGGGCCTCAGTCACAAGAGTGCCCCGAGGCTTTGCCATTTTACTCACAAGCCTCTGGAGTGAGAACAAATGAGTGCCACTGAAAAACCTGGGGGAAGGGCCTTCTAAACTCCATTTTTCCCCTTCTTCACCACACAACCACTGAAATGTGCCCTGGACTTTATCCACCTTACGCACAACAAATATCAGGGGCAGTTTAGGTCTTAGGGCCTGAAATGAGTTGTAAAATAATCAAAAGATAGTCCTTGGTCTCCACAACACTGATGTGGGCCAGTTTTCTTTGCCTGAAGAGATAGCAACCATCTCTTTGTTCCCACCCACACCAGTGGCTGTTGTAGAAGATAAACCCCTCCCTCAGCCCGGCTGTGGCCAGAGGCTAACCCGGACCTTGGCTACGTTTGGAGGGCAGATAACCGAAACCACAGAAGGCTTTGGAAGCCCAAGAAACAAGAAATCCGCCAACGGAGAAGGATTTATTATCTGTTTCCTTTTAGGAGGGAGCAAAGTTGTTCTAACAGTTTCCGTTACAGGGGAACCAACTGGTCGCCCCTCCCTAACAGACGGTTTATTAGAGTTAGCTTCCTCCTTTTCTTTTTTGGCCCCACTTCCCAGTAGAGAAACGGAGTGAGGGAGGAGAAAGGAGTCCTGGGGGTGCTCTCTGCGGCTTCCTTTACCATGCTCATTGGCCACCTCAGGTGGGGCTTGGGTCTGAAACAGGACAGAGGTCGCTGGAAGGCAGGAGGGGAAAGTGAGGGGGATCCCCCACTTTCTTCACACCCAGGACGCAGGGTGCCGCTGCTAGCCACAGAAACCCCAAGAAGGCTTTTCTTTGCCTTTTCAGAGAATGTATATTTTGTGCCAGGTCCCGTGCTGAGTCGTCGTTGCCCGACACCAGGGAAAGCACGGCCCAGGCTTCTGCGAAGAGGTCGTGGGGCAGTCCCCAACTACTAGAGCCTCCCCCCACATGGGGAACTCAAGTGAGCGCTCACGGGGTGGAACAGGGACTAGAGCGCAGACGCTGACACTGCAGCCCCGGCACAATGACTGAAGTCGAGGTTTAGGGGGTGGGGAAGAGGCACAGTGCGAGAGAAAACTCCTCAGGTGTCACACCAAGGTGGGAAGGTGCTACGCCAAGCCGCGCCGGGCTTCGGTCCCCGCCCCGCTCGCCCGGAATCAACATGGCTGCCACGGAGGGAGGCGGAGCCACTCTGAGTCTGGGCAGGAGCGGGGCGGGGCCGCCGTCGGCGAAGCCAGCGCGCAGGCGCGGGCTGCGCAGGCCCCGGATGGAGGTGCTGTAGATCGTCCCGGAGGGGGAGGACCGGACGGGCGGGCGCGGAGGGTTGGGACGCCATCTCCGGAGCCTTGGAGTTCTGGGGGGAGGGAAGCTGTCAAACCGAGGCCGAGAGAAATGAGGCGGAGGCTGCAGAGAACCGTGGAGCCCCGCCTCTCTGCCATGGCGGCCTCCGGCGCCGCCTCTTCCTTTACGGCCTCCCGCCCTCGCCTGCTTCCGGCCCTGTAACCAGTCCCGACTCCGGCTCCCTCGGGAGTGTCCCCGGGGCCGAGGCTCGTTTGGGGTGAGGGTCGACGCCCCGACCCCAGTAGGGCCTGTGTCCAAAAGCAGCAGGCTCCGGACATGGCAAGGCTGGCAAAAGGCGGCTCCTGGCTCGGGACGGCCCGCGAGGCCTTAGGCCTTGAGGATCCTGGTTCTGAGCGACTTTACCCCACCGAGGATGTTAATTCGAGGGCCTCCAGTTAACAGGCTTCCTCAAATTCCCAGATAGGGCCCACCTACCGTAAGCGTACCAGCAAGAGCTCTTATCATTGGAGGAAGTACTGGACTAGGCTTTGGAGACCTGGGTTATGGTCCTGTGTGGGAAAGAGAGTGTACCCTTTGACTGGGGGTGAGGTTTAAAAAGCAGAGAACACGAGACTCTTTTTAAAGTCGTCTCGGTTGCGTCGCGTGGCCTCGGTGAGCCTCAGTTTCCACATCCATAAAATGGCGATGGTAATTATACGGGCCTTACAGTGTCTAATGAGATCTCTGAAGCCTGTTTATCTCACGGGAAAATAAAAGACTAAAACTATTTGATCCGTAAGTGCCCTGCCAGTCAAGAAAGTCAGTGATTTGGCAAGGGCCTTGTTTGTTGGAAAGTGAGATTGGGAAATAGCTGAGAGGGAGAATTGACTGGCTTTCTTTTGCTTGTTGTATCTGTGAACTAATTGTGGGCTACAAATTTCCTGTGGTCGCAGAGGCCAGAGCTTGACTCTGAAAAGAGGAAAGGAAGAATCAAGTCTGGTCAAGAGGCAGAGGTGGGTTAAGTGCTTTTTTGTTTGCAACTTCTCTTCTGCGTGTGGGTGGGAAGCCAAGGATGATAAAGTGAACTCGCCCTGGGATAGAGAGGAGCATCAGTGTGAGGTTGGGTTGTGCCTGTGATTTCTCTTGATTCATCGAGTGAGATGTTGAGGATATTGGGCAGATTCACAAAGTATCGCCGCTCTCTGAGGATTTCAGAAGCTTACCTTTAAAACTGAATTTTCCTGAGAAAACCGATAGAGTTAGGGGCCCCTCCCTTCCTCCTGGCATGTTGATGGAGTAAGCAGCAAGCGCCCCCTTGTGCCAAGAAAAGAGTACTGTTGCTTTCGGCCAACTTGACTCCCTTTCTGGAGAAATTTTATTTTCCTCTGGCTTCTGTGACTTTGTCATATTACTCTTAACGTGAAAGGAGAAATACCTGGAGCAGTGATTTTATATCTCGAGTTAGCGAACTAGTGATACTGTGCCCTGTCCCTACTACTGCTCGTTCAGAATACGGGCTTGTATCCTGCTTGTATACTAGTTCCTGGGAATACAGTTGTGCTATGAAGCCCTGTCCTCACAAACAGCCTAAACAAGCAGTGTCAGAGGGCAGTGAAGCATGGCACGTCTAGTTGGAATTCCAGAAATAATTGAAACTTACAGGTTTGGTAGGTATTTGCCAGCTAAGAGAAAAAAGAGCCTTCCAGTCTTCCTTGTTAAAATATGTCTGCTTCAACATTTTTTTTTCCTTTTAGCTAGACATAGTTATTCATCCCAAATCAACAAACTGTTTCTGATGTTCTTGCCCTCTTTTCTGATTTCCCAGGCTAGTGTTTGAAAGTTCTGAAGGAGCTGTTACTACTTTGCCCAAGAAATTGTAAAAAATGTCTTAAAATGCATTCTGTGCCTCACAAAGGGTTTGAATTATTTATACATTGCTACCATTCCAAAAAAGAGATGGGAAATAACAGTTTTCTTCATCTCTAGTAGTAGACTTTGTCTTCGCCCTAAGTTTGTTTTAGCAATGGGAGCTGGCTGAAGTCCTGCTGAGTAGTGGTTTTCTTTTCCTTCTCCACTTAATTTAACAGACCAGCTGAACACACATCAGAGAGCTAAGCTGGCATGTGTAGTAATTATGGCCTTCTAGTATGGTTCTGTGCCCCACTTTTGGGACTCTGGTTTGGGAGCTAGTTTATTATTCTGGGCAAGAGGGAAAGGTCACACATCAAATAATAGCAACCACAACATAGATGTGTGTAGTACTTCACATGGTAGCCCATTACACCATCATGACAGTTTTGTGACAGACAAAAGAGATAGTCAGATCCCATTTTATACATAAAAGAACTGAGGCTTGGTGAATAAATGAGAACTTGCAAGTAACAGGACTTAAACTCAGATCTTTAGTTCCTACATAGGAACACTGAATAGACTACACACACACAAACCCCTGCCACCAGCACTGGGATTTATACTCAGGACCTTGTACATGGTGGCCAAGTGCTCTACTACTGTGCTACATACATCCCCAGACCTTTTTAAAATTTTATTTCTAGACAAGGTCTTGCTAAATGTCCCAGGGTAACCTCAACTGGTGATCCTCTTGCCTCAGACTCCTGAGCCACTGGGATTACAGGTATTTGACACTGTGCCCAGCTTCAACAGGCTTTGAAAGGTTTTCTATGAGCTTACTTTTACAGCTTCATATTTATCTGTGAGGAAGTTGTCTGACAAAAATACACTGCTTCAGAGTGATACCCAGTGGTCCTATCTGTCTTTAAGATACTCCTCTCTGGGAAGTTAGGTGGTCACATGTGTCATAGTAATGTTAAAGGGGGAGAGTCCTATGAAGAATGTTTTAAACATTTGCTTTTGGTCCATGTATGATATTTTCTTCCTTGGATTTTGGAGTTTAGAAACCCGAGGAAACTCAGTTCTGGTAGCAACACTCCTGGATTCCTGGTGGTGTGGTGGTGAGATTATGTGGCCCCTGGATCCATCACGGAAAGAGGTGCTTAGGTTTGCGGTCAGCTGCCGTGTCCTGACTCTGATGCTGCAGGTCAGTCTCTGATTCTTAGTCCTGATCATGCTGTTGTTACATAACTGGACGATGCACAAAGAATAGACCCCTTCTCTTTTCTTTTTTTTTTTTTTTTGATAGAATTTGGGTTCAATCTATCGCTTGGATATACTACTTATTTCTCTATATTGCACTGTATCAAGCCCCAATTTCCCTCCCGTTATCTCATTTATACAAATAGTAGTTTCTTTTTTTTTTTTAAGGGGGGGGGAGAGAGAGAATTTTTTAATATTTATTTTTTAGTTATTGGCGGACACAACATCTTTGTTTGTATGTGGTCGCACTACCGCTTGAGCCACATCCCCAGCCCCGACCCCTTCTCTTTTCTACCTGCCTGTTGTGCCCCTCCACGTGGTTAGAACCATAGAAACCTAGACTTCATAGCTGAAAAGTCAGCAGGAATCTTATAAATTACTCTAATCCCCTTTTACTCATGAAGTAACAGAAGTCCAGAAAGGTTAAATGACTTCCCTAGAATTATAGAGAAGGGCCAGAGTTAGACCTCAGGTTTCCTACCTCTGAAGGTAGTAGTCTGCAATAACCATAATCTTATGATCTTTCTCGACAAAGATACTTTTAGGATTTGAAGCTCAAAGTATTGGACTACCAGAAGACTGAACAGTATATCAGTCAGTTGAGTGGGAGGGAGGTGGCACTGTGTAAGTCCTGAGACCATCTGTGTATATTCAT
Source organism: Marmota monax (assembly GCF_021218885.2). NCBI lineage: Eukaryota > Metazoa > Chordata > Mammalia > Rodentia > Sciuridae > Marmota > Marmota monax. The sequence goes on along the minus strand of NW_026694432.1, from coordinate 20,515,501 downwards.
TTGTCAGTAATGGCTCCTTCTCTCCCCTTAAGAGTCTTCCCTTGCTACCTCACCCACATATATGTGTCTTTGCCCCTTTTCAACTCCCATTTCCCCCAAAGCTGCCCTTGATATACATTTTAATCAAATTTTACATATATATTAACTATTCAGTGCCTAGCACAGTGCCTGGTGCCAGTAGGTCCTTAATATTATGTTTACAAATGAGTGAATCATGTTGAATGTTTCAACTCCTTAGAGATGTAACATTAAATAATTATATATGCCTTTTTATTACCAGCACCATTCTCTGTGAGGCTCCTAGCTGGTTCCTTTGTGGAAACCACCTTCCCTATCTCTTCCTCCATTATATCAGGCATAGCAGGCTCCGTTGTATTCCAGGTTTAGTTAAAGTATCTTCAACTTGGAGGCTAGGGCTATTATCTGTGACTGTCATTCCTGTCCCATTTGTTATACTGTTTGAAGTGACCTGATAAAGAATCTAATCAGAAAGAGAAATGGGTTAAAGATGAGGTTATGTTCCTACTCCCAGGCTGGGGAGACTGACTCAATGATGTCCCTGAACCAGCCTTGGTTGAGTTATTGGCAGAACCAAAGGAACAGTACTGCAAATCAGCATCTGGGATAGGGAACCAAGACAACTGCATTCTAATTCAGATGGTGATTTTTGTAAACAGTATGTTTTCTCAAGTTCCTGAAGTTCATTCAACCACCAAAATATTATTAAGTACATATTGTATTTCAAGATCTGTGCTAAGATGTGAGTGTAAAAGTTTTTTTCTTAAATAGCTGACAATCTATTGGGGCAAAAAGACCTTCAGCAATAAATGCTATTTCATTGTTTCTTCCTCTTCCCCCTTATTTCCAGATCTAAAACCCATGCCATCAGATTATATTCCTAGTCACTTCATTGTTGCTATCATCTCTGTCAATGACAGTTACTCCTTGAAAGTTTTAGCTCCTGATTCCCTGTCACTCTCTCTGGCATTACTTCTGTTGATGTCTTTGTGGTTTCAATATTAATGAAGATAATATATCCAGTGCTATGGTCCCTTACTTCATTGTCCTGCTACCTTCTAGTGATCTTGTCCTCACCACTCTCACAGTAATACCCTCTACACCCAACCACTTGCTACCAAATTTCAGTTTTAAGCAGCCTATTCTGTCATCACTATCTCCTATCTTTCCTATTATCCCAACTCTTGTAATACTTCTCCTCTGAGGATTTTTTTTTTTTTTTTTGATGGGGGGCAGTACTGGGGATTGAACTCAGGGATACTTGGACACTGAACAACATCTCAGCCCTATTTTGTATTTTATTTAGAGTCACGGTCTCACTGAGTTGCTTAGCGCCTTGCTGTTGCTGAAGCTGGTTTTGAACTCGCAATCCTCCTGCCTCAGCCTCCTGAGCTGCTGGGATTACAGGCGTGCGCCACCATGCCCAGTGAATTAGTCTTTTTTTAATATAAGGTTACTAACTCCAGGGAGTCATCAGTGCCATGTAACAATCTTGGTGTATTCCTTCATAAATTTCTGCACATCAGAAACACAAACAAAAAAATCTAATGCTGTTTAAATCAAATCTGGAGGTGGGACCCCAAGCATCAACATTTTTTTTTTAAAGATAGAGAAAATTTTTTAATATTTATTTTTTAGTTTTCGGCAGACACAACATCTTTATTTGTATGTGGTGCTGAGGATTGAACCCAGCGCGGCATGCATGATGCCAGGCAAGCGTGCTACCACTTGAGCCATATCCCTAGCCCAAGCATCAATATTTTATGGAACTCCCTGGATGATTCCAGTGCTACAGCCTATCTTTGAGAGCCAGGGTCATAGGCAACTTGTCTTCCTTTTTTCTCAAATCTCTAACAACTTCTCCCCATTACTTTCAAATGATAACTTGCCTTCCTGAATGAAAATTCAGAAAAATTGAAGAGACCTTCCACATGTTTCCACCACTTCCATCAGCCTGCCTAAATCTTCACCTTTGTGCCTTCAGTACTGAAGGTTGGATGAATGGTCTATCCTCTTTTTTAGGGCTAGCTCTTCTACCTGTCTAGCAGATTCCATCCCCTATTGTCTGCCTAGCCATTCTTCCCTCTCTTCTACATATTCAATGGTTTTATTTTCACTGGATTATTCCCAATAGCATGCAAATATTTATTTCCAAATCTAAATTCAGCCACCAAAAAATTTTTCTCTTGATCCCACATTGCCATACACCTATTACCCCCTTTCTCTCTTCCCCATCATAGCAAAACACCTTAAAATCATTGACTATGTTCACTGATTCCAATTTCCCTTTTCCTGGTCTCTATTGAGTTCAGTCGAGACAATTCTCTCTTCAATTCCATTGAAATAGTTCTAGTCAAAATCACCAGTGACCTTCACATTGCTAAACCCAGCTCACCCATATCTGTACCTTCACTACTGAAGGTCAGTTTTCAGTCTCCATCTAATTTTGACCTATCGGTAGTGTTTGAGAGTTATTTAACAGAGCTTTTCACTCTCATTCATTCTTCGTGTTTTTTGTTTTTTTTTTTTTTTGGTACTGGAGATTGAACCCAGGGGTGCTTTACCATGAGCTATATCCCCAGCCATTTTTTGTTTTTTACTTTGAGACAAGATCTTGCTCAGTTGCTTAGGACCTCATTAAGATGTGAGGCTGGGGGCTGGGGCTGTAGCTCAGTGGCAGTGCACTTGCCTAGCATGTGTGAGACACTGGGTTCGATCCTTAGCACCACATAAAAAAAAATGAAATATATAAAGGCATGCTGTCCATCTACAACTACAAAAAAAAAAAATTAAAAAAAGATGCTGAGGCTGGCTTCAAACTTGTAGTCCTCCTGCCTCCACCTCCTGAGCCACGGGGATTATAGGCTTATATCACCATCCCTGGCCATCCCCAGTCCTTTTTTTTTAAGTTGTCAAAAAATACTTCTGTACTTGTTCTTCCCCTCTAGGTGATCTCCTTTAGTCTATAAACAACCATACATGCATTTCTGTTGCCAGTTTATCTCTTCAGACCTGATCTCTGTTCTCACCTACAGATTCATATATCTCATAACTGATTGACATTTGTACCACAGAGTCCAACTTAGATATGACTAGTTCAAAACCAAGCTCCTGATTCCCTCCCCGCAAGGTTTTTTATTTAGTGGTAATACTTTTTTTTCATTTATTCAACTGAAATCTTGGTTCTCCTTCACCCCACAGGCCCTCTTCAATGCCATCATCCCAGATCACCATGCAGAAGCCTTTTCTCCTCCCCGCCTAGCTCCCTCAGGCTCTTTGGACCAGCTTGTGGAAGGTCTTCTGGGTGGCCTCTCTCGCTGGGATGCTGAACACTTCTTGTTCATTGCTGAGCATGGATACCTCTATGAGCACAACTTTGCCTTCTTCCCCGGCTTCCCCCTGGTCCTGTTGGTGGGAACTGAACTATTGAGACCCCTAAGGGGGCTCCTGAGCCAGCGGAGTTGCCTGCTTATTTCAGTAGCATCACTCAACTCCTTGCTCTCTGTGCTGGCCACGGTCGCACTTCATGACCTGAGCTGTGTGGTTTTGCGCTGTCCCCGCCAGGCCTTTTATGCAGCATTGCTCTTCTGCCTCAGCCCTGCCAATGTTTTCCTGGTAGCTGGTTACTCGGAAGCTTTGTTTGCCTTCCTGACATTCAGCGCCATGGGGCAGCTAGAGCGGGGACGAAGCTGGACTAGTGGGCTCCTCTTTGCTCTTGCTACTGGAGTGCGCTCCAATGGACTGGTCAGTGTTGGCTTCCTCCTGCATAATCAATGCCGAGGCTTTTTCTCTTCTCTTGTGGTGCTGAACCCCCTGAAACAACTCTTAAAGCTGATGGCTTCTGGGTGCCTGTCAGTTCTCACACTCAGCCTTCCCTTTGCCCTCTTTCAGTATTATGCCTACACCCAGTTCTGTCTGCCAGGCTCAGCCCATTCCATTCCTGAACCCTTGGTGCAGTTAGCTGTGGACAAGGGCTACCGGATTGCAGAGGGAAATAAGCCACCGTGGTGCTCCTGGAAACTTCCTCTAATATATAACTATATCCAGGATGTATACTGGAATGTTGGCTTTCTGAGATACTATGAACTTAGGCAGGTACCCAATTTTCTACTGGCTGCACCAGTGGCTATATTAGTTGCCTGGGCAACTTGGACATATGTGACCACCCACCCTTGGCTCTGCCTCACACTTGGGCTTCAAAGGAACAAGAACAATAAGGCCCTAGAGAAGCCTGATCCTGGCTTCCTCAGTCCACGGGTGTTTGTGTACCTGGTTCATGCTACAGTGCTGCTGCTGTTTGGAGGTCTGTGCATGCATGTTCAGGTGAGGTGGATTCCTATCTGGGATGAGGATGTGAATACAGGCAAAACCCCAAGGACAGGAGAAACAAGTCCCATTTCAGTGACCAGTACTTAATTTATTCAGATAACCACTATTTGAGAGTTTTGTTTGTACAAGAAAGACCCTGGGTCAGACCTCTGAGGATGAAACATGAGTACAATAAAATTGCTGCCTTAGTGACTCCCATGGTACAAACAGGGAGACAGATAAAATTATAGTACAGTGGGATGGAAGTGGGCTTGCTGTTTTGAGATTTAAAAAAAAAAACAAAAAAAAACAGATAAATTATTGTGGAACCAAAAAAAAGAAGTCGCTAACTCACCAAAGGAGTTGAGAAAGATATCATATTTGAGCAGGGTCCTCAAGAGCAAGAAGGAATTTTTTTTACATAAGAAGCAGAGGAGGAATACTCTATGCACAGGGGAGAGCATGAGAGTTTTGAAAGGATGTGAATTAAGCCGAAATTTAGGAATAAGCACCAAAGATATCCTGGGGACCTTTCCCTCATACCCACGTTGGCTTCTGAAGGCACTCTGAGCTCAGACAGGTGCTGTTTTCAGGGGAGATATCTTGTCCAGTGTTGGGGATGATGGCAATACAGAGGATATGGAGAGGTTTGATCTCACATCTAATTTTTTGCTCTTGACTATGGCCCCAGTTTCAACATCCCTTGAGGAAGTCTTTTGTCCCAGTGCTGACCTCTCCTTAGCAGCATCTATCTCTTGAAGACAAGCGTTGGTGTTTGTGAAGTTCTCTGAGCTGTGTGGATAAGAGGGGAAATTAGGAAGTAGCATTCTGTGTTTGTGATTGAATTAACTCATAGAGTGAGTGCCAGCCACACTTAGAATTTCCAGGTTGGTTGGGAGTCCATTTGGAAATGTGGCTCTGAACTTCTGTAAGGGGGAAGTTCAAATCATAGGACCCCTTGCTCCGCCTTTCCCTCAACTTTGCCACCCCTGTAGGATAAGTGACCAGTACCTAATAAGGGAGCCTCCTCAGATTTTCAAGTCCCAAGTTGCTGCCCAAAATATAGATCCACTCCATGGGCTAAAATTAGACTTCATAGAGTGTTTAATGTTGACTGGCCCATTATTGTGGTAATTAATCTAAAGGTGTGGTTATTTATAACATGGAGGTTGCCACGCATGTATCACATCTTTTTTTTTTTAATTTTTTTTTTTTTTTAAAGAGAGAGAATTTTTTAATATTTATTTTTTAGTTTTCGGCGGATACAACATCTTTGTTTGTATGTGGTGCTGAGGATCGAACCCGGGCCGCACGCATGCCAGGCGAGCACGCTACCGCTTGAGCCACATCCCCAGCCCTGTATCACATCTTTTTATAAGGCAGTTTCTTAGCTCTTACTGCATTTCCAGTGTAATTCATTTCCAGTCACTGGGCCGTAGTTTTCCCAGCCTCAGAGAAGCCCCCCAGACTGACCCAGCTATCATCAGTGACATTCCAATAAATGTGTGGGTTTTCTTATTATTATGATTTCTAGGTTCTCACCAGATTTTTGGGCTCCTCCACTCCTATTGTGTACTGGTTTCCAGCTCACTTGCTTCAGAATCAAGAGCCACTGTTGAGATCCTTAGAGACAGAGTCTTGGACTCCTCTTGCGGAAGACTTCCCACCAAGACAAAAAATACCCAGAAATTCTATCATGGAACTTTTGTACAACTGGAAAACCTGCTCTTCAGTCACTCGATATATCCTAGGTTACTTCCTGACTTACTGGCTCCTGGGACTACTCTTACATTGCAACTTCCTGCCTTGGACATGACCTGGAGTCTCAAAGGACAGACTAGAAGCCAACTTAATTCATCTTCTTCAAAGTTAAAAGACAGACCAGGACCAAGCATGGTGGCACACCCCTGTAATCCCAGCAACTCAGGAGACAGAGGCAGGAGGATCATAAATTTAAGTCCATCCAGATAACTTGTTGAGACCCTGTTTTAAAAAATAAAAATGGCTGGGGATATAGCTCAGAAGCAGAGCACCACTGGGTTCAATCCTCATTACCAGAAGAAGATAACACACAGGGACTGCCTGCACTGCCCTGGGATCGTCCTTGTGGGCATTAGAACCCCTTTGTTTTTGGAGACTGGTGAGCCATCAAAGAGCCTTTCTGGTCCTGGCTGGAGCAAATTGTAAGAGTAGTAACTATTTTCACTGTAAGTGATGATACCTTACTCAAGTCTAAAGTACACCTGCATCTGTCTAGTCAACCAACATAGCAGGAGACATTCTTAAACCTGCCACTTTAAATACAGATTATTTAAATGTGCATTTCATCAAAGGCTCTAGCTGACAGTCTGGTGATAGTCCACACAAGATGGTGCAGACTGGACAGTGTGGTAGTAATAGGAAAATGAGACCTTTTTCTCTAAATGGGAAGTTTCTGAAGGTGTTTTTTTTTTTTTTTTTTAAATGCAATTTTATTTAGTTAGTTTTAAGACTTATTCAAAAGGCCACTGGGGTTGTTATTTCAAAGGATGTTCTTCCCCTCATGACACACATTAGTAAATTTCTTTGTAGGAAGAGCTCAGCTTTCCAGTGATATGGAAGAATCTGATTCAGAAGAGCCTGTCTCCGACTGATTCCTCCAGCTTGGGTGTGGTCAGTTTCTCTGTCTTCAGCCTATGAGGCTTTGGGATATTCTCACATGCACCAAGTCTCACCTCACCTTTCTTTCTAGCATAGAAGAAAGACTGATAGAAGGAGAGGGATAGGACCCTCAGACTTCAAGGGTTTTACTCTCCTAGTCTCTTGATAAATTCTGCCCTTGTGAAGAATCAGATGGTCCTGCCCATGAGCTTGAAAAAGGCCTTCTACCTCATATCTTTGCTGTCTTCTAAATCTTCAAGTAAGATGTTATACCCAGGGTCTCTCTTCAACAGATTGTCCTTCAATTTGGAGAGAGAGCAATGACTTCTGCCTCCCTGCTTTTCACACTCTTCTTAATCTTTGGGCTGCTTGATCATTGGCCTCCTCAATGTCATCTTTCAGGACCATTTTGAAGTTGTTTTTTCATTTGTGCATCTGTTTATATGAAAAATCTTACACGCTGGGTGTGGTGGTTCATACCTGTAATCCCAACTCACTTGGAAGGCTGAGGCAGGAGAATCCAAATTTGAGGCCAATCTTAGCTACCTGGAGAGACTGTTTCAAATTTTTATTTTTATTTTATTTTTTAATATTTATTGTTTAGTTTTTTAGGTGGACACAATATCTTTATTTATTTTTTATGTGGTGTTGAGGATTGAACCCAGTGCACCGCGCATGCCAGGCAAGCGCGCTACTGCTTGATCCACATCCCCAACCCCTGTTTCAAATTTTTAAAAATAAAAGGGCTGTGGTTGTATCCCAGTGTTAGCGCATTTACCTCACATGCATGAGGCCCTGAATTTAATCCCCAGAATGGGGTTTGTGTCGGGTGGCTTGCAAAGATAAACAACTTTCTAATTTATACATGAATAGAATTAACTTTTTACAACCAAGAGGGGTTGGGGAGTATAGCTTAGTGGAAGAGCACATGAGGCCCTTAGGTTTGATCCCCTTACAAATTAAATAACATTAGTAATAATGATAATAAAAATCACTTGGAAAAAAAAAGTCAAGGTTAAGAATATGGCCAGAGGGCTGGAGTTGTGGCTCAGTGTTAGAGCGCTTGCCTGGCATGTGTGAGGCCCTGGGTTTGATCCTCAGCACCACAAATAAATAAAAAGAAACAAAAGATCCATTGACAACTAAAAAATATTTTTTAAAAAAGAATATTTGCAGGAGTTTGGGTGATGCTTGTCCTCAGAACAAACCTGTGTATCAGCCATATGACCTTGAGCGTGTTTTCAGGAACTAAGGGAGTTGCTGTTATCACTGGGGCGGGGGGCAGGCGGTTGTAGGTCCTTTTTTCCTGTAAGATCTTGAGGGCTACTTAAACAGAATTACCCCAATCTAAGCACTTATGCACTGACACAAATGTGATTTTAGCCAGGTGCAGTGGTGCACACCTGTAATCCCAGCTACTTAGGAGGCTGAGGCAGGAGGATTTCAATCTAAGGCCAGCCTCAGCAATTTGTGAGAACCCGCCTCAAAAAACAGGCGCCATGGCTCACGCGCTGGGAGCCTGAGGCAGGGAGAATTGCAAGTTCAAAGATAGCCTCAGCAATAGTGAGGTACTTAGCAAATCAGTGAGACCCTGTCTCTAAATAAAAAATACAAAATAGAGCTGGGATGTGACTCAGTGGGCATATGCCCCTGAATTCAATCCCTGGTACCAAAACAAAACAACAAAGGACAAGGGATGTAATTTAGTGGTAGAGCATCCGTGGGTTTAATCCCTACGAGTTACTTGTAGCGGAAAGTATTTCAATTTCTCCTGCTTTTCAACAAGTAGAAGAAACCTCCATCCTCAGGGTGCAATTCTGGAGGAGTAACCAAAGTGATCTTTCCTTTGAACAAGGGAGAACAGTGACACCTGGTGAATAAAGCTGCTTCTCTGCAAGGTAACTGGTGACTGGTTTTCCATCCTCAAGTGCCCTTTCTTGCTTGACTGGTAGGCATGGTAAGAGGAGCCACAGCAGCATGAATGGGTAAATTGTAAATCCAAGGTTGACTGAAATGGCATTTATCCTGCTTCCTGGCACCATTCGATTGGTTACGAGCTATCACAAATGATAGGCGGATCACTGACCCCACTGAGCAATTTCTGCCTATTCCTTGAGCCAGGAAAGAGTTTGATTCTGTGTCATCATCACATCATCATCATCTCTTTTTTTTTTTTCCTTTCATTATCCCTCTTATGCCCCCTTTGAGCCAAAAATTCCAATAAGCAGAAACTTCAAAACAGATGGGTAATCATCAACAGCTTCTGGAAAGCCCTGAGAGTTGGAATTTGGACACACTCCCTCTGACCGTGACAGAAAGCTAAACTTGCCAGCTGAAGGGAAGCTCCTGGCTGAAGCCCAGCACCCTCTGTGGGAGCCTCCGGCCAGCCAGGCCAATAAGCATTCCTACCCATGGCCGCAGCTCTAGCATAGCTGAGCATTTGGTCCAGTGTCAAATGCTTCTGAAAATGTACACACAGATCGGGGCAGCCCTCTGCCTTCTGCCAAGACACTGAGTGCCCTTCTTGGCAAAAGATGATCACCCTTGCCCTAGTGTCCCTCTAGCTGGCAGAAACCATTCCCTCTCTCCTCACCAACAGCTGCAAATCCAGGGACTTCCACCCTGTGTGTGGGGGGGTAGGAGTGGGGAATTGAGGTCCATTTAAGTTCTTTATTGCCGAGCCAGGAGCACTAGGTCCTTTGCTCTTGGCTTCTATTTGCCTCTTTGGGGGGATAATCATGACTGATTGTTTCCTTACTGAAAGAGGTGACTCAAACCCCACAGGGTGTGATTTCACTGCTCTGGCAGTCTCAGCATAGCTATCAACAGGATCTCATCACCCCCAGAAACACTACACCTGAGGACCCCAGCTAGGTGGATGCTTCTGGAGCAACATGGTTTTCTCTCTGACCTTGGAGGTCTAGTTGTTGTTCTCTAAGCATCTAAGGAATTAGTTGATTTTATGGCCAGCAGCTGTCCTTTTACCATCCTATTAACAGTTTTAATGGTCTGGAAGAGGGACATGAAGGGCCCAAGGCAGGAAGCTTCCTGTTTACCCTGAGGTCTAACAATGCCGCAGCTGGGTTGGGTCTACAATTTCAGAGAAGTCATTTCCTTCTGAGACCCTGCTAAAACAGAAACCAGACACTTCGCTTAACTAAAAGTAGAGGGTAATTTTTTTAGTTTTTCTTTTTTTTTTTTTCTTTTATGAAGGTGAGAGGAGAGGGAGTGTTTGACACGTCTTTACCATTCCCCCTGGGGAAGGGGGTGGGGAAGGTCACTCCTTTCCTTGAACAGACCCTCTCATCTTCATCTAAAAATATAATAATGTGCAGCCTCGAGAAATTTGAAATTGATTCTTTCAGCAGTTGTTTATCACTGCCTACTTTAGGCATTGACCAAAGGAGACTCAGCTATCCCTCCTGTCCTCAACTGTCTAATGAATTGCTAGCAGATTCACAGAAACAATAATTAAGGTAGAAAGTAATAAATTCTGGGGAGTAGGATGACACCTATACTTCTTGCTCTCTGTCTCTACTTCAACTATTTTTTTTTGTGTGTGGTAGTGGTGATTGAATCCAGGGCCTTGTATTCGCTAGGTCAGTGCTATACCACTGAGCAACATCTTCAGCCTTTCTCTTATTTTAATTTTGAGATAGCAATTTGCTAAGTTGCTGAGGCTGACTTTGAACTTGCAATCTTCCTGCCTCAGCCTCCCGAATTGCTGGAATTACAGGTGTATGCCACCATACCTGGATGAATTCTTTACTTTCATTTATATTCCATTGGCTACGAGTCCACTGGCCAGATCCACTATAAGGGAGGGGGAGGTAGGGTGCCAGAAATAATTTTTCTGTATGACTATTCTGAATATTGCACAAGACATACTTACTTCATTGTTTGGCTGGACACAGTGGTGCATGCCTGTAATCTCAGGGACACAGGAGGCTGAAGCAGAAGGATTGCAAATTCAAAACCAGCCTGGGCAACTTAGCAAGATCCCATCTCAAAAAATAAAAAGGCTGGCAGTGTAACTCAGTGGTGGTGGTGGGGAGAATCTTGGTTGTTTTGAAATTCGAATGTAACTGGCATCTTGTGTTTTTATTTGCTAAAATCTGGCAACCCTACTGGGAAATGAAGTCTAGTATAGGTTCAGTAAGATAAGAACACAGATATGTGCATGTCACAGTGTACCTTACTGAGCCAAATACCTGTTTTTCCTCAGAATAAACTCACCCCTTCCCTAGGGAAATAACCCCCAATGTCATCTAATCATTATCATATTTAGCCCAAAGTCTCTCAGTCAGTTTCAGATAAGGTTCCTTATGGTGATTTATGCACAGAAAGAATATATTATCTGTATTTCATAAACACACCCCAAATACATTGGTAGATCAGGAGATAGATAACCAGTTGAGCCTTCCATTTATAAAAGGAAAGCAGTGAGCAGCACAGTAGTCTCTGGTCCAAAGCTCCTTTGAACTCCCATTGGTCAGAATTCTCCCACTGGACAGAGAAAACCCCTTCCCTGGCTTTTTGTTGTTTTTATACTTGGAATTAAACCAGGGATGCTTTATCTCTGAGCTACATCCTCATCCCTTTTTATTTTGAGGCAAATTCTTACTAAATTGCTGAGATTGACCTCAAACTTGGTATCCTCCTGCCTCATTCTCTTCAGTTGCTGGGATTACAGACACTTGCCTGGGGTCTTGTTTTTAAAAAAATATTTTTTAGTTAACACAATATCTTTATTTTATTTATTTATTTTTATGTGCTTGCATGTGGTAGGCAAGTACTCTACTGCTGAGCCACAACCCCAGCCCTTCCCTGGGGTCTTAATTAGAACCTGATCTTATTATAAGAAGGACTCCTTTGTTGTTTTCCATGTACCCTCTGGGAAGTCCTGAGGCCACATCTGAGATAGCCTTTAAAGAGTATGACCTTTTTGAAGAATGCTCATCTTTGGGTTGTTTGTGGTGGTACACACACACACACACACACTTGTAATCCCAGCAATTTGGAATTGTGATACTCTGAGACAGGAGGATCACAAGTTCAAATGTGATGGCACATGCATGTAATCCTAGTAATTTGGGAGGCTGAGACAGGAGAACTGCAAGTTTGAGACCAGCCTCAGCAATTTAGTGAGGCCCTAAACAATTTAGCAAGACCCTGTCTCAAAATAAAAATATAAAAAGGGCTGGCAATGTGGCTTAGTGATTAAGCACTCTTGGGTTCAATCCCCAGTATCAAAAAGATAAAAAAAAAAAAAAAAAACTGCTCACATATATGTATAAAAGGGTGGGTACTGGAGATTGAACCATGGGATGCTTTACCATAAAACTATATTCCCAACCCTTTTTAATTTTTCTTTTCTTTTTTTCATTTTTATTTTTGAAACAAGGTCTTCCTACACTGCTGAGGTTTTTGCTAAATTGCTGAAGCTAGCCTTGAACTTGTGATCCTTCTTGCCTCAGCCTCCTGAGTGGCTGGGATTACAAACATGCACCACCATGCAGGCAAAATTTGCCATTTTAACTGATTTTTAAGCGTAGTTCTGTGGCATGAAATACATTTACATTGTTGTACAACCAACTCAACAGTTTGTCTCCCAAACTTTTCATCTTCCCAAGCTAAAACTCTATACCCAATTAAAGAATAACTTCTCACTCCCCCTCTTTGGTCTGGCAATCATCATTTCTGCTTTCTGTCTTTATAAATTTGACTGCTTTGGATATAAGTGGACCTCATCTATAAATGGAATCATAAGATTTTTTTTTAACTTATTTTATTTAGCATAATGTCCTCAAGTTTCATCCATATGATAGCTGGTATCAGAATTTCTTTATTTTCTTCCCTCTCCCCCACCAGTGTGATCCAGAATTTCTCTTTAATGCTGAATAAAATTCCATTGTATCATTTTTTGTCTACCCTTTCATCTGTCAGTGGACACTTTGGTAGCTTCCACCTTGTGGCTATTATGAGTAATGCTGTTATAAACATAGGAATACAAATATTCAAGTTCCTGTTTTCAGTTCTTTTGAGTATACACCCATAAGTAGAATCACCGGATCATATGGTAATTCTGTTTAATTTTCCTTTTTTAAGATATTTATTTTTTAGTTGTAATTGGACACAATACCTTTATTTCACGTATTTATTTTATGTGGTGCTGAAGATTGAACCCAGAGTCTCACAAGTGGCGAGCGCCCTACCGCTGAGCCACAACCCTAGCACCTTTCTTTTTCTTTTTTGGGCAGGGTTTCACGTGTTGCCCAGGCTGGTCTCAAACTCTTGAACTCAAGTGAGTCTCCCATCTCAGCCTTCCAAATTCTGGGATTACAAGCCTGTGCCACCACACCTGGTTTAGGCTTTCATCTTTTACTTTTTGTGTGTGGTGTTGTGGATCAGACCCAGGACCTAGTGAAAGCTAAGCAAGCATGCTACCACTGAGCTACCCGAGACCTAATTTTTTGAGAAATTGCTTGTTTTAGTTAGCTTTTTCGCTGCTGTTGATTAAAAGATCCGACCAGAACAATTGTAGAGGAGGAAAGGTTTATTTAGGGGGTCACTGTTCATGGTTTCAGAAGTCTCAATCCATAAGAGGCAAGCTCCAGTCCTCGGGGCTGGAGGTGAGGCAGGACATCATGGCAGACAAGTGTGACAGAGCGAAACAGAAAGCAGAGAGAGACTCTACTCTCCAGATATAAAATATATCTACCCCCAAGTCATGCCCCCCAGTTCCCACCTCCAGCCATACCCTACCACTTCAGTTACCAATCAATTAATCCCTATCAGGGGATTAATTAACTGATTGGGTTAAGACTCTACAACCCAATCATTTCTCCTCTGAACCTTCTTGCATCGACTCACACGTGAGCTTTTGGGGGACACCTTACATTCAACCATAATACTGCTGTAAAATTTTTCATAGAAATTTTATTATTTTATATTCCAGACAATGTACAAGGGTTCCAGTTTCTCCATATCCTTGCCAACACTTTCTATTTTCTGTTTTTTTTTTTTTTTTTTTTTTTTAATAACCACTCTAGCCAGGTGTGGTGGCACATGCCTGTAATTCCAACGACTTGAGAGGCTGAGGCAGGAGGATTTTAAGTTCAAAGCCAGCCTCAGCAACTTAGGCCATAAACAATTTACCTGTATTTTTTTTTATTTTAAGAGAGAATTTTTTAATATTTATTTTTTAGTTTTCGGCGGACACAACATCTTTGTTTGTATGTGGTGCTGAGGATCGAACCAGGGCCGCACGCATGCCAGGCGAGCGCGCTACCACTTGAGCCACATCCCCAGCCCCAACAATTTACCTGTTTCAAACTGAAAAAATAAAAATGACTGGGAATGCCAGGCATGGTGGTGCATGCAGGCTGAGGCAGGAGGATCGCGAGTTCAAAGCCAGCTAACTAAGCAACTCAGTGAGACCCTGTCTCTAAATAAAATACAAAATAGGGCTGGGGATATGGTTCAGTGGTCGAGTGCCCCTGAGTTCAATCCCTATACATACCCACCTCAAAAAAAAAAAAAGACTGGGATGTAACTAACTCAGAGATAAAGTACCCCTGGGTTCTATTCCCAGTAACACATACACACACACACACACACACAGCTGCTCCAGTGGCTATGAATTGTTATCACATTTTGCTTTTCATTTGCATATTCCTAATGATTAGTCGTGTTGAGCATCTTTTCATGTGCTCATTGGCCATTCATATATCTTCAAAGAAATATTATTTAGATCTTGTGCTCATTTTTTTTTTTAGTTTTCTTTATTGTTTTTTGAGTTGAGGTTCTTTATGTATTTTAGATATATCATATTCTGTCCCATTCTGTGGGTTGCCTTTTCACTCTGTTGATAGTATTTGATACACAAAACTTTTTTTATTTTGTTTTGTTTTGTTTTTGGTACTGGGGATTTAAATTCAGGGACACTAGGCCACATCCCCATCTTTATTTTGTATTTTGTTTAGAGATAGTATCCAGCATCATACCCCAAATTTTTTAGTTTTGATAAAGATCAATTTACATACTCTCCTTGTTTAATTTATTAATTTTTTTTTTTACTTTTTTTTTGAGAGCGAGAGAGAATTTTTAACATTTTTTTTTTAGTTTTTCGGTGGACACAACATCTTTATTTGTATGTGGTGCTGAGGATCGAACCCAGGCCGCATGCATGCCAGGCGAGCGCACTACCGCTTGAGCCATATCCCCAGCCCCTAATTTATTAATTTTTGCCGTAAATAATATTGAACCCAGGCCTCCCATGTGCTAGAGAGTGCTCTACCACTAAGTTCTACCCCCAGCCCTTATTTATTTACTTACCAATAGTAGGATTGAAACCAAGGGTGTTTTACCACTGTGCCATACCCCCAGCCCTTTTTAAATCTTTTTTTATTTTGAGACAGGGTCTTACCATGTTTCCCAGGTTGTCCTCAAACTTGCAATCCAATCCTCCTGTTTGCAGCCTCTGAGCATCAGGGGATTACAGGCATGTGTCACTGGGCCCGGCTTACTTACTTTTCTTTTATTTTGGGGGGTGGGTACCAGGGATTGAACTCAGGGGTACTCAACCAATGAGCCATGTCCCCAGCCCAATTTTGTGTTTTACTAGAGTTGTTTTACTGAGTTGTTCAGTGCCCTGCCATTGCTGAGGCTGGCTTTGAACTTGTGATCCTCCTGCCTCAGCCTCCAGAGCCGCTGGGATTGCAGGTGCACACCACCACGCCTGTCTTCGACTTTTCTTTGGTTGTCTGTGTTTTCAGTGTCATATCCAAGAATCTTTGCCAAATACAATGTCATAAAGTTTTTCCCATTTTCATCTAAGAGTTTTAAAGCTTTAGCTCTTATACTTCAGACTTTGGTCCATTTTGTGTTAATTTTTTTATTTAGTAAAGATTCAGTTTCATTCTTTTACAGCTATTACCCAGTTTTTCCAGCTGGATTTGTTGATAAGATTAAACTTTCCCAATGAACAATCTTGGCATCCTTATTGAAAATAACTGAACCACATATAAAGGTTTATTTCTAGGCTCTATATTTTATTCCTTGGTTTATATTATCTGTCTTTCTTTTTAATTTATTTTAAACTGATATATAAAAAACATAATAGGAACCAGTCAAGATGACTCATGCCTGTAATTCCAGTGGCTGGGGGAGGTTGAGGTAGGAGGATTGTAAGTTTGAGGCCAGCCTCAGCAACTTAGCCAGACCCTAACCAACTCAGTGAGACTATCTCAAAATAAAAAGTAAAAAAGCTGGGGATATAGCTCAGTGGTAGGATACCCATGATGTTCTACCAGTATTGCCAATAGTAGTAGTAGCATTAGTAATAATAATAATAATAATGATAACAATAATAAACATCTGTCTTTATGGTATTACCACAGCATTTTGATTCCTGGAGTTTTGTAGTAAGTTTTTTGTTTGTTGTTTAGAAACAAAATTTAATGTATATATTAAGTTTTTATTTTATTTATTTATTTATTTATTTTTGTGGTACTGGAGGGATGAACCCAGGGGCACTCCACTACTGAGCCACACCCCAGACCTTTTTATTTTTATTTTGAGGCAGTGTGTTGCTAAGTTGCTGAGGCTGGCCTCAGACTTGTTATCTTCCTGCCTCCGCCTCCTGAATCACTGGGATTACAGACATGTGATATTCACACAGCTGTTAGTAAATTTTGAAATTAGAAATTGATACATCTCCAACTTTGTTCTTTTTATTTAAAATAAATTGTTTTCACTTGAGATTTCATATGAATAGACAGAGAGAGACAAAGACAGAAAAAGATTGATTTTAAGGACTCTTGTTCACATGATTATAGAAGCTGGCAAGTCCAAAATCTATAGGATAGGCTGGCCTCGGAAGATCTATGGAAGAACTGATGTTGTAGTTGGAGTGCAAAGGCCTCTGCTGGCAGAATTCCCTCCTTCTTGGGGGAAGTAGGTCATTTTTCTATTAAGGCCTTCAACTGATTGAATGAGGCCACATTATGAAGGGTAATTTGCTTTACTCAGTCTACTGATTTAAATGTTTATCTCATCTAAAAAATATTTTTACAGGAGCTGGGATGTATCTAAGTAATAGAGTACATGCTTAGCATGCACAAAGTCCTGGGTTAAATCCCCAGCACCCCCCCCCCAAAAAAAAAAATGTTCACAGAAACATTTTGAATAACATTTGACCAAATATCTATGTATTGTGGTCTAGCCAAGTTGACATATAAAACTGATCATCACAGCAAGTTTCTGTTCTATTTGCTTCTAGTTAGATTCATGTGACACACAAAGTTCTTTCCTAGATTCTCAAGCTGATGTACTTATGTGCACCATTATCCCCTTGCCTTACTCTCAACGCAATGGTGGCCACATTGAAGCCATGTGAAATAATAAGTAAGAAGGCCACACTCTTAACCTGATATTTGCCTTAGATGTGATCATATCTTTCAGCTCATGTTTTTCAAAGCCTTTTCAATCTTACCTTGTACTACTGTTGTCTAGAGGCAGTAACTTTTCCAATCCTGAAAGGCCCATGATCTCCAAACTTTCTCTATTCTCCTTACCTATGCTTGAAAACCAGCTAATTATCACCTAAGCTCACCTCCTTTTTTATACTACTTTATGAAGACATCTGTACTACTTATTACATGTTTGTCTCCATATCCACTTTTCTGCTCTCCTGTATGAGATACTGGAGCTGGGACTCTGCAAATCACATTTGGGCTGTCAGCCAAATGTGACTTCATTTGGCTATGCCAATAAAGGCCACTAGAGGGAGATACCCCAGAGGAAGAAGAAGGGGCTTGCTCTTTAAATTTGCTTCTTGTTCCTCTGAAGACCACTCTGGTGACACTCCTTCACCCTGGTGGCAGCAGGCCCTTCCTGTATTAGCAAGTGAGTCCACCTTTGAAGTTTTTTTTCCCCTAGCAATTGTAGAACCAGCTCCATGGCACCCCACTCAGAAACACCAGCATGAACTAGATAGTGTCAGGTTCTTCCAAGCTGAGATCCTAGATGTCGGTCCTAGACTTTGAAGTTTGAGTGTCAGCTCTGTAGAGCCCTCCTAAGTTTCGCAGTATTAGTAATTTCATAACCTTCCCTTTGTTCTCCTAGCCCTAGGAGTTACAGATGCTTCCTGCTGTCTGTTACTGCCCCCATGATATTAAAAGGGTTTGTGTTTTATTTATTTATTTACAATTAATCACTTTATACTTAGTGAATCATTCTTTCCCTACTCCCACTGCTCCCAACCCTTGGTACTGGGTATTTAACCCAGGGACCCTCTACCACTGAGCCACCTCCCCAACCCCTTTTATTTTGAGACAGATCTTGCTAAATTACTGAGGCTGGCCCCAACTTGCAATCATCCTGCTTCAGCCCCCTGAGTGGCTAGGATTACAGATTTGGGTCACTGCACCCAGCAGAGTTAACCATTCTTTACATTAAATTTTTAAAATATCTATTTTTAGAACTTTATTTATTTACTTTTTATGTGGTGCTGAGGATTGAAACCAGGGCCTCACCTGTGCTAGGCAAGTGCTCTCCTACTGAGCTACAGCCCCAGCCCCCTAGATTATTTTTGTCAATAATTGGTATGATTTCTGTGGCATTGACTAGACTTTGATTGATACAGAAATTAGTACTAGGATTGGCCCCAGGAAATAAATCCCAAAAGATGAGATTAGAAAACTGGCTTGGTTGGGTCATCAGATTTGAATGTGCTAAGCTCCTTGTCAATGAAAAAATGTGATTCTATCAATTCATGGCATGCCATGGCATTGTAATTAATCAAATTAACACCTGTGGTTATTTGTAATGAAGTGCCAACTAAACCAAGTGCCTTGGGGACCCATGTAGTTGTACTTGACAATTATGACAGTGATCATGACTATAAGGACTATGGTGTGGGACAGATTCTTCTGACTACATCAGGGTTCTTGCAAAAAGAAAATGACAAACTTAGGTCTTGAAACTTTCAGCTCAAGTCACGATCAGAGAACTGTAGGGATTCCAAGTGTTAGGAGTTCAGGGATACCAAGATGGCAGAGGCAGGGTACAAGAAAAATGCTGATGAAGGATAAGACAAGGAGATGAGTCATCAAGTCCCTGTTACAGTAAGTCCCATTAACATGACAACTCCTGCCACTGAGGACTTATCACCTGTGATAACTCCCACAACAATTTTGGTATTCTAAAATAACCAATAGGGGGCTGGGGATGTGGCTCAAGCGGTAGCGCGCTCGCCTGGCATGCGTGTGGCCCGGGTTCGATCCTCAGCACCACATACAAAGATGTTGTGTCCGCAGAGAACTAAAATAAAATAAATATTAAAATTCTCTCTCTCTCTCTCTCTCATTTCTCTCTTAAAATAAATAAATAAATAAAATAACCAATAGGGGAAAATTGGACAGTATTCTAATTAGGTACCATAAAGTGACCAATGGGAGCAAATGGGGTGAGGGCTTCAATCAGGTCCACATAGGGAAGAGATGTAAGACACACAGCTCAGCATGTTAGACACTAACTTCCAAACAATGGGCCCTTGAGCCTCTCTCTTGCTCAGCCTACTCTGCTCTACCTTGAGGAGTGCTACTTTCACCTTCACCTTCACTAAATCTGTACATTGCCTGTTACTTCTGTGTGTTTTGCTCAGTTCTTTGTTTAGGACACCAAGGACCTGGACCCCAACTGAACACCCCAGTAATAATATCTTGGCTAGTCAGCCAAGAGGTAAACCCCTTTTCAGGGACCCCCACATTGCAATCACCTAATAAGTCGACTTTTTTTTTCTATCAGGCTCTCCAATAGTACCATGTGCAGCCTCAGGAGCAACTAATGATCTCCCAGGCCTTCCTCAGGGTAATCAGAACATTGGGACTTCTATAGCTTGGGAGGGTGGTGACTCTAGGTACCTCTCAGTCTCCCCACCAGGTGCTTGACCTGGTTTGTGGGGGGGGTTCAGTTTCATTGTTTGTGTTTTTAAATCTCCTGGTGAGCCTGTGTGCGCTTCTTCCCCTTCTCAACTATTTCACTTGCTCATCATGTCATGTCAGGGCTCTTGATTCTTTGCCACACTCTCAGCAGGCACAGGTCGGACAGATAAAAATGCCACTAGGAAACTCACCCCTTGAAAACTGCTGTGACAGGATGATCTGGTAGTGAGCCACAGTAAGACTTAGTCTGTTTTGGACACAAGACAAAGCTCACCAATGCTGGCACATTGTACAATCAGCCAGTTACCCCAATCCTGTGGCTTCTCCAGAAGGAAATTATCTGAATAAGAACTCAACATGGTGCTCACAGTCTCTGTTTCTTCTTTATTCCCAGTCTTCTTCCACCTCCTATGGGCTTTTACTCCTTCTCTGTTAATCAATCTTCCTTGCTTATAGGTATCACCTCCTCCAAAATATCTATGGCTCTTTTTTGAAAGGTTTTAAAAATTCCCTCCCTATGAGGGATGGGACCTATTGGTTGCAGATGTTACCCATATCATTTGCCATCAACCAAAAGAAAACAGGCCAAGATTAAACTGGTCTTTTCTTTTTCTAGGTTTAAGGAGACAGGAAAGGTTGGATAGGGATAACTGGGATGCCACTGAGTGGACCTTCACAAATAGAGTTTCATGGTTCTTTTTAGCCTTTGAGTAGGAAGGCTAAATACCACTGGGAAAGAAAGAATAATTACCAAGATGCTAGGAGCAGAGGAAAACTTGCAGGTATTACACAGCCCATGGAAAAGAGCCAAACCAAAAAGAGAGAGCCTAGATTCCAAAGGGAATGGGGCAAATTATGTCCCCAAATTGGTAGACATAATTTGGCAGCTTGTGGTTCTGGTCATAGGAACTCAAAGGAAGTAGTGTGCACCCACCATAGGGGTCATAGACATTTGTCTACAAAATTGTGGGATTTCTATGAGGATGCCTGGGAAATACCCAACCCCTAAGTTCCCAATTCCTCACAGTTATGCCTCAGGCAGAATTCAGGGCCCTAGTTACAGAACCTAAAAACTCTTTCTTCCAGAATAGCCAACATGGGAGGAACTACCTCTATTGTACATAACTCCCCATTTGGATATATTCTCCATTACTGAAAATGCTTCCACCCTGACAATTTGAGGTGGAGAAAAGGACTTTTTAAAAATTGTAATAATACTTGCTCCAATATGAGCTAGGGGTTGAAATCAATGGCCTCTGAATGGAAGCCAAAATTATAATACCATCATGTAACTAGACATCTTTTGCAGGAGAGAAAGCAAGTGGTCATAAGTCCCCTACACCCAAGCCTTCATGTACTGTACAAAACCCACTCCTATGCTGTGACAAGATCCCACAAGGGGCTCCTAAGGCAACTGCCCCAAATCACGATATCCTGAATGACCCATTAGTAAATAACCC
The DNA here is from genome assembly GCF_021218885.2 of Marmota monax. Lineage (NCBI taxonomy): Eukaryota > Metazoa > Chordata > Mammalia > Rodentia > Sciuridae > Marmota > Marmota monax. Next base: position 20,494,128 of record NW_026694432.1, on the reverse strand, counting down.
TCCTGTTTCTCAGGGGAACAGCTATGACAACCTCCTTCAGCTCTTTGGGTCAGATTGCCCTAGTTAATGCTCTTTGCCTCTCATGCTCAAAATGACAAATTTCCTTTCTCCTTAGCTTTCTGCCAGTTATCTATCTCTCTGAGGCTTGCATCTGGAATGTAATTAAGCTGCACAGGCAATTGTCCAATCCAGTTTAAGAGTGTCACTTTCAGGCTGAGGATATATTGCAATTCGTAAAGAGCTTGTCTCACATGCACACTGCCCTGGGTTCAATCCCCGACACCCCCCCCCAAAAAAAAAATAGAGTGTCACTTTTAAATTCAAGCTGCAATGGGACATAAATGACTATTTTCTCTGTCCTTGTACTCTGGAATTCTGCTCTCTCATTAAGTTCCTCCCTAGATGCTAAAACACAGGGAGGGAAAATGGAAAGATCCTAGATATATAAATCTTTTTTTCCTTGAGAACTTTTTCCTGAGAAACTCATGGGCTCCTACATTCTTTAAATATCTGGACTGACTCTAATCTGATCCAAAAGTGCACTCTAGTCTATATACAAGAGTAATTACAGTTGCAACATTTAAAAAAAAAAAACAAAAAAAAAACTCTATCTTAGTTTCTGAGTTCATGTTTTTTTGGGTGAACTCACTTTTCTTCCTGAATTCCTAAAGTAACATATTTTGTTTGGATTAGTCTTATTTTGTCTGACTGGAGTTTTTCCCCCCCCTCTATCTGTTTTTCCTGTTGTCTTTATTCAGTGATCAATAATTCAAGGGTTAACTCTCAAGTGTACTGGAAAAGGAAAGAGATCTTCTCCTTTGGAGAGTCCTAAGGAAGGAGATTAACAGTGGTGATGGTGGAAGGAAATCTGCCCCCATGGAGGATGAATGGTCCCCTTGAACCTTTGATTTCAGCATCCACCATGGCTGACAGACTCTATTGCTCACATTCCCCAAAGCACAGGCCCTTCCTATATCTGAGTCATAGTGAAAAATCTGTGACAGGCTCTATTTTAATTTCTAAATTAAAATTTATATCTGATAGTAGTTCTTTTGACTCCTACCTGTAGGGATTTCATTCCTGGTAAAAATCTACAAAATCCTTGTTTCTTGTCTGCTTTATGTATATTTGTGCACATCTGTGTACTATATGTTATATCTACTTATGTACTTGTGTTTTATATCATTTACATGGTACCAAAATTAGTATAAAGATAAATGAACACTCATAAATTAATAAAAAGAAAGAAAGAAATGGATACAAATGCCTTTTGGTTCACATGTCTTAAATTGGTTTAAATAAGAGTAAAGATGTCTTTAAGATTAACACATGGGCTGGGGACATAGCTCAGTTGGTAGAGTGCTTGCCTCACATGCACAAGGTCCTGGGTTCAATCCCCAGCACCACCAAAAAACAAAACAAGATTAACCCACAGGTTTTCTTGGTGGTCAACTAATCAAGAGAGCACTGGTTTCTATTAAGAATTTAAAGTGTAACATTCATTGCTTCTAGAATTTTTCTTCAGCAGAAAAAGATAGTTTAAAATGTTAACTAGGCTTGATTTCCATGGGTAACCTAAGTTAAAAATGGGTAAATTAGACTTAACATAACTGGGTTTAATCTTCATACATATGTTTGTTACAAGAGATATTTGAGGGGCTGGGGTTATGGCTCAGTGGTAGAGCACTTGCGTAGCATGTATGAGGAATTGGCTCAAGCCTCAGAGCCACATGAAAATAAATAAACAAAATAAAGATATTGTGTCCTTCTACAACTAAGAATATGTTAAAAAAAGAGAGACATTTGATAAATTTGCAAAGTGAAAATACTAAAACATCGACTGATAAATATAAATTCAAGTACTCTTGGCTTCTTATATTCCATAAAACAGCATATATTTGGGTCTACCAAATGTGCTTTTGTATAAATTCTTGATAAATTAACAGTTTAAGACTGCTTTGTGTTGGGGTATTCAAAAGCAAGGTTATGAAGAGTTAAAATTCTAACAGGTGTAATTCTATATACAGAGTATGAAAGTTCCAGTTGTGCTTTGACTAATGTACTATAAAAACATAAATATTTCATTTTATTAAAAAGTTATAACTTGTCTAAATTCAGAAACTTCATAAGGATTGTTTCATAATGTAAATTTAAGAAAAAATTAGCAACTGGGAAAAAGAAAATATAAGAATGTTAAGCTTGTAAATTGGAAGCTATGTAGGTTTAATACAAGCAAGGTAACCAATAATTGCTCTCTTTTATAAATTGTATCTGATATAAAAGGGCCACACAGCCATTTCAAATTTGGCTTACATCTCTTTGCTTTGAGAAAGTCTATTTTTAATCATTAACACTGTTTCCTAAACTTAAGATTGATTTAATGTTATCTTTTGATTTTTGTCAGTGTTATTAACCTATGCAGACTTATGATTATAGTTATCCTACACTATTGATTCTAAATTTTTCTTTGAAAGTTAAACTTGGTTAATATAAGTACATCTGAGTAAATGTGACACTGTTGTTACTAGCTTCTTTGTGTATTAGATGTATTTATGTCCTCCAAGAATACAAGTCTTAAAATATAAAGCTTAGGAGACCACTTTACCAAGCTATTCTTCTCCAAACTAAGGTTGTCTGTAGCAATAGTTTATTTTCTTTCTTTCTTTTTTTTTTATATAATGTTAGGCAGAAATATGGCTTTATTTTAATTTTTTATACCTTTATTTTATTTATTTAACTTCATGTGGTGGTTAGGATGGAACCCAGGGCCTCGCACGTGCTAGATGAGCACTGTACCACTGAGCCACAACCCCAGCCCTGTAATAGTTTCTTTCAGACATATAAAAATAACAAATTTAGCTGGGCACAGCGGCCCACCCCTGATATCTCAGCAGCTCGGGAGGCTGAGAGAGGAAGATCGTGAGTTCAAAGCCAGCCTCAGCAATAGCCAGGTGCTTAGCAACTCAGAAAAACCCTGTCTCTATTTTTTTTTTTAATATTTATTTTTTAGTTTTCGGCGGATACAAGATCTTTGTTTGTATGTGGTGCTGAGGATCGAACCCGGGCCGCACGCATGCCAGGCGAGCGCGCTACCGCTTGAGCCACATCCCCAGCCCAAAAACCCTGTCTCTAAATAAAACATAGAAAAGGGCTGGGGATGTGGCTCAGTGGTTAAGCATTCCTGGGTTCAATCCCCCCCAAAATTAGTTAGAAATATCATTTTGATGTTTAGTAACTGGATAAAAATAACCTATCTTCACCAGGAGCAAAGGCATATGCCTATAATCTCAGCAACTCAAGAGACTAAAGCAGGAAAATCACAAGTTTAAAGCCAGCCTCAGCAACTTAGTGAGGCCCTAAGCAACTTAGTAAGAGTCTGTCTCAAAATAAAAGACAAAAAAGGCCAGGGCTGGGAGTAGTAGTGCACACCTGTAATCCCAGCAGCTTGGGAAACTGAGGCAGAAGGATCGGGAGTTCAAAGCCAGCCTCAGCAATAGGGAGGCTGCTTAGCAATTCATTGAGACCTTGTCTCTAAATAAAATACAAAATAGGGCTGTGGATGTGGCTCATGGTAAAGTGTCCCTGGGCTCAATCTCTGGTACCCCGCCCCTCAAAAAAAGCAGTGAGGGTTTTGTTTTGTTTTTGTTTTGTCTTTATTTTGAGACAGGGACCCACTAAGTTGCTGAGAGCCTTGTTAAGTTGCTGAGTCTGGCCTCAAACTTGAGATCCTCCTGTCTCAGCCTCTTGAGCCACTTGAGTTATAGGCATGAGCCACCACACTGGCTCAATGGTTCTTTTAATGTAACTTAAGATGCACCCTTGAATCAGCCCTACCAAAAGTAAATACAGCTGGAGGCTGTAAAGGAAAAGGTTATTAGATAGGAGTGCTTGATAACTATCACAAAAGACTGTCAGAGTCACAGATTTTTATTTTGTTGTTGTTTTTGAGTCAATTTGAGACCTATGAACCTTTTTAACCTCCTACATAGGCAGACTTGATCTATGTTTCTGTGTTTTGCTGTTATGATTATGTAGCCCAGATATTTATCCCTCTGATTGGTCTAAAAGATGCAATATAGCACATAAAAGCCCTAACTAACTACCAAGAGAGCCCTAAATGACACAGTTTAAGGAATTCCTCTATTAACCCAGAAGTAATACCGAGAAAGCTAGTTTACAAAAATAAGATAGCATTAGATATCTTAACTACAGCTCAAGGGGATACCTGTGACATTATAAAAACAAAATGTTGTGTACACACTTCTAACAACTCTGCTGATGTTTCTAAAGCCTCAAATGGCTTCCATTCACAAACCAATACCACATTGGATTTGCCTTAAGCTTTAATGAGTTGCTGTCTTCATGTTTTTCAGAAACTGACCGATAATACTAATTGCTTTTGTGCTAATTGTTTGCAAGGAAACAATGCTTTGCTGTCTTGTTTGTTGTTGTCCTACCCATGATCTCTGCTTTATGTCCACCTCACTCAGTTGCCCACCAGCTGCCTCTATGGACCTCTGTACTCCCCTGATGCTGAATCCTTAACTTCCCATGTTTACCTGGTAGAAAATCATAAAAAAAATCTAGGCTATCAAACTCCAACTGGTACAAACTGGCAAGGCTACAAACTGATCCCACAAATTGACCCCAACACTCCGCTTTTTGATCTTTACCAGACAGGGCAAAAGTTCTGTGAATCCCAAATAGGCAAGGACAATAGTCCATTGTCAGCCTGAAGCAGCTATAAGAAGATGAGATCTCCAGCCCCTCAACCTCCCAAAAAGAATTTGGGGATCATGTCTCTCAGGGGGAAATGTTAGGTAGGAGTTCAGGGACCACCAAGATGGCAGAAGCAAGGTTTAAGAAAAGGAAATGCCACTGAAAGACAAAACAGGGAGATGAGTCATCATGCCCCTGTTACAGTAAGTTCCATTACCAAGACAATCCTGACAGTAAGGACGCATCGCCTGTGATAACTCTGACCATGGGTTTGGTATTTTAAAGTAACTAATGAGGGAAAATTGGACAGTACTCTAATCAGGTATCATACGGGAGCCATTGGGAGCAAATGGGGTGAGGCTTCAATCAGGTCCACATGGGGAAGAGAACACCTCACAGCTCAGCATGTAAGACACTGTATGCTGGCATCAAGGCCTTGAGCCTCTCTCTTGCTTGGCCTACTCTGCTCTACCTTGTGGAGAGCTTCACCTTCAATAAATTTGTTCTTTGCCTTTTACTTCTGTGTGTCTTACTCAATTCTTTGTTTGGGATACCGAGGACCTGGACCCCAACTGGATATCCCAATGATAACACACGCTAGACATAAAAGAATCTTTTATTGCTTATAACTGACACTTATTTACTATGAAAAAAACACAAAATTTTGCATATTGAAGAATTACATCAGTTAAATTCATAGCTGAAGTTTTTCCTGTGAATGAGAAGGAATGGATCCTGAAACTTGGAATGGGAATGTCTGATTTGACTTGGACAATTCCATTTATGTCTGTGCTTCCCTTGCTGGAGGAAGCATCTTGTCTGCTTGTGTCTAAGTAGACCAGCCTACCCTTGCTTGAAAACTGTAATCTCCTTTTCTGGGGCAGAAAATATGCCTTGCAAATATCTCCTTAAGATCTACCTGGGTCATCCTTTGTTGCCACTAGACCTATATATAAGTAGGGTCAAATCTCAGCATTCTCCAAGGGGGCAAATACAAAATTTGACTCATAAGGAAGTAACTTACACACTAACATAGTTAGAAGTTTTCACTGACTTCATAGCCATTATAGTGTTGCAGCACATAGCATTACTGTATGTGCTTGTAGTGATGTTGGTGTAAACAAAGCTACTGCATTTCCAATTGTATAAAGTACAGTGCAAGCTGGGTGTGGGGTCGCATGTCTCTAATCCCAGCGACTCAGGAGGCTGAGGTAGGAGGATTTTAAGTTCAAAGCCATTCTCAGCAATTTAGCAAGACCCTGTCTCAAAATAAAAACTAAGAAGGGGGCTGGAGCGGGAGCTCAGTGCCAGTCTTGAAAGAGGAGCTGGGTCTTCCATGACTTTTTGTTGCTCCTGTAGTACACTGGCAGTTTGTGTTTATTGATAGGCTTGAAAGCCCTGGGGCTCTCACTTGCCAAACAGTTTCAATGTTGCAATGACTGAAACATTTCCCTCAAACAAGACTACTATCCTGTCCTTGAAATCCTTGAAACTGGGCTTAACCACTGGGCTACATCCCTAGCCCTTCTTTGTGTGTGTGTGTGTGTGTGTGTGTGTGTGTGTGTGTATGCTTTTTTTAATTGTAGATGGACAGCATGCCTTTATTTCTTTAGTTTTTTATGTGGTGCTAAGGATCAAACCCAGTGCCTCACACATGCCAGGCGAGTGGTCTACCACTGAGCTACAGCCCCAGCCCAAACAATACCTCTTTGATTCACCAAATGGGTCAAGGTGTTATAGCAACTTTTAAGGCCTATAACCCAAAGAGGATCTTTGCCCAGGCTACTGCTGCAACTGAAGAAGACATTGAGCAGATACTGATGCAATTCTGGAAGGATTACAACATCTATGACTGAATCAAGAAAGTTTCTTATTTTGGGGGTGGTGTTACCAAGGACTGGCATCTGGAAGAAGACACTCAAGAGACTCATCTGTGATCTCAAAGGATTTTCCAAGAATGGGGAGGCTGTAAAAATCAACAAGGCTGTGGTTGAGATGACAAATAACACTCTCTCTCTCTCTCTCTCTCTCTCTCTCTCTCTCTCTCTCTGTGTATGTATTAGTTGTCAATGGATCTTTATTTATTTATTTATTTATATGAGAATTGAACCCAGTGCCTCAAACATGCTAGGCAAGTGGCTCTACCACTGAGCCACAACTCCAGCTCTGATGACAAACAACTTTAACCTAGGTGTGAATGAAAATGAAGATGACATTGAGGATCTCCTAGAGTTTTTTTTTTTTTTTTTGTACCAGAGATTGAACCCAGGGGTGCTTAGCTGAGCAACATCTCCAGCCATATATATATATATATATATATATATATATATATATATATATATATATATATATATATATATATATTATATATTAGAGACAGGGTCTTGTTAAGTTGCTTAGGTCCTGGCTAAATTAGTGAAGCTGACTTATGAACTCGTAATCCTCCTGCCTCAGCCTCCAGAGCTGCTGGGATTACTGGCGCGCACCACTGTGCCAGTGTAGAGGTGGTTCTTGAGGAATTGATTAAGGAGGCATTTTTGCAACTGCACACTTAGCATAGCTGATGAAGAGTCAAGGGAAAAGAAAACTGTAGGAGATGATAAAGACCAAGAACCTGGGCTGGAGATGTAGCTCAGTGGAAGAACACTTGCCTAGCATGTGTGAGACCCTGGGTTTGATTCCCAGTCACTGCAAAAAACAAATACCCAATAACAAAATAACTACTTAAGAAGACCCCTGTCAAGAGTATTCACAGTGAAGGACTTAGTTGAGGTATTTTAATCCTTCCTTCCTTCCTTCCTTCCTTCCTTCCTTCCTTATCTTTCTTTCTTGCTAGGCGTTAAACTCAAGACCTGGAGTGGACTAGGCAAATGGTCTGCCACTGATCTATACTCCCATCTCCCTTGTGGAAGCTTTTGCAGATTTCATCAAGCTCCTTAAAAAGTTTAAAAACATGACTGGGCACGGTGGTGCTTACCTGTAATCCTAGTGATTTGGGAGGCGAGGCAAGAAGATCAAAGGTTCAAAGCCAGCCTCAGCAACTTAGTGAGATCTTGTCTCAAAATAAAAAGGGCTGGGGATGTCACTCAATGGAAGAGTGTCCCTGGGTTCCATCTCCAATATGGGGTCATGGCCAGGGGATGAGAAATGTTCATGGTATTATCTGTTTATATCAAATTTATGATCAAGGAAAGAAGCAACCATCTGGACATATTTATGAAGAGCAATACCTCTTCAAGAAGAGCCTTAGGTCCTTCTGGAGATATTCCAGAATCATAGTAGATGACAATTCCATGCAAGTTATTGCCCCTGAATACCTTCCAGTGGGACAAGAGGTGGAGATTGAAGGCAGGAATATTAATTATTCTCACCCTGAATAGACCTAGGCTAATGAATATGTTAGTGTCCTGATTTTTAATGGAAAAATTTAAAAAGTAAAGAAATGAAAAATTGAAAAAAACTTATAGAATAAGGACATAAAGAAAACTTTTTGTACAACTGCCTCATATGTATATTTGTTTGGTTCTGGGAATTGAAGTGAGGGGCACTTAGCCACTGAGCCACATCCCCACCACCCCGCTTTTTTTTAAACTTTATTTATTTTTATGTGGTACTGAGGATTGAACCCAGAGCCTCACCTGTGCAAGGCAAGCTCTCTGAGCCACATCCCCAACTCCTTTTATTTTATTTAGAGACAGGATTTTGCTAAATTGCTTAGGACCTCATAAGTTGCTGAGGCTGGCTTTGACCTTGTGATCCTTTTGCCTCCCAAACCATTGGGATTACAGGTATGTGCCACCGCACCTGGCTATGTATTTGTTTTAAATGAAGTGTTATTGCTAAAGAGTCAAAAAAGTTAAAGAAAAATTAAAAGTATGTAAAGTTTTAAAAAGCTAAGATTAATTTACTATTGAATAAAGAAAATGTTTTTAATAAATTTAGTGTAGACTGCCAGGCGATCACTCAGTCAGTGACTCACCCACAACCCACAACTTCCAGGCCTCCATACTCCACTGATGATAAGTACCCTGTATAAGTGTACCACTTTTTATCTTTTATGCAGAATTTTTCTATGTTTAGACACACAAGTACTTAACACTTACCTACAGCCTTCAGTACAGTAACATGCTATACAGGTTTGTGGCCTAGAAGTGATAAGTTAATAACCTAGATATGTAGTAGGCTAATCCATTTGTTTGTATGAGTGCAGGTACCCTATGATGTTCACACAATGGCAAAATCACTCAAAGATAAATTTCTCAGAATGTGTCCCCAACATTAAGCAATGCATGACTGAATTTAGCAACTAATGTGGTTAACTGATCTGTTGAGTAAGGACCATTATGATAGGAAGGGCCAAGTGGATTCCCCTCTCTATGAGGACAGCAAACCAGAAGTAAACTGCATACTAATGTGTTATGGGTTGAATTGTGCCCCCTACCCAAAATTCATATGTTGAAGCTCCAACATATGAAGCACCTTCAATAGGCCTTAAAGGAGATAGTCAAGGTTAAATGAGATAATAAGCATGGGACCCTAATTCAATAGGCCTGATACTTTTATAAGAAGAGGAAGAAACATCTGGAGTGTGTGTATAGAAGACAAGGCCATGTGAGGACACAGTGAGAAGTGTGCAAGCCAGACAGATACCTCTTCAGAAACCAAACCTGCTGGCACCTTGACCTTGGACTTCTGGTCTCCAAAACTGAGAAGCTGACTCATACATTAGGGAAGTTGCAGATAGTAGTGTCAGATCAGAAATGAAATAGCCAGGTACAGTGGTGCACGCGTGTTATCCCCGCTGCTCAAGAGGCTGAGCAAGAGGAGTGCAATTTTAGTCAGCTTTAGCAAATTAGTGAGACCCTGTCTCAAAATAAAAAATATTGGAATTGTAGCTCAGTGATAAAACATCTCTAGGTTCCCTGCATGGATGGTCTGTAGACAAGGCAACTGGATTATGGAGAATGACTATGAATTATCATAAATTTAATCAGATAATGCCTCCAATTACGGCTGCTGTTTCAGGTGCAGTAGTTCTCCTGGCATCTGGATTCAGCTATTGACCTGGCAATTGATGTTTTCCTCTGTATAATTTGTAAGAAACACAAGAAGTTTGCTTTTACCTAGCAGGGCCTGAAGTACACTTCACAGTGTATCAAGACTATATAAAGTCTTCTGTTCCCTGTCATAAAGTAGGAGAGAGAGAGAGAGAGAGAGAGAGAGAGAGGGAGAGAACACACTGGGGGTCAAACCCAATAACACAGACTAGTCAATCCTTGTACATGCTAGACAAGTGCTCTAACACTGAGCTACACTCCCAGCCTCTAGTCCACAGAGATCTTGATCATTTTGGTCTTGTACATAATATCACTCCATTGAGGACATTTTGCTGCTTGGGTATGACAAACTGGAATTAGCAATGACTTAAAGACACTTTAGTAAAACATGAGAAATAAAGAGTTGGAAAACAAACACCATAAAAATTCATAGGGCTATGACTTCAGAGTAGTGTCTGGTGGTCCAACATGCTAAAAGCCCAGCTATAGTACAAGCTGCTCTTCACTTGGACCTTACAAATCAGGAGATTCAATGACATTCAGGCTTTGTCAAACAGGGATGTTACATGGAGTCACCAATAGGTGAATCACAACACAGACTTCTAGGACCTTGAAGTAAATCCACACCATTTTCTCCAAATTACCATTCTCTTCGTGCTTCTGGGCTCTGGTACAGGCTGAAGGCCTAATCACAGGATATCAAGTAGCCATAAGACCTGAGTGTCCAATCAGGAGTTAGTTGATATATCTTGTCCACTAAGCCATGAGTGAGGTTGGGCGTCCACAGCAGTCATCTCTCTTCAGTTGAAAATGGTATATAGGAAATAAGCCTCAGGCACATCTGGAAGAGGGAGGCATGAGTTAGTTGAATGAACAGGTAATTTTCCTTTGACCCCACCTCCCACTGTACTGCCTCCTCCTGGGGAGTTCCTTATGACTACAGCCTGGTTTACAGATGGCTCTGCACCATATGTTGGCACCACATGAAAGTAGATGGCTGACACATCACAGCTCCACTCAGGGGTGGCCCTGAAGGACAGTGGTGAACTCCCATTGAAGATCCAGATCCTTCAGAAAAGAAGATTTGGATCCCCCTGCTAGGTACAGAACTCTAAAACAGCTGAGATCCCAGCAGAAGGCAAAGGAAATATAAAAAGAAGATTAGAAAAACAAAGCTATAAATATCAACCATGGCCTTGTGACCAATTTCAGAAATAAGAACTGTTAAAGCAATGCATATTTTCTTCCATTTGTTATGTGGTATATATGATTACAACTTATAAATACTATAATAATAATTATAAGTGTAATTATAATTTATAATTACATATATAAATAAATTATCTATATACTTTTTCTTCTTTTTCTTCCTATTATTTTATACAAATTTTCTTCAAATTCTGATACAACTTAGTTTTCAGGTAACATAATTTTCAGGAAGAAACGTGACTGGTTTTGAGGAATTATTTACACACCCCAGATATAGATACAGTGATTATTAGGATTTGCATCTCTTTGTTTTAGGGAGTGGTTGAGAACATATTTGTACAAAATATAATTGCAGCTTGTTAAGTAGAAAAATAGAGTTGTCTTGTTGTATGGAAGTTTAAAACTAGAGACAAGTGCATATGGATACCGAGTAGCCACAGAGGCGGACTGTGTCTGATATTAAATTATTGTCTGTCAGGCTGGGGATGTGGCTCAAGTGGTAGCACGCTAGCCTGGCATGCGTGCGGCCCGGGTTCGATCCTCAGCACCACATACAAAACAAAGATGTTGTGTCCGCCGAAAAACTGAAAAATAAATATTAAAAAAAAATTCTAAAAAATAAATAAATAAATTATTGTCTGTCTGCTCCAAACCAGCCTGTCTATACTTGGCTTTGAAAGCCTGGAACTGGGACTCTGCAAACCACATTTCTCCTTTACCAACTGATCTGTGTTTGGTTTTGCCTGTTGGGAGCACTAGGGAAAGACTACACAGCTCTCTCTTTCAACAAATATTTTGTTATAGCATCACAGAACTCTCCAGCCATCCAGCCTATTAGATTTGTTTCCATGTAGCCCACTGGATCATTAATGCTGTGCTATCTGTTTTTGCTTTTATTATACCAGCATTTCATTCCTGGTACCAAATTTTGTACTCATAAGGGTCAGCTAGCTGGGTAGGGTAATCCCAGCAACTCAGGAGTCTGAGGCAGGAGAATCACAAGTTTGACATCAACGTGGGCAACTTGGTAAGACTCTGTCTCAAAATTAAAAAAAAAAAAAAAAAAAACTAATAAGGGCTAGTGGTATAGCTGTGGTAAAGCACCCCTGGGTTCAATCCTAGTACCACAAAAACGGGGGTTAGCTAATTGTTATAGCAAACAGCTTCCCAAATTCAGTGGCTTATACAACAAAAGTCTATTTTTTGCTTACCTCAGAGTTCAATAGTCATGTAGGGAGAGCTCTGCTCTCCACAATTATGCAGAACCCAGGTTCTTTTCATCTTGTGGTTCCACCCTCTTCTAGGTTCTTGGAGTCTTTCCCATTCTACTAGCAGAAGGGAAGGAAGGCAAGAATCAGCACACGGAAGTTTTATGGGCCAGGCTGGGAGTAGAACCTACCACCTCCAGAATTCTGTCACATGGCCACACCTATTGGTGACAGTGGCTGGGAACTGTGGGTATTGATGAGAAGTAGTAGTTTTTAATTATAACAAATGGGTCACTGGTAACATTCAAAGTAGAAATTTTTGAGGAGTGATGTAGACAGAGACCATATTGTAAAAAGTTCAGAAATGACAAAAAAAGTGGCAGCTATTTTTTTTTTCTTTACTCTTTTTTTTTTTTTGTTGTTCTGGGGATTAAACTCAGTGCAGTGCCTTGTGCATTCTAGACAAGGAGTCTACCACTGAATTATACCACCAGACCCACATCCTTTTTTTTTTTTTTAATATTTATTTCTTTTAGTTATTGGTGGACACAACATCTTTGTTTGTATGTGGTGCTGAGGATAGAACCCGGGCCGCACGCACGCCAGGTGAGCGCGCTACCGCTTGAGCCACATCCCCAGCCCTCCTCTAGGTTTTAGAGTAACTCCAGAATGATGGACACTGCACTGGGTTGCACCTGGATTGGAACCCTGTGAGACTCCAAGCAAAGGATTTAGCTCTACTGGTTCTGGGTTCCTGACCTGGGATCCATGAGAAATAGGTGTGTTTTTTAACTTTGTGGTAATTTGTTCCGTAGCAATAGAACACGAATATATCCAGAATTCCTTAAAAAAACAAAAACAAAAACAAAAACAAAAAAAACCACGGAGGCCCTCAGGCATGACCCCTGCATTACGGGCTGGGCTATACCTAGGAACCTCTGGTCTGGGCCCAGGACAGCTGGGTGAGGGAGACCAGAAGGTGGGCCCTTTGGGCATTTGAACTTTGGATGTGTCCCCGACTCCCAAAGATGCCTGCCTCCAGAATGCCTTCCAGTCAGTCCTCAGGGATGTGCAAAGCCTGGCCCGGGAATTATAAATTGGGCCACCACCTGAATCTCGGCTCTTGGCACAGTGCCTGGCACACAGTGGGCTCCTAAAAAACGGTTTGCTTGCAAAAGAGAAAGCGCCCTTGAGAGCGCATCTGCTGATGGCTCCTGGTGTAGAACTGCAGGGGGGGGGGAGCGGCGCAGGGGGCGCAGGGACTCGCTGGGGTCCTGCTGTGGGCCGGGACCGCCTCGGCCGCGCCATCCCGGGCCCCGGCGGAGAGGGCGCTGCGGCGGGAGGCCGCGGCGGTAGCAGCGGCGGCGGGCCGGGGGCGGGGCGGCGGCGGGGCCGCCCCCAGCGAGCCAGCGAGCGAGTGAGCGAGCGCCGCGCGCGCGCGCGCGCGCCGCCGCCGCCACCTCCGCTGCTCGCCCCGGTCCCGGAGCGGTCCGGCCGGCCCGCGGGGCACAGAGCCGAGGCCCGCGGCCGGCCGCATGAAGGACTGCGAGTACCAGCAGATCAGCCCCGGGGCTGCCCCGCCGCCCGCCTCCCCCGGGGCGCGCCGCCCCGGCCCCGCCGCGCCCCCCGCTCCGGGACCCGGGCCCGCGCCCGCCGCTCCGCGCTGGAGCGGCAGCGGCAGCGGGAGCTTGGGCCGCCGCCCGCGGCGCAAGTGGGAGGTGTTCCCGGGCCGCAACCGCTTCTACTGCGGCGGCCGCCTCATGCTGGCGGGTCACGGCGGCGTCTTTGCGCTCACGCTGCTGCTCATCCTCAGCACCACGGTCCTCTTCTTCGTCTTCGAGTGAGTTCTCGGCGCTCGCCGCGTCCCCATCGCCGGCCGCGCGCCTCTTGCTCCCCTTGCCTGGGCACCCACCTGCACGGCCCCTCCGGGCACTCGCCCTCTCAGCCCTGAGCCCGCCCGCAGCCGCCTGCTCCTCTCCGGTCTGTCCTGAGGCCTCCCCTGGCTCCCGACTCATCTCCTGTTTGCCCGCCCTGGACCCCTCCACCCTTGCCAGCCACTCTGTCCTCGGCCTCTCTGCTTTGGTTCCCTGCCTTTGCCGGCCTCTGAAGGAACACCACCCTCCAGTGTCCCTTCACACTGCCCCCCCCCCCAGTCTCCCAGAACCAGCCCCCCAGGCCTCCTCGGTTCCTTAGGTAGAGCCCTCCTGCTCTCTCATCCCTGGACCATCTCTTGCACGTCCCACACTCTTTCTGACCCCTCAAGGCATCTTTTCTTTCTGAGCCTTCCAGACAACTTCTAAATTTCTATGTCCTTTGGCTATGTACATACCATCCTGAATTTCCTAGCATCTTCTTGCTCCCTCCAGGTCATCCCAGAGTCTCCTTTCAGACCCCTCCCGTTTTTGCTTTCCCTGTCATGCTCACTGTGGATCCCAAGGCATCCTCCCATAAACATCTTGGGGCCTCTCTGGCTGCCTCTTCCTTCTTCCCTTAGCTTCCTCAGAGCTTCCTGTCCTTCCCTTAGTCCCCTGATCCCCCCAGATGTCTTCCAGGTCCCTGCCCCCATTCCTGACCTCATGGCTTTTTTCCCCTTCTTACCATTCTGGAGCATTCCTCTGGCCTGTTCCACATCAGGAATAGCTATGTGCCTTGTTATTTCTTAAAGAAAGGATCCAGAGTGCTTTGGTATGACAGGTCCTTTTTGCCCCATGGGTTTTTTACTCCTTTGTCTCTCCAGTGACCCTGGATTGTCCCACACAGGATATCTGTTTTGTGGATGAAGGAGTGGGTACTTATAACCTTACCAGGACCACATTGGTGATCAGAAGTTTCCACCCTACCTCTCTAGCTGGAGCCACCTGCCACATAATTCCTTGCACAGAATCCCAGGCATCCACACCCACCCCATGAGCCCCACCTTCCCCTCCTGGCTCTCATCTCTTGTGGTCCTCTTGTGGTGTGGTTGAGAACTCTGTCTCTGGGGCCAACAGCTTCACCTCACACTAATTTTGTGACCTCAGGGCAGTAACTCCAATTTTCAGACCCCCTGCTTCCTCATCTGTAAAATGGGGTCTTTAATAGTACCTACCCCCCAGGTGATCATGAGATTGGCCTGCTGGCTTTTAGCCCAGTAACACTAACCTGATGTTGGCTGCTGTTAGTACTTGTTGTCTTCACCAGAAAAACACTTAACAAGGGCATGTGGCCATAGCAAGGCTGTCACAAAGATACCAGCTCCCAGGTCCCTTTCCAGTTGCTAGATCATGTAACTGCAACCTCAGATTGCCCCTTGAAGCAAGGTGAAGACTTCCTATAAATTGGCTTCTTCTTTTCATCCACTAAACACTCTGCTCTTTCTTTGTCTTTGTGGAAAAAAAAGTTCAGGGATGATTTAGAAAGAAGCTCTGGATTCCCAGCCCACAGGGAAGCCCCTGGGCTGAATTTCAGACCTGGTTTTCCAGACCAGACCTGTGGATGCTATGAAAGTGCCTCCTCCAGGAGCCCCAGGCTGTGCTCAGTCTCTTGCCCAGGCAGGAGGAAGCAGTGCTTGCAGTGGTTGGCCCTGTGACCTACAGTGTGAGATTCAGTCAGTTCAGAAGCAGGACGGTTGCTGGCTGAGTGAGTAGCTTTGCTGGTGACTTATTTGTCCCTTGCTAGGGAGAAAACAAGGACTTCCAGGCTCAGAGAACACTTGTGAATCATCTTGGCTTTTGTCTTTGCTTGTCCTTGTCCTCACTTGAAGTGGTAGATTTGGCAGCAGGGTTTGGTGAGGTCCCTGAGCTCACCTGGGTCTGGACCAGAGTGAAATCTCAGTAAGAACCTGGAGTGGCGGAAGTGCCTTTAGTGAGGACAGGGAGCACGGAGATGCTCAGACACCCCCATTGCTCTGGGAAAAGATACAGGTGGCCATCTGGGGCCTTTTCTGCAGTGAATGGTTTTGCTTCCTTGTTTGGTTTGGTGGATTGTTGCGCAGGCCTCCTGGCTTCTGCCTACTTCCCACCCACCCCCACCACTGTAGCAGGAGTGTCCCTTTGATTCCAAGTCAGATCTCAGTCCTCCTGGTTCTCTGGGTAGGAGCCAGAGCTCTGGTCCCTGCTTCCCTTCTGTCTGCTTCTGCCCCATTGCCCTGGTGTGCATTCCCATCCAGGCAGGTTGGCCTACTTGCACACTCCTACCTCGGGGCCTTCTCACCGCTCAGAGTGTCCTTCCTTCACGTAGCCTCGTGCCTCACTCTTCCTTTTCCACACCCTTCCCTGACATCCATGCTGCATGCATACTTGTTTGGTAGTTTCTTGCCTGCCTTTGTATATGAGAGCAGGGTATTGTTCTCCTCACTGTTGTATCCTTAGTCCCTAGAACCAGTGCCTGTATATTGCAAGTACTAAATACAGCAACTACTGGTTGAAAGAATGAATGAGCAAATCATTTTTTGGGAGCCCAGAGACTTTGGCCAGCTAGGTGAACTTAAATCTAGCTGTGGGCCCAGGAGTTCCCCTCTGGAAAATCAAGAAACTAGGACTTAGTGTTTCTTTTTCTTTCTTTTTTTTTTTTAAGAGAGAGTGAGAGAGAGAGAGAGAATTTTTTAATATTTATTTTTTAGTTCTCGGCGGACACAACATCTTTGTTTGTATGTGGTGCTGAGGATCGAACCCGGGCCGCACGCATGCCAGGCGAGCACGCTACCGCTTGAGCCACATCCCCAGCCCGGACTTAGTGTTTCTTGAAGGTTCTACAAGTCTCAGAGTTCAAATATTCTCCGTTCTCCAGAGAAGTCTGGTTGTGCATGAACTGGACGAGTTGCCATGTGGGTGACCCTGAGCTCCCAGCTGGTTCTTTTTGAGAATCAGATCTGGGAGCACTGAGATTTGTGGAGTAGAGCATGGGCCCCTAGGAGTTCTTGTCCTTGGCAGTCTCTGCTCCTCAGGGGAAAGGCCTCTGTGGAAGCCATAGCACCTGATGCTAGAGGCTTCAGAAGCAGTGTGTAGATGCCCACAGGTTTGCTCCCGGCCTCTGTACTGGCTCCTGGCCTCTTGGCTGTTCTCAAGCCTCCAGCCTCCAGTCATTTCCAAATAGCTGCTTCCTACTCCATTAGTCCACTCTGTCTCTAGGAGGGAAAGCAGCATATGACAGTGATTAATATAGTGTAGACCTCAAAGTCAGATCTGGCTTGAGTCCCCCCTCACCTCAGACAAGTTACCTAAGTTCTCTGAGCTTTAGTTTCCTCATCTATAAATTAAGAAGCATAATTTCAGAGGGTCTCTGTAAAGATGTTTGTTTGGTTGGTGCTAGGGATTGAACCTTAAGGGTACTCTGACTGAACTACATCCCCAACTCATTTTTTTTATTTTAAGACAATATCTTGCTAAATTGCTGAGACTGGCCTTGAACTTATGATCCCCCTGCCTCAGCCTCCTGGGTCATTGGGATTACAGGCATGTGCCACTGTACCTAGCTCTACTATAAAGATTTATGGCACATAGTAATTGTTAGTACTTAAGATATTATTAATAATAATTTATGAATTAAGGCCGTAAATGGCACATAAAATGCCGTCGAAGAAGACAGCTATTTCTGACCTCTTGCCAGAGGGGAACACTATTCATTCATTTTTGGAAGATATATACTGAGCACCTTCTTGGTACCAGGTGCTGGCAGGGTGCTAGGGGATGTTAGGTGAACAGGGGATCACAGTCTGTCGTCTCATAGGGGATTGTGTCCCAGCAGGGAACAGGCAGTTAACACATCAGCAGACAATTAATATTTTTAATTTTATGCAAGAAATAAAGAGTATGGGAAGGGCTGCTTTATACAGAATTTGTCATGGATGGTCCTTCTGAGGAAGGAAGAGCATTCCAGAAAAAGGAACAGCAAATGCAAAAGCTCTGATGTAGGAAAGAGCCAGGTTTGTTTTAGGGGCTATCCTGAAGCAATTGTAACAGGATTCATGGGGGCAAGGAGAATTTCATGGAATGAGGCTGGAGAAACCTTCAGTAGGAACCTTCCTGAATTCAGTAGGGTCTGGACCATGCTTGGCCTATGAGGCTGTGGTAGGGAGTTTGGATTATATTCAAAATGTAACGACATGGTATAATCCCAGCAACTCAGGAGGCTGGGGCAGTAGGATCTCAAGTTCAAGGTCAGCCTCAGCAACTTAGCGAGACCCCGTTTTAAACTAAAAAGTAAAAAGGACAGGAATGTGGCTCAGTAATAAAGCACCCCTGGGTTTAATCCCAATACTACCAAAAAAAAAAAAAAGGATGGAAGATGGGTCTGAGAGAGGGATGGGGGCCTGTGGTAGGCTGCCCACCTGCCTGGTAGAGGAGGACACATGTTCATCCAGCAGCCTCACAGGGCCTGAGCTTTCTTTTGGCTGTTCTCTGAGCCACCTAGGGTTAGGGGTCCTGGCACATTCCTGTGGAGTTATCATGCCTTAGGTGACCGTGGCCATGACTGACCGTGCTGTTGCCCCCAACCCTCTACTCATTCTGGTTTTAGCTTCGGTGTTTCTCCTTCAGGGGGCCTCATGGGCTAGGGACTCTTGTCATATTTATGGCCATTATTCCTGCTGCTTATTAAAAGTGTTGCCTGGCTCAAAGAAGAATATTTGGGGAGTGAGTGACAAGGTGAATGAATAAACAAACATGGCCATGGGTGGTTTATCGTGATAGTTCACTTAATTCTTAGTACTGCCTGGAGCCCTGTGTTTCAGAGGATCCTGAGGCTGCAGCTAAGCACTGGGGTTAAGAGTGCTGGGATATGAGCTTGGTACAGTGGCACAACTGTAGACTCAGCACCTACAATGGGGGCATCACTTGAGCCTAGCAAGGAGTTCAAGGCCAGCCTGGGCAATGCAGTGAGACCCTGTTTCAGTGTGTGGGGGGGAATGGCACTGGGATCTATTGATCACTTTGCCATGAGCTCAGCGGCGACCTACAAGGCTAGATAAGGGATGCTTATTATGGGCACTTATATGGGAGTGGCTGCACTCACCCAGAAGCTATGCCTCAGCCTCAGCTTTATTCAAAAATGTGATACCTAGTGCCCCAGCGAGTCCTTGGGGTATCTGCTGATCTCTCTCTCCATCTCTCTTTCTAGCTGCCCCTACCTGGCTCGCAAACTGACCCTGGCAATCCCCATCATCGCTGCCATCCTCTTCTTCTTCGTCATGAGCTGCCTGCTGCAAACAAGTTTCACCGACCCTGGGATCCTGCCCCGGGCCACTGTCTGTGAAGCAGCTGCTCTGGAGAAACAGATTGGTGAGGCTCATTTATACTCCCAGCTGAAGCTGTGTCTTTCCCAGTTCCAAGTTCCTGGACTTGGGAGGAGGCCCAATTTTTCTCTTCTAACACTTTGCTAGGAACTGGGTTACAGTAGTGAGCAAGGCAGGCCGGAGTGGACGCTGGAGTGGTGGGAGCCAGATGATAAACAAGCAAGAAATGCTAGCCAGGGCTGGGGATGTGGCTCAGTGGCAGAGCACTCGCCTGGCATGTGAGGCCCTGCATTCCATCCCCAGTACCAGACCAAAAAAAAAAAAGAAGAAAGAAATACTAGCTAAGCTGGGTATGGTAGTACACATCTGTAATGCCAGTGACTTGAGAGGCTGAAGCAGGAGGATCACATTCAAGGTCAGCCTCAGCAATTTAGTAAGGCCCTTAGCAAAATGCCATCTCAAAAATAAAAAATAAAAAGGGCTGGGGATATGGCTCAGTAGTTAATTGCCCCTGGGTTCAACTCCCAGTACCAAAAACAAATGAACAAACAATAACAAAAGAACTAGCCAAGAAAAGACTGTATTGGCAGTCAGCATGGCACTGAGTGCTGACTCAGGGTCAGGCACTATTTTAACCTTTTCATAGGCATGATCTTATTGAACCCATTAATCCTATGAAATGTACCATTGTTATTCTCTTTTTACTGATTGATTAAATTGAGGCACAGATAAAGTAAGTAAATAGTCCAGGATCACACAGTAAATGAAAGAGTTGCACTGAGACCCCAGGCAGTCTGGCTACAGCCCTCCTCTTAAACATTCATAAATAAGGGGCTGGGGATGTGGCTCAAGTGGTAGCGCGCTCGCCTGGCATGCGTGCGGCCCAGGTTTGATCCTCAGCACCACATACAAAACAAAGATGTTGTATCCGCCGATAACTAAAAAATAAATATTAAAATTCTCTTTCTCTCTCTCCTCTCTCACTCTCTCTTTAAAAAAAAATTCATAAATAAATTCATTTATTCATCAAACATTTATTGAGCAACTGCTATGTGCTAGGCACTTTTCTAGATGCTGGTGATAGAGTAGCAGTGAACAAAACTAACATTAATCCTTGTCCTCATGGAGATGATATTCCAGGGGAGGAGAGAGACAGTAAACAAATAATTAAATGTCTAGGATTCAGACAGAAAGAGGAGGGAGAGAGGATGAGAGCTGCGGAAGGGCATAGGGTTTTAAACAATGTGGTTAGGGGAGGTCCTGTGAAGGAGGTGATATCTGAGCAGAGGCATGAGCCTGTAGAGATGAGGGCCTGGGGAAGGGACAGCAGAGGGACACAGTAGACATGGGCTTGGGCTGATTTAGATCGGGTGGTCAGGAGCCCTCTAAGAGATGGGCCCCATATGATGTGATAGAAATACGAGGATCTTCAAACAGTAAAGGGAGAATCCCAGGATGGTGAACAAACTGGGTGGATGTGAGGGACAGCAGGTGCCTTGTGTGGCCCTTGACTCCTTTTAGCCTGCTCTGCAAGTTCCCCTGGACCGCTAGGCTCTGGGGACAGGGCCTTAATCTCAGCTTGCTCCACCCTAGCTCCTTCCTGTCGAGAAGTGACGTGAGGTGTGCACACCTCGGGGGTTTCCGGTTGATGGCTGGTTCCTTCCCCTGACAGGCTTTTAAATGCCCAGCTGGCCCTGAAGAGATCTAGTGGCCTGTAAATGTCAGAGCCCTGCTGTGTCCATCACTGGAAGTAATTTCACTAATTCTCCAGAGCAGCTTGGGAGGGACCAGCGGGGTGCTCTCTCCAGTTTTGTGGGTTCTGTCTCATTCCTTTGCCAAGCCTGTTCACAGCCACACCCAGGGCCGCTGCCTGACTGTCGTCTCCATCCAGCTTCCTTCCCTTTGTACCCCCGGCCACTGGCCACACGGCCTCCCAGGTGCAGCCTCTTTAGTATCACTGGGTCTGACCTGGGCTGGTGCACCTGGCAGCCAAGGACGCCCAGCACCTGGTTTCTCCTCCCCTGCAGGTCAGGGCTAATCATAAGGCAGGATTATGGTCCTGCTCAGCCAGACTCTGAGATCTGGCAGCCTGGAAATCCTCTGACCTCTTGTGAGCTACTTGGGTGATAATGACAACAGTAATCCCCATGTTTGGGGAGAGCGTGACCATTTGCTCAGTGCCTTCCCTCCATTATCCCCACAGTTCTTCACAACATCCGATGATGAAGGCGACCCTGTAGGCCTCGCAGACACTGAGTTGGTGGTCACAAGGCGTAGGGTGAAGGAACAGAGATGGAGTGTGTCCTCACCCCCAAACCCTTTGCTTTGTCTTCTGACGTGGCCGTGGGGACACAGTCCCTCTGTCCTTCTGTCTGCACTCTGGGACCTACCTGAGCCAGGCCATCCATGACCTTCCCGTGTGCATTCTCCTTTCTTTTCTCCCCTGTGCTGCGAGGTTGTCATTATGGAGTTGCCCTGGCTGTGAGATACACAAGTATCTTGTTCACCTTGTCATGTGGAAGGGTCAGTGATGGAGGCTGACAGGATGGATGAACCACTAAGAATGAACCTCCGTGAAGATGCTCCCTGCTGCCCGTGGGGCTGTCAGGAGACGGTTGGCATGTCCCATGGAGGCACTGTGGGTTCTTGCCTTTGTGTGTGAGTTCCTGTGCTGCCTCCTTACCGCAGAGGGGCGAGGAGTCTGAGTGGTTTCTGGTCTAGGTCAGCACACTGTGGAAGGCCTGCCCACCACAGGCCAGGCCAGGCCAGGCTTTGGGAGAGGAATGCAGGGACTGGAAGTGTCTTCCACATGAAAGACTTGGAGAGGCTTCCTAGAGAGGTGACAGTTGAGTCAAGCCATGAAGTTTGGGTGGGATTCAAGCACAGGAAGACGGAAGGGCGGGGCCAGGAAGATGGACTAGAGAGAGGACAGGAGTGGGAAGGAGGAGGGACAGGCCTGGGGCTGCTGAGCAGGCCGAGTTGACTGGAGCACGCGGAACACCACAGCAAGGAAGGGAACAGTGTAGGGGACAGTGGATCAGCCTCACAGGGCCAGAGATTTCTTTTGAGATCAGTCGTCAAGTCTGAAAGCGACATCTTTGGGACCTTTGAATCCTTAAGCTACAACTGAAGCCAGATTTTGGGGTGTGGCCAGGAGGCTTCTGATCAAAGTGGAAATGTTTTCTTGGTAAGGACTAAGTCTGTGGGACTTTTCTGAGAGGGTGAAGGTCTACTCTGAGGTGGTGGTCATAGAAACACGCACTGATTCCTGGTCCTAGGCTCATGCAGACAGTGCAGACTTCTCCTTTCACCCTCTCCCAAACTGGAGATTGAATTTGGGGGCCCTTTACCCCTGAGCTACTCTCCAGCTCCCCCCACCCCTTTTAAATTTTTTTTTTCAGTTGTCAATGAACCTTTATTTTATTTATTTATATGTGGTGCTGAGAATCAAACCCAGGGCCTCACATATGCCAGGCAAGTGCTCTACCACTGAGCTGCAACTCCAGCCCCTCCAGCCCATTTTTATTTACTTTTTTGGTTTTTTTTTTGCAGTACTGGGACTTGAACTCAAGGGCACTCCATGACTGAGCTACATTGCCAGCCCTTTTTACATTTTATTTCAAGATGGGATCTCGCTAAGTTGCTTAGGGCCTTGTTAAGGGCCTCAACTGAGGCTGGCTGGTCTCCAACTTCCTGCCTCAGTCTCCCAAATTGCTGGATTACAGGTGTGCACCACTGTGCCTTGCAATAATATAAGGTGTTTTCCTAGGGGTGTTTAACCACTGAGCCATGCCCCCAGCCTTTTTTTTTTTTTTTAATTTTGAGACAGGGGACAGGGCCTCACTAAGTTGCTGAGGGCCTCACTAAGTTGCTGAGGTTTGCTTTGAATTTGGGATCCTCGGGGCTGGGGATGTGGCTCAAGTGCTAGCGCGCTCGCCTGGCATGCGTGCGGCCCAGGTTCGATCCTCAGCACCACATACAAACAAAGATGTTGTGTCCGCCGATACTTGAAAAATAAATATTAAAAAATTCTCTCTCTCTCTCTTTAAAAAAAAACAAAAAAAACCACACCAGGTTAAGAGGCCCACAAACTGACCTGGTGATAGGCAACCATAGGGATTATGATTGACTTTTTTAAAAATAAAAAGAATTTGGGATCCTCTGCCTAGCCTCCTGAGCCATAGGAATTACAGGTGTGTGCTACCATGTCCAGTTAGTATAAGGTTCTTAATTCTGCCCCAGAGGCCAGGAGCTTCAGTCCTGTAGATGTCCAAGGTGCCTGTGCAGCAGGGTGACCAGCTCCTTCCAGTTTTCCTAGGACTGCTGTGTCCTAGCACCAGAGGTCTAAATCATCCCAGGCAAACCAGGGCAGCTGGTCACCCTGATCTGAGATCGGGACTTGTCACCTGGTGCCCATGTAGCTGGATCAGCCTGCGGGCTCTGGGCAGTTGGAAGAGGTAGAGTGTGGGAATAATACTCCTGAGAAGCTTCTGATCTGATGAGAAATAACAGAGACATCTGCATTTGAGGGACAGATGCACACCTAGACCCAGCTAGACCCAGGTGCACTCATGGGACAGATGCAGTCTTTCCCGTGTGCTCCTATGTGCCAGCTCACAGACCATCAGGTCCTTCTCTCCACCGGGTCCTGAAGGCCGCTTCCTGGGGCAGACCCGCCTCACCTTCCTCCTGGCTTGACTCAGGCTCTGCTGGCCAGGCCCCCAATCCTGGTCTTCAGTTGCAGTTGTTTCTCCGAGACCCAAATCTGTCCCTGGTCCTCCTAGACTGGGAACTTGGGTGATTCCCGGAGCCCTCGGTGCTGTTTCCATCTGTCATGAAGTTCATGTCTCTTGCCCTTCCCATATCCATATGTACCTTCATTTCCCTGGTATTTTCCTTTAAATATAATCACTGCATTCTGTCATTTTGGCCAATGACATACTCCATAAAGGACTGTAGTCCCATAAGGTCCTATCACCTAGTGGCATCATAGTCCTCTTTGTTTGTGTAAGTACACGCTACTGTTCACACAATGAGGAAATCACACCTAGTGATCAATGACACATTTCTTAGAATATAGCCCTGTCCTCAGGCATCAGGGGGTTGTATATTTTGAAAGTAAAATGTCTGTCACCCTGTTAAGTGGAAAACCAGACTCAACTTCCTCTCTGTAGATCAGTCACGCAAGCAAAGGCGCAATGCTACAGGTTTCCTGGCGGTTACAGCTGCCCGTGGACCGCAGTCCCTTTGCAGTGCAGGAGGTTCGAAGTTCCAGGTATTAAGAGTTGTGGCTTTCCCTTGATGGAGAGTAGTGAAGGGAATCATTTCTCATGACATGATTCACTGATGCTGTGTCCCGGCAGGAAACAAGTCATCTTCCATCTTCCGGAATGTTCGCTGACAGGGGTGGAGCCAGCAGAAGGAAGCCAGCTGCAGCCCTGCCTGCCCTCATTTCCTCCCACTCCCCAGGACCCAAAGCTCAGCTGTGTGCTCAGGGCCTTTGCCTGTGCTCGTGCTGTCCCCTCTGCTGTCCCTTCTGCTGTCCCCTCTGCTGTTATGCCTTCCAGCCCTGGCAGGCCTGTGGTCTCATACTCTCTGGTCCAGCACAATTGCCACTTTTGATTTGTATGCTGCCTCCCGTCTCCACTCCACTACTCCCTGCTGATTCTCAAGGCATTGAGTATAGACAGTTGCATCAGTAATTGACTGATTATGGGTTAGACCTTGATGTTATCTTATCTGTGTGTCTTGCGAGGTTTATTATTGCCCATTTTAGACTTGAGGAAAGTGAGGTTCAAGGTGCTAAGCAGCTTCCTCAAAGTCTTAGACCAACAAGTGGTCATACCAGGTTTCAAAATGAAGAAAAAAAAATGACACGTCAGGGCTGGGGCTGGGGCTCAGTGGTAGAGCACTTGCCTGGCATGTGTGAGGCACTGGACTTGATCCCCAGCATCACCTAAAAATACATAGATAAAGGTATTATAAAAAAATGACACGTAGCTGGTCCAGAGTCACTGCATGGTGGCCAATACTGACTCAGTGCTTCCTGCACAATTCCTCTACCTGACTGCCCTCAGGCTGAGCTCTTCCTGTATCCCCAGGCCTAGCACTAGGCTTGGTAGGTGATAGAGGCTCCATAAACCTCTGGGAATGAACCCAGTGGTCATGCAGGGATTACAGTGACCTACCCCCAGAGACCTGGGCACTGTGGCTGACCTTGAGCTGGCCCTGGGAGCTGGGAGACCACAGTTACCTCCATAGGTGGTGACAGGGGGGCAGTAAAGCAGTCAGGGCCTCCCCTCACTTAAACCTTCTCAGGGGCTGGGGGTGGAGCTTGGTGGCAGACAGCTTACCCAGCATGCCTGAGGCCCTGGGTTCCATCCCCAGCAGTCCAGAGCCAGCCAGCCCTGGGGGTTTCCACACCAGCACTGGCCTTTAATATAATAACAACCTCAGCCATTCATGACGCCCAGCATGTCCCTTGGTCAGGAGGAAGTTCTGAGGAAGTATATTTGCATCTTATCATAGCCATTCGCTGGGAAAGGATAAGTCCCTCCCCTTGTGATCACATCCTCAGAGATTTTAGATACCCTTCTAGAAGGGGTAGGAGAGCCTTGCTTGCATGAGAGCACCTTTTTTGGAGGTGAGGGGTGGGGGAAGAGCCTGACATAGCAGAAGGAGCCCTGGAGCAGGTCTTAGATTTCCTTAGTGCAGGAAAGCATCTCCTCTGATCAGTCCCTCCTCCTTCAACAAATATTTTTTGAATACCTGCATGTGCCAATCAGGCACAGGGTGAACAAACAGATATCTCTGACTTATCTATGTGTACTTTCTCCTTACCTGCCACACCCAGGCCTTAAGCAGTATCTTGTACAAAGTGGGCACTCACATTTTTAAAGAATGAACAGAGACTGTCCCGGGAAGTAAGGATTCTCAGTTCAGCCCTGCCTTTTTCTGCTGGAGTGAACTCTCCTCCCATCAGCAAAATGTGGACACATATCCCCTGCCTAGCCTAGAGCATTCTCTGTGGTCCAGTGAAACAGGGAATGTCAGTACACCTTGAAATCATGTCTTTACATTGAAGCTCAAGACTTGGGATGGGGTGTGGCTTAGGTAGAGCGCTTGCCTAGCATGCCAGTCCCCAGCACCATATACTCACAGAGGCACACACACGCAAACCAACAGACAGAAAAAAAACCTACAATCCTACTAGGAAAAAAAACAACAACACTACAAAAGAAACAGTCTAATGATTTGTAAAGAATAGAATTGGCATAATTAAAAAGAAAGAAAGAAACTTAAGAAGCTCAGCCTTTCGGTCAGGAATGGCCAAGGGACTTGCTGCAGTTGCTAATTAGCTGTCATTGGCCACAGCTGCTGGGAGGAGCACCTGGAGGAGGGTTCTGAGGCTGAGTCTGGGCCAGTGAGTGGTCAGCACTGTTTGGCCTGAGAATAAGCATAGGACAGCTGCCCCTGCCAAACCTCCAGTGACCTCTATTCAGCACCTAGCTGGTACCCTCGCTCTGATATGGCACCTCTCTCTGCCTCCCTGTCTCTTGAAGGTCTGAGGAAGTGGTGTGTGCACAGCTTCACTTCCTCTTTCTCAGAGTTGGGAAGAGTCCTTGTTGCTGGAGGCCAGAACATGCTGGTCAGGCTTCATCCCTGCCTTGGGGGAGAGTCACAGGCTCCCCTCTGTCCTGGGAAGGACCATTGGGATCCACTGAGGATTCTAGTAGCTTCTCTCAGTGCTGAAGAGGGCCTGTGGCTGTCCTCCACTCACAGATGAGTTGTGTTCTGAAGGTTTCTTCATGACCCTGAGTGTGGAATGTAGAATTTCATAGAACAACAATAAGAGTAATGGCTAAGCTGGCCCAGTGGCACACTCCTGTAATCCCAGCTACTGGGGGAGCCGAGGCAGGAAGAATGCAAGTTCAAGGCCAGCCTGGGTAACTTAGTGGGACCCTGTCTCAAAATAAATTATAAAATTGCCTAATATTTATAGGCTGGGCATCCCTAATCTAAAAACCCCAAATCTAAAACTTTTTGAGGCTGACATGAAACCACATGTGGAAAATTCCACACTTGATCTCATGAGACAGTTTGCAGTCAAAATACAGGCACACTAAAAAATATTGTATTAACTTACTTTCTGACTGTGTATATAAGGGATATATGAAATAAATGAATTTCATGTGAAGACTTAGGTCTCATCTCTAAAATATCTCATTATGTATATGCAAATATTCCAAAATCCAAAAAGAAAAAAGAACGAAATCCAAAGTAAAGATTCATCCAGGGCATCTGGGTGGTGATTCTAGGCTTGCACTTGTGCTGGGAATAGAGGGTGAAGGATTAGGAAGGAAGATGATGTCCAGACCTGGAGACTGGCCAGATAGGGACAAGAAAGATGATGTCTGCAAAGAGACTCCAGAATGGGCTTTCTGCTTCTGCCTGTGTGTGGTCTTGGGCAAATCCCCTAACCTCTCTGGGCCTCTGTTTTCTCAACTCTAAACTGAAGAGGTTAGAATCGCCAAGCACAATGGTACATACCATCATCCCAGAGACTTGGGAAGTAGAGGCAAGAGGGTGGTGGGCTCCAAGCCAGCCGCAGCAACTTAGTGAGACCTGGTCTCAAAATAAAAAGAACTGTGGACGCAGCTCAGTGATAGAGTGCCCCTGGGTTAAAATAAAAATAAAAATAAAAAAGAGTTTTAATGTTTCCTGAAAGACCACAAACCCAAGCTTTGAAACTGGTTCACATCCGGGCTCTGCTGTGGACTAGCTGTGTGGCCTTGGGCAAGCCACTCAACCTCACTGAACAAGTGTCAGTTATAACCTGGAGATGACAAGCATGCTCTTACCTTGAGGGGATGTTATTAGGAGGGAAGGAAGTATGTCTGCAAAGTACTCAGCACATAGCCCTCCGTGAAGCGTTCCTTTCCCCTGCCTCTCCCCTTCTTCCTCTCAGTTGTTCTGTGAACTAACAGTAGTAGCCCACACCTTGTATTAATTCATTTAATCCTTATGACAACCTGTGAAGTGGGTACTACTATTATCCTTCTTTCAGCAGTTAGGCACAGAGAGGCTAGATGATTTCCTCACACCAGCATCAGAAGAAATCCGGGTAGTAATAAGTGGAGCCAGGATTCAGACACCATTCTACCTTTGATTCCCATTTCACCGATGAGAAAGTGGAGGCACAGAGGTGTTCGCCTGACTCAGCCTCATACAACCAGTCAATGACAAAACCAGTTTCTGAGGGTGTTCACTGACCTCTAACCCCCCCGCCCTTCACCATGCTGCCAGGTGCTTTTTGTTTTTTGAGAGAGGGGCTAGAAAGAACTGGGAGCTGGGGCTGTAGCTCAGTTGGTAGAGTGCCTGCCTCACATGTACAAGGTCCTGGGTTCAGTCACCAGCACCACACACAAAAAATAAATAAATAAATAAAGGTACTGTGTCTATTTACAACTAAAAAAAAATTTTTTTTTAAATGACTGGGGATGTGGCTCAGTGGAAAATATCTGTGGGTTCAGTCCTTTGTACCAAAAAAAAAGGTGATTATGAAACAACCTCATGAAAGTGGTAGCTGGCGACGTGAGACTGGAGTCTGTGTGGTTCACCAATACATGCCAAGCACTTAGAGTGGTGCCAGGCACACATGTAGGCACTCAGTAAATAATCAGGGGAGTCAAGCGGCCAAGGACATCATACAACAGCAGTGGTGGCTGGCAGCATAGTTGGAGCTGGGGATCTCTGGCTACCCCATGTGACTCTTAGGCTTCTGTCTGGGAAGGAGCCAGTGCTCTGGGGACTTTGTTCCTCTGTGGCCTCGGGTACCAAGAGGCTCCATGGGTAGAACCTTGGACTTTGCACATGGCAGACCTGGGTTTAGATTCCACTGTACTAATACACCAGCTATGGGACCTCCAATCAGTTACTTCAACTTTTCTTGTTCTTTTTTCTTTTTCTTATTTTTTTATGGAAGTAGAATGAGTTTACCAAGAGTCTGCAGATTATATATGCTCTTTTGGGTGCATGTTCACAGGCTGAACACACATAAGATCAGTACCAAGATCAAGACGCTGTGTATGACTACCACCTCAGGAGCCCCCTTTGTGCCCCTTTCTGACTACTGTCCCCCTCCAAGGGTAACTACATATTGATTCTAATCAGTAATCCTGATTACTTTTGCCTGTTTTGAACATTTTGCATTTTGAGGTGTCTGGTTTGTTTGTTTGTTTCTTTCTTTCTTTTTTGTTGTTGTTGTGATTTGAACCTAGGCATACTTTACATCTCCAGCCCTTTTTATTTTATTTTTAGAAAGAGTCTCACTAAATTGCTTAGGGCTTCACCAAGTTGCTGAGGCTGGCTTCCAACTTTCATTCCTCCTGCCTCAGCCTCCTGGATCACTGGGATTAAAGGGGTACATCAATATGCCCAGCAAAGTGTCTGGCTTCTTTGTGTGATATTTGTAAGTTGTTCGTATTGTATCTAATAGAGAATCGGTCATTCTCATTGTTCCATGGAATTCTATGTTGTAAATACACTTTTAATAAAAATATCAGGGACGGGGTTGTGGCTCAGCGGTAGAGTGCTTGCCTAGCTCGTGTGAGGTCCTGGGTTCGATCCTCAGCACCGCATAAAAATAAAATAAAGATATTGTGTCCAACTACAACTAGAAAATAATAATTTGGGCTGGGGATGTGGCTCAAGCCGTAGCACGCTTGCCTGGCATGCGTGCGGCCCGGGGTTCGATTCTCAGCACCACATACAAACAAAGATGTTGTGTCCTTCAAATACTAAAAAATAAATATTAAAATATAAAAAAAAATATCAGGGCACTTGGGTAGTTGCAGAGTTTGCCTGTGATGCCAATTGTTGCTCTGAGCATCCTTGTACACATCCGTGGGCCCCTGCCACCTCATGCACGTTTCCTTAGGCAGATGGAGCAGAATTGCTGGTGTGTGTATGCCAAAGTGGTCATGGGTTTCTAGTTACTTTGCTTTTTTACCAATGCTGGGAGCCATTAGCCAAGTAAGTATGACAATTTCCTTGCCAGCGTACCCCATGTTGCAGTGACATTGAATGTAAGTGACCTTGCTCAAGGACCAAGGCAGATTAGGGTGTTCCCGGTTTTAAGATAATCTTGTTTAGGGCGTTCCCAGTTTAGGTTCCAGGTTTAAGGTTTAAGATTATTCCTGCTGGGAATAGGGCGTATCCTGCTGCCTGAGTTCCCCTTGAGTTCTCACGGGATTCAGACAGTATATTTTTGGAGATAGAAGCCCAGTGGAGGATTTTTGGGAGAGAAGGTGAATTTGGGCAGAGAACGTGGATTTGGGCAGAGAACGTGGATTTGGGCAGAGAACGTGGATTTGGGAAGAGAACGTGGATTTCCCCAGAACGTGTTTGTAGACGGCTGGTGTGAGTTCGGGAATAAAGAGTTGCTGTTTGAATCTACAAGCTGTGTGGTGGCTCGTGATTGTGTGCCCAGCCAGACTGCGGCATTTGTGCCCAGCCAGACTGTGGCATTTGGTGGCCCGTACGGGGAACTTCTGAAGCTTGGAGGTAAGTGAAATTGCTTGCCCCTGAGGAAGAGCGAAAGAATGGGTGACCAATTCAAAAAACAATATGCTCTTGTTTTGATTTATTTTGTTTTTATTTCAAGTTGCCTGTTCCTAGAACTTTCTCAGGCAAACTGGGGAAAATGGTTGACTCAAGGTTTGAAGTTGTTCACCTCCGAGCAAGAGAAATTGTTAGAGGAAGGAGGCACCCCAGTGATACCAAGAACAATTAGGGCATATGTTGATACAATACAAAAATGTAGCCCATGGCTTTTTAAAGACGAGTTATTAAGTATATCAATGGGACCACCATGGTATCCTGTAGAAGGATTTTTCTTCAACAAGAAAGAGATGGCTAGTTCTGTTTGCTACACTTGTCTAAGATCTTGGTTTCTACAAAGTTCTGATTAATTTACAAAGCTAAAATGTTGAAACATCAACCACTCTTTACTTATTAAGTTCCATAAGGTAATATATTTAAACATTATGTGTGTTTTCCTAAATTGGTAAATGGAAAAATGTTTAATATTGCTTTGGTCTGTGTCTTTGCTGAAACAAGGTTACTAAGTGTTAAGATTCTATCATGTGTAATTTATATACAAAGAGTAGAAAAATTTTCAATTGGGTTTCAATTATAGTATTATAGGATCATAAAAACATGGAAGTTTTTCATCTTATTAAAGTGGAGTAATTTATCTAAATCAGAAATTTTATAAGAGTTGTTTCAAAATGCGAATTTATATAAAGGGTTAATGGTTAAAAAAGAGATAGAAAAAGATTCAAGATGTGGAAATATATTTTTATATAAAAGGTTAAAAGAAAAAGAAATGTTTCTAGATGAGATAATCTCTGTGTGGTAAAGTAAAAAGTTGTAAAATGCCATTTAAAAAGATTTTGAGGAAACTAGACTTACTTTAAAAGCTTGAGAAAGGAAGAAAGAAGAAAAAGGTATTTGTACATGGCAGATTGAGACAAAGCTTCTCAATGGAGTTAAAAAAAAAAAGCCTTTGGTTGAAGGGCAGCCATGTAAACTAACATTAAAGCGATTTAAATAGAATCTAAGCCTCGTTTAAAAGAGTGAAGTTGTAGGTGGTGAAAAAGTACATTTAAAGTACAGTATAGATGATAATTAAAAGGCTTAAAAGGTTAAATTGAAGATGGTTAAAATGCCTTCATGATGGAGGAAAAAGGCTTAATCTTAAAGGCATTACTTTAAAAAAATGGGAAGATAACAGGATAAAAGATATTTAGATAAAGAAGATTAAAAATTTAAAGTGAAAAACTTTAAAGACAGAAGTATAGAAAGTTAAAAAGAATAAAGATAAAAAAGATGTAGAAAGATAAAAAATGTAGGAAGACAAGAATTTTAAACCCACAAAATAGGAAAAAAAAAACTAGGAGGAAAATAAGCAACTAAGGGTAAAAATACAAACCTTAGGGGAAAAAAAAAAAAACTAAAAGATAGAAATAAGATAGAAAATGGATGAAAGTGTCAAGTAAGGTATTACACAGATAGAAAATGCAAAAAGCTAAGACAACTATTAGATACAGACATACTTATTAAAACAAAAAGAGGGAATCGGAAGGGGGTATATATCCCCCAAAGATAAACTTAAAATAACGCTTTTTACTCTAAACTTTTTAAATTTGGATTCATCAGGACTTAGTGCTGCGGAAAGGCATATGTATCCAAAAAATGTACATAAGCCTAAGGTACTTTGGAAAGATATTCTAACAGGACAATGGAAAGGTCCTGACCCAGTGATTGTCTGGAGTCGGGTCTGTTTGTGTTTTTCCACAGGGAGAACAGCAGCCCATTTGGATTCCAGAGAGATTAACTAAAACAATTTCTACAGATTGAAAAGAAGATGATTTGACTCAAATCCATAACAGCTGATATCCAGAGCTCCAGCTTGGCCATTCTTACATCTGCGATAGTGATTAACCAGTGATGCAATTTTTACTTCCTTGCCAGCGCACCCCATGTTAGTTGTGGTAGTGCTGGCATATCTTTGCTGATGGTGTCACCAGTGATGCAATTTTTCCCAAGGAGCCGTCAATTGGCTTGGTGTCGTGGCATTTCTGTATCCTCCTCCCTTCTGCTAGTGATGGTCTAAAATTTGGGGGCCAATGGCTTATGCTGGACCGGTAGTCAGTGACGGGTATGATCCAATTGCAGTGGTATCAACCTAAGACAGGAGGCTGACGCCTAAAGGTCAGTTTTCCGATGACGGGTAAGAACCATATGTTGAATTGGACAACCTACCAGGCACGGTCCATAAGCCACATTAACCTCACTCCCCCACTGGCACCAAGGCCAAATTTGGGGGCCAACAGAGGTGAGGCAAAGAACCTCACCCCCCCACTGGTGCATAGACCTATCCACAAGTATGGCTGTATGCTGGACCGGTAGTCAGTGACGGGTATGATTCAATTGCAGTGGTATCAACCTAAGACAGGAGGCTGACGCCTAAAGGTCAGTTTTCCGATGACGGGTAAGAACCATATGTTGAATTGGACAACCTACCAGGCACGGTCCTTAAGCCACATTGCTTGTTGTTTAATTAATCAGAAGGGGGGAGATGCTGGGAGCCATTAGCCAAGTAAGTATGACAATTTCCTTGCCAGCGTACCCCATGTTGCAGTGACATTGAATGTAAGTGACCTTGCTCAAGGACCAAGGCAGATTAGGGTGTTCCCGGTTTTAAGATAATCTTGTTTAGGGCGTTCCCAGTTTAGGTTCCAGGTTTAAGGTTTAAGATTATTCCTGCTGGGAATAGGGCGTATCCTGCTGCCTGAGTTCCCCTTGAGTTCTCACGGGATTCAGACAGTATATTTTTGGAGATAGAAGCCCAGTGGAGGATTTTTGGGAGAGAAGGTGAATTTGGGCAGAGAACGTGGATTTGGGCAGAGAACGTGGATTTGGGCAGAGAACGTGGATTTGGGAAGAGAACGTGGATTTCCCCAGAACGTGTTTGTAGACGGCTGGTGTGAGTTCGGGAATAAAGAGTTGCTGTTTGAATCTACAAGCTGTGTGGTGGCTCGTGATTGTGTGCCCAGCCAGACTGCGGCATTTGTGCCCAGCCAGACTGTGGCATACCAACACTTGGTATTTTTTATTTTTTAATTTTTTTCAACTTAGCCATTCTGGCACATGTGTAATAGGAACATGTTATGGTTTAAAAACTGCATTTCCCTGCTGATTAATGAATATAATAAGTACCTTTTCCTGTGTTTATTGGCCATTTGGATAACCTTGTTTAGGAATGCCTGCTTATGTGTTTTTCCACATTTGTATTCAGTTGTCTGACTTTTCTTACTGACTTATAGGGATTCTTTATAAATCCTGGAAAAAGTCCTTCATGAGATAAATATATCATAAATATTTTTTCTACTCTGAATTTACCTTTTCATTCTTTCAATGATATCTTCAGTGAATAAAAATTCTTTTTTTTTAATTTATTTTTTAGTTTTTGATGGACACAACATCTTTATTTTATTTTTATGTGGTGCTGAGGATCGAACCCAGCGCCTCGCACATGCCAGGCGAGCACATTACCACTTTAGCCACATCCCCAGCCCTGAATAAAAATTCTTTAAAGTGCTTTTGCCAGGCACCTTATTGCATAACTGTGATCTCAGCTATTCAGGAGACTGAGGTAGAGGATCATAAGTTTGAGGCCAGCCTCAGCAGCTCAGCTAGACTCTGTCTCAAAATGAAAATAAAAACAAAGGTACTGGAGATACAGCTCAGTAGTAAAGCATCCTGGAACCAGTCCCTAGCACCATCCCCCCAAAAAAGCCGGGCATGGTGGCTCACATCTGTAATCCCAGAGGCTGTAGCAGGAGGATCAAGAGTTCAGAGCCAGCCTCAGCAAAAGCAATGCACTAAGTAACTCAGTGAGACCCTGTCTCTAAATAAAACACAAAATAGGGCTGGGGATGTGGCTCATGGCCAATTGGCCTGGAGTTCAACCCCTGGTGCCCCCCAAGAATAAAAATATTTAAAAAATAAAGAGGTCTTGGAGCCAGGCATGGTGGCACACACTTGTAATCCCAGTGACTCCAAAGGTCGAGGCAGGAGGATCACAAGTTCAAAGCTAGCCTCAGCATCTTAGTGAGACCCTGTCTCTAAAAAATAAAATGGGCTGAGATGTGTGTCTGTGGTGGAACACCCCTGGGTTCAATCTCCAGGACCAAAAAAAAAAGAAAGAAAATCCTATTCAGTGAAGTAATTCTTAATAGTGTCTTATTTATATCATATACATATATTCTTATTAAACCATTTCCTAGTATATCATAGACATTTTACTCATAAGTATTTCAGCATACATCTTCGTGTTGCTGGGGCTACAGGTGCCCACCACTGTGCCCAGCTAATAATTTCCTAATTTTTAATCCAGTCAGATTTGCTTGCATGCTCTCCAAATATCTTTTGTTGCCGTGGGAGGTTTTGTTTGTTTGTTTCTCAAAACAAGATTCATTCAAAGATCATATGTCGAATTTACTTTTTGTCTTTTCTTAATGTTGAATCACCTCCCCTCTTTTCATAAGTGAAATTGCCTTCTTTTTTTTTTTTTTCTCTTGGTGCTCAGGATTGATCTCAGGGCCTTTATCTCCTGAACTTCCTGTTAACTGGGACATAGATCTAGACTTGATAAGATGTACCTGAACTTATCTCACTAAACCTTCCTGGGGACTGCATCTCTGGTGGCCCTTCTCAGAGATGAGCAAGGCCAGCAGGTGTGTGAGCAGCTGTGTTAAATGTCAGCAGAGTGCCTCGTGCGTGAGAAACCTCGGGACCTAGTAGCAGCTCTTCATATTTGTCCCTGCCTTAGGCCAGGGACAGATACACCTTCATTTGTTCCTGGGAAACAGTTTCCCTGAGGCTTCTCCTGTTGCAACCAGGCGGCAGGGTCCTGCCCTGGGCTGCCTGGGTATCCCCTACCTCTCTCTCTTCTTGCCCTCAGACAACACAGGCAGTTCCACATACCGGCCGCCCCCTCGGACACGGGAGGTGATGATCAATGGGCAGATGGTGAAGCTGAAGTATTGCTTCACCTGCAAGATGTTTCGGCCACCCCGGACCTCACACTGCAGCGTCTGCGACAACTGTGTGGGTGAGTGGGAGGCCTCAGGGAGGATGCAGGGGTGCCTGAGACAGACTGAGTCATGGGACAGGAGGTCTTGTGTAGAGCAAGGTGGGTAGTGTCTTAAATACTCAGGGCTGGGCAGGAAGTCTGGTTTGCTCAGGTTTGCTCTGGGTGTGACCAATGGCATTAGGATCAGTAGGTCCCTTAACCCCCAGCTCTGAAGTGTGGAGCAGATAGAGAGACCTTGAACACTTCTCCTGGCTTCAGCTGGTCTTCAGTACTCCAGCTTCTCAGCCTGGAGCAGTAATATTCCAGATATGTTCAGACCAGAAAGAGAATGGTTTACCACCCAGTGGCCAGAAGTACTGTAGATGTTGCTCTGGTTTCCAGGTTGGGGAGGGTCAAGAATCAAGCTGGTAGCTGGATGCGGTGGCACATGCCTATAATCCCAGCGGCTCGGGAAGCTGAGGCAGAAGGATCAAGGCAGCCTCAGCAACAAGGAGGCACTAAGCAACTCAGACTCTGTCTCTAAATAAAATACAAAATAGGGCTGCGGATGTGGCTCAGTGGTCCAATGCCCTGAGTTCAATCCCTGGTACCATGCCCGCCCCGCCCCCAACCTGCCAAAAAAAACAAAAAACAAAAAAACAGAATCAGGCCAATGAAGTGGTGAGGATAGATCTGGGGCTGGAAACTGGACTCCTGACCCACACTTTAGTGCTTGCTTTGCCTCCTGGCCCTGCTCTTCAGAGGCATGCAGCTCTGATGGGACCTCACTAGGTCCATAAGGGAGGGTGCCATAAGGGAGACACTTCGTGAGGACCCAGGTGAGCTGAGCCATGGTGACAGTGCACAGTTCTCAGGGCAGTGAGCTCATTGTGCCAGCTCAGCATGTCCCACGTGGGAGAGCAATGAGGAACACCCATGACGGCAGGCAGCAGAGGGGTTGACTCAGTGGGTGTCATTTGCCCCTGAAAGTCTGCCCCACCCGACTCCTGTAAGGGCACTAGTCTTGGCCTGAAGCCTGCAACGGGCTTGTGACCCAAATTCCCACAGGGACTTTCTTCACCAGTCTGGGTGTGGCCCACCCCCAGGGACATAGCACTGGTGTGAGCTCAGCCCTGGCCCAGATGCCTGCTCTCCATGAGTTACATAGCGGCCCGGCCCCTCCCTGAACCTCTAGTCCTAGAGCAGGGGACAGGATCATTGGCTGTTGGCATATGGCTGGGGTAGCAGGTCAGGCAGCATGTACTTTTTGTGGGTCATTGTCCCAGGGACAATGGTGGACCCTGGGGATTCAGCCACTGTATGAGGAGGCCACCACAGTCCCTCTCGGGGGGCTCATGATCAAGCAGGGACAGTTGGTCAGTCCAGTGATCATGAGCAAGTATCTGAACACACACGGGCCCAGTGCAGTCAAGAGGAGCAACAGAGCAGACCACAGGGGACCTCCACCATCTGGGGTCTGAGGGGACTTTTTAAAGAAGTGGATTTGCAGCTGAGGCATGAAGGAGACATCACTGCTCACCAAGAAGAGAGGGAAGAACGTGTCCAGCAGTGGGAACCAGTGCGGGGCAGGCCCAAAGCCAGGCATGTCCGAGGCCTGGAGCCTGCTGGTGCGGAGAGGGCAGGGGTTGAGAGCCCTGGTCCAGGATGAGAACTCTAGACTCCTATGCTGGTCAAGGCCAGATTCATACTAACCCGTCCCCTTGGCCCTTTTCTAGAACGGTTTGACCATCACTGCCCCTGGGTGGGCAACTGTGTGGGGAGACGGAACTACCGCTTCTTCTATGCGTTTATTCTCTCCCTCTCCTTCCTGACGGCCTTCATCTTCGCCTGCGTGGTCACTCACCTGACGCTGCGTAAGTTGTAGGGAAGGGCCGGGGAGCAGCAGGTCTGAGCAGCAAGCTCAGTGAGGACACCACCCCTCTGAGCTGTGTCTTTTGTTTCTTCCTCCCCAGGCTCTCAGAGAAGCAACTTCCTCTCCACTCTGAAGGAGACACCAGCAAGATATCCTTTGTCAGATAGTGGATACCCAGGTGGAAAATAAGTCCCTGCACTAGGGCAAGTCCCCACAGGGGACAGTAGAGCCTGTATCTGGCCTCTAGAATCCCATGCACCAGCTGCCTCTGTTCACACCAGGCTTGGGCTCATCCTAAATAGGGCATCTTGGGGCTGAGCTGGCTGAGAACTCCCAGGAGGCCCTATCCACTGTCTTCAGGGGCCTGGAAGAAAGCACACTGAGCTCCCTGGACTGGGGTATGTCTGAGGCTCCATATCTGGGAGCCTCGGTTCCCCCTGCTGTCCATCACCCCAATCTGGTCTTGTTCTGGTGGGGAATTCCCTACTCCTCCTGGGAACCCAGGAGGTGATCCCGCTGAGAAGTGGTGACTGGGCCACAGGAAGGTTCCAAAACTTGTCACCTGTCTGGGAAATAACTCCAGAGAAGGATATTGAGAAAAGAGAATTGTGGCAAGCTCCCAGGCCCAGAGAGGCTCCTACCCTCCTCCACCCCATGCATGATGTCCTTGACTGTCCCACTGTGCTGGAGTTGGTGATCTGCTTCTTCTCCATCTGGTCCATTCTGGGCCTCTCAGGGTTTCACACTTACCTCGTCGCCTCCAACCTGACAACTAATGAAGATGTGAGTAAGGCTGAAGCTGGGCTGGGGGAGCTGGGGTGGCCAAGGGCAGCCCTGCTGGCAGACTGCTGGGGGAGAGGGTGGAGGTAGAGGGCAGCCAGACATGCTCCCTGGCCCCCGAGCAGGCTCCTGAGATCCCAGCATGCTCTGGCCTCTCAGTGCAGCCTACTAAGGTCCCCAAGTTGTTCTCAGAGCTCTGTGAAGGCAGCACTCATGCCGGGGTACTCATGACTAGCCAGTGTGTGGCCACTTACAGAGTTCCTGAAGTTCCCATCATCTCTTTGGGTCCCTTTGCCTAGCCCAAGCACAAGCACAGGGATGCTTTTATCCATTGGATGGCTGAGAGATATGCCTCAGGGTCACAAGCTGGGAAGGTGCAGAGCCAGAGTTGGTGCCCAGAAGCCACATCTGTGCTAGCTGTGCTCTGCCGCACTGCACCTGTAGGCAGCAGCTCTGTGACTGCTACTCCCTGAGGCATTCTTTCTGAGAGCTGCAGAAGGAGAGGACCGTGGGGCTCTACTGTCCCTCCCTACCTAGGGCCAGTCCTGATCTCTCCTCCCCACGCTCCAAACAATAAAAAGCAAACCTGAGCATATGTTCCCTGGTTCACCATCTGGTACTGATCAGAGACCATTATCCAAAGAAAATACATTCCATGACCTCGGCATCTCACTTGGGGAAACAAAATTTAACATGCATGACAGGGTGTCCTGTGCTTGATAATTGGCAAGAGCAGAAGTGACATCAGCCACCATGTCCCAGAGTGGTTTCCTGGGTGCTGGTTCTGTAGGGTAGTTCCAGAGCTTAAGCAAAAGGGCAGCTATGGCACAATGAGACTAGAAATGTCTGGGTTTTACCTAGGTGGGTCTTTCCCAGTGCCTTTAATAGCTGACTTCACAGAGCTAGAGATCAGCCAGATTTTGTCTAATGATTCACTAGTCTGAGAATTAGTAGTATTATCTGACAATTAGTATTATTGTCCCTATTTTTCATATGGTGACAGACTGAGAATAATCTGTCCAGGGTTGTGTAGCTAGTGAGTGGCAGGGCCAGGGTTCACAGCCAGGTCAGCCTGAGCCCTGTGCATTAAATACTGTCCTTCCTCTTGGGTGGCTACCCAGAGCAGGGAGAGATTGACCCACAAACTTTTCTCTGGAGATTTCTCTTTGATTCTATTGTCTTCTGTCCTCCTTAAAGCCTCTGATCTCTGCTGGGGATCTCTGACATCTGATGGTCTCCCACATTGTCATTGAATGACCTGGGTTAAAGACCTGTTCCCTCTAATACTTCAGTCAGAACTGGCTTCAGAGTTGGTAAACTTTCCCCAGCCTCTAGAAGAGTGAAACCAAGCCAGGCATGCACACCTGTAATTTCAGCTACTTGGGATGCTGAGGCAGGAAGGTCACAAATTTGAGCCTAGCCTCATCAGCTTAGCAAGAGCCTCAGCAACTCAGTGAGAGCCTATCTCAAAATAAAAAATAAAAAGGACTGGGAATGTAGTTCAGCAGTAAAGCACCCCTGGGTTCAACCTCCAGTATAAAAAAAAAATAGGAAAGAAAGACAAATGGACCCAAAAAAGATAGCTGGGGGTCGGGGGGGGGGCAGTGTAGCTCAGTGGTAGGTTGCCTGCCTTGCACTTGTGAGGTACTGGGTTCAATCCTCAGCACCACAAAAAATAAATAAAGATATTGTGTCCATCTATAACTAAAAAAAATTTTGAAAAAAAAAAAAAAAGATAGCTGAGGGGTTTAGCTCAGTGGTAAGGCACTTGTCTAGCACTGCATGAGGCCCTGGCTCCAATCTCCAGTACTGAGGGGGGGGAAAAGAAAAAAGGTAAGGGGAGGAATTTAGGGTAAAGTGTGTACTTAACATGCACAAGGCCCTGGGTTCAAACTCCAGCACCATGTTTAAAAAAGGAAGGTAGAGCTGACCCAGGCTTCCTTCATGCTTGCAGATCAAAGGCTCGTGGTCCAGCAAGAGGGGCGGTGAGGCCTCTGTCAACCCCTACAGCCATAAAAGTATTATCACCAACTGCTGTGCTGTGCTCTGTGGCCCCCTACCTCCCAGGTAAGCCACAGGGTGCAGAGAGAGGTCCCATGGAGGGTGGCACATCCTCACAGAGGTCCTGGACCTCAGCAGACCTCTCTCTACACTACAGACCTCTGCCCACTGCTCCATGCAGAGTGCATTCTGGATTTGTCATGTAAAGAGATTCTGTGCAAGTTTGTCATTTTTAGTCACTTGAGCTCATTGTAGGAAAAAATTAAGTACAAAATATTAAGGACTATTAGATATTACATATAATCTTACCCCCTCAGGGATCATCACAGGGACTGTTGTGGCCACACTTGAGCAACCCTGCCATTCCAGCTGGTGCTGGGTGGGGTGTCTACCCTCTCCTGGCAGAAGGGAACCCTGGTGGCTCAGCCCTGCCAGGAAGTTTCCTGTCCATCATGACACCAGGGGGCACCAGAGCTCCAGAACAGGAGTTAAATTGCCAAAGACACTGCTAGGACTAGACCTCCCCTTGTGGTCCTGTGCCCTCTCCTGTCCCTGCAACCCCTGGTCCCACCCAGTGTTCCTGTGACCTGTCCTGCCTGGTGGAGAAGGGACAGTAGGAATTTCACTATTTCCAAATGCTTATTTTTCACTTTTCCCTTAACCTGCAGCCTGGCTTCTTGTTAGCCAATCAGACAGGTGGGTCAGTTTGAATTGACAGTGAATAAATCTTGTGGCCAGAAGCTAGGTGTCCAGAGACAGAGAGAGTGTCTTAGCCCCGGATGGAGAGCAGCCTCCTTTTCCTCAGCCTTGCTAGGATCAGTCTTTCCCTGGCCAAGAGTCGGACTCTGCCATCTAGCTCCTGGCCTGGAGCTTTGGCATTGGACACGGTCCTCATGTATCATTGTGCCCTTGTGTTTTGGAAGCCTGATTGACCGGAGGGGATTTGTGCAGTCTGATACCGTGTTGCCCTCGCCCATCAGAAGCGATGAGCCAGCCTGTGGAGCCAAGCCAGATGCCAGCATGGTAGGAGGCCACCCTTGAACACGGCTCAGTACTTGCCACCTGCTGGCCTGTCCACCCCTCCGTATTCGCCTGCCGCCCTCCACACCTGCTGGGACCCTCCCCATTCCATCCAAGGGAAGCAGAGCTGCCAAAGACTGGTGTCTTTTCATATTTATTTTCCACTCTGCGTGGCTTTTCCCGAACCGTTCCATGGCTGTACCCCCTGCTCCCCAAACCCAGGTTCCCAGAGCCATGGGCCCTAGGTCTCTCAGCTGATCAGTGGCAGGAATGACAGGAGAGCCAGAGCCTCTGGAGGCCATCAAGGGGACCATGCCAAGTCTCTGCCTGTGCCAGGGCGAGCCCTGTGTGAGTGAAGGTGTGAGCTGAGTGTGAAGCCTCCCAGGTGGGGCACTGCCTGGGCCTTGCTGAGCTGGGGCCTCTGGTGAGACAGGACTGTTGAGCAGCCAGCTCTGGACCTCAGGCCACAGAGAGGATGTGCCAGTGGGCTGCTTTGGTGTGGGGGCTCCTGCATTCTCTTTATGATGATCATTGTTCTTTCTACTATTGGGTTTTTGGTCTTTTTGTTTTTTTTGTTTGTTTGGAGTTGACCAATAGGATGGGTTCCACGGGGGTAGGGGGAAGCCAGCCAGGCAGCCAGAACCTTAGCTCCTGTAGAGTCCTGAGCAGCACATAGGAAAGGGGTCCTGGCCCTTCCCCCGCCTGTGGAGGCTCTCTAAAGGATCCCAGGCTACCCCACTATGTCTCTCGCAAGTCAGGGCTGGGGATAGACGGGTTATTCTCATGCTGGCAATACTTGAAATGGGTTTATTATTGCTGGGTATTTTGCACAATTTTATAGACCTCTTTTCTACATAGTCTTTTTTAAATGATGTGTAGTGCAAGGTGAAGGGTTATCGGAAGCCTAGTTCATTTTAATAAGTTTGTTACAAGAGACCTTCTGTCTGTGAATGTGTGTGTATGCGCGTGTGTTCATGTGTGCCCTTGTATGAGTGTGGCTGGCTCCCACATCCGCTGGGCTGCCCCTTTTCCCTGTCCCCCTTGATTCAGGAGCAACTTAAGCCATGGGGCAGGGAACATGTGTGTTGGTCACAAGAGCCCCCTGGCCTCCCATTGGGGCTCAGACCCCATCCTCTTTAAAGGCAGGAGCTGGGGACTCTGCCGCCACTTCCCTTGCCACCCAGCCTCCAGGTTAGGCTTCCAGCTAAGATCTGCCCAGACAGGCTGTGGCCGGGCGTGGTGGGTGGGGTGATGGCTTTGGGGAGCGGCTGCCATTCATCCCACAAGCCACACCTCCTCCCCAGA
The DNA here is from genome assembly GCF_021218885.2 of Marmota monax. Classification (NCBI taxonomy): domain Eukaryota; kingdom Metazoa; phylum Chordata; class Mammalia; order Rodentia; family Sciuridae; genus Marmota; species Marmota monax. The sequence goes on along the minus strand of NW_026694432.1, from coordinate 20,451,104 downwards.
GCTCTGAGTATGGAACCCAGTGCCAGGGACTAGAGGACAAGGTGTTTCTGCCAACTGGGGGCTTCGGTCCAGAGAATAGGAAGGAAGGAGCAGGATGGGCCAGAAGCTCAGAGGATGTCCCTCCTTTGCCAGAAGCTGTAGTTTCTTATAAAAATAGAGAATTACCCCCAGACTCCTTCTTGGCCCTTCAAGTGGGCCAAAGCCCTTGAAAAGTGACATAGGAAGTCATTAGATCTTGTCCTTCCTTGCTCCAGAGACCGGTGGGTCACAGAGCTGGGAAGTGGTCACAGCAGAGGGCCCTTCTGGGAGAACCAGCTCCGCCCAGCCTCAGGACCCTGGGCCCTCATGCAGTGGCCCTGTGGGGTGGGGAGGAGACTGGTTGGAAGAGGGGGCTCCCACCTGCCTTTTATTTAAGCCAGTATTCTTCTTTGATTCTGCTTGTAATAAAACTTTTGTTTTTAAGAGTTGATTTGCTTTGGTTTGGTTTTTGTTTGCTTTTCCTTTGCTGAGGCCCCAGCTGGCAGCCTTGGGTTCTTTCAGACAAACTTGTCTTTCCTGGGGAGACAGAAAGATCTGACTGAACGGTCTGGCTGAAGTTCCCCTCATGGAGCTCTGTCTGTGGGAGGCAGAGTAAAGGAGGAGGCTGTGACTAAGCCACCTTGTCCCCTCTTCACCCCCTCCCCTTCCCCTGCCTCAGAGGCTTGGAGCCCTCTTGACTGCTTGGCTAAGGAAATGTTGGAGAGTCCAGTTTGTGAGCAGAGCCTCCCACCTGGGTGGTAGGGCCCAGCCAGACAACTCATAACACTGGCCCACCTCTCTGGTATCTCCCCCAGGAGGACACCTGTCAGGATTTTGCCATCTCCTGCACAGCCTGAGGGGGCTAACAGGCCTCTTTGCAGAGGGTTAGCTGGTAAGACCGTATCTCGCCTGGCGGCCAGCACTGCCCGCTCCCCTCACACACCATTTCATCCTCACCGCATGCCTCGCCAACCCCATGGAGCCCATCCATCTGTCTGTATGTGGTGCGGTGTGTGTGCTAGTGGTGGTAGGTCCCCAGGGCTCCCCTCAAGCGGAAGGATCTTAGTCCTGCCCTAGGCTGGACTGAGAAAGTGGCTTCTCTCAGAGCAGCTGTCCTGCTGGAAGAGGAGGTGAAGGGTGAGGTTGGGGAGGATGGGGCACCTGCTCTGAGGTGCCTGGACCTGTTATGGTAGTGTCCTGATGTGCAGGGTCCCTTGGTCACCAACACTCCTGGTCCTGGCTTTCTGTCCCTGCTGAGCTTTCTCTCACCTGCCTGTTTCTCTCCTGCTTCTTTGCCTGCTGCTCAAGCCCTGGCCCTTCTCTAATGGAAAGGCAGGCACTGTGGCAGACCCTGTCCCCACTGTGGGCCCCTTAGGTCACCTCTCTCCTCCCTTCCCCTGCTAACCCTCTCTCTTCTCCTTCTTTGCCATCCTGCCTGGGATCTCCAGTGTGTGCAGGGGCTTAAGGACCTCCTGAGGACCGCTGCTCTCTGCCTCTCCAGGAGTGGCCTGGGGGGAGCCAGGCACCCGGCACCTCCACCTGCCTAACCTGTGGCCCATCTGCCACCATCTGTGCCTATAGGCTCTGCCCCCGCCTGCCCTACAATGTGTGCTCTCTAGGGCCCTCAAGAGGGGACCGGGGTTGGCCTCTTTGCCCCACCCCATGCTGGCCAGAGTGTAGGAAGCCATAATGCAGCTGTCAGCACAATACCTGTAACATGATGCTGAAACTCTCCCACCCTCCTCCCCTTCCTTCCCCTTCCCCAGATTTGTGAAGTGTCAAGACTCATCAGGAATCTTGCCTTACAGCCCTCACCCCCCAAATCAGGCATAGCCATAGTCAAGCCGAGCAGGTTTCTTAAGGAGCTGTCTGGGGTGTTGATGACGCTGCTGAACAAGTTTGGTGACTGTTCTAAGCACAACCAGATTGACACTGTTCCCACAGCCCCATCCCCTCCCCCAGTAGGTAGGATGCAAGGAGCCTATATCCTTTGCCCCAAGCGCTGAGGGATGGAGCTGGCTCTGCACAACGCCATCTTCCTTAGAAGACCTAAAGGAAACCAGGCCAGGTGTGGGAAAATCAGCTGAGCCCAGGGCTGGGGGCTGCTTGTCTGCGACCTTTTATAACCAAAATAAAGATTCCCCTCTTCTTGCTGTACCCTTGACTGGTGCCACTTTTTACTTTGGGGTCTGCAGCCGGGTCCATGGTGGTATGCAAGCATGGCTGACCCTCACTCCCAGCTTTGCTCCAACATGTCACCTCTGCTAAGGAGAGTTAAAGGGAACACCACACAACCATGAGGGAAGTGGGAAAGTGGCCTAAAGCCTCTGCACTGTCCCCCCCAGAACTCATCACAATTCCAGAGACCTTGGAGCTTTAGCTGACCTCTGAACTCTGAAAGGCCCAGCCCAGACCAACACAGGGGTTAACTCCAGTCTGTGATCCACACCCCCTGAACTGAGCCCAGCCCAGGGTAACAGTCTCATGAAACCTTCCTCTCCCCAGCTGCCATCCCACATGGAGACACACAGGCATGCACACTGTACCAGGAGCTAAAAACTAATTAACTAAAAACCAGGTGTGGTGGCACAGGCCTGTAATCCCAGCAACTCCAGAGGCTGAGGCAGGAGGAGGATCTCAAGTTCAAGGCCAGCCTCAGCTGCAACTTATCAAGGCCCTATGTCAAAATAAAAAGTAAAATAAGGGCTCTCGGTGGAGCTTTGTGGTAAAGCGCTCCTGGGTTCAATCCTCAGTACCAAAAAGATTAAATAAAAATCTAATTACTGCTGCCATTTAGCAAGGGCTTGCCAAGTTCCAGGTCCATTTTCTCACCTTAACCCAAGAAGATGTCAGCTTTTGTTTTGTTTATCTTTGGAACTAGGGATGGAACCCAGGGATGTTTTACCACTGAGCTACATCCGCAGTCCTTATTTTACTTTTCATTTTGAGACAGGATATCACTAAGTTGCTAAGGCTGGCCTCGAACTTTTCGATCCACCTGCCTCAGCCTTCCAAGTAGTTAGGATTATAGGTGCATACCACCCGCACCCAGCTGATGTCAGCCTTTTTACAGGTGAGGGAATTGAGACTCCAGGAAGGTGCAGGAGCTGCCTAAGGTCATCCAGCTAACAGAGCAGCAAATCCAAGTTTGGAACCTGGTCTCTGCCCCAACTGCTAACCCTTCTGCATACCCCAGGAATGGATGAAATCTTGGAGAAGCCCTAAACTCTGCGGGGGTTTGGAGGTGGTATGGGCCAGCCTCCTTGAACTGATGGGAAAGTTGAAGCCCAGGGGCAGGAACGGACCTGCTAAGGCCTTATAACAGAGCTGGAATGCAGTCCAACACCCTGACCTCATTCCAGTCTCTCTCCATAAATTCCACACTATCTCCTAGACCAGACTGGAGATGTGGGGTACTCTGAGCCATAGCACCTTGAAGAGAATGGCCGAATCACTTAAAAGTAATCTAGGGTCCATTCCTGAAAGCAACTAGTAGAGAGAGCTCTTACCTACATAACTGGACTCTTATTCACAACTAAGCAGGAAGAGAAGGTACTAGAGCCTTCTCTGATCACTTGTTTAGTTTGATCATTTCAAAAACAGAGAAATTTACTTTGAAGGTCTTTCTGGAAGCTAGCCAAAGTCCCCCTAGTTGCAAACAGAAAACCCCATCTCTTTTCTCGGTGAAGATAGATACCAACTGGCTGCTGCTTTCTCTCTAGCACAACTCTTCAAAGCCTATTACTTCAAAGCCAGCTAAGAAAGGACTGGTTGAATATGGGCCTGGGGATGCTCCAGGAGGGTGGGAAGGTGGCAGGCAGAATGAGGAAGGCCCCCCTTGGGCTGCAGCCCCAGCTCCTGTCCTGCTGACTCAGGCAGCTGATGTGGAGCTTTGTGCCCTGCCAGGGCCTGCTGCCTCCTGCCCGCCTGGGCTCCTGGACTTGGGAAATGGAAGCCTGAGGCAAAAGGAGGTAACAGACAGGAACTGAGTCAGGATCAACAGGCCAGAGCTGGCAGGAGGTGTCAGGCAGCCTGACTCCCAGTTTCATCCTGGAGCCTCAACAGAGGAGAAGGGGGATGAGAGGGCTTCCTTTCCTCTGCTTGGGTATGCTGAAGGCATGGAACCTGTGATATGAGCCAGGCCCCCTGGCTGAAGTGGTGGGAAGAAAATTCCTCCTTGATTTAGGAGAAACTCTGAAATTCCTAGGCCTACCAGGCTCCCATTGTCTTGGGATCCCTAGGTTTCCCCCAGGACTTAGGGAAGCCCAGGATCGATGACTAGTGCAAAAGAAGGTCCTTGAGGGCCCAGGGCCTGCTGAGACCAGAGGAGTGGCCTAGATGGAGAGAGGAGGCAGTGCTGAGGGGCTGTGACCATTCACTTTACACCTACAGGACCTGAGGCTTACAGAGGTTGTCACTTGGCCAAGGTTACCACGACTTGTAAGAACTGAACTCAGGCAGTTGATTCTAAAGATACAGGTTACTCTGTCTCATGGAAAACAAGGCATATTAATAAGTTGGAGATGATGGGAAAAAAAAAAAGTCGGGGAGTCTCTCTACCTAAAGACACTCTCTATAAGTGATATTCTAATGTAACTACTTTCCATCATTTTCTGTCAGTGCTCTGATGAGAGCAAAGCCTTCAGGATGTCAGGCCTAAAATCCCTTCTGCTTTCTTTTAAACCCTACAATATTAGCCCACATAAGTCCTTACTTTTTCTTGTGGCAAAGAGGCAGATCTCAACTTCAGTTCTTCAGAGTTCTGGGCCTCCAGTGGGCAAAGAGAGTGCTCAGATACTCAGGGGAGCTGGGGGAGACACAGGCCTGTGAAATGGTCCCAGGTCAAGGATCAAACTAGCTGGATCCCAGAGGGGAGTATCATCTCTGAGCCATTCTGAGCTTTGGGTAGGGCAGGGTAGAAAAGCAGGAAGCCACCCTCATGGGCCCAGAGCCAGCACTCTTAGTTGATTCTTGATGAAACTTGAAGACAGGACACCCCCCCTCTTCAACTAGCAGCGACAGAAGGTTGGCAACAGAGGAATCTCCATCTCTGAGGCCTCTTTCAAGGGGTCAGAGATAGGGCCATGGTCAAAGAGAAGGAACAGGGAAACTTCTGGAAGACAAGTTTGGGGGAGACATCACTCAGCTCAAACTGCCGCCCCATAAAACAAAATGATATGTGTTGTAGCCATCTCCCTTGCCTCAGCCCCGTCTCTCCCCAGGTTGCTAGCGTTCCCCCCCAGGGGGATCAAACTGGACTGAGCACCTTGGTGGCCTGCTTCCCAGCCTCTGACAGAAGGCAGTCTGAGTCAGACAGGAAAATGGGACAGCCAACCAGCTGGGCCCCCACCCTTGGTGAGCCCAGCTGATACATGATAGTAGGCAGCTTCAAGGGGCAGGTGACCTGGCATGGAGAGCCAGAGGGTAAGTCCTCAGACAAGTGGCAACAGGCCACCAACTTGAAAGGGAAAATTGTGCTGTGATGGGGAAGGTGTTGAAGGAACTTACTGGGTGACTAATTACAAAGGCTGGGCTGGAGCGTCAGAGGCCACTTGTTAAACTCTTCATTAAGTGGCAACCTGAAAGCTCCTACCTATGCATTCTAGGAGCTCAGAGGGGACCTTGAGAGAGAATGAGGACCAGGGGATGGAATGATGTTTAGGTAGACTCAGGAAGAAGCCTGGAAGAAAGGTGTTGAGGGAAGCAATATAGGGAGCTGGTAGCTGTGTGACCTTGGGCAGATTTCGCCCCTCTCTGAGACTTAGTGTTCCCATCTCCATGGACCTATGCACATAGACATAATGGGAATTAAGTTAGATCAGGGATTTGAAAGTGCTTGGGAAACTATGATTCTATGGAAACATGAGCTATATAGCCTGAACCAAGGAAGGATCCACATTCTGCTGCTCCTGGCTTGCTGGACTCTGTCTAGGCTGAAGTAGCCAGGTAGCTGAAGCCATTCTTACCCCTAAAAGGGTGCTGGGAAGGAGAATCTGATTGGGGAATCCAGGCCACTTCCTAATGTGGGTACCCTTGCATTGCAACCCTGAACAGCAGGAGGCAGCCTGGAGCCCCCATAGGTGCCTGCCCTGGTGGAGCCCACACCTACTTTTCTCCTGACTGTCCTGATGACTCACACATCCCAGCCCTTTTACCTTTAAGGAAGAGCCGGAAAGGGTGTGGGGAGAAGAGGAGAAGGAGGCAGGTCCTGGGCCCCAGTCCCGCCCCTGCTCCTCCCCACCCTACCCTGGGCCAGGCCACCCAGCCAAAAGGCAGACCGAGAGTCGGAGAGGCACAGAGTCCAGCATTGGTCCCAAGGCAGCCAGTTAACTCGCCGCCAGTCTGTCTGTCCCCAGAGCCATGGAGAGAGCCAGTCTGATCCAGAAGGCCAAGCTGGCAGAGCAGGCTGAACGCTATGAGGACATGGCAGCCTTCATGAAGGGCGCCGTGGAAAAGGGTGAGGAGCTCTCCTGTGAAGAGAGAAACCTGCTCTCTGTGGCCTACAAGAACGTGGTAGGCGGCCAGAGGGCTGCCTGGAGGGTCCTGTCCAGCATCGAGCAGAAGAGCAACGAGGAAGGCTCGGAAGAGAAGGGCCCCGAGGTGCGAGAGTACCGGGAGAAGGTGGAGACCGAGCTCCGGGGTGTGTGCGACACCGTGCTGGGCCTGCTGGACTCCCACCTTATCAAGGAGGCCGGGGAGGCGGAGAGCCGGGTTTTCTACCTGAAGATGAAGGGCGACTACTACCGCTACCTAGCCGAGGTGGCCACTGGTGACGACAAGAAGCGCATCATCGACTCTGCCCGGTCAGCCTACCAGGAGGCCATGGACATCAGCAAGAAGGAGATGCCGCCCACCAACCCCATCCGTCTGGGCCTGGCCCTGAACTTTTCCGTCTTCCACTACGAGATTGCCAACAGCCCCGAGGAAGCCATCACGCTGGCCAAGACCACTTTTGATGAGGCCATGGCTGACCTGCACACCCTCAGCGAGGACTCCTACAAAGACAGCACCCTCATCATGCAGCTGCTGCGAGACAACTTGACCCTCTGGACAGCCGACAACGCCGGGGAAGAGGGTGGGGAGGCTCCTGAGGAGCCCCAGAGCTGAGCCTGCCCCTCACCCACCTGCAGCCCTGCCCTCCAGTCCCCAGCCCTTCAAGAGGACTAGTATGGGGCTGGAGGCCCCGCCTTCCCAGACCCTTCCCAATGCTCTGCCCCAACTCCGAAAGCCTTGGAGGGGAGCAGTGGAGCTGAGCCCACCCTGGGCTGGGGATCCCACTCTGCATGCAGCTGTCAGGTGCTCCTAACGGCAGGTGGTCCCACTCACCCCTGCTCTCTGCACCCCCTTTCCTCCCGTCTCTGCCCCTGACTGGGCTACCCACCCTCCTGCTGTCTATTAGGAATTGAGGAGTGTCCCACCCCTGGTGGCTGAGAATGGACTGTGTGGCAGAGGCTGGAGATGAGAGAGAGAGAGAGAGAGAGAGAGAGAGAGAGAGAGAGAGACTGAGATCGAGAGCGAGAGAGAATGAGGGAAAGCATGTCTGCTGGGTGTGACCCTGTTTCCTCTCAATAAAGTTCCTGTGACACTCCTTCTGTCTTTTCCAGTCATTGGCCATGGGCTGGGAGAGGGAATGACTTTGGACTTCTGGATTGGGGCCTGACCTCCCCTGGGGCTGGCTCCCCGTGGGGCTGGTGAATACAGGTGAGAGGCGGGGGTCCAGCTCTCTCTGACAGAGGGGCCCCAGACTGGTCCGGTCCTGGGAGAGTCAGGTGAGAGCTACTGAGGCTCTGAGGCTCCTCTGCCCGGCTGAGAAGATGAATGGGTGCTGCGGGGCAGGGGAAAGAAAAGCTCGGATCTGGGGGAGCCGGAAACCAGTGAGGTCTCAGGTGCGAGGTGTGAGGACAGCGCCGCAGGGATATGCTTCATTGAGTGGCACTAAGTACCCCAGACAAGAAAGCGGCAAACAGTTCCATCAAATGCTCAGATCTGAGCCAAGGGGTGCACGATCTGAGGCATTAAAAACCTAGACCTAAGAAGGGAACGACCCCCACCCCAGCGTATGGAGATGGGGACAAAAGGAGACGCGCGGGCGGGGAGCAGGCGCTACTTGGGTAGGAAGGGCCGCGGGCAGCCCGGCCAGCCTAACCCCGGCCTCCTACCCGAGCAGGTAACAACATGCCGCGCTCCGCGGCAGCGGAGCTCCGACCCTCGGTCCCGGCCGGAGACTGGAGGCGGGGCCTGGGGTCGCTCCCACCAATCGCAGGAGGGATCTATCCATGGTACCGCCCCCGGGACGCGCCTGGCCAACCCGGGAGTGAGCCGCAGCGCACTTGCAGCAAGTGCTGCAGCCGCGGATCCTGCTCCGCAGACGCTGGACGAACTGACTGACGGAGCGACTTCCCAGCCGCCCGCCAAGCGCCCAGGGCGGCGCTTTCCCGGTTTCACTCAGACAAGTTACTACCCGCCTGGGCCGAGAGCTCGGCTTCCTCAGAGCAGCGGGACCGGGCGAGGCCGTGCGCAAAACGTAGTCCCCGCCCTTTGAGTCATCCGCTCACCTGGCGGTGCCTGGGCCAGGCTGGGTAGCAGGGTGGGCTGGAACAAATCACCTGGTCCCTCCCACTACACTGGAGAGGCATCTCTGAACCGGTCGCCTAGAGACTTGCATTCTGCTCTGATTGCCACTTTGGAAAAGGCAGTATACTTATGTGGGCCTCAGTTTCCCTTCTGTACCATAAGAGGCTTGAACTAAAGGCTCTCCACACGATAAAAGTGAAAACGTGGGCTTCTGGAGTGAAACTGCCTGGGTTTGGTTCCCATCTCGCCTTGCCCAAGCCTGGTGACCTTGTTTGCCTTTTGGCCCTCATTGGCCCTCTCTGGAGGCTGAATCAGAAAGATAGCAAGTTCAAAGCCAGCCTCAGCAATGGTGAGGCACTTAGCAACTCAGTGAGAGGCTGACTCTAAATAAAATACAAAATGGGACTGGGGATGTGCTCAGTGGTTGAGTGCCCCTGAGTTCAATCCCTGGTACAAAACAAAAAAACAAAAACAGTACTTTCCTCTTAGAGTTGCTGTGAAGTTTGAGAAAAGAAATGCATGTAAATAGCTCAGGGTATGTGCTCAACAAATGTTAGCTATTAATCCTTCTAGAATAAATGAATCTAGGGTTTCCTCCAGCATTCTGGACCCAAAGCAGAATAATCATCCAGGACCAGCACTGAAGAGCAGTTTTAATCCAAAACTGACTGCTTGCTTGCTTGTTTGCTGGGTCCCCCAGAAAGGCAGGCCTGACAGCAGGCTTCACTCCTCCACCTGGCAGAATGAGGGAACTCAGTCCAGCCTCATCAAGTTCCCCAGAGTCCAAATTTGGCCACATTCATGGGACTTAAAACTGAAGGGCTCTTGTCACAGTTCCTAATCCTACAGGGGATGCTTCAGGACATTCTGATGCCTTTTGGATTCCCTATTATCTCCCCTCCTTTCCTGGTGGTGTGTTGGGTTTCAAGGTTCCAAAACTGACAGACACTCTGTGCTAGGGCAGGTGACTCCTCTCAGCTCTGGAGGTGACCTGATTTCTCTGATCAGACAGGTCTGGTGACTTTCTCTTAATGGGGTAGGTCCTGGGAAAGGAACTCTTTCTTCTTTTCTCTCCACCTCTGACTTTTGCCTCTTGTTTCCTGACCACTCATGGGAAGAGATGATGCTGGGCGCAGTGGAGCACACCTGTAATCCCAGCAGCTCTGGTCCAAAAAAAAAAGAAAGAAAGAAAGAAAAGAAAAAAGAAATGAGAAAAGAGCTGTCCTAAGGTTGTGTGTTGCTGTTGAAGAATTTCAAAAGCAGATGCTGTGGATTACCATATCAGACACTTATGGCTACATACTACTTGGTTGAGGTACTGTAATGATGTCAGACCTTTTTGTCTGTGACATATTTAAACACCACCAAAACCCTAATCAAACCAAAAGTAAGATTTACTGCCTTCTTTTCCTGGTCTATGTTTGACATTTTGAAAGTTTCAAGTCAGGCATAATGGCACATGCCTGAAATCCCAGCCATTTAGGAGGTTGAAGCAAGAGGATCACAAGTTTAAGACTAACCTCAGCAATTTAGCAAAGCTCTTATGCCTTAGAGAGACCCTGTTTTAAAATTTAAAAAAATAAAAAGGGCTGGGGATGTAGCTTAATGGTAAAGCACCCCTGGGTTTGACTCCTGGTACCAATAAATAAATAAATAAAAATTTTGGTCCCACTGCTAATAGGTACAGGGTGGTTTTTGTTTGGTTTGGTACTGGGGATTGATCCCTAGGGTGCTTTATCACTGAGCTGTTTTGTTTGGCGTGTGTGGTTCTAAAAATAAACTTAGTTTCTTTTGACAAGTGGCTCCTGATTGTGCCCAGCCAGACTGCGGCAATGAACCCAGACCTTTTTATTTTTATTTATTTTTATATTTATTTATTTATTTTTTTTTTTTAAGTTTTCGGCAGGCACAACATCTTTGTTTGTATGTGGTGCTGAGGATGGAACCCGGGCCGCACGCATGCCAGGCAAGCGCGCTACCGCTTGAGCCACATCCCCAGCCCTACTTTTATTTTTAGATTTTTGAGACCAGATCTCACTAGGTTGCTTAGGGCCTCACTAAATTACTGAGGGTGATCTGGAACTTGTGATCCTCCTACTGCCCCAGCCTCCTGAGTGGCAACGATTACAGGCATGCACCACTGTGCCCAGCAATACAGGGTTTCTTTGGGGGTGATAAAATGTTCTAATTTTAAATACTGTGAAGTTGCACAACTTTGTGAATATGAACTGAGCTGAACACTGAAGAATGGTGAAATTTATGGTATGTCAATTATATCTCGATTGAAAAGTCTATCCAGAGGCTAAATGTATAGCTTGTGTAGAGTGCTTGCCTACTATGTGAAAATCCCTGGGCTCAATCCCCAGCAAGGATATTTTTTAAAAATCTGTCTCAAAAGGCAAAACAGATAAAAATGCCAAGTTCCTTTTGAAATTTCATGGTGGCTATCCATTACTTTCACTTGATCATTTTTTTAACCTTTTCCAAATTTCAAAGTCACATTAAGTCAAAAAAATTTTTTTAATATTTTTATTTTTTCTTTAGTTGTAGTTGGACACAATACCTTTATATTATTTATTTATTTTTATGTGGTGCTGAGGATCGAACCCACGCTCTCGCACATGCTAGGCGAGTGCTCTATCACTGAGCAACCTCAACTCCTAAATCAAAATTTGACTAGCTGGCCAGGTGCAGTGGCACACGCTTGTAATCCCAACAGCTTGGGAGGCTGAGACAGGAGGATCACAAGTTCAAAGACAGCCTCAACAAAAAGTGAAGTGCTAAGCAACTCAGTGAGACCCTGTCTCTAAATAAAATACAATATAGTACTGGGGATGTGGCTCAGTGGTTGAATGCCCCTGAGTTCAATCCCTGATACACACATACACACACACACACACAAAAAAAAAATTGACTAGCCACCTTCCCTTTCCTGTTAACATATAAACAGAGATAAGATATGCTGTTTTTACCATTTTTATTTATTATTACTTATTTATGTATTTATTACTGTGCTGAAACTTGAACTCAGGGCCTCATGCATATGAGGCAAGTGCTCTACAATTGAGCTACACCCTCAGCCCCTAACCCCTTACATTTACATAGGTGCATTTATTTAATTATAATTTCATTTCTATCTGATTCTACCTGTGAGTTTGCGGCTATATCCTGGGTTTATTTCTCTCATAGAGTTCCCTAAAAATGGTGTGTCTTATTATTTCTTTTTTCCCACAGTGACTCCAGCAAGACAGAACCTGAGTTTAAAACCCTCTTAAAAATGCCTGGAGTGAGGTTAGTGCCAGATTCTCTATTCTGGAAAAAGAGATACGGCTGGTCCTAAGATGAGACAGGGCTGTCTAGACAGAGACCAGGCTCACGAAGATTCAAGCAACCCCAGTCCTATCCTTTCTACGCTGCCAGATTATCCTTCCAGGAAATGGAGACCCAGGGCTTATGAAGATTTCCCTCCTAAGAATTTGAGTAGTAACAGGGAAAATTTGCAATATAAAATTCTCTAGCAAAGGTACTACTGCCTTCTCAGAACAAAGCAGTTACCTCAGGTAAGGTCAAGTCACTGGGTCAGGCAGGCCACTGTGGTTCCTTCCAGAAAAGCAAGGTACTCCTCCCCATTGCGCTCTCTCTCTCTCTCTCTCTCTCTCTCTCTCTCTCTCTCTCTCTCTCTCTCTCTCTCTCTCTCACATACACACACACACACACACACACAATATCCAAATATCCCTTGTTTTTTAAGAAAACTTATTTCAGATGTTTGCACCAAGATTGCTCTTCTGACCATTAGTGCCCCTCTCCAGCTCTTGACTAGAGATCAGAGTACAGCTCACATCACTTATATGTGCTAAGTAGTTTCATACCTTAATCCTCACAGCAATGCATATTACCATGTTTCCTTTGCATATGCAGAGACTGAGGCTCAGAGCAGCTAAATCACCTAATAACTAAGGTCATAAAACTGCTTATGTGTTAAGAGTAGGAGAGGAGCTGACTTCAAGCCTCACGATCTTTAAGCAACTACAGTTATTTTCAAACTGTGTTTACAGAGCTCCCTAGAAGCTGCCATGGGATAGAAGCACAGGTTGTCTGGGTTTCCTATTTTCACACAACTTCGGCTAAAATAGCCACACATATGTCTGTTTTGTATATTGGAGTTTCATGAGTTAAAAATAAGTTTGAAAAGAACCACATTGTGCTGTGATACTCTGTTTCTGTTTGGACTTTCCAAGAAACAAGAAAGCCTTTTTCTTACTCTACTCTCAATCTGACCACTCCAGAGCTTGGCAGAAAGAAATTGTCTTAAATGATTGTAGAGTGGACCAGTTTTCTGGCTCACTCACCAAGTTAACGTTTCCTTGACCTGGTTCTATTCCTTATTCCTTTAAATTCTTCACTCTATTCACAGGGCCCACCTCACACAGTCCACATCCCTGCTTTGTTTGGGGTAGAGAAGGCAGGTTTCTGAGGGCAGGTTCCCCTCCCCTTAGGATACCCGTCCACCCCCCCCCCCCAGCCTCACCTACTCATTGAATCAGGAGCCAGGAATGTCTGTGGGGGCAGTAAACAGGTATGTCACCCTGGGGGTGCCAGAGGATGATTCATTTCTCATCTCCACCCAATCTTCTTACAGCTCTGGGAATTGTAACTCTTTGTCTAGAGATTAGAGAAATCCTGGACTCTTAAAAGCACGGAGTCTTCTAATCTGTGAGTGGTACTGCATTTAAAAATCAGATTATGGTAGCCAATAAATGTTTATTGTAAGGGAAGAATGGAAAGAAGGAAAGGAAAAGGGGAAGGAGGCAGATGGTAGGAAGGCAGGCACATTTTCTCTTTTATTTTCCAGAGAGAAGCTTCAATCTCCTTGTTTGACTACAGTGGGGACTGAATTTTAGCTCAAAATAGATTATGTGACCTCTGGTATGACTTACAAATTGGGGAAAATCTTTCTCAAATCCCAATCTCCCTCCTTTGCTGTTTCTGTAACTCCACAAAGCAGTGTGGAGGTGCCAGAATTAAAAGACTGGAAGAATTCAGAGGTCATGACCCAGTGCAAAGGGAAGCACCAGGAGATATTTCTTGAAGCTAAATTTACATAGCAAGCATGTTGCTTAGGACCTGATATTTACTTGGGATTTTAAAATTTTATTTAAAAAAATTTAAAGACATGGTCTGAGCTGGGTGCATACTTACAACTCCTAGTGACTTGGGAGACTGAGGCAAGAGGATTTAAAGTTCAAGGCCAGCCTCAGCAACTAAGCAAGACCCTAAGCAACTTAGTGAGACCCTGTCTCAAAATAAAAGGGGCTGGGGATGTGACTTGGTGGTGAAGTACCCTGGGTTCAATCCCCAGTATTGGGGTGGGGCTGGGAACGAGACAGCAACAGGGTCTGGCTGTGTTGCCCAGACTGTCTTTGAACTCAGGCTCAACCAATCCTCCCACTTCAGCCTCCCAAGTAGCTGGGACTACAAGCTTGTGCCACCATACCCAGCTCTATTTGGGATGATTTATAAGGGGTTTCTTCTTTCCCTCCTTCATATCTGCTTCAGGTTTTTGGAATGAGGAGGGTAAAACTGAAACTAAAACTAAAACCTTGCTGTGTATTCTCACTAGAGCATCTTATTAGTACTCAAATTTTATATATATATATATATTTTTTTTTTGTTGTTGTTGTTGTTGTTTGAGGTGGACGTAACATCTTTATTTATTTTTATGTGGTGCTGAGGATCGAACCTAGTGCCTCGCACATACCAGGCCAGCGCGCTACCACTTGAGCCACATCCCCAGCCCCAGTACTCAACTTTTTTTAACCTCACAAGCGTCAAATGCCCAGCTCATCCAGAGCCCATCAGTCTTAGCCAACCTGAACACTTGGGCCTCTGAAACTGTCTGGAGCTAGTTCCCTGGCAGGAAAAGAAGGGATACAATGGGTGGGAAATGAGACATGTGTTTTCCCTTATCCTCAGTAGGCATGAAGCCACAGCAGATGTATGCTAATCTGGGGTTCTCTTTTCTAAACAGGAGAAGAAGAGGGAGTGGGCAGCCCAGATCAGTTTGGGTCAGGGCTCAGTAGCAGGGGTAAGAGAAAAGAGAAGGTAAAGGAGAGGAGGGATCCGTAGGAGACTTAATAGTGTTGGGTATGTCTGTCTAAAGTCACCCCCACCCTCTCAGGATTTTTTTTTTTTTTGGTGGCATTGAACACAGGGGCACTCTGAGCTATATCCCCAACCCTTTTTGGGGTTTTTTGGTACTGGGGATTGAACTCAGGGGTATGCAACCACTGAGCCACATCCCCAGCTCTTTTTTATATTTTGAGACAGGGTCCTGCTGAGGGCCCTGTTAAGTTGCTGAAGCTGGCTTTGAAACTTGAAATCCTCCTGCCTCAATCTCCCAAATTGCTGGGATTACAGGAGTGCACTGCCACACTTGGCCATTTAATTTTTAATTTTGAGACAGGGTCTTCTAAGTTGCCCAGGCTGGCCTCAAATTTGTGATCCTTGTGTTTCAGCCTCCCAAGTGGCTAGGCTTATAGGTTTATATTACCACACCTGGCTCCCTCTCAGGATTCTTGAGACAGGACTGAAAATCCCTCAAATCTACCTTCCCTTTCTTCTTCCTACAGATCCTGATGGAATCAAACTTCTCATCGTGAGCCAGCTGTTGGTGAGCATTTTGCTAACTCATACAGACTGGGTATGTTTCAGCACTGTGGGCTGTAGGGCTCCCTCCCTCTTAAGCCTTTTTGTTAGGCTGGGAACCAATGATCTGTGGTCCCTAGTGAGTTCTTCCAAATTTCACACTGTGTTCCAAGTATTGGAGTCTCCACTTCAGAGTCAAGAAATGCACAGATCCTAATGGTAAGGCCAGTAGAGATATCAGGAAGAATGACTCAGTAAGACATAAAGTGGCACTCTCTTTTTCTTTTAATATTTATTTTTTTAGTTGTAGTTGGACACAATATCTTTATTTTGTTTACTTATGTGGTGCTGAGAATGGAACCCAGGGCCTTGCACGTGCTAGGTGAGCACGCTACCACTGAGCCACAACCCCGGCCCTAAAGTAGCACTCTCTTAGGAAGGATTTCAGTAATATGAATCCAGAACCTGGGATATGTGAGCTATTTCACTTGAGTTAAAAATCAGAGACTCAGACAAAGATTAGGGTACAAAAATGTTAATCATAGAACTATTTTCCATTACAAAAGCTTGGTGTATTAGTTTTTCATTGCTGTGACAAAACACCTGAAAAATCAACTTAAAGGAAAGATCTATTTTGGCTTATGGTTTCAGTCAATGGTTGGCTGGCTCCACTGTTCCTGGGCCTGTGATGAGGCAGTTCACCATGGCAGAAGGGTGTGGCAGAGCAAAGCTGTTCTCCTCATGGTAGTCAGGAAGCAGAGAGAAAGAAGAAGGGGGCCTGTGGACAACCACATCCCCAAGAACCCAGTCTCTTCAATTAGGTCCCAACTCCTATGGTTTTCATCATCTCCCAAAAGTCCATTTAAATTATGAAGCCATAAATGGATCAATCCACAGATAAGATCAGAGCCCTCATAATCCAGTCACTTCCCAAAGGCCCACCTCTGAACATCGCTGCATTGGGGATCAGGCCTTCAACACATAATCCTTTGGGGGATACTTCTTAATTAGCCATAGTACTTGGTAGTGACTTATAGGCTAACCATGGGAGTCTGGATAGGTAAACAAGGTTATAGCCATACCACCAAATGTTATTATGTACACATTAGAAAGGTTTTTATATATTTTTTAATTACATGGAATAGTGTAACTGAAAACAGTGGGATACAACTGGGTTCGGCAATCCCAGGTACTCTGGAAACTGAGGCAGGAGGACCACAAATCCCAGGTCAGCCTGGGCAACTTAGTAAGACCCTATCTCAAAATAAAAAGATCTGGGGATGTAGCTCAGGAGCGGAGCACTCGCCTCAGCTTGCACAAGGCCCTGGATTTTACTCCCAGTACCAAAACAAGCAAGCAAACAAGGCAATTATAAAATATCCCAGTGATATAAATGGTATCACCCTTATGTAGAGAAAAATAAGATTGAAAGAATACATCTGAATCAGAAATTTATTATTGGCTGGGCTAAGCTACTTGGGAGGCCAAGGCAGAAGGATGGCAAGTTCCGGGCTGGGCAACTTAGCCAAATTCTGTCTCAAATAAAAAATAAAAAGGGCTGGGGATATAGTTCAATGGTAGGGTATCTCTGGGTTCAATTCACTTACCCTGCCCCCCAAAAAAAGGAAAAGGAAAAAAATTTATTATTAATTATAAATGCTAATGATTATTTCTGAAATAGGATTGTGGGTGACTTACTTCTTTTTTCATTTTCCAAGTTATTTTATCTGGAAAGAAAAAAAAATAGTCATAAGGTTGACTGCTGTGTGTCAGCCACATTGGAACATGGTCCTTTCCTGCCCATTTCATATTGAATGAGCCTCACAGACATCTCTCCCTTTATACTGTGCTTTCCCTATGCCATCACCTCAGTGCATGCACAAGGAAATGAAAATCATTTTGCTTGGAGACTATATTTATTTTCATTAAAAAAAATTTTTTTTAGTTGTCGACCTTTATTTATTCTTATTTATACGGTTCTGAGAATGGAGCCTAGTGCCTCACATGTGCTAGGCAAGCACTGTACCAGTGAGCCCCTCTCCCCAACCACCAGGAACTACATTTTTTTTTTTTTTTTTAGAGAGAGAGAGAGAGAATTTAAATATTTATTGTTTAGTTTTCGGCGGACACAACATCTTTGTTTGTATGTGGTGCTGAGGATTGAACAGAGCGGCACACATGCCAGGCGAGCGCACTACCACTTGAGCCACATCCCCAGCCCAGGAACTACATTTATTGAGGGGAAAAAAAAATTGAGGCCTGAAAATAAGGTTCTGGATTATTTCCATCCATCTCTACTGCATGACTAGAGAGAATAAATGCATAGGGCTCTTGGATATGAGGCCATAAAGTTGTAAATGACACGCTCCAGCCCCCACACCTGACTTGTTTTGGTGGGAGTCGGAGCCTCTGATGGGTAAGCATTAAAACCCATGACCACAGCTATTGATACTGTTTAAAAAACACAGCACCCACCTCACACCCTGATGAAGGACTTGTCCAGCAGCCTGGGCGTCAGGATTCCTGGGCTCCAGGCCCTACAGGTGACTCACAGCCAGCCCCAGGCTGTGCCTCCTGGCCTCAGTTTCCCTGACTTATTCTGTGGGTACTCCCACCTACTGTGCAGGGTGTTAATGGAGGTAAGGTGCTTTGAACTCCTCAGATGAAAGAGGCTAGGGAGGGAGCACCCAGTTATTATCCCCTCTATAGCCCAGCGTGGGAGCTGAGGTCGTCTGCTTTCATACTGTTCCAGCTACAGGAGCCTCCTCATAGCCCCCCACTCTTCTGCTTTCAGCTCCAGGTGCCAAAATTGGGAAGCAAAGATCAGCTGCCTGTTTTTTTTTAGGTATCAGGGATTGAACTCAGGGGCTCTCGACCACTGAGCCAGATCCCCAGCCCTGTTTTATATTAAGACAGGGTCTCACTGAGTTGCTTAGCATCTCTCTTTCGCTAAGGCTGGCTTTGAACTTGTGATCCTCCTGCCTCAGCTTCCCGAGCCACTGGGATCATAGGTGTGTGCCACCATGCTGGGCCAGTGCCTGTTTTAATGCTGATTCAGAATAGATTTTCCTAAACTGAATTATCCAACTGTTCAAACCACCAGCGACCTTTCTCCTCAATTTATGATTTAGTAGTCTTAAAACATTTAGAGATGCCTAAATTCTTTCTCATGTTTGGCCACAAATACTGTGGGTTAAGAGCTTATCTAATCCACCCCCTTTGAAGTCTGGGGATTGAACATGGGGCTTCACACATGCTAGGCAAGTGTTCTATCACTGAGATATATTCCAGTTCAAAGGCTGTTAACTATCAATAGCAAAGGAGAGACACACACAATTCAAAAAATTGGGAAACAGCAAGGCTGACGTAAGTTTCAACTCCTCATCTGTTTTCCCCTTCTAAAATGGGTAATGCTTTAGTGACAGTCCCTGCTTTGTCAATCTCCAGGGGTTGTGGTGATAACCACCTGAGGATGTGTGTGGAGGCACTTCATAAACTGTCAAATTCTTCACAGATGTTAACCAGCTGGAAGGTGTATACAAATGAGACAGCTGGCACAACCCATCCTAAGCCGAGTCCCCTCCAACAGCCAGGTTACAACCACAAAAATAAGTCTGGGGTGCCACCTCCTGGTTGGAAATATGAATGTCATTCCCATCCAGCATTAAGAATGGTCAAGGAAGCACAGAGCAGTATTTCCTGGCTTCAAATCATCTTAATTTTTACACACCCTCATAACAACTTAATTCTTTCTTTTGGAGAGGCGGGTAACTGGGGATTAAACCCAGCGATACTTTAGCACTGAGTTACACACCCAGAACTTTTTTCTTTTTTTTTAAGACAGTCTTGCTAAATTGCTGAGGCTGACCTAAAACTTGCAATCCTCCTGCCTCAGCTTCCCAAATTGCTGGAATTACAGGTGTGTACCACCACTATGCCTGGCTAATATTTTTATTTAAACAACTCACTTTGCATACATTTTTCATATCTGAAGCAAACAATCTTTCAAACTTTTGACAAGCTAACACTTGCCAAAAATAGAGCAAAATCATGAAATAAATACAACGAAAATAAAATATTAAATAAGGTTTAGCTAGGAAATGTCACCTGTGAAGGTCTGAGTGTGAAGTTCACTGTTAAAACTGAAGAGTGACAAAAGCACATGACTGGAGAGTAGGAGTCAATCCTCTCGTACAGCTGAGTCTGCACTACGGGGAAACACTGACCTGTATGAAGAAACATGACCCTCTGGAGGGTCTCTTGTTCTGCCCCAATTCCCTGGGCCTGAAGGATTGAAGAAAAGTTTAAAGCCACAAAAAGTAGAAAATAAACTCTATTATGTGCATTTCATCAAAACCCAAGGAAAGCCAGTGTTCAGCCTGCTGGTGGTACTTCTGGTGCAGCAGGGCCCAGAGCCCAGGGCATCACTGAGGGAACTGTAGGTGCTCTGCTCTTTGTCATGCCTGGCTTTTTGTCCAGAAGTCCTTTGCCAGCTGGAGGACCTGCTCTTGGGTCTGCAGCCTGTGAGCTGTCTGCTGCTTATAAGGAGCCTCCACTTTCCCCAGTGCTGGGTTATGCATCAGGGCCCAGCTTGTTGCTATAGCTGCATGGCTTCTTGTTCCACTGACTGGTCCGAGGGTGCCAGGTACTTCTCTTGGAGGCCCAGCGTGCTGGGGAAGGGTGAGTCAAGGCTGACAGTAGGCACAGGACGGAGGACTGGTCTGGGCGGTACTTAACCTCTACTGAGGCCCACCCTCCAACCATATCTAGCAGACTCCTCCCATCCCCCTCTTTCCTCATAAGTGAAGTCTCAGGCCACAGGTAAAAGGGACCAATTAGGTCTGAGAAGTCTCTAAAGCCTCCAGATGTATATGTGTCTATATTTGTTTCTTTCCCACATAGCTGAAGATCAGAGGACCACAGAGCGCTAACCTTCCAGCTTTGTTAGGGCACATGCTACAGAGCCAGAGAGAAGAGGTTCAAATCCTGATTTTTTTTTAATATGTATTTTTTTAGTTGTAGATAGATACAATGCCTTAATTTTACTTTTATGTGGTGCTGAGGATTGAACCCAGTGCCTTCCACATGCAAGGTGAGTAATCTACCACTGAGCTACAATCCAGCCTCTCAAATTCTGATTTTTGCCATTCCTTTTTTCTTCTCTGTAAAATATCACTTGAAAGCTGTTGTGAGGATCAAATGAGACTGTGAATATGAAGTTCCTAGTATTGTGGTTGGCATATAGTAGGTCCTCAATAAAATTTGTCACTTCATTGCCAAGAAAAGAACATATGGAGGCTCAAATAAAATGATAAATCTCTTCTTGGCTGCAGAAAGTGACTGCATGTGTGAAGCAGCTCCTTGGTCCTGCTCATTGTACTGCCATAATTAATTTATTAGTTTTCCGAGGCAGGGTCTCACAATGTTGCCAAAGCTGGGCTTGAACTTGCACTCCTTCAGCCTCAGCCTCCTAAGAATCTGGGTTTACTGGTGTGTGGTATCATGCCCATCTTACTGCCATCATTTTATAACTCATTTGTCCTTGGAGTTTTGTTTCCTACATGTAAAACGGCCTGAATAAGTGTTGGCTAGAATTACTTTCCTCTATACCCAAGGACTCTGGAGCCCCCTTTGTCTCCAGCTTCTTATGTAGATGCTGAATCTCTCAGACCATAGCCTCTGTGACCTGAGGGACACCCCTACTGGTCAATAACCCAGTTCCAAAGATTTGTCTCTTAGACAGCTCTAGATGTCCAATGACCCTCTTAAATAGCACATCTGCCAGCTCTCATCCCTTCAAATGAGAAACCTGCCCCCTCCTTTTGTGTGTATGTGGGGGGATTCTAGGAAGTGAATCCACAGGTACTAGACCACTGAGCCACATCCCTAGCCCTTATTTTTTTTATTTTAAGACAGGGTCTCACTAAGTTGCCCAGGCTTGCTTCAAACTTGCAGCCCTCCTGCCTCAGCCTCCCAAGTTGCTGGGATTACACCTGTGCATCTCCCTCCCCACCCATCCTCCTCCTCCTCATCCCAGTTAACTAGCACATCCCACTGTCTAAGCCATAAACTCGGGGGTCCAACTCTTAGTACTTACTGAACGCTGGCTCTCTGCCCTGAGCTGAAGGCCGCACTCCAGCAGAACACTCAGGCCCTCCACTGCGAGTCCTGCCCACTTTCCCTCATGCCGGCATCTCTTCCCCCTTCACATGCAACACACCAGGCAAACTGAACCCTTTGCACTTTTCCCTAGTGAGCAAATGCCCTTACATTTTTAGGCCTCTGTAGCTACTACATTTCCAGTCAATATCCTCCTTTGTTCTGAGTACAGCCACCCTGAAGCATTCTAAGGGACCAACCTTTGCACATAAGAAAGATAGTCACCAGAGAGCCAACTGGTCACCACCAGGGTGGTGATGGCACCTCCCATGGCCATTCCTGCACCCCATGCTTTATACTCCAACTGTGGCCAGGAAGCAGGTGAGTCTAGGGAGTAAGGATACGAGGAGAAATGGAAGTCAGCTCCCACTGCGGCAGACATCATGGCCTCCAAGCTTCGCTGCTCTTGTACCCCAAAACAGTAGCCGTTGGCCTTATCCACAGCCTGTAGGACTCGCTGGATGCTGTCCTTGTCCTGAGCATGGAGAATAAATAAATGAGTGAAAGACAGGTATGCAGAATTGAGGCTATACCAAATGGCCTACAATCTCCAAACACATCCTCCTCACTCCTCACTCATAATGCTCTTGTGCATGTAGCTTCCTGGAGTAGTTCTGTGTGTCCCAGAGGCCTAGCTAAATCCCATCTTTCCTGACTACCAACCCATCCGGATCAGAATGGATAAGCTCCTTTATGAACATTCAGTCCACTGGGTTTATTCTAGCTACTTGGGAGGCCAGAGCAGGAAGATCACAAATTTGAGGCCAGCCTCAACAACTTAGCAAGACCTGCTCTCAAAATAAAAATAAAAAGGTCTGGGGGTGTGGCACACACATGTAATCCCAGTAATTCTGGAGGCAGGAGAATTGTAAGTTCAAGGCCAGCCTCAAATATTTAGTAGGACCCTCAGAAAATTAGAAAGACTTTGTCTCAAAATAAAAAGGACTGGGGATGTAGCTCAGGCCTGGGTTCAATCCCCAGTAAACACACACACACACACACACACACGAAAATAAAGAAAGACCAAAAAAACAGAAAAGAAAAAGAAATAAGACAAGTTAGTTCAAGTCTACCAACTGCAAAGGAATCTAACAGCATCTGAGTTTCCTACGTATCTTTGCAGAAAGCAAGATGAGACGCACAGAGGTGGGATACTGCTTTGCAAAGTCAACAGTTACCCAGATAAATGGGCCTAATCACACTTGTTACTAGTCAAGTCCCTTGTTGATAACTTTCTGCATTCATCCATTTTCACACTGAGGAAAAAATGTGTAGAGAGGATCCAGTGATATACAACAGATAGGGCAAACTAAATCCTGCCCACTACAGGACCTGCTCCAGAATACAAGAGAGCCCAATGATAGACTCAAGACAGAGACCATTGTTTAAGCTCTGAAAGCTTTATATGCCCTTGGCTAATGAATCCCAGGCATGCCAGAGTGTATTGCCAAGGGGAAGAGATCTCTCAGTACCTGTATGTTCAGAGGGATAAAGGAGACCAGGCTGTAGTCTTCAATGAGCTGCACCAGTTTCTCGTTGAGCTGGCGGTAGTGGCGGAAGAAAGGGTCAGAAGCCAGGTGGTCAAGCAGATAGGAGAGGTCAAGGACCTCTGTGTAGTAGTCCAGGTTGAAGGCTAAGGGGAGAAACCAGGGTTCAGGAGCAGCCAGCATCAGGCTGAAGACCTGAGGACTGAAGGGCTGAGGATGTTGCTTGGTGGTAACATAGACACTTACTAAGCATGAGGCCCTGGCTCCCTACACCCAATGGAGGCAAAAAAAAAAAAAAGGCCATAATATATGGGCTTTGGGTGTAGCTAAGTCATAGAGTGCTTGCCTAGCATGTGCAAGGCACTGGACTTGATCCAAGTACTGCCAAAATATTTAAAACCCGCAAAGACTGGGGCAGATGTATTTTCTTTAGTCACTCCATACTTCTTGCTGCCGTGAAATGAAGTTAATAAGAAATACTTGGTTTCACCAGCTATCTCCGTCACTTACTAGCTATATGGACAGGTCTCCATCTCCATTGTAAGCATTAAAAGCTATAAACCGGAGCACCTCGTTTATAGGTGACTAATGGTAGTAAATAACAATTTCAAATAGGTATTGAGAACTGTGTTTAGTCCCTGCCTCATGAAGCTCAGCCTCGTAGCACCTGCAGGGCCTGGAACACACACACTACAAGGACTCTGTAAGTACTGGTCCAGTTGAATTACTGATACATTCCAGGCATGGCCTCTTGGGTAAATCATTTTCCCTTTGTAAGACTGTTCCTCCTTTTTTAAAAATATTTTTATTAGTTGTTCAAGGATCTTTATTTTATTTACTTATTTATTTATTTTTTTTTAAATTTTTTAATATTTATTTTTTTTTAGTTCTCGGCATACACAACATCTTTGTATGTGGTGCTGAGGATCGAACCCGGGCCGTACGCATGCCAGGCGAGCGCGCTACCGCTTGAGCCACATCCCCAGCCCTATTTACTTATTTATATATGTGGTGCTGAGAACTGAACCCAGTGCCTTGAACATGCTAGACAAGTGCTCTACCACTGAGCCACAACCCCAGCCCAGTTCCTTCTTTTTTTTTTTTTTTTAATATTTATTTTTTAGTTTTCGGCGAACACAACATCTTTGTTTGTATGTAGTGCTGAGGATCGAACCTGGGCCGCACGCATGCCAGGCGAGCACACTATCGCTTCAGCCACATCCCCAGCCCCCAGTTCCTTCTTAATATAAAACAAGGAGACCCAAATAGATGCTCTGAGGTCCCTGAGTCAGTTCTGTGAATTAATTTCCCACTGAAAGAAGGAAAGTAGGTCTCCCTACACTGTCCATTTCTGCCCAGAAAAGTCAAGCATTTGGGCTCCTTGGCAGGAATGTCCTGAGATGAGGTGGCTCCTCTCAATGTACTGACATCCCTTCATGTCTTGAGAGGTAGTTAACCTCCCTGAATAAGGTCAATGTCACTTCACTTCCCCCAACAACCTCCCTCCCTGTGTACTAGTCATTTTAGCTTTTCTTCTGTAAGCTCCTTTATGGCTGGATATGCTATTTAGGGAACCAACACCTCTGGTACAACAGAGCACTAATTCAGCAGGAGAAAAATGTTGGCCACTGGGATCCTAGACAACTCCCCTGCATCTCTGCTATGTGAGGACAGTGTCATAAGGTGGCTGTTCACAAGTCAGGAGGAGGCTCTCACCAAACCTTGGATCTTAAGACTTCTCAGTCTCCAAAACAGAAATAAATGTTTGCTGTTTAAACCATGTGGCTAATGGTATTTTTGCAGCCCAAACCAACACAAAGCCTTTACCCTTACTGGACCCTCTGCCTAGAACAGTCCTCCTTTAATTGGCTCTTCACCATTCAGATGTCACTGCCTAAGAGCAGTAAGACATTCTTCCCTCCCAGCCACTCACTGTCTTATCACCTTGTTTCCTTAACACATTAACATCTGTAGCCCTCTTATCTCGAAAATCTACAATAGCATGTGGCACAAAATAAACGGGCAGAAGTTAGGACCCGCTATGGCTGCTACCACGCAAGGTCCCAGAGGTAGCGTTCTTCAGCTGAGATCTTTTTCACTCCAGCCCAGCTGCTGCCCTATTCTTTGCCAACCCAAAACAGGAACTCTTACCCAGTTTCCCATAATGCTCAATGAGGTCCATCTTGGAGAGGAGGTTGACGTGTGGCAGCTCCACATGCAACATGGTGGCCAGAGAGGTACATAATACTGAGATGAACTTGGCTGGGTCTGTGCAGTAATGAGAATCCACAAGATGGACAGCAGTCAGCTGGGAGGGGAAGAGACAGAGTATGACCTCGGGAGGCAGGGAACATTTTGGCTTGTTGTTTCATCATATTAGAAGCTTGAGGGCAGACTGTAAACCTTCTCCATAGTTTCCTCCTGGTCCTGTTTTGTTCTAATAGCCATCCTCATGCTCTTCTCCCAGAAGATATGGGGTCACTTTTTCTCCTTTTTTGTTTGCAGTACTGGGATTGAAACCAGGGGTGGTTTACCACTGAGCTACATCCACAGCCCTTTTAATTGATTTTGAGACAGGGTCTCACTAAGTTGTTCTTTTTTTTGGTGGAGGTGCTGGGGATTGAACCCAGGGCCTTGTGCATGCGAGGCAAGCACTCTACTGAGTAATATGCCCAGGCCCTAACTTTTTTTTTTTTTTTAAGTTTTCAATGGACCTTTACTTATTTTTTTATGCATATGTGGTGCTGAGACTGGAACCCAGTGCTTCACATATGCTCGGCAAGCACTTTACCACTGAGCCACAACTCAGCCATCCCCTCTCCACTAAGTTTTGAGTCTCCTCTTGAACTTGCAATCTTTCTCAGCTTTATGAATGGCTGAAATTACAGAAGTCCTTTTCTCCCCCCCCCCTTTTTTTAAAAAATAAAATGCCTGGCACAAAGCTCTAAGTGGACAACAAATTCAAATCCCAACAATACATCTGCCTCCATTCTTCCACTTACTCTTGTCCACCAACTTTATATATAAAACTCCTTCCCTATTTCCCAAAGTGTCAAACTGGGTACCAACAGATCGTTTTACAGGTAAGAAAACAGAAGTTCAAAGAGATCCCACCCAGAACACACAGCGAGTCAGTGGCAGAGACAAAATTGGAGCTCATAACTGTTTTTACTTCAAAGCAACTTGGTCCCTAGGTCACTGTGTAACATGAGGGCGTGGACCCTGTCTTCCTTAGTTGCTCCACCTGCAAAATGGACCTGCCCAAACCGAGACGCACCCTGAGATCCCACTGAGCCATCTGCGAGAATATGCTGCGAAGGGCGCCGTGGTGCGTGCACAGCTCCACCTGGCCTGGGCAATCGAAGAGGAAGTAGTGGCCGCGGAGTGGGTCCAGCTTGGCCCGCAGCCAGTCCAGGTTGGCTTCCAGGTACTCCATGCAGTAAAGCAGGCCGCCGTTGGGTCCCAGCCTCAGCGCATCCATCACATCACCCAGTCCCACTAGCTCGCCCACGTCCACAGCGCACTCGTATGGCAGCCCTTCGTTAGCCGGGTCCAAGTTCACCACCGCCACGCGCCGGCCCAGCGCGCGCAGGAACTCACTCATGCCCAGGCAATACGTGGTCTTTCCTGAGCCCGGCGGGCCGATCACAGCCTGCCCGAAGGCCGTGGCCGGAGCGGCTCCCGCCATGGGGAGAACGTGGTCCGGAACCGAACAGATGAACCCAACGGGAAAACAGGGCGGACACCTGTATAGGAGATGAAACTACGGGCGGGAGACCACCGACGTGGTCTCTGCAGGGAATGACGACCGCAACCTAGGGAACCCGCGCCAGGAAAGGGCAGGAAAGGGGGCCGGTACTGAAGGCACCAGCTCTCGACTTCCGGGCGGCGTCGGAAGCAGCGGGGCCGGGAGAGGAAGTCCCGCCCTAAGGCAGCGGCGCTACCAAGCTGGGCGTGGCCACACAGAAGGGACTTTCGCTGTGGGAGCGTGGGTCTGTCTTGGGGACTTGGCGAGCCGAACAGCACCAGTCTTGATCCTCTGACTTTTCCCCAGGCCCGGATAAGAAGAGAAAAGCGATGTCCGGTCGTAAACCTTTTTATTCTCCCATTACGTCGCAGGCCCGGGCCACCTCAGGCGGACTCCCCGTAGCTGGGTCCCAGCCAGTGGGGGCAGAGGCGGTGGATTGTCTGTCCAAAAACCTTCTCTTCCAGGGACCACAAATCCTTTCCTTTCGCCCTCTCTCTGACCTCCATGGGGCTTCCTTCAGACCCCCAGTGAAGATTGTGCTAATGGTCTCAGGCAGTCCAGCTCAAGGTACTGCGCAAGCCCAAACAGGGACTAAGGGTAGGAGACGAATGAGGAAAGGTCCTTAAGCCCTAATATCCAAGGATTGGGGGCTGTAAAAAGCCCTGAGGTAGAGAACGGACAAGCAGCCAGGGATTGCTGCTTCCAGACTCCTTTCTGCTTCGGTAGTAAACAAGGCCCAGGCAGAGGGCTGTCATCCTGCAAGGAAGCCTCCAACCCTCACTTAGGCTCTGAGGGGGTGTCCAAGGCACAAGTGGAACCCCTCACAAAGGCCATGTCTGTCCGAAACTTCATGCTGGTGGGTGGCTGACGTCGGAGCAGTGACTCCCTCTGGTCCTGGGGTAGAGGCTCATCATATATGGTGGAGATGAGCCCCAAGCCAGTTCCACGGGGCCTCTTCGGTTGTCCAAATGGCTGAAGCTTCTCTCCATGGTACCTGGAAAGAGCTCTCAATAAGAGGGCTGCTCTCTCTGAAAACTCAGTAAAGGGGTTGGAAAAGGACAGGGAAATAGCTGCTACATATCTGTGTCTGAAAGACACAGCTGCCTTTTTTTTTTTCGGGGGGGGGGGGGTACTCCTCTGCTGGGAATCCAGCCCAAAGCTTTGTGCATACCAGGCAAGCACTCTACCACTGAGCCACACATCCAGCCCCCCAAAAAGAGCTTTATATCTGGAATTTTGCTCTCCAGCCTCCAGATCTATCTATTGACAGATAGTATCAGCAACAAGGGACCACAGATAGAACTTCTATCACATCACTACAGACTCCCTAACAGCTTTCAAGTCCAAACTCAGACTAAAAGTAAAAACTCTCCCAGGAGATCAATGACTACCTTGTCTTAGGGCTTGGTCTAAAATAAAAATGAATAGTGCCAGATCTACTTTTTTTTTTGGTACCAGGGATTGAACTTGGGGTCACTCAACCACTGAGCCATATCCCCAGCCCTATTTTGTATTTTTTATTTAGAGATAGGGTCTCACTGAGTTGCTTAGTGCCTCACCATTGCTAAGGCTGGCTTTGAACTCGCCATCCTTGTGCCTCAGCCTCCCGAGCTGCTGGGATTACAGGTGTGAACCACCACGTCCGGCTCAGATCCACTTTTTCCTTCTAACTTTGCTTTGAAGTTCATCCCCTAGGACACTCGGCACCTATCCCAAAACTAGCAGGAAGGCTGGCTTGAGTCCCTGGGAAGTCCCTAAGCCACACTTACCCCAATCCACGCTTACATCTGGGATGCTGGCCATCACCATCCAAGGCCTCAGGTACTCCTGAGCAACTGCTGCCCAGACCCTGGCCCTCAGCCCAGCCCTGCCGCTCCATCACTCTCCGGCCAATGCCCTGTAGAGAGAAGGGACAAGATTCAAGAAATGGGGCTCCTTCCTAGAGCATGAGGATTGGGGATGGGACAAGGAATGAAGACAAAGAAGGAAAAGAAAGGGGTCAGTGGAATGGGCACAGTGCTCACTCACCTTTGTGTGGCGCTCAAAGGTGCCCACCTGGTGTTCAATCACAGAGCCATGTTCCTGGCCATCACGGAGTCTCTGTTCTAGCCGCATTTGGACAGAGTCTCGGGCATCCTTGTCTCCACCATCTGAGGAACCAGAACCCAGTTTGCAGAAGGGTTCTTCTCAATGAAGGGGCAGGGGAGGGACCAGGTTTCTAGGATTCCCTCACAAGATTTACTGATATATTTTCTTGGTATCCAATTATATTACCTTCTTTCACTCATTAGAGGGGAGTGTGCCAAGAGTAGGAACCATGGCTCTCCTCATCATACAGATAAAGAAATTTTGGTACAGAAAACTCACAGAGCCAACAAATGACAGATGAAATCAGAACCCAGGTCTCCCCCCAACCCCAGGTAATTTTTTACTTCAGAGCTATGCTCTGATCAGAGCCTGAGTTCCTGATCACCCCACTTCACCAGGGCCTACTCATCAGACTCAGACCTCCCTGAGGACTGTCCTCATGTGTCCTTTCTCCTCACACAGCAAAAAAAAAAAAACAAAAAAAAACAGCCAACACTTAAAGTACTCAAGATGTCAAGTAGTCAGCCCTCTATATCTACTGGTTCTGCATCTGTGGAAACAACCAACCGTGGATTGAAAATACTCTGGAACTTTTTTCCCCCAAATTATACAATATAATATGGTTATAGCATTTGCATTGTATTAAGTCATCTGAAGATGTTTTTTTTTTTTTGAAGAGATAACGTAAAGCATATGAAAGGATGTGTGTATGCTGTAAGCAAATACTGTGCCATTTTATTACATAAGGGACATGAGTATCTGCAGATTTTGGTATCTGTGAGGATCATGGAACCAGTCCCCTGAAGACAGCAAAGGAGCTGGTCTCATATCTGTTTCAGTCAGCTAAGCACGCCTGGCAAAGTGTCACCCCAAGGCCAGGACAACAGTTCTACCCCTTTTGCCACCCCTTGCCCTGTACCTTTGTCGTAGTACACACTCATGTCCACATCCCAGTCATCAGCTGTCTGTTCATCAAAGTCTGCAGAGAGAGAAAAGCATTCAGCAGAGTGGGTTAAGAACTGCCAATTCTGTTGACAGCTAAACATGGTCCAGAATCTGAGGCTTTTGTTTGTATTTTCAGGAGGGTAATTCAGAATTGGAACTGAGGTGTTTTTCTGTCCATCCCACTGATCCTTCACTCCAAAAAGGGATGACTGCTCTCTCATATACAATAAAAGTAAGCCTGTTTCCTAGCTTTTTGTTTGGGTTCACTGTCAGGGAATCCACCGTGGGGAACAAAGAACCCCGAAAGAGCATAGAGAGTTCAACTGCTCTTGCCTGAGTGCCATCCTCCAAAAATTTGGATCTTAAACATCCTCCCAAAACCCATGTTAAAATTAGCTCGATCCCAGTTTGAAAGATGATGAAAACTTTTAAGGGTGGAGGGCCTATAGCACAGTGGCATGTGCCTGTAGTCCCAGCTAAACAGGAGGCTGAGGCAGGAAGATCACCTGAGTCCAGGAGGTTTTTTTTTTGGGGGGTTACCTGGGATTGAACTCAGGGGCACTAGACCACTAAGGTACACCCCCACCCTATTTTGTATTTTATTTAATAGAATATATTAATTTTGTGTGTGTGTGTGTGTTGTGCTGTGGATTGAACCCAGGGCCTTGTACATGTGAGGCAAGCACTCTACCAACTAAGCTATAACCCCAGCTCTTATATTTTATTTAGAAACAAGGTCTCACTGAGTTGCTTAGTACCTCGCTTTTGCTGAGGCTGGCTTTGAACTCGTGATCCTCCTGCCTCAGCCCCAAGCCACTGGGATTATAGGCGTGCACTACCACACCTGGCAAGCCCAGGAGTTTGAGACCAGCCTAGCAACATAAGGAAACCCTGTCTCAAAGTGGTGGGGCCTAGTGAGAGTTTTTTGGGTTATTTTTGGGTGTGACCTCAAAGGGGCCTATTACACCCTGGTTTCTTCCTTCTTTGCATCCCAGCCATGAGATGAATGGGCTTGGTGCACTATGTGCTTCCCTGTCAGTGTGCTGCCTCACACAGTCCCTTCCCCCCAAAAAAGCCCCAGGGTCAACTGACCTTGGAATAAAACCAGTGAACCAAAATAAACCTTTTCTCTCTAGAAGCTGATATCTCAGGTACTTGTTACAGTGACAGAAAGCTGACTAACACCACCTTACCTCCTTCTTCCTCCTGCCAGAACTGGGCATCAGTGTAGAATACTAGGCCAGAGCCACCCTTCTCCCACTTAAGCTCAATCTCCTCCTCAAAGAGCCGTTCAGTGGTCCGCTCCTGCCTGGTCACATCTTCATGCAGTGCTTCATGTCGCTCCCATTCCTCACCCCGGTCATCATCCTGGAAAAAGGTGGAAAGAGGTGACCTTACTGTTCAGCTGCCGACCTCACTTCCCTCCCTAAAGCCAGGCATGGTGGCACTTGCCTATACTTCCAGCGGCTGGAGAGGCTGAGGCTAGGAGATCAGGAGTTCAAAGCCAGCCTCAGCAACTTAGCGAGGCCCTAAGCAACTCAGTGAGACCCTTTCTCTAAATAAAATACACACACAAAAAAAAAAAAGGGCTGGGGATGTGGCTCAGTGGTTAAATGCCCTGGGTTCAATCCTCAATACCAAAAAAAAAAAAAAAAGTTCCCTCCCTAGAAGGGTCCATTCCTTCAGATGTCTCAGAAGCAGCACATATTTGGCCCTTGAAGCCTTCACCACCACATCTTACCATCCCAACATTGCTCAAAATAATTTGCTCCTCCCACGAGCAAAACTCACTTTCAGTTCTGTGCTCCTGGCCATGAAGATCCTCTTGGCTGAAATATGTGCCCTCTCCTCCCACACCAGTTAGTTCTTCACTTGGTTAAAGTTCAATCCCTCAAGTCCTATAGCCTATTAAAGGCCTACAGGTTTCTCACCAGTCTCTGAACTCTCAGTGCTAATCAACACACACTGTTTAGGCCTTTACGCCTTATGTTACAAAGAAAGAAAAGGCAAGAACTAACTGGGACTGGGGACTGGACTGGGAACATAGCTCAGTTGGTAGAGTGCTTGCCTAGTATCCATAAGGCCCTGTGTTCAATCCCCAGCACCACCAAAAAAAAAAGAACTAACAAGTTGTCCTAACAAAACCCATCTCACTTGATTTTATATATGAGCCAAATTTGGACAAAGGAGTTGAAGAACTATCTATTTTGCTGACAGAGTTAGTATAGAAGCTGGTGTTCAGTCCACTGACTCAAGGTCAGAAGCCAGTGGTAACTGCTCAGCCACACAGAGAAGGCACACAGAGGATAGAGAAGTAGCAAGGAGGACTGGGTTCCCATCCCAGCTCTGTCTCTGCTTCCTTAGATGATCTTAGGCAAACTGAACATCTCTTCATCAGTACATTTCTATGAAAAGGAGCCTTCCTAAGGTTAAAATAGCTTTTAAATTAATTTTGAGATTTGTGATTCAG
This sequence comes from Marmota monax, assembly GCF_021218885.2. NCBI lineage: Eukaryota > Metazoa > Chordata > Mammalia > Rodentia > Sciuridae > Marmota > Marmota monax. The sequence continues at coordinate 20,418,967 of NW_026694432.1, read as the reverse complement.
TATTAAGGTGTTTTTTGTTGTTGTTGTTGTTATTAAAAAAAAAGAGAGAGAGAGCACACACCTGTAGTCCCATTGGCTCAGGCGGCTGAGGCAGGAAGATTGCATGTTCAAGGCCAGCCTCAGCAACTTAGTGAGACCCTGTCTCAAAAAAATATGGGGCTGGGATTGTAGCTCAGTGGTAGAGCACTTGCCTAGCATGTGTGAGGCACTGGGTTCGATTCTGAGCACCGCATATGAATGAATGAATGAATGAATGAATGAATAAATAAAGGGCCTCATTGACAACTAAAATATATAAATAAATAAATAAATAAATAAATAAATAAAAATAAAAAATAGGGCTGGGGTTGTGGCTCAGTGACAGAGTGCTTGCCTAGCATGTGTAAGGCACTGGGTTTGAGTCTCAGCACCACATATAAATAAATAAAGGTCCGTCAATAACTAATAAAAATATTTTTAAAATAAATAAATAAAAATTAAAAATGGGCTCGAGATGTGGCTCAGTGATTGAGTATCCCTGAGTTTAATCCCTGGTACCAAAAACAAAAGGAACTTTCCTTCCTTCCAAGGGAATGAAAAGAAGTACCATTTAAAAAAATCTTTTTATATAAACTGAGTGCAATGGTGCATGCCTATAATCCTAGCAGCTCAGGAGGCTGAGAGAGGAGGATCACCAGTTTAAAGCTAGCCTCAGCAACTTAGCAAGACCTTGTCACTAAATAGAATACAAAAAAGGGCTGGGGATATGGCTCAGTGGTTAAGTGCACTGGGTTCAATACCTGGTACCAAAAACAACAAAAATCTTATATAAACCATGGACCCTCTCCCTCAAATATACATATGTATATATGAATACATATATACACATATATATACACACATACATACACATATACATATACGTGTGCATGTGTATATATACATATGTATATATACCTATATATTGGCATGTACATATATGTATAGTGAGTGTATATAGACACACATACATATATACATGCAAATCCAGTTTTATAGTCAATGTCAGGGAGTTCTCATACTCCTTGGAAGCCCCGTGAGGACCCCAGGTTAAGAATCCTTGTAATATATGGAGCTCAGCAGCAGAGCGCTTGCTTAGCACATGTGAGGCACTGGGTTCGATCCTCAGCACCACATAAAAATAAATAAATATCCAACTACAACTAAAAAAAAAAAATTTTTTAAATCCTTGTAATATATAATTGAAACATAGTATTATTAATGCTCTGGCCTCTTTAAGCTGCCAACAAGGACAGGGTGTATAGTGTACTCACATCATCTGAGTGAGACTCTTCTTCCTCCTTTTCCCTTTCATCCTCTAGATCTTCATAAGGACCAGCTGGTGTATCTGCCAGGCAGGTTCCCTGGGGTATTTCCTCGCCCTCGGCTGTGTACACATGCTCTTCTTGTTCCACAGTCTCTGAGTCCTCATACTCAAAGGGCACATTGCCGTAGCGGCGAGAGGACCCCGTCTTAGGGAACTGGAGCTGCAGCTGGGTGATGATTCGGGGTGGTAGGCGACAGGCCCGAATCAACTCCAAAAAGACCCGTAGGGGAGTCCCCACATTCCCATTAGGCATCAGCACTGGTGGGTTCAGTTCTGGCAGCTGCCTCAGGTCAGCCAGGGTGAAGACTTCATTCTTGGCCTTCCGATTCTGTAGTTCCTTCCGGGTCTTAAATGGAAAAGAGCCCAAACCTTGAGAAGAAAGAAGAATGGACTTTGAAAACCAGAAGCCTCCAGCAATACTTGAGCCAGAAATCAGTCAAGGTTTAAATCCATTACTCTACTGAAGTTCCCTTTCAAACTTCTCTGAGTCCCTCCCTACAGCAGTTTCATGCCACTTCTCATCACCTTGGCTGAGCACATAAGTTTCTCACAGATTTGGCTCCTGCTGACCTTTTTTCCTCCTCCTCCGTTTTTTGTTTTTGGCACTGGGGTTTGAACCCAGGGGAGCTTTACCATTGAGCTACATCTACAGTCCTTTTTATTTTTTGAGACAGGGTCTGAGTTGCTTAGGGCCTTGCTAAATTGCTGAGGCTGCCCTTGAATTTGTAAACCTCCTACTTCAGTCTCCCAAATCACTAGGATTATAGGTGTGTACCTGCACCAGACTTCTCTCTCTCTCTCCCTCCCTCTCGGTGCTAGAGATTGTAGGGCCTTGTACATTCTAAGCATGTAGTATACCACTGAGCCACACCCCCAGCTTCATACTGACCTTTAGCATCTCAACTATCACCAACTCTCTTCTCCTGCACTCTCTCATAGCCAGTGTTCTAGCCACACCAAACAATTTAACATACCCAGAAAGTTCCACAGAATTTTTCATCTCTGTGTCTCCAAATGCCATTTACTATGAACACCATACTTTCCTATAATTCTTACTACTTTCAATATCTGGATTAAAAGCTACATTTCCTAAGGTCTCTAGGAATTCAGTTCCTCCCTCCTGTCACTCACAGTACTTAATAAGAAGCATAGGCTCTAGCAGGGTGTGGTGGTGGTGTGCACCTACAGCCCCAGCTACTCGGGAGGCTGAGGCAGGAGAATCACTTGAGCCCAGGAGTTCAAGGTCAGTCTAGGATATATAGTAAGCCCTTGTTAAAAACAAACAAACAAACAAACAAAAAAAAAAAACTGGGCACTGTGGCACACGCCTGTAATCCCAGCAACTCAGGAGGCTGAGGCAGGAGGATCACGAGTTCAAAGCCAGCCTCAGCAATGTCGAGGCACTAGGAATTCAGTGAGACCCTGTCTTACAAAATAGGGCTAGGGATGTGGCTCAGTGGTTGAGTGCCCCTGCGTTCAATCCCTAGTACCAAAAAAAAAAAAAAAAAAAAAAAAAAAAACATAGGCTCTACAGCAGACACAGGTTTGTATTCTGGCTCTGACACTTATTAGCTCTGTAATCTTGGGCAAGTCACAAACTTCTGCATTCCTCAGTTTTCTCACCTATAAAATGGGAATAACAATAGTTTCTATCTCATAGAATTGTTGTATGGGATCAATAAGACAATAAAAGGCTGGCCAGGCATGGTGAGGCACACCTGTAATCTCAGTCATTCAGGAGGCTGAGGCAGGAGGATTACAAGTTGTAGGTCAGCCTCAGCAACTTAGGGAAACCTTATTTGAAAAAAAAAAGAAAAAAAGACTAAGGATTTAGCTCACTAGTAGAGTTCCCCTGGATTCAATTCCTAGTACTGTGAAAGAAATAAGGAAAATAAAAGAAAGAAAATGATGGGCTGGAAGTGTAACTCAGTGATGGGGTTTGATCATCAGCACACATTAAAAAAATAAATGTAGCCATTTGGGCCAATGAAGTGGCTGAGGCAGGAGATTGTCTCAGTGTGGGCAACAAAGTGAGACAGACACTCTTTCTCTCTTTTTGGTACTAGAGATTGAACCTAGAGGCACTTTACCACTCGGTCACATCCCTCTCCCTTTTGTTTTTCTTTTAAGGCAGGGTCTTACTAAGTTGCTTAGGGCCCTGCTAAATTGTTGAGGTTGGCCTCAAACTTGAGATCCTCCTGCTTCAGCTTCCCTAGTCACTGGGATCACAGATGTGTGCCACTACATCCCACTAATGACTCTGTCTCTTAAAAATAAATAAATAAAGCCAGGCCCAGTGGTGCATGCCAGTAATCCCAGCCACCGAGGCTGAGGCAGGAGAATCACAAGTTTGTGGCCAGCCTGGGCAATTTACCAAGACCTGGTCTCAAAATTAAAATAAAATAAAATGGGGTGGGAATGTAGCTCAGTAGCACAGCAGACCTACATTCAATCTCTAGTACAATATACCCAAAGTAAGAAAATGAAAGGCCTAGTACAGTACACAGAGTTAACCCAGTAACTATTAATAATTAGAATAACAACTCTAACAATTACCTCTTTCTAAATCTGTTTTTCTCTGTGGATTCTGAGCACAGAGTGTCCAACTGTTCTCTGCATACCAGTTAGCATCACATTAGGTCTAGAAATATAGCCATCTGTTAAATGAATAAATGGGAGGACTATGCACTGTATTTCCTATTTCCCCAAATGATTACCAAAGCAAGTGGGAACTATCCAAAGCAAAGAAATTGGAAGGGTGTCAAAGAGAGTGCAAAAGGGCTATATGAAAATTGTCAGATCAAAATGGAAACACTTATGCCAAACATTAACAAAATGGAGGAGGCAGGAGGTCTTCACCCACATTTCCCTGATAAAAGGCACTATTGCAAGACTGCCAAACCACAACCTTGCACAAAAGCTACTATGAACCTTAAACAAAAATACTTCTATAAGGACATCTACCCAACAACTGCCTGTTCAATCTTGAACTGACTCCACCCTTATTATTGATCCTTGTAAGCAAGGATCATTGTTTCAAAACAATTTAGGTAACCTTCCACATTTCGCCTTTGAGACCCTTGTCTACCTTTGCCTCCCTGATACACTTAAGGCCCTCCAAGGTTCACCATGGCACATGGATCCCCGACTGCAATTCCTCTTTGCTCCCAAATAAACTTTTTTTTTGAAGAACCAGTCTCTCTACTGCTTATATTAGGTTGACAAAAACTTGATTTCCTTTTTTGTCAGTGCAAAATCAACTTCTCTGAGAAAAGATCTCAGAGAGGATCAAATAAACTGAAAAATGGATGATGGAGCATCTGAATAGGCTTCTCTCCTTTGTTAATTCCTAAGTTAAACTAAGGTTCAAGTTGGGCCTGAAGCTCTGTCCAGAAATGACCTAACCTCTGAGTAGTAAACAGAGAGGTGTAACTTATCTTAGCCACCCCTCGGGAAAGGTGCCTTTATTTTTGAGCATGTAGGCCCAGTCCATTATCTTTTTTTTGGGGGGGGCGGGCGGTGGGGGCATACAGGGGATTGAACTCAAGGGCACTGGACCGCTGAGCCACATCCCCAGTCCTATTCTGCATTTCATTTAGAGACAGGGTCTCACTGAGTTGCTTGGCGCCTCGCTTTTGCTGAGGCTGGCTTTGAACTGGGGATTCTCCTCCCGAGCCGCTGGGATTACAGGCATGCGTCACCGCGCCCGGCTAGTCCATTATCTTTTATACTTATACCTGATGCCTCAGTGGGTAGCCTAAGTCGGTGGATGACACAGCGACCCGGGAGCCAAGTTCCTAGAGAATCCAGCCACCGGCGTCCTGAGTACATGCGAAGAAACCTCTGGGCTTTAGCCAACCCCCGAACAGAGATGACGCAGCAGCAGGTGCGGGTCTGAGCGGGAGCAGTGTTCCGAGTGGAGAAACTTCGGGCATCGGTGGCCGCAGTCTGGGAGAGAACCTGACCCTCAGCAACAGGATTGGCAGAAGTGGGGACAGAGTCGGGAGTGGCCTGGGGATGGGCCCGCTCCGGCCGATGCCGGTAATGGAAACAGAGGAAGCCACCGCCCGGCTGTTCCCGGAACTGGCTAAAATAGCTCCGTAGCTGGGCCGAGCGCAACCCAGAGGGGATACCGCTCACTACCAGGTAAACTGTCGCCACTTCCTCCGCCTCGCCGGGCAGCGCCATCTTGGATTGTCACATGATCGGCTAGAACCAATTCTCACGAGAACATCGTGAGACTTGCTGGACGCCCGTGTCGCGAGGTTTTGAAACCGGTAATCAGATTGGTGAATGTGAGACCTGTTGTTGGGAAGGCCCGGAAGAAATGGTCCACGTCCCTTTCCCACAAGGAACCTGCGATTTTGGAAAAACTCACCTGAAAAATGGAACAGTAGAGCTCTTTAAAAAGGGTCCAGTGTGGATCAAGTAGAAAACGTGCAGGAGAGAGCATTTTAAAGACATTTAGCTGTTGTGTGTCACCCAAACTTTTACCAGTCTTCCTCAGTTCAGAATCTGTTTAGCCGTCCATCATTTATTCTTCCAAAATATTAATGAACTCCCACAAATCAGTAAGAAGAAACTAACTCAGAAAAATGGACTGAAGATAATTCACAAAAGAGGGAACACACGTTTGATTATAATGAAAGGCGATCTCAATAAAAATGCAACTATGTTGAGATTCGTTTCACTTTCACCACATTGGCAAAATTTAAGACTCAAAAATATAAGCAACGATGTGCAACTGGAGCTATTATACACTGTTGGTGGAAGTGTAAATTGATAGAACCACTTTGGAAAACAATTCGGCATTATCTAGTAAAGTGAAGCTGTATGAGCTGCACCTCCAGCCCCTGTCTTGACCCAGCAATTCTACTTTCAGGCATATACTATGAAGAAATTATTGAAATTATGTTTATCAGGAGATGTAATGACACTGTGCACACAGTCCTGTGATCCTGGAAAACGGTGGAAATTAAGGACTCCTACTCATCCCCTCCCCTATTCGTTTGTGTTCTGGAACAGTTTTCTGTGAAGAATCAAATCACACTTCTCCATAGGACTTAGATTAGATTCATGGATGTTCCCATGTTGACCTGTAACAAAGCCAGACACAGATTCCAAATTCCAATTCTTTGCCTCATAAAAGTTTAGATGAACTTACTGTCCCCATTGATCAATCAGAACAAAATACTTGTTAACCAACTTTGGTTTAACTTCTCTTGTTTCCCCAGGTCCCTGAACTCTGGCCCAATCTCAGCTTGAGCCAGCGCAACTCCTCCTCAACAGCCCCTCCTGAAAATAGGTTGCCTTAAGGGTAAAACATTCTCTAATCTACTGACCGTTGATGCTTCTTCTGGTCATCCCACTTCCTCACACCCATTCTTTCAAATCTTCCTATGAAAGAAAACCCCTGTTTACCTAACCCTTGCCAATCTCATGGTCAAGGTCAGAGTCCCTACTGCAAAAATCCCCGTCCCCCTAATTGCAATAAGGCCTTTCTTCCTTTGTAGTAATCCAAGTCTCATTGAATCTAGATTTGCTCTTTCTTTGTTTGTTTTTGTTTTGTTTTCTTTTGAGGGGGAGGTTTGGAGGTGCTGGAGATTGAACCCAGGGCTTTAGACATACTAAGCAAGCACTCTACCACTGAGCTATGTCTCCAGCCCCTTTTTATTACTATTTAATTTATTAATTAATTTATTTATTTATTTAATTTTTAGAGATGAGAGAACTTAGCATCCCTGAGGAAGCACAGACCACTCACAGTCATGGAGCAAATATATGGAAATGATGAAAATGAAAATCACATTGTCAAAATTTTAGCTGTCTGTGAGTGAAATTTTTTTTTTAAGAGAGAGAATTTTAATATTTATTTTTTTTTTAGTTTTCGGCAGACACAACATTTTTTGTTTGTATGTGGTGCTGAGGATCGAACCCGGGCCGCATGCATGCCAGGCGAGCACGCTACCGCTTGAGCCACATCCCCAGCCCTGTTACTATTTTATTTTTATTTTGAGATAGGATCTTGATAAGTTGCTCAGGGCCTTGCTATATTGCTGAGACTGGCCTTGAACTTTCAATCCTCCTGCTTCAGCCTCCCATGTCTCTGCACACAACATTAGAATGTTTTTATCTTTTTATTCATTACATATATATGTATCTATATGATCACCACAAAAGTAACTACTACCTTTAAAAATCTGGAAATTGGCCAGGTGTGGTGGTGCAAACCTGTAATCCCACCTACTGAGGAGCCTGAGGCAAGAGGATGGCAAATTCAAGGACAGCTTTGGCAACTTGGTGAGACCCTGCATCAAAATAAAAATTTTTTTTTTAAAAAGGGCTAGGGTATAGGTCAGTGGTAGAGTGGTGCCGCCCCTGGGTCTGCAAGTCTGAGGTTTGACTCCTGGGCCCCTGAGTTTCCTTCCCTTGGGGTCTCTCTGGTAGTGGAAGGAAGAGGATCCAGAGGGAGCTGGTTCCTTTCAAATGTACAAACTACAGTGTCAGGCTCCAAGGGCATCACACCTTTTATTACAAAAAACATCATTTGTTTAATAGCAAATGATGAAAGCCAAAATAATGATGACATGCTATGGAAAAGCTTTGAGATGACCAAGAAGTTGTACACTTACAATTACTCATAATTGCGATTTGTGGAACTAAATTTCTAGGACCTAGCAGGATGCTCAGTACATAGTAGACTTAGTAAGTCATGGAATGAATGTTGAGGGGGAGGTTTGGAGGTAATGAATGATGGAATGAATATTGCTGGCACTAACATGGGGCTACGCCCCTGAGTATGGCCATGAACTCCCTCTAGGTAAAGTGGGGCCACTTTCTTTGGAGAATACACAGGCCATATATCTCATCATTTCACCTCATAGTCGGGTGAGGAAGAGAAGGAGTTTAGCTGCTGTTTATTTATCTTATTTTATTTATTTATTTATTTATTTTTTTTTTTTGTGGTGCTGGGGATTGAACCCAGGGCCTTGTGCATGCAAGGTAAGCACTCCACCAACTGAGCTATGTCCCCAGCCCAGTTGCTGTTTATTCTTTAGTTGATCATTCCTGACTCTGGGGGTTTTCTTTTTTGTTGTCGCTGTTTTGTTTTGCTAATTATTGTTATTTTGTGGTGCTAGGGATCAAACCCAGGGCCTCCAACATGATAGACAACTGCTATACAACTGAGATACAACCCCAACCCCTAGCCCCCTGCCCAATGCTTTTTTTTTTTTTTTTTTTTTTTGTAGTGGGTATTAAACCCAGGGGCACTTAACTACTGATCCACATCCCCAGCCCCTTTTTGTATTTTATTAGAGACAGGGTCTTGCTGAATTTCTTAGGGCCTCGCTCAAAGTTGCTAAGGCTGGCTTGGAATTCAGGATCCTCCTTCCTCAGCCTCCTGAGCTGCTAGGATCACAGGTATGTGCCACCATGCCCAGCCTAATCCAACTCTTTAAAGATGCCACAGCCTGGGCTTTCCTCTGGCCATGTCTGTCAGGAATAGGAGGTCCCATTTGTTAACCTGGATTCCCTTGAGATCTTAGTCTGGGCTCCACCAGTTTCACTGGAATTTCTGTTCTCTGCTATGTTACTCTGATGCAGTCTGTGTGTGCATCAGTGTGCTGATCATTCCATTCCCTTTGTTCTCTGACACCTCTCTGCTTTTGCATAAGTCATTCCCTCGGTTCAGAATGCCCATCCTTGCAAACCTGTATTCATTCTCAAAACAGTCACCAATTGAATGAAGCATTTTTCCTACCTCCATTCAGATTGAATTATTCCAGCTGCCTGTGGTGTGTTCCTCTCACACAGTTCAGATCTCTTCATGTTATATTTAATTCTGTGTCTTCCTCTGCCAGGGGTAGGATGTTGCATGAGGGCAAGAACTGTATCTTATTTATTGTGTGCTCTGGTTCCTGGCATCTAATACAAGGTCTGGTACAAGTGGAGATCAAGAGACAATGAATGATGGGGTGAACAAATGGATGGATGGATAATAGGATATGCAGATGCCCAAGGGCAAAGTGAGTCAGTGAGGGCACAGCACATGTGAGCTGCCTGACTGCTTAATAAGCACTCAATGATTTGGCTAATGAGGATAGAGATAACGAGGCAATAAAATGGTAACTTAGGCTGACCCAGAGCCACAGCCACCCTCCTGCTTTCCAGTGAATCAGCCCTGGCTGGGCCTGAGGACAGGGATCATGGCTGAGAGGTAAACGGTCAGTAAGCAGTGGCTCAGCTGGCTCCAGACAGCCTGATCCTGGCCATGACTCATGCCAGCCAATGCTGTTGGCAAGAACCTGGCCTCTGGAGTCACATGAGTCTCAGCTCAAATCTCAGCCCAGACAGTGAACAGCCCAGACCATGAGTAAGTTACATACCCTGTCTGGGCCTGTTTCCTTCTCTTCCCTCCCTGAAACTAAGACACAGGTCTTACCCCTGGATAGTTATAATGGAGACACAGCCCCCCACCTTTGAAAAGCCTGTGATCTCATGGAGAAAGCAATATTATCCTTATATTGTTCCATAATTGTCTCTATTGAGACAATTTATGTTCCTAGCACAAGACTTAGAGCTAGGGCACAGGGAACGACTCAAGGAATAAAGATGAGAAATGGGAGTTTAGCTACCCATCCCCATGGAGGGATAGGAGGAAATTTGAAAAGGAATGTGTTTTGTTGTGTGAATGTGTTTGGGTCTGCAGCGTGTTGTTGACCAAGTATATCTGAGCCATGCTTTTCTGTGCTGTGTGGTGTGGATGGAGGGGTGTGTGTGTGTGTGTGTGTGTGTGTGTGTGAGAGAGAGAGAGAGAGAGAGAGAGAGAGACAGAGGGAGTTGAATGTCTGTGAAGATGTGTCTGAGTTATACACTTGAGTTGCGTGTATCTTTGTTATGATACAACATTTGGGGTCTGAACCATGTGTTTCTGTCTCTTTCTGGTGTCTGACTTATGTGCAGGCTGCTGAGCAAGAGATGGGGTGCCCTTGCTACTGGCACTAGGTACCCATAATGAGGACATGGCCAGTTCATTATGGTCCTAACCTGGGGTCTTAGAAAAAGGCTTGAATGAGCCAGGCACTGTGGTACATGCCCACAATCCCAGTGACTTGAGATACTGAGGCAGGAGGATCACAAGTTCAAGACCAGCCTCAGCAACAAGACCCTGTCTCAAAATAAAAAATAAAGAGGGCTGGGGGGGTAGAGTGAGTGCCCCTGAGCTCAATCCCCAGTACCAAAAAAAAAAAAAAAAAAAAAAGAAGAAGACAAAGAAAGAGGCCTGAATGATGACTCCTAGACTGTTGTCCCTGAGAGAATGACCTCTCTCAGTGAGCAATAATTAACTTGTACCCGTGAGAAGAATCCAAACTGTGGTGGTAATGGAGGTGGGGCCTGGTCAGGACAGACCTTATTGCTGGAGAAAGGAGGAGACCTGAAAGTCCTATAGGCATTTGTGTTGTTATCATTACCTCCTGTCCACCCTTCAGGTCATTCACCCTGACCAGGGTGACCAGGTCAAAATATTTAACAAACATTGAGAAACAGATATTGACCAATTAGGACAGCCCCAAGCTGTGCTCTGAATGAAGCGGTGCTAGAGGCCATGGCTCAGCCACTGGAGTGGCTAGACGATGGGAATGTCCAAGGGACATTGGACAGGACAGGACAGAGGGGCAGTAGAAGGGGACTGGTGGGTGGGCCAGGGCAGTAGCTGTGAACCAACTGTCATGAAAGTATTTCAAACTTTAACAACAATGCCTGATCATACCACTGTGGCCAGCTAAACCTCGGCCTGCCCCAGCCTCTAAGCAGCTTCCAGGCCAGCCTAGGTGCCTCGTGCCCTTGCATTGGGAGGATAACGGACCACCCTCTTCTGTTGGCTACAGAAATGGGGGATGTGAATGATCCCAAACTCCCAAACTGCAGAAATCACAGTGACCTTGTCTGTTTCAATTTGAAATGGGCTGCTTCCTTCATTACTTCGTTTCTTCTTTTTCTGCCCCACCTCTCTTTCTGTCTTTGCTGCTGGGATTGAACCCAGGGCCTTCCATATGCCAAACATGCTTTACCACTGAGCTACACCCCAGTCCACAGGGACGGCTTCACAACTGGCTGTGATCCGACTTTCCCTCGGATGAGAGGGAGCCTGGCAGGGAACAGGAGCCCTGGTGGTTTAGTGGAGGACCTGGGGATAGGAAAGAAACCCTCTCCTCCCAAAAGTAAAAGCAAGGAAGTAAAGGTATTAAGAACTGATACTATCTCCTGGATTCAGATCCAGATGCCAAACAAATCTCATCCCAAGAAGTGGAGTCACCATCCCAATGAAAAATTAATACCCCAGCTGTCTGAGGCTTGTCTCCTGGGCCCCTGTGTTTCCTTCCCTTAGGGTCTCTCTGGTAGGGGAAGGAAGGGGATCCAGAGGGAGCTGGTTCCTTTCAAATGTACAAACTACAGTGTCAGGCTCCAAGGGCATCACACCTTTTATTACAAAAAACAATAACTTAATTTAGCTCTGTACAAAGTCAGGAAGAATTCTGCCCCAGTGAGCAATCTAACTTCCAAACAGTCAAACTTCCAAACCATCCCCAGAGGGGACAGCATTCTTGGCCCAGAGGCTCTGGGGACCACCAAGGGCCTACCAGATAGCTGGAGTACTGTGTCCAAACTGTGGAAGTCCAAGTTGGGGTGTGGCTGAGTGAGCCTCCTGGGGGGCTGAATGCTATCTAGCAGGCTTTCCTCTCCAGGAGCGTTGACTCTCTGTTGGGGACAGCCAGGCCAAATCAGCACTGCAAGCTTCTGCAGGTCACCTCAGCAAAAGCATGTCCTCGAGGAGTCCAGTGATGTCTACATCTCCAATGATAGGGCGAAAGAAGAGGTCCCCAAGAAGGCTGGATGGAATGCTCTTAAGAGAGGAGGCCGTGAGGAGGACCCGTGCCAAGCGGCCTTGGCCTGCTGGGTACCAGGGCTCCAGGACTTCACACAGGGCCCAGTGAGCCTCCTGCTGCAGGTGCCCAATGTGGGAGGAGGCATGAAGGCCTGGCACATCTGCAGGAGGACAGAGTGAGAGGATTGGTGAGCACCCCACTCCCAGCCACCAAAGGATGACGCTGGCCCAGAATCTGAGGCCACCAGCAAACACCCTTCTGCACCTCTCTCTCCCGCTTTTCTCTCCCCGACCTCAGTACTGGGGATTGAACCCAGGGGCACTCAACCACCGAGCCACTTCCCCAGCTCTTTCTTTCTTTCCTGTTTTTTGAGACAAGGTCTTGCTAAGTTGCCTAGGTTGGCCTCAAACTCGTGATCCTCCTGACTCAGCTTCCCAAGAAACTTGCTCAAGTAGTTTTTCTTTTCTTTGGTGGCAAGGAAGGTGCTAGGGATTGAACCCAGGGCTCTGTGCCTATCAGGCAAGCGCTCTGCCACTGAACGACCCTCCCGTCCCTCGCTTCCTTTGCTCAGTCTTCCAGGCCCCACTCTTCCACCTCCATAATTTAGTTTTTCATTTTACTCACCCATCCATTTATGGAGAGGCAGTATGAAGAACTAGACTGCCTCTGGCATCACTAAATAGCTGAGTAATCTTAGTCAACTGTGTCTTAGTTTCTTTCTCTCCCATTTTTTTTTTTTTAATACTGAGGATTGAACCCAGGCCCTCAGGCATGCTAAGCAAACACTCTAACCACTGAGCCACATCCCCAGCTATTTTTATTTTTTATTTTGAGACAGAATCTCACTAATTTGCCCAGGCTGGCCTTGAGCTTGCAATCCTGATGCCTCAGTTTCCCAAATAGCTGGGATTTCAGGTGTGCATTAACATGCCCAGCCTGCAGTTCTTCATCTGTAAAGGAGGAATAATAGTACTTGTCTCAGCCAGGAGCAATGGTACACATCTATAATCCCAGCTCCTCTGGAGACTGAGGCAGAAAGATCCCAAGTTTGAAGCCAGCCTCAGCAACTTAGCATCTTAGCAAGGCCCTTAAGCAACTTTGCAAGACCCTATCTCAAAATAAAAAATCCAAAGGCCTAGGGGTGTATCTCAGTGGTTAAGCATCCCTGGGCTCAATCCCCAGCACTTAAAAAAATAATAATTCCACTCTGCTGGGCTTTTTATGAGGTTTAAATAAGCCAGTATATGTAAACCCTGAGATGAGGACCTAACATATGGTATGTGTAATATAAGGGTTCACTACTATTATTACAATAGTAATATGCATTATGGATGCCACAAAGGCCTTAGGGTGAGGAACTCCCACCCCATGCTCTCTCACTACCAAGAATACTCTCTGTTACTCTCCTGGCCTATTTTACAAAGGCATCCTCCTGTCCTCCGCTCCCCTTCATTCCTCTCCTCTGTGTGATCTTTCTGAACCCATAGAGGAGTTTCACTTTCAGAACTTCATCATGCAGTCTGCCCTTGAAGATATGACAGAGACACAGCTGTGCTGTGCTCCTCACCCCACATTCCCTAAGGGTCATAGCAGATTTCTCAGGAACAGTGGCAAGGGCCAGTCTCTGGAGTGAACAGACCTGAGTTCCCATCTCTGCTTGCCCCTACCTGGCTGTGGGACCTTCAGCTAGTCACTTAGCTTCTCTGTGCCTATAATGTGAGATGATAATTCCATGATACCAAGGACCCAATGTGATAGTGGATGTCAGGCCCTTAGGAGGTCCTTCCTTGGCACGGCCCCCTTCTTTGAGTGTCTGGGAGCTTACCTGGATTGAAGAGGATGGTTCCTTTCAGGTAGGCATACTCTTTGGGGCCCAGCTTGAGACTCCAGAAGGATTCTAGGCAGCACTGAAGCCACTGCACAGCAGCCAGTGAGGGCTGGGGCCTGTCGGGTGGCTGTCCCCAGCCAGCACTGCTGCTGGGCTCCTCCAGCAGGATCTTCTTGAGTATGCTGGGCACTGGGGCTTCAGCCACCTCAAAGGTCACTGTGTCTTGGGCCAACCCAAGCAGGAAGAGAGAGCCCCAGCAGCCCTGTAGCAGCCGCCGCTGATCCTGCGGAGGGAGCTGGCAGAAGGAGGGCAGGTTCCTGAGGAAGGCCACTGTTTTGGCCAGGACATCCAAGGCCTCCCGGCAGGTGCGGTGGGGGGCACACAGGCGGACAGGCCGGTGCTGTAGGCACAGGCAGCGGCTTGGGGATGGGGGCACTGAGGGCCTGGGCCGGAGGCTGGGGCTCAGAAGTGTGTACAGAATGGTCGGGTGGCCTGTAGCACCCTGGCACGGGCAGGCCCCTGGTTGGCTGGCGCTCATGGTTAGGGACCTGCTCCTATGTCTTCCAGCTCTCTGGCCCTCTGTGCTGAGCTGTTGGTGTTATTTATACCGCCAAAGGGCGGGAGGGAGGATGGCCCGACAACCTTGACTCCAGAAGTCATGTTCATTGAAAAAAACAAGGTGCTCGCACACACACTGACCCTGGCTGGACTGGTGGGGAAGTGGCGGGGGAGGGGGAATCGGGAGCTCCACGTGGCATTGCTATCGCTTCAGTCAATGAAAGTGGCTGGTGCAGGGCACAGGGCTGCGGCCTGCTGGCCTGGCTGCCCCTTATCGGATGACTCAAGTGGATAAACAGGGTCATTAACCCAGGCTGTACCAGGGCACCAAGGCCTCAGGTGCACAATCAGCAGGTGGCTGTGACTGGTGTTTCTATTGGTGCCCACTCTTCTGTGTATACAAGACCACGGTTCTTTCTTTCTTTATATATATATAAATTGTAGTTGGACACAATATCTTTATTTTATTTATTTTTATGCGGCGCTGAGGATTGAACCCAGCACCTCAAACGTGCTAGTCAAGCATTCTACCGCTAAGCCACAAGCCCTCCCCAAGACCAGGGTTCTTGCAGAGCCAGGAAACCAGCCACAGAGCTGGACAAGCCTTGAATGCAAAGGACACCCTGGAAGTGCCTTATCATTAACTTGTTTGCGTAACCTTGGGGGCCCTGCTCCTGTTGTGGCAAGGAACAGGTTGCAGGGAAAGCAGCCAGGACTCTGGGGGACTGGGAGGACTTTGTCCACTGTGAAGTTTAAGAGGTCCCCTTCTCTGACTCCAGTTCTGGGCTCCTGCGGGAATAAAGTCCTTCAGAACTCTCTGTCCCAAGCCTGGATTCCTCCAACTCCTGAGAGGTTATGTCTGCTGAGAAACCCTCAGAGAATGATCATGAAATATGGTTGCCATTTACGGAGCACCTACTATGTGCCAGTCACTTTATACAAGTATTGAGAGCTTCCTTGTGAGGCTAGATACTTACATTGTGAGACTCAAAGAGGTGAGGTGCCTTGCCCATGGTCACTCAAACACAAAGGGACAGAGCCCAGATTTGTCTGTCCCAAAGTCCTTTTTTGTTCCCCCAGATCCACTGGCCCGATTGTGCAGCCAAGGCCTGAGCTTCCCAGATCTGGTGGCTAGCTGCTCACCCACACTGCCCCGCTGCGGCCTGCTCTGCAGATGCCCACCTGGGACCTGGACAGAAATGTTGCTCTGCTGCCCCATGGCTCCTCTGTCCTGGCATCTGTCTCAGACAGTAGGAGTGGGAGAAAGGGGGACTTGGAGGTCCAGCCTGCTACATGCTGGGCAATCTGGTGCCCTGGATGGAGAGAGAGGCTCTGGCATCATCAGAGCTGGCATTTGCTCTTGGCTCCATCACTTCTCAGCCAGTTGTGTAACTTTGGGCTGATCCTTGGTCATCTGTCCATCTGTCTGTCCATCTGTGATCCTAAGTCCTTCCTGCAGGGCTGTGTGAGGACAGAGCAAGGTCCTGGATGTCAAAGGAGTTCTGAAATGCAGTGTGGGGATTTAGCTTCCTACTGTTCTCTAGCTAAGGGGCCAAGTACCCCAAGACAGGCAGACATGCGTTTTCATTTGTGAATGATTTGTGTGTGTGTGTGGGGGGCGGGTACTGGGGATTGAACCCAGGGGCACTTTACCACAGAGCAACATCCCCAACTCTTTATACTTTTGAAACAGGATCGTACTAAATTGCTGAGGGCTGGCCTCAAACTTGTGATCCTCCTGTCTCCACAGTAGCTGGGATTATAGACATGTTCCACCATGCCCAGCTTGATCCTTATATTTTTAAAGTTGCTGTCATGTCCCCTTTATTTCACTGAAGCTTCATAACTTCCCCTCAAAGAAGACTCTGGAGTCAGATTGCCTGGGTCCAAATACTGCTTCTTCACTTAGCGGTTGTCCTTGAATAAGCCTCTTTTCTTTCTGTGGCTTGGTTTCCTGAGGCTGCCAAGTTGTTGTGATTATTAACGTGTGCCACCATGCCCAGCTGGTTTCCTCATATTTAAAAGGGTGACAAGAAGCCAGGCATAGTGGCACACACCTGTAATCCAAGCAACTCAGGAGGCTGAGGCAGGAGTATTGCAAATTCAAAGCCAGCCTCAGCAATTTAGTGAGGCCCTAAGCAATTTAGAGAGACCCTGTCTCAAAATTAAAAATAAAAAAGGCTGGGGATTTGGCTCAGTGGTAAAGTACTCCTGGGTTCAATTTCCAGTACAAGAAAACACACACACACACATGCACACACGTGCACACATCCACACACAAAAAACCCCCCACAACACAAAAACCCCATAAGCATCACAAATCCAAAATAACAAAATACTTTTACTATATTTACAATAGTGGTCTTAACAATTGACTGACAAAATGTGCCTACATGGTTTAACTGCATTTTCTTTGCTCCTCTCATTCTATTTCAGGTAGTGATCTGTTTATTTTTATTTTGAAGCAACTGCAAACAGGAAAGTTGCAAGGAGAGTACAGGGCTTTGTTGTTTTGTTTTGTTTTGTTTTTCTCCGCATTGGGTATTGAACCCAGGGGTTCTCTACCACTATGTTACATCCCCCACCCATTTTTGTTTTGACATGATCTGGCTAAATTGCTGAGGCTGACCTCCAATTTGTGATCCTCCTGCCTCATCCTCCCCAATCTATGGGATTACAAATGTGCACCACTGCCTGGATATTTGGTATAATTCCTATCAAAAAAGAAAACTGGGGCTGGGGTGGTGGCTCAGTGGTAGAGCACTTGCCTAGCATATGTGAGGCACTGGGTTGATTCTCAGCACCACATATAAATAAATGAATGAAATAAAGGTCTATCAACAGCTAAAAATATTTAAAAAAATAAAATTGTGCAAGGAATATCTATGATTACATATGCCATATACTTTTTAGTTTTGTCTTTGTTTTTGTGGTGCTAGGGGAATCAAACCCAGGATCTCATGCATGCTAGGCAAACACTCTATCACAACCCCAGCCCTGCATATTCTTTATAAGAAAGAAGTTTCTATTTGAGTTGGTATCAATATGAAAGGGCAATTTACACATGTGATGCTTGAAAGAATTTTGCACAGATTCGCATCTTGCTTCACACATATACTTTTTCTCTTCCACCACCCACATACTTTCAGATGACATAGTGTCACGATCACCCACTTGTTTGCTGTGGGTAGTGTTCAAATGCACATGCAATCAAAAGTCACCAGCTTTCCACCGAGAGGACTTCTTAGGCAACATCTAATGTCTTGGTGAATTCAAGGCTCAAGATCAGGCTTTAGTCTCTTAGCGAGGAGTCACATTATAGAAGTACCTGGGACTGCTTTCTAAAATCAGAATGTCAGTTCACGGGGTAGAACCCTAAGGAGAAGTGGGGAAGGAGTGGATTCTGGAGTCAGGCTGACTGGGTTAAATCCTGTCTCTTCCCTTTCAGCTGTGTGACCTTGGGTATGTAACTTCATTTTTCTTCCTTTCATTCTCAAATGAGATTCAAAACAGCATTCATATCATAGGAACATAGGAAGGGTGTTTTCAGCCAAATAAGTACTTAGTGCAGTACTGAACACTTAAGAACAAGTCAGTAAACTTTACTGACATTGTATACAATTGGTTAATGACATCAGGCAAAGACCATTTATTCATTCCCCAATTTTTTTTTGGGGGGGGAGTATACCAGGGATTGAACACAGGGGCGCTTAACTACTGAGCCACATCCCCAGCCCTATCTTTTGTTTTTTTTCTTAGGGTCTTATTAAAAGTTGCTTAGGGACTCACTAAATTGCTAAGGCTGGCTTTGAACTTGCTACTTTTCTGCCTCAGCCTCTTGAGCCATTGGGATGACAGGCATGTGCCACTGACCTGGCCCACCAAATATATTTGGAGGTTCTACAATGTTTTGGGCTCTGATTTAAATGCTCAAATGAATCACATAGTTGCTAGTTTCTATGAAATTTATATTCCAGTGAGGGGAAATGAATGTGGAACCAAAATTTCTTAATTGTATATTTCAATTGTAGTAAGTAATAAAAAAGGATGAACAGAGGGCACTTAGAAGTTGTTTTTTTTTTGGGGGGGGGGTACTAGGGATTGAATCAGTGGTTAATCAGTGCTTACCCACTGAGTCACATATTCAGTCTTTTCTTTTTTGAGGGGGGTGCTATCAGAGATTGAAACCAGGGACACTCAACCACTGAGCAACATCCTCAGCCCTTTTTTTGGTCGGGGATACCGGGATTGAACTCAGGGGCATCTGACCACTGAGCCACATCCCCAGCCCTATTTTGTATTTATTTAGAGACAGGGTCTCACTGAGTTGCTTAACACCTTGCTTTTGCTGAGGCTGGCTTTGAACTTGAGATCCTCCTGCCTCAGCCTCCAGAGCCTCTGGGCCGGGATTACAGGTGTGTGCCCCTGGGCTGGCTCCTTTCTTTTTATTTTGAGACAGGATCTTTCTAAGTTGCTAAGGGCCTTGATAAATTGCTGAGGCTGGCGATTCTCCTGCCTTATCCTCCAGAGTTGTTATTACGATGTACGTCATGGTGCCCTGTTCAGCAGAGGGCACTTGAAAACAAAAGTCACGGTGATGGAGACTTCATCTGATAATCAGGTCCAGTCAAGCCTTCACACCAGTAGCATTTGGGTTAAGACCTGATGGATGAGAAGGAGTTGGCAGACACAGGGCTATGAATTAGGGCAAGACATTTCAGGAGCTGAAGGAAGCTAGAGAGGGAGCCTGGAAAGTAAAACAGAGCAGGACAAGATGAAGAGGTGGCCAGGGCCCTGATGGTGTGGTTCCTCAGGAAGCCACTCCTGGAAGTTTGGCATTTATCCTGAATGCAATGGCAGTTCATTGAAGGGCTAATTTAAAGCAAGGGAGTAATAAGGTCTAGCTTATACTTCAGAAGGACTGCTGTGGCTGCTGGGTAGCATGGATGACAGATGGACAAAGAAAAAAGAAAAGGAGATCAGCAAGGAAACTGTAGGTATAGTTGCCAAGCAAAAGGTAACCCTGGCTCAGACTGGAGTTACTAATGGCACTTTTCTTCACAGTAAGGTGAGAAGGGGACAGGAACCTACTAAAAAATTAGATGAGTTACATTTGGGCTTGTGAAAAAGAGTGGATGAGTAGAAGGTTTGACTTTGGCCAGGGGGTGCTTAAAGAGACCATTTAGCTCAATGGGGAAGACTCTGGGAGGAATTCATTTGTTGTATGTAGTGGGGAGAAGTATCAGTGTTGGTCATGTTCTCAGCTGAGAGGTCTAGTAAGATAACTGTGATTCATTGGCTTTGGCAGCATTGTAACCTTACCTGAGCCTTTTTAGGAAAAGACAATTTGAGCCAGGCATAGTGGTGTAAGCTTACAATCCAAGCAATTTGGGAGGCTGAGGCAGGAGGATCACAAGGTTGAGGTCAGCCTCAGAAAATTTGTGAGGACCTAAGCAACTTTTTTTAAACATTTATTTTTTAGTTGTAGGTGCACACAATAGCTTTATTCTTATGTGGATCGAACCCAGCCTCACACATGCTAGGCAAGCGCTCTACCTCTGAGCCACAACCCCCAACCCCAGACCTAAGCAACTTTGTGAGACCCTGTATTAATATAGAAAAACAGGAAGGATTGGGGATGTAGCTCAGTGGTAAAGTGCTCCTAAGTTCAGTACCCCTATCCAAAAACAAAAACAAAGACAAACAAACAGGGGCTGGGGTTGTGGCTCAGTGGTAGAGCGCTCCCCTAGTATGCGTGAGATGCTGGGTTCAATCCTCAGCACCACATAAAAATAAATAAAATAAAGGTATTGTCTCCAACTACAACTAAAAAAATTTAAAAAAACAAAAACAAATAAACAAAAACCCAAGTTTGAGTAAATTGATGCCGCAGTCTGGCTGGGCACAATCAGGAGCCACTTGTCAAAAGAAACTAACTTTATTTTTAGAACCACACACGCCAAACAAAACAGCCTCTCAGGAAAAACCCTCAGAGCCTCAACTGCCACCACCAGCTTTCCACAAGCCTCCCTCTCCCACTCAAGCTTCTCTTCACCTCCCACAATCCTCCTGCTCTTGAGGCCGATTGGCTGGGTCACGTGGGCGGAGCCAAAAAAGTCCCCCAATGAGCAGCTCCGTGGTCTGAAAGGGCAGGGAAACAGCCCAATGAGCATCACCGCAAAGGAGCCAATCAGCTAGATGTTGCTGGGGCCGCTGTGAGCCAATCATCAGCTGGCAGCTGGAAGTTTGCTGGGGCCCCTTCGGCTGTGGCTCTCAACATCTCCCCCTCTCTGTTTAAACAACAAGCATGTGGCTTAGGGACCGTGCCTGCCTTAGGTTGTCCAATAGTACATATGGCCCTTAGGTTGGTACCATTGCAATTGGATCTTACCCGTCACTGACTACCGATCCAGTATACAGCCACACCTGTGGAGAGGTCTTTGTACCAGCGGGGGGGTGAGGTTCTTTGCCTCACCTCTGTTGGCCCCCAAATTTTAGCTGGACAATCATGACAAGCAGAAGGGAGGAAGATACACCAAGCCAATTGACGGCTCCTTTTGGAAAAATTGTACCACCAATGACATCATCAGCAAAAATACCCCAACACTACCACAAGTCGCTGCACCAACAAATAGTTCACAATGCATACAGGTGAGTTCACAATGTGTCCAGGCAAGTTCTGCAAGCAGTTCAGTGATGGCTATTGCAGAAGCTGTAGATTGGTTTTATCTTTGACTTCACCAGTACTGGGATGAAGACAGGAATTCTGGCAATAATGGCTAAAGAAAAAATTATGTAACATTGCAGAAGGCACTAAAAGAAAACAATTTTCTTAACAATTTACATTGTCTTCAAGAGAATTATTAAATATAATGAAAAGGAAAGGTGAAAGTAAACAAACAGATCTGTTAACCTTCTTTTTTGTTTACATATTAAAACAATCCTCAACAGTTGTTTACCCAATTTAAATTAAACCATATAAATCATGTGAAAAAAAAATTTGGATCCATTTTATCATGAGCGCTCATCATATGTGATATATGGACATACGTACATTCAAACATATAACACAAAACACAAGTGTGCACACATAATATAATACATACAACACATAACATTATAGTAAAGGCCTTATAACTTTTTACAGGTGAAATCTCCATTGCAATGTTTAAAAACTCTATAGTCAAAAAATAGAACTGATCAGCAAAACATTAACCTAGGTCTGTATGAGCTCAAAAAACAAAATAGAACTTCATGATATGGCAAAGGGCAATAATAAAATAGATATTGAAAAAAGCATCCTGGTTCTGTTGCAGATGTAAGAATAGCCAAACTGGAGTTTTGGATATCAGTTGTTATGGATTTGAGCCAAATCATCTTCTTTTTGGTCTGTAGAAATCGCTTTAGTTAATCTTTCTGGAATCCAAATCGGCTGCTGTTCTCCCTGTGGAAACACATAAACAGACCCCCGACTCCAGACAATCACTGGGTCAGGACCTTGGTTAATCTCTCTGGAATCCAAATCGGCTGCTGTTCTCCCTGTGGAAACACACAAACAGACCCTCGACTCCAGACAATTACTGGGTCAGGACCTTTCCATTGTCCTGTTAGAATATCCTTCCAAAGTACCTTGGGCTTATGTACATTTTTTGGACACATATGCCTTTCCGCAGCACTAAGTCCTGATGAATCCAAATTTAAAAAGTTTAGAGTAAAAAGGGTTATTTTAAGTTTATCTTTGGGGAATATATACCCCTTCCCAATTCCTTCTTTTTGCTTTAATAAGTACATTTTAATAGTTTGATGAGCTCTTTCAACTATGCCTTGTCCCTGTGGATTGTATGGGATTCCTGTTATATGAGTAATGCCAAATGTTGAGCAAAATTGTTTAAAAGAGGTAGAAGTATAACCAGGGGCATTATCTGTTTTTAACTATTTTGGAACACCCACAATGGCAAAATTTTGTAAGCAATGAGCTATAACATCTTTAGTTTTTTCTCCGGCATGAAGGGAGCCCATCAAAAATCCAGAAGAAGTATCAACTGTAACATGCAAATATTTTAATTTTCCAAATTCTGGCAAGTGTGTGACGTCCATCTGCCAAATATGGTTAGGTATCAATCCTCTAGGATTGACTCCAAGATTAACTTGTGGTAAAAAGGTCACACAATTTTGACATTGTTTTATTATTTGTCTAGCTTGTTCCTTAGTTATTTTAAAACGCTTTTGTAAAGTATTAGCATTGACATGGAACTTTTTATGAAAATTTATAGCTTCTTCTAGTGTAGAGAAAATATGTATGTCATGTGTAGTTTTATCTGCTAAATCATTGCCCAAACTAAGGGCTCCAGGCAATCCTGTATGTGCCCTGATATGTCCTATAAAGAATGGCTCTTTTCTGTCCCAGATTAGACTTTGTGTAGTGGAAAGCAAAGAGAAAACAGTAGAAGAAGGGGAAATCCTACCAGCATCTTCAAGAGATACTATAGCATTAACTACATACTGACTATCAGAAAATAAATTAAATACAGAATCTTTAAACATCACAAAAGCTTGTAAAACTGCATTAAGCTCTACCTTTTGAGCTGATTGTTTGGGTACTAAAAATGTAAAAGTTTGATCAGGGGTAACTACTGCTGCTGTACCATTATTTGACCCATCAGTGAATATATTTGGAGCATTCATGATAGGTGTTTTTCTTGTCATTTTTGGAAAAATTACAGGATGCAATGACCAAAAAGACAATAAAGGATTAGATGGTAAGTGGTTATCAAATGAAACATTAGATTTGCACATGATTATTGCCCAAGTATTTAACTCATTAGCTAACTCATCAATTTGATTCATAGTATATGGAGTAATAATTTTATTGGGAGAAATTCCAAACACTCCCTTTGCTGCTTTTATTCCTTTGAGTATTAATTGTCCTACAGCCTCAGGATACCTAGTAAGAATAGTGTTAGGAGAATAAGATAAATGTATCCATAATAATGGACCTTCTTGCCAAAATACTCCTGTAGGAATATTTTTTGTTGGTAGTACAATAAATAATAAAGGCAAACTTATATCAATTCTATCCAAATGCATATTTTCCATATATGTTTCAATGATTTTTAATGCCTTTCTTGCTTCAGGCGTTAACATTCGGGGTGAATTTGGATCTGATGGACCTTTTAGGATATCAAATAAAGGTCCCAACTCTCCTGTTGGTATACCTAAATAAGGCCTTATCCAATTTATGTCTCCTAATAACTTTTGAAAGTCATTAAGTGATTTGAGTTGATCTACTCGTATTTGAATTGGCTGTGAGCCAATCATCAGCCGGCATCTGGAAGTTTGCTGGGGCCCCTTCGGCTGTGGCTCTCAACAAATTGAGGAGAGACGGAAGGTAAGGAAGTGGAACAACAAGAACAGCAATCTTCAAGTCTTACTGTGAACATGTGCTGAAAGTTGGGAAGATAACAGGAAAAACTGAGGTCACAGAATTAGGAAAAAAAAAAAACAAGTAACATTAAAGCAAAGTTGGAGTAATTTATAAATGTGTTAAAAGGGGCTGGGGATGTGGCTCAAATGGTAGCGCGCTCGCCTGGCATGGCCCGGGTTCGATCCTCAGCACCACATACAAACAAAGATGTTGTGTCTGCCGAAAACTGAAAAATAAATATTAAAATTCTCTCTCTCTCAAGAAAAAAAAAAAAGAATTCCTGAAGACCAAGATGATGAGATTCATTGCATAAGAGAGTTGGGACCTGCACGTGACATTATTTGTGGAGACCAATGCCATTCCTTTTTTTTTTTTTTTTTAATTAGAGCATTATGGGACTGGGGTTTGGCTCAGTGGCAAAGTGCTTGCCTTGCACATGTGAGGCACTGGGTTCAATCCTCAGCACCACATAAAAATAAATAAACAAAATAAAGATATTGTGACCCTCTATAACTTAAAAAAAATTAAAAAACTTAAATTTTAATTAAAAAATTATTAAGAATTTCAAGGTTGCAATAGAAGAACATTAAACCTTCTAAGTGGGTTGGGGATATAGCGCAGTTGGTGCAGTGCTTGCCTCGCATGCACAAGGCCCTGGGTTCAATCCTCAGCAACACACACACACACACACACACACAACCCCCCCCCAAAAAAAAAAAAAAAACGAAAAAAACAAAACCAAAAACCTTCTAAGCCTGGGATCCTGTACAATGCCCATGAAGGGTGATGATAATGATGAAAGCAGGTTGTTTCTTACAGAACTGCTTTCTTTCTGGGTCTCAATTGCCTCACGTAGAATTGGAAAACATGACAAAAGACATCTTCAACTCCATTGTTGTACAAGTTCTGGGAGATCACTAGTAAGGCGGAGAAACAAACCTTGTCCCTTTTTAACTTCCATCACCATTCACTACATTTGAGCCCAGGGTTTTCTAGAAGGCTCCAAAGCATCCGGTGACCATAGCAACTCAAACCAAACTCCCGGGCCCTCGGCTCCGCCCACCGCTCCAGGGACGCACTCTTTGATTGGCTCAGCACGTCGACCAATGGTCGGCCAAGCGGGCTGTCTGCCGGGCGGGCAATGGCCGCAGACCGGGAGGAAGGCGGGAAGAGAGGGAGAAGGCGGGCCTGGACGGCGGGACGCGTGCGTGTTTCCGGCTCCTCTGCGGAAGGGGGACTAGTGGAGCCGTTGGGCCCGACAGGACTCGAAGGAGCCGGGAGAGTGCGGGACTGCTAGTGCGGAGCTTGGAGTGTGGGTCAGGGCCGGCGCAATGGGCGGGGAGCAGGAGGAGGAGCGGTTCGACGGCATGTTGCTGGCCATGGCGCAACAGCACGAGGGCGGCGTGCAGGAGGTAACGGCCCGCGCGGCGTGGGCCCGCCTGGCCCAGCGGCCCTAGCCACGCTCCCCCTGCCCTTCTCTGCCAGTGCGAGCCGAGATCGACCCCTGGGTCTCGTGGGCCCTTGGGATCTCCCGCACATTCTCGCCGTGCACCAGCTTCCGGTCCGGCCATCTCGCTGGGGGCTCACCCCTCTGGTATCAATCCTGGCCTCTGGGCCTCTGGCGCTCCTCAATAGTTATATTTTAAAAATTCTGGCCTCCTCGAACTCGCCCCTGTATTTCCTCTAAAGCCGTAGGATCCGTCCCTGGGTACTATTCACGCTTCTTGCCCCGTTTCTTCCTTGATGCCTGAAGCCGAAGAGCATCCTTTGAACTATCTCAGACGTTGTAATTTTGCATGTACCCAGACTTGGAGCCAGCTTACCGTAGTGGGCGGGAGAACAGAGTGATGTTAGCACGTGGCCTTTATAGGCTTTCGGGGGGGGGGGGGATAGGAAACGTGTATTCGCAGTTGGTTTCCACCACCTATCAACTGGAGACCTTTGCATTTGCCAGTCCTCAGTTTCCTTATCTGTGGGCTGGAACCGCGAATCCCTGTTTTCTTAAACTGGAAGAAAGTCGTGTTTTGAAGTGAAGGATAGAGTTCTCAGTAACAGGGCTTCTTTTCTTAATTCAACAATCGTTTGTCATAAGTGCTTAATGTGTGCTGGACATTTCCGTGACTGGATCCTGGAGATACAGGAGTGGAAACCTTTCCTTGCCATCACAGAACTGGCAAAGAGCATTTTAAACACATAATTCCTATTGAGTGACCAGACCAGTAACACATAGTGTATGAATGATAAGCATCAACTAGCACAGATTCTTTTTTTTTTTTTAGTGCTGGGGATTAAACATAGGGACTTGTGTATGTTAGGGCAACCACACAACCCCTGGACTACACATTGAATCCTGTACTTGGGAGTTATTTTGAACAGAAATAGGTAGGAAAGCCTGTTGATATCAGGGAAGAACTCTCGGTTCTGAAATGCAGCTGAGGGCCAGAGAGCGACAGGGATTTGTCTTACGATCATCTGCCAGTCTCTTGACTTAGGCAAGACCAGGCTCCTTAGGCCAGTGTACTTTCCACACTCCGTTGCTGTTTTTGTGACTCACTGAAGACAGGTTTTCTCTGAGCTTTCCATTCCCCTTAGGTTCCTGTGGTAACCATGTATTTAAGGAGGAAGGTTTTGTTTTTGTTTTGTGGTGCTAGGGATTTAAACCAGGGCTTCACATGTACTTGGCACATACATGCTGTACCCCTGTGCTGCATTTCCATCCGTTCTTAAAAGTTAAAAAATTTTATTTGGTGCTGGGGATTGAACAACCCAGAGGTGCTTTGTCACTGAACTACATCCCCAGTTCTTTTTTTTTTTTTTAATATTTATTTATTTATTTTAGTCGCGCCCCTCCCCCCACACACACAACATCTTTGTATGTGGTGCTGAGGATCGAACCTGGGCCGCACGCATGCCAGGCGGGCGTGCTACCGCTTGAGCCACATCCCCAGCCCCCCCAGTTCTTTTTTGTTATTGTTTTTTAATTTTGAAATAGGGTCCCGCTAAATTGCTGAAGGTCTCACCAAAGTTGCTAAAACTGGCCTCGAACTTGAGATCATCCCTTTTTATTTTGGGGATAGGGTCTCACTGAGTTGCTCAGGCTATCCTGGAACTTGGAATCCTCCTGCCTCAACCTCCCGAGCCCCTGGGATTATAGGCATGTGCCGCCATTCTCAGGGTGGGGAGGGGAAGGTCTAATTTGCAAGTGTGAAAAGTCTCAGGAGGCTGAAGCAGGATTGGGAGTTCAAAGCCAGCCTCAGCAATTTAGTGAGGCCCTAAGTAACTCAATGAGACTGTTTCTAAATAAAATACAAAAAAGGGTTGGACATGGCTCAGTGGTTAAGTGTCCTTGGGTTCAATTCCCAGTACCAAAAAAAAAAAGTCTACTTGTTTCCATTTTCCTAAGTTTTTGACACAAAATTAATTTTTTAAAAATCATTATTTCTTTTCAAAATGGATTTGGGAGTGAATGAAATTAAAAAGTGTTTAAAAGCAGGAATTGGAACTGTTAGATTAGCATCAGATTTAGAGCCACTTGAGAAATAAAAGGAAGTTTTGCTGGATGTGGTGTGGCACACCTGTAATCTGGAGGTTGAGGCAAAAGGATCTCAAATTCAAAGTCAGATTCAGCAATTTAGTGAGGCCTAAGCAATTTAGTAAGATCTAATCTCAAAAAATAAAAAGGATTTGGGATGTGGCTCAGCAGTTAAGTGCCCGTGGGTTCAATCCCCTGTACCAAAGAAAAAAAGAAGGGGGAGTTTCCTGCATGCTAGGCAAGCACTCTACCGCTGGGCTGCATATCCAGTCATTTTTAAATTTTTACTTGAGACAGGGTCTCCCTACATTGTTGAGACTAACTTGTAATCCTCCTCCTCTCAGCCTCCCTGGGATTACAGTGTGATGCGTAAATCCATCTCTTAATCACTTGGTTATTTGATACTCCAACCAGAGATAGTTTATCTTAACCTTTGAAGTGGCTTCATTTGCTCCCCTCCTTCTGACTCTGTCCTAGTTACTTAGTGGACTCTTTTTTTTTTTTTTTTTTATTTTATTTTTTTAGTTTTCAGTGGACACAACATCTTTGTTTGTATGTGGTGCTGAGGATCGAACCCGGGCCGCACGCATGCCAGGCGAGCGTGCTACCGCTTGAGCCACATCCCCAGCCCCTTAGTGGACTCTTGATGGATTTTTTTTTAATACTTTCTGGAGACAAAAGCTGGGCCTAGGCATTTCAGGCCTGGATGTAGAAGAACAGTGTTCCATAGGCTCAGGCTACTTCTAGCACTACAAGGAAAGTGAGGTGGGCATACAGATATAAATAAATGAGAACTCCGTCTTTCAAGTGATTTATATAAGGTTAGGGTAGGCTTCCTGGTGCAAATGGCTAAGGGGCTTGTTGGGAAGATGTCTCAGTCTGGAGATTCGGGTGAAATAGTCAACCAAGTTCGCTCCTAGAGTAAGGAAGTGGCTTTGTGTAGTTGAGGACTCTGATCCCCCATAGCTCTAAGTCTTATTCCTCTGTCTTTCAGCTTGTGAACACCTTCTTCAGCTTCCTTCGACGCAAAACAGACTTTTTCATTGGAGGAGAAGAGGGGATGGCAGAGAAGGTGAGTGCTGGGGACTTCTATCCCTTGGGCAAGTCTTTCTCATCAGAAGAAAAGCTGATCTGATCTCCTTTTGGCATGATAGGAACTTTTAGTAGAACCATGCCAGTGATTGACAGAAGGGAAGAAGGTTGACAGTAAAGCCCCTTACTGGTGCTTTATTCACTTATGTCCCATAATTTTTTTTTTTTTAATTCAGTGGTGGGAATTGAACCCAGGGTCTTGCTCATACTAGGAAGTGCTTTACTATTAAGTTACATTCCTATCCTTCTCTGTGATTTTTTTTTAAACTAGAGATTAAACCCAGAGGGGTTTAATCACTAACCACTGAGTTGCATCCCCAGGGCTGCCCCCCCCCCTCCTTTTTTTTAAAAGCTGTAGATGGACACAATACCTTTATTTTATTTACTTTTATGTGGTGCTGAGGACCGAACCTGGTACCCCACATGCACACGACCCCAACCCCCAGCCCCTGCCCTTTGTTTTTCTATTTTGAGAGATAGGGTCTCCCTACATTGCTGAGGCTGGCTGCTTCTTCTTTTTTTTTTTTTTTTTTTTTGGTACTGGGGATTAACTCAGGGGAACTTGGTCACTGAGTCACCTCCCTAGCCCTGATTTGTATTTTATTTAGAAACGGGGTCTCACTGAATTGCTTAGGGCCTTGCTATTGCTGAGGCTGGCTTTGAACTTGAGATACTCTGGCTTCAGCTTCCTAAATCACTGGGATTATTGGCTTGTGCCACCGCTGCCTGCTGTTGACTGACTATTTATTGAATTCTTTTTTTTTTTTTTTTTTTAAGAGAGAGAGAGATAGAGAATTTTAATATTTATTTTTTAGTTATCGACGGACACAACATCTTTGTTTGTATGTGGTCCGCACGCATGCCAGGCGAGCGCGCTACCGCTTGAGCCACATCCCCAGCCCTATTGAATTCTTAATACTTTGTTCATGTTCAGTTCTAAGGTAAACCCTTCAGGATTACAATGTGCATATAGTCATGGTCTTGGTTTTTATGGATCTCTTAGGTGTAGCCAAAAAAAAAATTGCTGTGAAAAAGTGGTGGGTGGAGGACAGTTGCTCTGGAGACACAAAACAAGGGCTAACCTAGGGACTAACCTTGGTTGGGGCTTGGGAAAGGTTTCCTGAGGAAGTGATATTGGACATGTGAAGGTTGAGTTAGAGGGAGCTGGAAGAAGAGGGGTGAATTTTTTTTTTCAAGGGGTGAACTCAATAACATTGAGGAATGGTGTTTCAGAACTGCCATGGGATGCTGGTAGCTACGGGATAATAAATGTCTACTAGTCCCTTAGAGGTTTTCACAGCCTTATCTAGGCTGTCTTCCCTTGGGATCACTCTTTCCCAGGAGATTGGTGAGACTCTTAGGTAGAAACCTATCTAGCATTGCCACTTGGTCATCATTTATAGCACAGTAGCTCTTCTGTTGACTATATACTATGCAAAGAGCCACTGGATGCATCATTTCCAAGTGCAGAGGTTAAGAGCATGGGCTCTGGAGTTGGACAGATGTGTCTGTGGATCTTGCTCCCCCAATCCCTTCCACTTTATAACTGTGTGACCTTGTGACCACTAAGTTTCTGAGCCTAATTTTTCCTGCTTATGAGAGAGGCTAATCTTTAAATCAGAGGACTGTTTGAAGGATTAAAAAAAAGGTAATAATAGATGAAGTGACAGGCATATGAGAATACAGCCTATAATTTTTGTGAACTCCTTGGGGCCAGATCTGTTTGGGATTTGGAATTCTTTGGGTTTTAGAAAGGCAAGATTTTTGCATATACTGTGCATATTGCATATAGTGTACCCTGATCCAGGGGTCAGAAATAGCATCCTGTAAGCAAACGCCTTAATATTTCTGCAGAGAAGTCATATCAATCTTCATACCAAATGTGAGTAATCAATATTATAAATATCTACATATCACAAACAAAAAATATAAAATGCTTTTAGTTTTTAATAACTTTTGGGGCTAGGAA
Source organism: Marmota monax (assembly GCF_021218885.2). Lineage (NCBI taxonomy): Eukaryota > Metazoa > Chordata > Mammalia > Rodentia > Sciuridae > Marmota > Marmota monax. The sequence goes on along the minus strand of NW_026694432.1, from coordinate 20,388,330 downwards.
TTATGAATAAAGAATTGCAGACTTCAGTAAAGCCACGGTGATCAAATCAGTGTAGTATTTTCTGAAAGGAGAAATGGACCAGTGAAGCAAAATAGAGAATCCAGAAATGAAGTCTAGTACCAGGGTTTGAACCCAGGGGTGCTTAACCACTAAGCCTCACCCCCACAGGGCCCTGCTTTTTAATATTTTATTTAAAGACAAGGTCTCGCCAAGTTGCTGAGGCTGGTTTTAACCTTGTGATCTTCCTGCCTTAGCCTCTTGAGCCACTGGGATTACTGGCATGTGCCACCATGCCTGGTGTTAGGGGCTTTCATGGAAATTTCATTACATAGGCATGATTGATTAGATCATTGGCCATTAAGCAGTCAGTTCAATCTCCACGTCCCCTCTCTGTGTTGGGAAGGGATCTGTGAGATCCAATCTTCTGATCTTGGGTGGTCTTACTGGCAACTAGTCTTTATCCTGAAGCTATATGTGTAGAGTCCTAACAAGAATGGCCTCATTAGAACAAAAGAGGCTCCTTTTACTTAGGAAGTTCAAAGGATTTAGGAGCTCTGTGTCAGAAACCTGGGGTATGGACCAAATACTGCCTGTGCTTCTGATTGTCTCTTGTATCCCTGTGGTGTTTGTTTATGCTTCTTTGTCCTTTGGAGTTCCTGTATGTTGGTAGATGTATTTCAAGGTTTGATTTGCTCAAGGTGAGTGTTTTTGTTTTTATTTTTGTTTTTCCTCTCCTGTGTTTATAGACGGTCATGTGTACTCCATGAGGAGCACACGATGTTTGGTTGTTTCTTTCTCCCTCTCTGTTTCTCTGTGGCACTGGGATTGAACCCAGTGTCTGGCCCTCTTAGGCCAGCACTTACCACTGATCCCAGCCTGATCTCCTTTGGTTGTTTCTTTTTGTGATGTTAACAATCACTAATCATTCCTAAATCTATTTCATTCCTCAAGGTTTGCAAAATGCTGATACTTACATTCTTTCTTTCTTGGTGAAACTTTCCTCACCAACCATTTGGTTACCTGAGACCTGTCTTGAACTCATAGACAGAGCACACACACGAAAAGCTCTTTCCTCACAGCTTTTGGGATAATTACTTGGTTCCCAATCCAAAAGTGACCAGTGAGGGGGTTCCCCCTCATTTTTGTTATAAATTAATGAACTTGAGTAAACTGTGTTTCGGGCACTTGGAATTGTTTTTACTGACTTAAGCCAAGAGGGAAATCTATGTCAAAGGACACGGGCTAGTTTGGCTCCTGATAATAATGTTGAGACTCTTGTCAGCTCCGGTGCTAAGCCCTCTCTCCATTGCTTGTGCATGCCCATATAGTAGTCTGTTTCTTTGTTATGCCATACCATACTTCCCAAATCCTTTGTCCTATTTTAATGTGAATCTCCTTTCTGTCTGTCTTTCTGTCCTTGGCTCTCAGTAGAGGATATGCGGGGGTTCTTTGTGTCATTGTTCTTTAAATTTTCTGTGTTTTTACAGGGATAGTTCCCAATGGATTAGCATTTTAGCAAGAACTGTTTCATAAAATTCTTCCCTCAGAAAAGTGTTTGAGGTATTTTGGGTACTACAAAGCTAAATCAGGCTAGGGTGGTGTTTCTAAGGGCCATATGTCAGAGACCTAGATGGTTAAATTCAAGGAGGAAAAGTGCTGATGGAGGAGTTGAGGTGGAGTTCTGTGGTGCCCTCAGGAAGAGAGAGGGCACTTAGTTGGTGAGAATCAGGAAAGGTTTGGGGGAGGATGCAGCACTGGAGTGGCCTGAAAGCTGAAGTGGGATTGGGATGGCTGAGGAGCAGGACAATGTCCCAGGTGCAGGAGGCACCGTGACAAGATGCACAGTAGGAAACTTGTGGTAGGGAAAAAATTCTAGAGGGAAATTCTTAATCCACCAAGAGAGGGCATACCTATGACCCGCACAAACTGGGTCTGATCTGAGGAGGAAGAGGAACTCCCAGGAGGTCAAGGTCAACAAAGAGCAGACCAAAGGACCTGAGCAGAGAGAGGCTGAGGAACTAGGGCTGCACTGTGGGTTGTGGGGGAGCTGGGGTGGTTCTGCACCAGAGCTATTTCTGCTTTTGCTGGAAGTCCAGACAGGGAGAGTGATAAGGCCCAGCCTGAGGTGGCCAGGATGGCAGAATGTTGAGTCTGGTAAGATTGGTACCAGGTGGATACTCACAGACTGAGACTGTGCCTCAGGCACCTGGATGGGTGGTAATTCTGCTCTTCAAGGTGGGAGCTTTAGGGGAGGAGAAAGTTGCCAAGGACACTGACTTGTGGGTGAAGGTGCAGAGACTCCAGGTTGGCTCTGGGCATCACAGCAGTGGCCCCCAGTGATGTTCTGGTAGTTGCAGTGCTGGGGACCTTTGGATCTGTGCCTTAGGTGAGGATCTGCCTCCTCTCACTGCCTCCCCAGGCATCCCCCAGCTGTCACCTTTCGGTCCTTCTCCAGGAGCCCGTTTTGGGCAATTGGGTGAAAGGCAGAGGTGAGTGTACTGTTCCAGCTCTTTCGCTGTGGTGTAGGGGAAGGGTGGGGTGGGGCAGGGCTAGGGGACAGGAGAATTGCTCAGGTAGGGAGGAATTCAGTAGGGTCGTTGTTGAGATTCCCCACCAGAGTCAGCGCTATTGTCTACTCTTTGAATGTGTCCTCTCCCTCAACTGTGTCGGGGTACCCTCTTTCTAGGGTGGTGGAGTTCAGGACCTCATGCCTTTGGGTTCAGTTTAAATGACTTTGCAGTCTGCCCTGGCCAGACTGATGAGAACCACTCTACTCCCCATCACTCAGCCCAGCCAGGGAAAGCCTGTGCTCACATGTGCCCACCCAGCAGGCCCAGCCCCCTCAGACCCTTCCCCACCCTGCTGGACTGTTTTTTCTAGAGGTATGTCTAGTGCATGAAGCGTGACTCCATGATAGCCTCTTGGTTGGCACCTCTGTGGAGGCTGCCATACTGCCAAGGATGTCCTTCTGGTAGGAGGAGGGGTCAGAGGCCACTGTGATTGGCCTTGACTCTTCATCTCTGCCCTCACTTAACCTCCAGGAGCTAGGAAGGTATAAGACAAATGGGATGTGACATGATTCATAGAACTGGGAGAGGGGAGGGTCCTGTTCACGCCTCCCCTTGGCTGCAGGTTGGTGAATGGCTTGAGTTCAAGGTCCCCTGATTAGGGACTTGGGCAAGGCTCTGTGGTTGAACAGTCTGCTGTGTCACCGTCTCATGACCTGTTGTTCCTCTTGACAACAGAATGGCCCTCAGGTGGCTCATTTCTCACCCCTCCCCCATAGTTTTATTAACTCATGTGCTTTGTGGGGGCTTTTGGTGGCCTTCATCATTTCAGAGTATGGCACTCCTATGGTGTGGCATGTGGGCTGCATTTGGGTGTAGCCTGAGGAATGGAAGCAGATGGATCAGAATCCATTGGTATTTGACAGAACCCCAGGTCTGGCAGCCTGTGAGTGACTTCTGTGATCCTGAGCCTTTGCAGATCCTTTTCTCCACCTGCTCGGATTCAGAGGTGTTTAGAAGATGGTTTTTATACCACTGATCACTTGGTGGGTATTCTGTGAGGTCTCCAGGTTCAGGTGTTCGCATGTGTGCCATGTATTGGTGGTCACAGGGTTGGGTAATGTTGGGTAATGTGGCACCTGCTGAAGGACTGGAGGTAAAAGTCAAAGAGACATTTGAAGTGGTCTTGGAGAGTGAGTAGGAGCTTGTTGGATAACCTGGGAGTGGGGATGAAGATGTTCTAGGCAAAAAATAGCACACGCCAAGGCTGCTTTTAGAGAGGCACCGAGAGATAACCTCAGGGTGACACTCCAGAGTTTCTGATTTAGTAGGTCTGGAGTGGGGCCTGAGATTTAGCATTACTAACGGGTTCCAGGTGATCCTGGGACTGTCAGTCAGGGGAGCCCCGCTGGGAGCTGCTGGCCTGCCACTGTTTTTCTATTGTGTTGAAGGTGCTTCTCCCAATTCCCCCTAGTTTATGTACACACAAGCCCAGCTGGTCAAGGTTGTGGGAAGCCAGCACATTATGTATGACTTGTTGTACCCAAGCAAGGGACTGATTGTATCCAGCTCTTGATGAGTGCTTTCATATTCAGTCTTTCTGGTAGATAAGGAACCTGAGAGGCTTAGAAAGAGTCAAAGTTATTCACTTGTGAAGCCTCACAGCCAGATAGTGACAGGTGACAAGACGGGTAGCACTTCAGTGTGGCAGGGAGGTCAGCTAGCAGGTTGTGGAATGGAAGCATCCTGGGAACGCTTAATGGGAGAGGAAGGGATTAAAATTGATTGCTTGCTGGCTAGGGAGAGGGAGACCAGCCTCTTGCCTAGGAAACTTCTGGCTTCTGCTAATATGGCCATTCTGGTGTGGTGCTGCCTGAGTGGGGCTTTGCTTCTGGGGACAGGACACACACAGGTAAAAGAAGTAGAGGATCAACTTGCCCCTTAAAGGGGCTGGCTGATGCTTGATTCTGCTTGTAACAGCTTTACTTTTTTTTTTTTTCTTTTTCTTTTCTTTCATGTGGTGCTGGAGATCAAACCCAGGACCTTCAAGCATGCTAGGCAAGTGCTGTACTGCTAAGCTATGCCCCTGGCTCCAGCCTGGTTTTTTTTTTTTTTTTTTTTTTTTGGTACCAGGGATTTAACCCACGTGCACTTAACCACTGAGTTGCACCCATAGCCCTATTTTATTTTGATACAGGGACTCACAGAATTGCTTAGGGCCATGCTGGGTTGTTGAGGCTGGCCTTGAATTTGTGATTCTGGTCTCAGTCTCCCAAGTTCCTTGGATTATGGGCATACACCACTGTGCCAGGCTGAAGGTATTCTCATTATTACTCTGCGATAAGTGTACTATCTCCGCTTTATAGGCAAGGAAACAAGTTCTGAGTACAGTGCTTTGCCCAGTGCCCAGCAGGTAGAGATAAACTTGGACTTCAGGTCTTGGGACACTGTCCTTACTGTCTTCTCTGCATTTTCCAGCTTATCACACAGACCTTTAACCACCACAACCAGCTGGCACAGAAAGCCCGGCGGGAGAAGCGAGCACGGCAGGAGACTGAGCGGCGGGAGAAGGCAGAAAGGGCGGCCAGGTTGGCCAAGGAAGCCAAAGCAGAGACCCCCGGGCCACAGATCAAGGAGCTGACTGACGAGGAGGCAGAGAGGCTGCAGCTGGAGATTGACCAGGTTAGGGTGGGCTTCCCTTTTTATCCCCCCCTAGATTTCCATTGGCACTAGAAAGTGGGGACTGTGTTGCCAACCGCTGTACTCTTTGCCACAGAAAAAGGATGCAGAGAATCATGAGGCCCAGCTCAAGAATGGCAGCCTTGGCTCACCAGGGAAGCAGGTGAGATGGATTGTTGACACTTGGGACTAGTTAGGGACTTGAGAACTAGCCTTTCTCTAGTCCTCTGGAATGCCCTCATTTACCATCCTCTGACCCCTAGCTTTAGGGATCCTCCCCATATTTCAAGATCTGATTCACAGACATAGAACACATGGATATGGGTTAAAAAACAAAACAGCTCCCACTAGCCTTAGGCCTTACGTAGAAAGCCTAATACCCTGAGAGGGCAGTGCCTATATAGGGCACCATCCAAAGTAGGCTGGGGGTCTGTGGGTACAGCCATGTCCTTTGTCACATGGGTATAATAGTTTTGAGTTCCTCTTAGAGATCAGAACTAGTTTTACCTCTGGTTCCTGGTGGATTAGGGTATTGGGTCTATCTACCCCTGCATGAAGTGGACAGGGGCCAGGTCTGTTTTGTGGCTATATGCCCAGTGCCAGCCGTGGGCCTGGCCCAGTGGAGTTTGGTCTTTGTCTGAGCACCTCCGATTGTGAGCAGGAAGCTGAGGAGGAGGAGGAGGAAGAGGACGAGAAGGACAAAGGGAAACTGAAGCCCAACCTGGGCAATGGGGCTGACCTGCCCAACTACCGCTGGACCCAGACCCTGTCGGAGCTGGATGTGAGTGACTGGAGCCAGGGGTGGAGGTCAGGGAACCAACCTGGTGTCTTGGTGGCCCCAAGAGACCTCTCCTGACTGTCTGTGTCCATGCAGTTGGCAGTGCCCTTTCGTGTCAATTTCCGGCTGAAGGGGAAGGACGTGGTGGTGGATATCCAGCGGCGGCACCTCAGGGTGGGACTCAAGGGGCAACCAGCAGTCATTGATGGGGAACTCTACAACGAAGTGAAGGTGGAGGAGAGCTCCTGGCTCATTGAGGATGGCAAGGTGGTGACAGTGCATTTGGAGAAGGTGCGTGAGATCTGGTTTCCTAGCATGGGTGCTGACAAGACGGGTAGGGACCTGTTGATCCACTTGGGCCATACTAGGGGACTTTGGAATCAGGAAAGAGCTGTGATTGAGAGTCCAAGTTGAACCCTGTTTGGTGCCAAGTCTCTGCCTTTCCATCAAGTTTGCACATGCTTTCAGTTCCACACATACTTGAACCTCTACTCTGTGCATGTGCTTGCTGTTCTAAGGATTGGAGAGAGAAGAGTGAGCAAAATGTAGAAAAGTCTACCCTCAGGAAGCCGACCTTCTCTACCTCACTGCCTTTCCAGAGCTGAGACACAGCAGTAAATAAAAGGGGTCTCTATCAAGGGACATAGTTTTTGCAGTACTGGAGATTGAACCCAGGGCTTTGCACATGCCAGACAATCAAGTATCACTAAGCTATACTTCCAGCCCTTTTTTAACTTGAGACAGCATTTCACTGAGTTGCCTAGGCTGGCCTTGAAGTGCCATCCTTCTGCCTCAACCTCCCAGTTAGCTGGGATTAAACCCATGTCACCAAGAAGCCTGGTTTCACTCTTTAGCTTCTTTCCCTCCACCATGCATGACTGTCTCCCTCCATACTTTCTTTTATTTTTTGGTCCGGGGAATGAACCCAGGGGTGCTTAACTACTGAGCTACATCCGCAGCCCTTTTTATTTTTAATTTTGAGACAGGAAGTAACTTGTTAAGTAGCTTAGGGCCTCAGAGGCTGGCTTTAAACTTGTGACCCTCCTGCCTCAGCCTCCTGAGCCAATGGGATTACAGGTATTTGCCATAGCATCCAGCTTTTTCTTTCCTTTATGATGCTGTTTGTCACTGTTGGCCTCTGCGTCTGTCTCCCCCAGCTGCTAGGACAGCAGAGGTCTGGCTTATCTATATTTCTGGTCCCAGCACAGGCTTGTGGGAGTCTCAGGTACAGGATGTGGATGGGAGGAAATTTGGTTCTGAAATGGTTGAAGGGTGATTGCTGGGGCACAGAGTGAAGGTCCCCAGCTTGCTACCACTGGGTGTCCTTTTCTTTACAGATTAATAAGATGGAATGGTGGAGCCGTTTGGTGTCCAGTGATCCTGAGATCAATACCAAGAAGATTAACCCTGAGAACTCCAAGGTGAGCCCTGGCTGGTTGGAAGAGCTTCGGCAAGGAGGTGAGGGACCTTAGTCTTAGACATTGACCTTCACTGTCCTTGCCTGCCTGCAGCTATCAGACCTGGACAGTGAGACACGCAGCATGGTGGAAAAAATGATGTACGACCAGAGGCAGAAATCCATGGGGCTGCCCACATCGGATGAGCAAAAGAAACAGGAGATTCTAAAGAAGTGAGCAACTCAGATGGGGACTTGGGTAGGGTGGGTACCTGAAGCTCAGACCTGGGTGACAGTAGTGAGTGGGGTCACCCAGCAGGACTTAAGAGTTGCCCTGCCCCCTTCCAGCATGAGCCAGCCAAGTTTATGGTTTTATGACCTTGACTTACCTACCCTAATCAGTTGCTGAGGTCACTCTTAGGGCAAAGCTGACTCAGGGTAGGAAGCAAGGGGTTACAGGCAGTCATTGCCACCTACAGGAAAAGTGTGTCCAGTGTTGGCAACTGTTTCCAGCCACAGGGCCTCCAGTGGGCCTCAGACACCTGGGACCCCACCCCTTCCCAGCCTGACTCCAGGTTTCCTAGGGTTCTAAAGAGGTTAGACCTGACATCTAAACTGGGAGACCGAACTGGCTTAGGAGGACTGCCTGTTTGACCTTCTTCTTCCACTTCTCCAGGTTCATGGATCAGCATCCAGAGATGGATTTCTCCAAGGCCAAATTCAACTAGCTCCTGTGTTTGCCTCCCTGAACTCTTGGGGTTGAGCCCTCAGCCATCCAGCTTCTTTCCCATCCTTCCCTGGGACCAGGGAGCCTCAGGGCTGGGGCAGGCATAGGACTGGCCCAGGCACACAGGTCCCGGGGCGTCATGGGAGAAGGGCTGGGGCCTTGGGGGTCTTGCCCTCCCCAGTTGGCCTACTGTTACACATTAAACCTCTTCACCCAGCTCCACCTGTGTCCTTTCCTCCTTCTGGCCTTTCCCTGGAGCAGGCCTCTTGGCTGCTGCTGGGAGATAGGGTTTTGGCTTTTAGCCCAGATTCTGCCATGTGACCTAGGGCAAGTCCTTGCCCTTCATGGGGCCTCAATTTCTCCTCCTTTCTTGGAGGATTAGGACAAGGTTTTTAGTCTGTATGGCTCCAAGCAAAGGAGAGTTTTTCTGGCTACAGAGCAGGACGTATGTCAGATTCTCAAAGGAGCCCATGAACCAGCAAAGATTAAGGCCAGCTGGACTTAATTGATTTTATTTTCATCTCTGAGGGTCCCTCCACCACCCCCAGCCCTGAATCAAGTATTTTTCCAATTCTGAACTGTTTCCCAGGGCAAAAGAGCAACAAGGCCTTGGTGACACTGCCTATCTCAGGTGAGGGAGATGGGATCACCCATGCCTTAGATTTGTTCTGTGTAGTACAGGGACCTGCCCTAAAGTACAGGGTAAAGTCTGGTAAGGCCCCACTGTTTTTGTCTCTCATCTGGACATGTGCAATGTTTAAGGCCTCAGAGCCAGCCCCCAGGCAGTAACAGAGCTGAGGACATGTTACCTCTGTCCAGCCCCAGGACCTTTAACTGGCCCTGCCCTGCTTCTGCCAGAGGGTAGAGGTCATTGCAGGCACCATAGAGGTTACTGCAGCACTTACCTTTGTCTCTTTCCCAAATTTGATAAATCCTGTTTTAGGGGAATGCAGATGATAGTTCACAAGGCTGTTTACCAGAAAAAGGTGCTTTACGGCTGAGGCTGGAGTGGAGGGACTGGTGTCACTCTCCTACTGTGGTGCTCTGTAGTTGGTTGGATGGAAATCAAACCCAGGGAGGACCTGACTACTAGACAAATGCTGCCACTGAGCTACACACACCCCAGCCTGGTTTTATTCTCAGGCCTTGACCTAGATGGGACAACAGAGCCTAAGGAAAGGGCCCAGTTAGATTGCAGTAGCTACAACTGGGCCCCATGGTCATAGCCCTAGGGGAGTATCCTGTGTATCTAATAGGAAACTGGACAAACAAGTAGTTTGTCTAGTCACTTTCCAAAGGGTGCCCATGGGGACATAAAAAGGGCTGCAGATAAAGGGGTAGGAATGGAAGACCATGAACATCTTCCAGCTTGTTTATTAGTTGAAGATGGGTTGGTGGACCTGCCCCAGTCTCTGCTGAAAGGGTCCTATTAGACAAGCCTGTTTGAGGAGCAGTGAAGGATAGGCTGGATGCTGGTGCCCAAGCAAGGGGAACCTCCAGCTGTCCCAAGGTTAGCTTCCAGGTCCAGAGCCGCAGTTACCACCTCTGTGACCCACTAATTCCTTGACTTTTCAACCCCAGGTTCCCTTATACTCTAGGGTTGCTAGAAAGGCCAAGGTAACTGAAAACCACTGTGCTGTTAGCACAGGGAAGAGGTGGAGGGGACCAGCAGGGTTAAGCTGGGTGGGGGCTGCTGACAAATGATCAGGGATTTTGGGGGGGGGGGGACTGGGATGGCTGACAGGCCAGCCTGCAGGCAGTGGACAGGGGGAGCAGCGATGGTGTCAACAAGCATCCCTAGAACTGAGAAGTCCAAAAGCTATTCAGGTACCACACTGTTCTTGGAACACAGGCAGTATTGCTCCACATCATGACCTCAACTCTGCCACACAGCCCAGCCTCATACCCATGTCCTGTCTCCTGGGCAGCCATTAGGCAAGGCAAAGCAGGCAGAAAGGACTATGTTGTAGCCCAGATTATAAGATAGGAGTCCATTACCTTTGTACTTTCAACTGTGGTTGTTAGCTAGAACAAACTGCTCAACAGCATAAAGTGAAGTGGGCACTGCCCACCCACAACTCAATCTACTTAAGCTTCAAGTTTGCAATGATGACTACTTGGGGTGACATTACAAGGACAGAGTTGGGATTCAGTCCTGGAAGATAACTTTAAGTCTTTGTTTTCCATGATCGATCCACAGAAAGGAATAGGTCCAGGCAGGGGTCAGGCCAGCTGGGGATGTGGGCACTTTGGCCCTGTGAAATGCACATGGTCCAGGAAGCAGTCAGTGAAGGCAGGAAGAGCTAGAGTGGGCACTGCTTCTGGCCTCACAGTCCAGCCTCCCTCAAAGAAGGTCCTGATGCCTCTTTATTTTGTAGGCTACGTTGCTCCCAAGAAGGGTTGTGCCTGCTGTACCCAGCAGGGATTAGCAGTACACCTGGAGCAGGGGTGCCCCTGAGGAGTCTGTGTCAGTGCCCTGGAAGGCCGAGTCATGGCTGGCTGGGTACCCTGGTGGGAGGAGGAAACAGGCTGAGAGAGGGGAAAGAGTTCATCCAGGGCCCACTGCCAGGGAGAAGCCTGATGAGAGGGAACAGAGCAGGGCTTGAGCCTGGTCAAGTCACTCAGCTTGAGTGACTTTTTTTTTTTTAATTTTAAACATCTGAATCCTAGCCTCCTTCTCCCAGGGGGTTGTTGTGAAGGCCCAGAAGACAGTAGAACCACACAGGGTGCCTTTGTAACAGAAGGCTGAAGACTGGAATTGGGATTGGGTCCCTTCTAGCCCATGTTTTCTGAGCACCTCTTATTTGAAGCCAGTTTATAAGACTGGGATGAGTTTATGGCTGCTCAGCCCCTTTGTCCCTTTCTGACCTTATCCTCCCCATCCCAAAAAGTAGCTGGGAAAGGGGCATGTGAGGGGCCCCTAGGATAGTTCCCCCACCCTCTGCATTCCTTGTGGGATCAGGACCACACCTGGGGTTCCATATGGCCTCAGCTTGCGGGCGATGGCATCTGCTGTTGTCTCCTGGGAGATCTGCACTGTCAGTTCTAGGAAGGGAATATAAGGGAGCAGTGATCATTTCACATTCTTTTATCCTCACCCCCTAATTCAGTTTGCTGCCTAATGAGGGGTCACTCATCCCTGGGTAGGGCTAGAGGAATAATGCTTAAAAACAAGGACACAGATAAACTGCATGTGTGCCTGTCAGTTGCTGTGGTAGATGGGCAGGTGGGTCTTTTGGTTAGGCCAGGCTATGTTAGAGGTTCAAGTTCATATGGGCCCCAGGCTAGGTCTGGAAGCTACTCAGGCAAGTAGTAGTGGAGGAGCCTATTAGGTCAAATTGTTGTCTGGGTGGGTCATTGCACTTCTGGGACAGAGCAATGACCCAAGAGCATGCTCCTCTCAGCCTTTCTCAGATCTCACTGGGAAGGGCCAGAGTGGGAGCTGGGGAATGGAATGCACGGGAGAAAGGAGGACCCACAATAGCCCAAGACCCCAGTCCAGCCCCTCCTTTGGCCAGAGCCTTCCTTACTCTGACTCTCTGGTCCCACCTACCATCCTGGCTGAGACCTGAGCCCACCATAGTCTCATGGCCACTGTCAGGGGCAGCAGTTGGGGCTGCAGCCCGGGTGGAGCGCCCCTCTGAGGTCTGTGGGCGGGCGCGGCTCTTTCGGGTACTAATGCGAATAATGCCGCGCACCAGGCGGCCCTCGGCGTCCTGCTCGTCCAGATGGTAGTCCTGAGTGATGCTGCTGATCAGGTCCGAGATCTTACTGGTCTTCTCCAGGAACACCGTGTCCGACGTGCATTTGGCCAGCTCGTCGATCTGGTGTACGCTGAACAGCTCGGTCAACTTCTTGAATATGAGCACGTCGATTTCCCGGCTCGACATGGAGCCACTGCCCATCTCCGGCAGGTCCAGGTCCGACTCGTGGAAAGAGTAGTACTCCTCTGAGCCTCGGGGACTGCTGGCAAGGGTGCTCGGCAGGCTGTGCCGCGTGGGAGGGGGCTGGGCCAGTGGCTCCTTGCAGCAGGAGTCCGAGTCCGGAGCTGGGGAGGTGGTGCTGCGGTAGGGGTACACAGGGACGCCTTTGAGCTTGACATCAGGGTAGCTGAAGCTGCTGCCCACCGCAGACTTGAGCCGCTGGCCATCCCGGCGGCTAGGGGGTGGGCGGTCGGGGCTGGGGGGTACTCCATTGTGCTCCTTGGCCCAGCTGGCTTCAGCAGCCTCCTCAGTGGAGTCCCCAGCAGACAAGCAGGGGCTACAGCCCCGCACACAGGCCCCGCAGCGCTGGAGGCAATCCCGGCAGCGGCGGAAGCAGAAAGCAGCCCGACACCAGTCCCACCCCCAGGGGCGCCAGAGCAGGCAGCAGGCTGGGGGCTCGGTGGCCGGCTCTGCAGAGCCGGAGATGAAGGTAATGCTCTCTGGCCCATGGTGGCCAGGGTCCTTGGGGTCTGGCCTCCGGGTGCGGCGGCCTGGTGGGTGCTGGGGTGTTTCATTATACGCCTCCAAGCATAGCTCTGTTGGCTGCTCCCAGGGTCCCAAGCGAGGTGGCCCAGATGATGGGCGGGGCTGTCCTGGCCGGGGCATGGCTCACTGCATGGTCTCCTGCAGCCAGGTACCTGCCGGGAGAAGCCAGGAAGAAGTCAGGACGGGAGGTCAGGGACAAGCTCCGGCCGTCCTAAAGAGAATAGACTTCTGAGAGGCCAAGTGTGCCCATTAACCATCTGTTTGTGCTCTTCTCTCCCCAAAGAGAAACTTTTTTGGTCTGACCCAAATTTCAAAAATCTCCTGGGACTTCACACCCACCGAATGACTACTTAAACTAAACAAACAACGGGGGGGGGGGGGGGGGGGCTGAGGTTGGGGCTCAGTGGTAGAGTAGCATGCATGAGGCACTGGGTTCAATCCTCAGAACCACATAAATGTAAAATAAAGATATTGTGTCCACCTAAAACTAAGAAATAAAATAAATATTAAAAAAATAAACTAAACAAACAACAAAAACCCAGAAAACAAGTGTTAGCAGGATGTAGAGCAGAGTCCTGTGTGTTGCTAGTGACAGCAAAAATGGCCAAGTACTGTAGGAAACAGTATGGAGTTCCTTAAAAAATTAAACATAAGTGCTAAGGACATAGGTCAGTGATAGAGCATTCAATCCAGCATTCATGGGTTCCATCCCTGGCACTGAAAAAAAATATTATTTTATAAAACACAATTACCATATATACCAGCAATTCCAGTTTTGGGCATACCCGCAAAACTTGAAAATGGTCTTGAATATCTATTTGTATATAATGCTCCCAACAGCATTATTCACAGTAGCCATGAAGTGAAAACAATCCAAAATGTTCCATCAGTGAATGAATGGCTAAAGAAAATGTGGTCTATGCAGACAATGGAATATTATATGGCTTTAAAAGGAATGAAATTTGGGCTGGGATTGTGGTAGAGAACTTGCCTAACATATGTGAGGCACAGGGTTTGATCCTCAACACCACATAAAATAAATAAATAAAATAAAGATATTGTGTCTATCTACAGCTAAAAATTTTTTTAAAAGGAATGAAATTCTGATAATACTACAAAATGCTTAACCCTTGTAGACATTATACTAAGTGATATAAGCCAGAAAGCAAAGAATAAATATTGTATTGCACTACTTAAATATATCAAATAGTTGGGGACAGTGGTGCATACCTATATCCCAGCTACTCAAGAGGCTGAGGCAAGAGGATCACAAACTCCATGCCAGCCTCAGTAACTTAGCAAGATCCTGTCTCACAATAAAGAATAAAAATGGTTGGAATTACAGTTTGGTGGTAGAGCATCCCTAAATTAAATTCCTAGTACTGCAAAAATAAATAAATTAATTAATATCCAGAACAACTAAATTCATAGAGACAGAAAGTATAATGGTGGTTGCTAGGAGCTGGGGCAGAGGGAATGGGGAATTAGGGTTGAATAGGTAGACTTTCATCCGGGGATGATGAAATTTTGGAGATGGATGGTGGTGATAGTTGTGTAAGAATGTGATTGTACTTAATATCATAGAACTGTAAGCTTAAAAGTATTTTTAAAAGCTGGGCACAATGGCGCACACCTGTAATCCCAGTGACTCAAGAGGCTGAGGCAGAAAGATCGTGAGTTCAAAGCCAGCTCAGCAACGTAGTGAGGTGCTAGGTAACTCAGTGAGACTCTGTCTCTATAAATAAAATATAAAAAGGGCTGGGGATGTGGCTCAGGGGTTAAGTGTCCCCGGGTTCAATCCCTGGTACAAAAAAAAAAAAAGTGGTTAAAAAATATTAAAATGATAATTTTAATGTATATTTTACCACAAAACAGAAAGATTTCTCAGGCTCTCACTTTATGAGAAATGGACTCCTTGGTTCCTTCCTACTGTTGGAAAGCGTGGCACAGAGCTGCTGAAGGACTCAAGAAATGCCTTTCTATCCACGTGCTATGAAACCTGATCACTAGCACTTTCCCTTCCTTCTTTTTGTCCTTCATATCAGACATGGGAATGTAATAGGTCCCCTGTCTGACTCAGCTGCTCTCCTAAACAATATTTAACACCAAGAAGTTTTGCTCCCTCTGATTAGAAAAAACTGAGACACAAAATACATCTTCATTCTCTTTCTGACTTGGTTGCTAGGAGGCTCAGAGCTAAGACTTTATTCACTTATAAATACTGAGCCTGGCTCTGTCAGGCACTGTAGAAGATTAATGAACTATAGACCCTGTACTTGGTGATTCACACATGCTTTTTGTAGAAAAACAGATTCTTAAAAGCCTGTAAGGTAGAAGATATAAGATATAATGAGGCATTATGGGAATAAATAGCTGCCTGAGGAAGAATAGGCAGTGGTGTATTTGGGAAGTCTTTTTTTGTAGGGGCTGGGGATCAAATCTAGGGACTCTCTATCACTGAGCTATATGCCCAGCCTTTTCATTTTTTTTTTTTTTAGAGAGAGAGAGAGAGAGAGAGAGAGAGAGAGAGAGAGAGAATATGAGAGAATTTTTTTAATATTTATTTTTTAGTTTTCGGGGGACACAACATCTTTGTTTGTATGTGGTGCTGAGGATCGAACCCGGGCCACACGCATGCCAGGTGAGTGCACTACTGCTTGAGCCACATCCCCAGCCCTCATTTTTTATTTTGGGACAAGGTCTCACTAAGTTGCTGAGGATGGCCTTGAACTTGTGATCCTCCTGCTTTGGCCTCATGAGCCTCTGGGATTACAGGCTTATGCCTCTGTGCCTGGCTTTGGGAGGGTTTTTGATCACATATAAGGATTTGCTGGGCACTAACTGTCCTTAGCCTATATTTTCTGAGATACCATTCTTTATCTTTTTGTCCCTGATTTAATGACACTGGGGTCCTAAAACCTGGTAAAGTGTGAGGAAGAAAGGACTGAGCACCAAGATATCTTTTTTCTAGTTCCATTCTGGCCCTTATGTGTGCCATCAGCAAAACAATGCCATCTCCCTGAACAGGCCCACCATTTTCTCTAACCATTAAGGACCTTTAAGGCTACCTCCTTCCCTACTACTTGCAGCCAATGAAAACTTTGAAAAAAAACAAACAAACCACAAATTAGAGAAATCTGGCAGACACCACTTTAATCAAATGATCAAAGTTAATATAACTAATAATGTGATGAAATGACATCAAGTGCATCCTGATCCTATGCACTAAGAAGGACCCACCACTACAAAGCACACCTGACGAAATGATTATCCTGAATGTGATCACGAGGACACGTAAGACAAGCCCAGTTTGAGAGACATGATAACACATGCTGTGTGATCCTGGATAGAACTGGGGAAAAGGAGGAAAATTTGGAAAACTAGCTAATGTGGATAATTATTGAAATTAGAAAACAGACTAGCTAATGTGGATAATTATTTAATAGTAATATGCCAATATTAAATTTTCTGAATTTGATTGCTATAATTATTTAAGATACTGTTCTTATTCTTAGGCAATATACACTAAAGCACTTAGGGGTTTAGATGCACCTCTGCAACCTAATCTCAAATGGTTCAAACCAACCAACAAAAACCTAGAGCTGGAGGGAGGAATGTTGGACTGTGGAGGGGTGAGGAGGATACAGGAGTTTTTTTTTATTCCTGCAACTCTTCCACTCCATAGGTCACACAGCACTCCTCCTGCATGGACCTGGAGAACCCCTAGTCAGATGGAAACCCCTCCCCACCTCCTTCACCTGGGCTCTGTGGGCTGGGTCAGCCTTGTGCCATCTGTTTTAAGATAAGCCTCTCTCCCCAAGAACCAGGACCCAGAAGGGCAAGAACTGTGTTGGCTCCCTTTCTGTTTCAGCGTGTGGAGCAAGGTCAGGTTCAGAAGGTATTTCAGGGAACAGACACATTTTATGTGACATCAGGGTAGAATTAGGACCACTGGGTAGAAGAAAAAGGCCACAGACTGACCAGAGTGGGCACCAACAATCCAGAGGAGAGGGTATGTGAAATCTCATCTCTGAAATTGTAATAAGTGACTTTAAATTCAGGGGCACCTGATTAAAAATCTTTGCCATGGTTTGAGCAATGTAGGGTTGGGCACAGACTTATTTATTCTCCTTCTCTCTCTCTCTCTCTCTCTTAACCAGGGATTGACCCCAGGTGCTTAACCACTGAGCAACATCCCCAGCCCTATTTTGTATTTTATTTAGAGACAGGGTCTCACTGAGTTGCTCAGTGCTTCGCCATTGCCAAGGTTGGGTTTGACCTCACAATCCACCTGCCTCAGCTTCCAGAGCTGCTGGGATTACAGGCGTGCAACACCATGCTTAACCCATTCACCAAATTTACAAATATTTACTGAAGGCCTACTACATGCCAGACATCGTTCTAAATTCTGTGAATACAGTGATGAAACAGACAAAACTCCCTGCCTTGAGAGTTTAGAGAAAGTGATTATTGATGGCTTACATTGTTCTAACTGCTTTGTCTGTAATAAACCAATTAATTCTGACCACTCTCTTTATGGTATTATATACAGAAGCACAGAAAGGTTAAATAAGTTGTCCATAGCCACACTTTTATTTGTACCCAATTGGCCTGGCCCCAGACTCTCATCCACTTCCATCCCAGTTCTCAAAAGAGGGCTCTTGTTACTTGTAAGGAAAGAGGCACTCAAAGCTACCAGCTCTGTGGACAGCCTGTGTCCCAGGAGGCCCACATGGGGACCCCTGAGTATTCTAGGCTCAGGCCTTCATCTGGAGTGTGGGATGATCTACACTGTTCAACCATACTGAGCTCTGAATGTCTGGATTTGTAAGAGCATCAGGAGTTACTGGTGATGGGCTGGATCACTGTCTCTTTCCCCACCTCCAATCCTTTAGGACTTGCTACTGTTGATTAAATTAATCCAACATATTTATTGTTGGGCCCAGCACTATATTAAATGCTGAGGATATAGCAGTGAATGTTCAGGAACAGGCTCTAGCCCAAGAGGATTTTCACAACTGCCCTGTACTATACCTCCACTTTACAGATCCGAAACCTGAAGCTGAGAGAGGTGAAGTGCCTTGTCACAAGACACCAAGCTGGAAAGGGATGAAGCAGGATTTATGCTATGTTCTGCCAGGCTCTGGAACCCATGCATTTTGCTCTGTGCCATGCACCTCCAGTGGGGTGGGATGATGTGGGGACCAAGACCTGGGGTCAGTGCCTGGCTTCTGTTTCTCCTCCTGAAGTCAGTCTATTTCTTGCAGGGTATATCTTCCTCTCCTTGCTGCTACCCCCCCACACCCCCGTCCCAATCTTAGGAACACTCTCTTGGTTTAGTGAGGGAGGCCTCTATTTTGGTTGGGGGCAAGACTCTTTGGCCTCAGGTTCCTCATCTTTTAAATAAGGAGAGAGAGTACTTTCGTGGCCTTCCTATGAAGAGTCAATGAAACACAGTGTACAGGGGTTTAGCAGAGTGCCTGGCATCTGAGAGGAGCTCAGACACTGAGCATTCCAAGGTACCACAGAGATGATCCCGAGCTCAGCCCACTTCCCACGAATGCTTCGCCTTTCCGCCATCGTCCCCACGAACGGATGCACTTCAGTCCTGGCCCCTCCTCCCAGGGACCCCGGGGCAGTCCAGCCG
Organism: Marmota monax; assembly: GCF_021218885.2. Classification (NCBI taxonomy): domain Eukaryota; kingdom Metazoa; phylum Chordata; class Mammalia; order Rodentia; family Sciuridae; genus Marmota; species Marmota monax. Next base: position 20,370,127 of record NW_026694432.1, on the reverse strand, counting down.
CAGCAACGTCTGTCCCACCCCCCGACGGGAGGAGCAGCCCCGCTCACCAAACAGCCGTCGGCTCGGGCGGGGGGGGGGGGGCATCCATGCACCTTCAGTGTCCCGCCGCAAAGGAGCAGCCCAAGACTCCCTGTCCGTGGGCGCCTGGTCCTGGGTCAAGGGGAGCCAGACCCTGCGCTGCCCGGGACAGGCGCAGCCTCTTGCCAGCACTGCCCTCGGGGCGAGCGCCATCCCTGCAGCTACATGGCCTCCTCCCGCGGGCAGACGCAGCCGCTCCCGGGTCCTGACACCGGTCCTCGGAGTGAGCTCGGCCCTCGCCCCGACGCCGTTCCCACCCTCGGGCGAGCGCGGCTCCCGCACCCAGTCCCCAGCCCTCGGGCGCGCACGGCCCCCTCGCCCCACTCTGCCTGCCCAGCCCCAACGCCCGCTCAGGCCGCTCCCGGGCCCGGCCCGCGCACCCCGGAAGTGGGAGGGCAGCCCCGGGGGACGGAACCTGGGACCCTCCCCCGTTCTGGCGCAGCCTCGAGGGGCTCCCCCCCTGGCGCCGCCCCAGTTCGCGCCCCCTCGGGCCCGCGCGGGGCTTACCTGTCCCGCCAGGTGAGCGGCCTCCGGCTCAGCGCTTCCCCCGCCCCCTTCGCCGCTCACCTGGGGCGCAGGTGAGCGTCTCGCGGGAGCGCTCCACGGGCCGCCGCTGGGGACACACTTCCTGCCTCCGCGAAGTGCTGCCGCCGTGCACCTGGGCTGAAGCCCCGCCCTGGGGTTTTGGGCGGGCACCTGGGCTGGGCCCCGACGCTCAGCCGGACGGCCTAGCCCGGAGAGTGAGGCCCCGCGGGGGCGGCGGGCGAGTGCTGGGCTCGGGCTCTCCTCCTGTCAATGGGCGGGCGTCCCTGCAGCCTCCCAGCGCCCTTAAGGCTCCAGCTCTAAGGGCATGTCTGGGGAGCCTTCCCGGACTCCTGAGCCTGCCTGTTTTCTGTAATGTGGAACAATTCTCTGAACTTCCCTGCACGGTACTCAGCAGGTTGTTTTCTTGTCTTCTTTTCCCGCTTTTTAGCCTCTGACTTTGAGGACCGGTCTGGTCTTCTATATTCCTGATGTCCCTCACAGGACCTGGCACATTCTATGTTTTCAGCAAATACTCTCCACTGAACAAATGGCTTGACGCCGATTTCCTTAGGCAGAACTAGGGACCTGAGTTTTTTGCCCAGTAGTCAGTTCACCCTCTCATCTGTTCCGGGAAATCTACAGGTGAAGCTCTGCTCCAGAGCTGCCCAAGTAGGATGGAGAGAGCATCAGGCTATGCAGCTCTGAGAGGTACCTCCTGGATCAACAGAGGAAGCCAAAACGGGTTATAATCACTGCCTTCCAAGAGTAGTAAGGGGGTCCCTGAAAGAGGCAAACATCATTGGGTGGCAAGAAGTCAGAATTCACCCTACCCTGGTTTCCTGCTACCCTTAATAACAATAGTGCCAATAAACAAATGACTTAGGGAGCTTTTCCAGGATCTAAGCTAAACTCCCAGCTTGCATAGTATTAATCCTTCCACTAATCTGTGGAATCAGATATTATCAGTCTCATTTTACTGATGTGGAAACTGAGGCTTAGAGAGGGGAAATTATTTGCTCAGGCAGTTGGCACAAACTATTTGACTTTTGAACAAGGCACTTTCCTTCTCTTGTCGAAAAGGGGAAAGAATGGTACCTCTCCCTCCTGGGAGGAATAAAAAACGGATGAACAGTGAGATAAAAGATATGAAAAAGTTCATTGGCTAAGTTAGACATAGGCGTGCAGTTTCCACCAAAGCCTTAACGGCAACCCTTCCAACACATCTCACACACGTTCCCTCCTTGGGCAAGAGGCACATTGTATTCTCATTTGGAGCTGAGAAAATGGGTCTAATCAACTCACAGTGCACATCTGTGTACTCTAAGACCCAGCAAGTGTATTTCTAAGGCACAGCCACAAAAATCTCTTGCAATCAGACACTAGGAGGAAATATGGAAAAGAATGTTAATAAAAACATTGTTCATAGATGGGAGCAGTGTGCAGGTCTGTAATCCCAGTGGCTTGGGAGGCAGAGACAGGAGATTCGGCAGTTCAAAGTCAGCCTCAGCAACTGTGAGGCATTAAGCAACTCAAGTGAGACCCTGTCTCTAAATAAAATACAAAATAGGGCTGAAGATGTGGCTCAGTGGCTGAGTACCCCTGAGTTGAATCCCCTGTACCCGCCCCCCAAAAAAGAAAAGAAATATTGTCCATGGTAGTCCCACATGGAAAACACACAATACTGCTAATGGGAGATAAATGTGGAAAATCAAGCAAAGAAATAATTATACAGCAGTATAAAATGAATGAAAAATAGCAATTTGGATGGATTGGTTAATATAATATGGAGTGGAAAAAGGAGAGTCCCAGGAGATTGCATACAGAATGGGATTGTTTTCATGCAGTTCAAAAATACCTAGAACTGCTGTGTGTAGGCATTATTAGGTTGAATCATGAAATTGCTGTTATTTGACATAAAAAAGTGACATTCATATAGTTCAGTCTAATTTATATGTTAAAAAAAAACTATTAAAACAAGAGCCAGGGTGGGCTGGGCTTGTGGCTTAGCGGTAGAACACTCACCTAGCACGTGCCAGGCCCTGGGTTCGATCTTCAGCACCACATAAAAATAAATAAATAAAATAAAGACATTGTGTCCAACTACAACTAAAAAGTAAATATTAAAAAAAAAAGCGAGGGGATGAGGAACCGAAGATTGAGAATAATTATTACTTAGGAGTAGAGAGGGATAGAGGCGAAGGACAGGAATCCTATAGGCAGACTTCATTGTTAGTAATGGTCTGGGTCTTGAGTAGGGTGGTAGATTAAGGGCTTTTGTTTTATAATGAAAGAAAACAGAAATTTGTGCTCTAGTGCTAAATAATTAAGGGTGCTGTTGCTTGCAAAGTTCTTAAGGTATGCAAACTTGTAAGAATCTCATTTAGGTTTTTTTTCCCTATTCATTTATTTATTCATTTTTTTCTTTTTCTTTAAAAATCAAGGTATTGGCCAGGGGGTATAGCTGGGTGGTACAGCATCTGTCAAATGAGCACCATGCCAAAAAAAAAAAAAATTAAGTCATAATTTGCACAGCAGAATTCACCCTTTTTAGTGTATAGTTCTATGAGTTTTGAAAATTGCATACAATTGCATGACCACAATCAAGATATATTAAGACAAGTGTGGTGGCGCATGCCTGTGATCCCAGCAGCTCAGGAGGCTGAGGCAGGAGGATTGCCAGTTCAAAGCCATCCTCAGCAACTTAGTGAGGCCCTAAGCAAGACCCTGTCTCTAAATAAAATATAAAAATCTGTGGCTCAGTGGCTAAGTGCCCCTGGGTTCAATCCCCAGTATCCCCCCCAAAAAATATAAATCAGTTCCATCTCCCCCCAAAATTTCCTCATACCCCTTTAGAATCAGTCCCTCCTCTCAAACCCAGTCCTTGGTAACCACTGATCTTTTCTTCTGTATCCATAGTTTGTTTTTCTAGAACTTATAAAAATGCACAGTTGTACTACAAAATTCCAATTCAGTGGTCCTTAAAATGCTGTAGATTAGGATTATGACTGAAAAAAAATATTATGACTGAAGCAGCTCAGATCTACTTTATTTACCTAGAAAGAAAAATCAGGACGGAAGAAAGGAAGGGAGGGAAGGTGGAAAAGGGAAGGGAAGGGGAGAATTTTGTCTCTGAACCACTGGCTACCCCTGTGGCATGTAAGGGAACCTTGCTTTAGGGCTCCAGCCCTGCCTCATACCAGTTATGTGGCCTTGGGCAAGCCATTCCCTTCTCTTCATAAAAATAGGGATAATATTTCCCCTATGGGTTATGTGGAGTATTATGCAATAGGCAAATAGCTTTTTTTTTTTTTTTTTTTTTTTTTGGTACTGGGGAATTGACCCCAGAGTACTTTACCACTGAATTACATCCCCAATCCTTTTCGAGACAGAGTCTTGCTAAGCTTCTTAGTGCCTCACAAAGTTGCCCAGGCTGGCCTTGAATTTGCCATCCTTCTGTCTCAGCTCCACAGTCTCTGGGATTACAGGCATGAGCCACTGCACCCAGCTTGGTTAGCTATTATTCCTGATCACGGTCACACTGAAACTACCTCCCTTCTTTTTCCCTATCCCTTTTGAGTGTGGGACACTCAAAAACATTGGGCCCTGTTCCAAGGGCCCTTCCCCCTGTCAAAATACATGTTAAAAAATGTATATTCTAGACACACATCCAAAAGAACTAAAAGCAGGGACCCAAAGGATGTATGTCAGTACTGCAGCATTATTCATAATAGCCAAAAGGTGGAAAAGCCCAAGTGTCCATTAATAGGTGGATGGATTAAAGAAATATGGCCTATACATACAGTGGAATATTATTCAGCCATAAAAAGGAATAAAGGTCTGATGTATGCTATTCTATGAATGAACCTTGAAGACATTATGCTTAGTGAAATAAGCCAGACACAAAGCCAAATGTTGTATGATTTCACTGATCTGAAATATTGTGAATAGTTGATTCACAGATGCAGAAAGATTAGAGGTTATCAGAGGCTGGAGCAAGGGGGGAATGGGAAGTTATTGCCTAATGGGTTCAGAGTTCTGTTTGGGGTGATGAAAAGGTTTTTGAAATAGAGGTGGTGATTGCACAACATTTTGAGTATAATTCATGCTGCTGAATTTATACTTAAAAATGGCTTAAATGGCAAACTTTGTTTTATATAAATACCATAATTTTAGAAACCAAGGCTGGCATGGTGATCAGTCCCTCCTCTCAACCCCAGTCCTCAGTGACCCATGCCAAATCCTGGCTACTCAGGAGGCTGAAACTGGGGGGTCACAAGTTCAAGGCCAGCCTGGGCAACTTAGCAAAACCTTGTCTAAAAACAAAAAAGAAAAATGTTGGGGGCGTTTCTCACAGGCAGAGTACTTGTCTGGCGTGCACAAGGCCCTGAATTTGATCCCCAGTGCCCACACAGATAAAAACTCATATATACAATTTTTACTTGTCAATTAAAACAAACAAACAAACAACAACAACAAAACACCACACTCTTTGAAACTACAACTGGGTGTCTCATTGATCCAGCATTCGGCATGACAAAGGAAAGAGAAGTCTCCTAGGATGGATGAATTTTCCAGATTAATAATCCACCTTTTATTTGATCCTTACAACAATGAGGAGGGCTATCACTTTTACAGGCGGGGAAACTGCAGCCCTTCAAGGTCACGCTGTTTACCCAAGGCTGTGCTCTGGGTGGGTCATGGAGCTGGATGGGAACCCTGTCTCTATCCAGTGCTCCTTACTCCAAGCCACTCAAGCTGTGCTTGGACCTCTTTCTAAACAGATGAGAAGGTTGCCTTTTTTTTACCCCCCTCTGTGATACTGTAGGTGAACCCAAGGCCCCCTGCATGCTACACCCTCTGGGCCACTGAACCACTCCCAACCCAGAGGCCTCCCTTTGTAACCAGAGCTGCCTTGTTGGCCTTGACCTGGGGCCATTGTCCTGACCCTCTGCTTTCATTATTGATGGGACTGCTCCCATTTGATTTTTACTTTTCTGGTCACCTTCCTCTGCCACCATTCAGGCTTTTGGGCTGGTGACAGACTGGGGGTAAGAGGGAGGTATCAAGGATGATTCTGGATTTCTGCCTTGGAGTACAAATTTAGGGTGCAAGAATGCAAACAGTGGGATTTGAGAACTTGTGAGATAGTCAGGCACATCACAGTTGTACTTATGGATGACATTCAGAGTGTTATTTAGAAGGTGCAACAGTGCAGCTTTAGGGCTGGGGAGGAGCAGTGGGCTGGGGAATCTGGATGGTGGTGTGTGGAGCCAGCATCAGGCAGCCAAGGCTTCCCAGGCCTCCCTTCCTCTTGGGTCTGGAACTTGCCTCTGGTGTGCTTCTCTCAAGGGACACTAGGGGGCAGCACACAACAGTGGAAATGGCCAGAACTTCAGTGTCACAGGATCAGAGTTAGAATCCTTAGTGCCAGTGTGAATATAATCTTTTTTACTTTTAATTTTTTTGTGGTACTGGGGATTGAATTTCACACATGCCAGGCAAGCGCTTTACCACTGACTCATATCCCCACACTTTAATTTTTCTTTTATTTTTAAGTTTCCCAGTCTGGCCTCAAACTTGAGATCCTCCTGCCTCAGCCATCTGAGTGGCTGGTATTCTATGTATGCACCACCATGCCAGCTCGAACATAATCTTGGAACTTCAGCATTTCTCATCAAAGATGGTTTTAACATTGAGGCAGGCTAGTACGATGGTGTAGAGTGTGAGCTCTAAAGCCAGAGGGCTTGAAACTCTGCCCCACTTACTTGCCATCTAACTTTAACCAAGTTATTCAATGTCCGTGTGCCTCAGACATCTGTGAAGTGGAGATAGCACACTAGTTTTTCCTTGTCTGTGGCTTCACTTTCCAATTTCAGTTACAGGCAGTCAATCTCAGTCCAAAAATATTAAACAGAAAATTCCAGAAATAGCCGGGGGTGGTGGCTCACTCCTGTAATCCTAGTTTTTGTTTTTGTTTTTAGTATCAGGTATTGAACCCAGGAGTACTTACCCACTGATCCACATCCCCAACTCTTTTTTATATTTTATTTGGAGACAGGGTCTCACTAAGTTGCTTAGGTCCTTGCTAAGTTACTGAGGTTGGCTTTGAACTCGAGATCCTCCTGCCTCAGCCTTTCGAGCCTCTGGATTACAGGCATGTGCCACCCTGCCTGGCTAATCTCAGTGTCTTGGGAGTCTGAGGCAGGAGAATCACAAGTTCAAGGCTAATCTTGGGCAAGACCCTGACTCAAAATAAAAAATGAAAAGTTCTAAGGATGCTGCTCACTGGTAGAGCACCCCTGGGTGCTGAGGAAAAAGAAAGCAAGAAAGTCAGGCAGGCAGGCAGGCTCGCTCCAGAAATGAGCACGTCATAAGTTTTAAGTTGAGTGCTATTTTGAGTAGCATAATCAAGTTTTGTGCTGTTCTGCCCTGGCCTGGGTGGATGCGAATCATCCTGCATGCATTACAGCAGATCCAGGCTCTCTCTGTGCACGAGCTGTCCATGAGTCACCTGGGAATCATCTCAGTTATCACTCAATGGTGGCAGTATCACAGCGTTTCTGTCTAAGTCACCCTTCTTTACTTGATAATGACCTCAAAGGGCAAGAGTAGCAATGCTGGCAATTCGGATATGCCAGACAGAAGCCATAAAGTCCTCCTGTTAAGTGAAAAGATGAAAGTTCTTCCCTTCAGGAGAGAAAAAAGATGGCATGCTGAGATTGCTAAGACTTACAGTATAACAAGATGTATTGAGAGAGACCATATTATGTCATTTTTATGATAGGATATTGTTAAAATTTCCTATTTTATTATTAGTTATTGCTAATCTCTTATTGTGTCTAATTTGTACATTAAACTTTATCATAGGAATGTATGTATCATTCACATAGGGTTCAGTACTATTCAAGGTTTCAGGCGTTTACTTGTGGGGGTTGCTGGTAAGGGAAGAACTCTGTAACAGGTTCACATGGTAATTGCTAAATAGATTTTTTTTTTCTTGTTTTGTTTTGGGTACCTGGAATTGAGTTCAGGGGCACTCAACCACTGAGCCACATCCCCAGCCCTGTTTTGCATTTTATTTAGAGACAAGGTCTCACTGAGTTGCTTAGCACCTTGCTTTTGCTGAGCCTGGCTTTGAACTCTCGATCCTCCTGCCTCAGCCTCCCTCCTGAGCTGCTGGGATTACAGGCATGTGCCACTGCTCCCAGACAGATGTTTACTTTTTATAGCTTTTTTATATTAAACCCTCTGTCTTTCCAACCTCAGCCAATCTGGGGCCAGGACTCTCAAAGGCAAGCCCACTGCCTCTGAGAATAAGCAAGAGAACAAATTACTGTATTACTGACCATCACTGCCTGTTAGGTATAAGCCTTATTCTATTTAATCCTCACAGAAACCCAATGAATGAATCCCAAATACCCATTTTATAGCAAAGGGAACAGAGGTTCAGAGATTTAAGCCACTTGTCCAAGACCCACCGATAGTAAGTGACAGGCCAGGAGAAGCCTAAGTTTATTTGGATTCAGAGTCTGAGCTCTCTAGAGTGGTGTCTATGGGTACCCCAGGAATTGAGTCCTGGAGTGGGGTTAGCCCAAGCCCAGAAGAATGAAGATTCTTCCTCTAGAATTCTCTAACAAATTCCAATTTTGCCTGCTGTTCCTCTCTTTCCCTAGATAGAATTTCCTGGAGTTCTGAATGGAATAAATGGAATGGAACCAGCTGAAAGATGAGCCCAGTGTGGTGAACCTGAGCAGAATGGTCTAAGATAAGGCCAATGGGAAGGTGTGAATTGAGGCTGTCTGGGCTTCTCTGATTGGCCAGGTTGGCTGTACAGGTCATACAATGGGCCAATGGCCATTCAGAGTTGCCTCTCCCTATTGCTTCTCCGGGCCACAGGGTGGCGCCTCCTGAAGGCTAAAGCGAACCAGGGGAGTCTGGCAGTTACCCTGGGAGGTGAGGGCCGCTGAGCTGGGCGGGTGCAGTGGACAGAGGGACGGTGAGAACTCTGTAATCCTGAGGTCTCTGGGATTCTTGGCTGCACTGTTGGGTGGGAAGACCTGGCTCCACCTGAAACTGGGAGACACTGGAGGCTCCCTGGTTTTAGTTTGTGCTGCACCCAGGACCCTGGGCCTGGAGGGAGCTGCAGGTTGAAGAAACATCTTGTACCAGGTCGAAGCAGGGCTGCTTCTTTGGTCCTGAATTTTGTTCCAAACCCTAGTAGGACTATTTCCCACAGTCTTTGTGCTAAAAGGACATTCCTCCCACCGCCTCAATTACTGAGAAACAAGTGTGGCCAAGAAACAAACTTAGTTGCAGTCACATGGTGAATAAGGAATGGGACCCAGTGAAGGTGGACCTTGGCCCTTCTCTTGCTCATGCTCTTCCCCCCATTACCCTGTTCCCTCTCCCACACACAGAGGCATGACTACTGCTGAGTTGCACCCCCAGCCTGAGTGTTCTGATCACTCGCGGGAGCTATAGGAAAGTGAACACCCTCTTTGCTTTCTGCCCACCCCAGCCAATTTCACGTTCTTTCCCCTGATATCTTTCTGGATTGCTCCCAGCTAGACGGCTGTTCCTCTGAGCTAATTTAGAAGTCTGTCTGAGGGCTGGGGATGTGGCTCAAGCGGTAGCGCGCTCGCCTGGCATGCGTGCGGCCCGGGTTCGACCCTCAGCACCACATATAAACAAAGATGTTGTGCCTGCTGAAAACTAAAAATAAATAAATAAATATTTAAAAAAAAAAAAAGAAGTCTGTCTGAGCCTCTGAATGACCTTGATCTCTTCTGCTGCTTTCAGCCTTTAGATGGGAGCTCCCAGAGGGCGGGGCGGACTGGTCTGATCCTTCCCTGAGCCCCCATCATCCAGTTCAGAGAAGGGCTCAAGGGCTACAGCTGGGAGTGTTTGTGGAAGGTCATGGGTGTCATGGGCTCTCACTGCCACCACCTCCACCTCACAAACCACTGATGTGGCAGAAACAGCCCTGGAGTGAGGGCAGAATTGACCTAGGATGGATTTTTGGCCCAACATCTTCCTAACTGTGCAAACTTGGGAAATGATCTCACTTCTCTGAACTTTAGTTTCCTTTTCTGCAAATAGCCTTTTTGAGGAGGGGACAATTAAGCTGAGAACTAAAAGACTCAGATGGAAAAACTGAGAGGAAGAGTCTTCCAGGCAGAGTGAAACAGCTAGTGCAAAGGCCCTGAGGTAGGGATAAGCTCTCTGCATGTTTAGGAAACAGAAAGGGAACCAGTGCTGCTGGAGTATGGTGAGCAAGGCCAGGAGACTTGAGCGAGACTGGAGAAGGCGATGGAGAGACAAGTAGGCAGCGCATCTCATGGGGCTCCAGAGGTCCTGGAATTGGGCTTGTGATCTTAGCGATAAGGGTCTTAAGTAGGGCAGTGGCTTAATCTAATCAAAACCTCAAAAGCTGCACTCTGAATACTGTGTGGTGACTGAGGGGGGGTGAGGCTGGGATCAGAGAGTCCAATGAGGAAACTGTTGCTGTCATCAAGGCAAGAAATGACGGTGCCCAGGGCAGGGTGGGAAGTGGTCATATCCACCACATATTCTGGAAGCAGATGCCACAGGACTGGACATGGAAGGCCAGGGTCTGAAGTGAGAACTCAGATGTCTCTTGTCTCAGTTTCCTGTTGCTGAGAACTAAACTACCCCAAAACTTAGTGACTTAAAACAACCACAATATATTATTATTATTATTATTATTATTATTATTATTATTATTAGTTGTAGATGGACACAATACCATTATTTTATTTTGTTTGTTTATATATGGTGCTGAGGATTGAACCCAGCGCTTCACACTTGCCAGGCAAGAGCTCTACCACCGAGGCACAACCCCAGCCCCAACCACAATATATTATTTCTAACAATTCTGTGCTTCCCCCGGGGCTTGGTGGGTAGTGCTGCTGGTTTCATATGGGATCCCTCATAAGACTGTTTCAACTGGGAGCTTGGCTGGGCCTGGCTGGTTCAAGAGGGCTGCTCTTCCTCCTCAGCCTCTCACCATTCAGAAGTCTGGGTGACCTCCTTTGTAGCTCCTCAGGTGTCTCCAAAGAAGACAAACCCCAGCATGCAAATGGTTATTGAGCCTCTGCTTGCTTCATGATTTCTGAATGTCCTGTTGGCCAAAGGAATAGCCAGGATGGGAGCCACCATGGCAAGGGACCACACAAAGGCACAGAAACCTAGAGGCCTGTCTCACTGGAGGCCACTAGTGTAAGGTTCAACACATCCATGGGGGCTGTGATCTCGGAGATGGATGAAATGCAAGAGCAAAAAATACAGGCAGAGGCCTGGGGTTGCAGCTCAAGTGGTAGAGCACTTGCCTAGCCTGTGTGAGGTCCTGGGTTCATACTCAGCATCGCATATAAATAAATACAATAAAGGTCCATTGATAGCTAAAAATACATATATTAGGGGGAAAAAAGACATGGGCAGAGTTTGCTGGAGGGGCACATTCTGCCCAGGACCTCCTGATTTGGACCCCGAGGAAGACAGTGGGCTTGGAAAAGCCAGTAGCAGCAGAAATACAGGCCCTGTTATGCACGGTGAGGTGGGAGTGGGGACAGAGAACCTGAGAAGTCCCACTGCACCCTGCTCTGTGACTTGCCTGGGTAGTTAATGGAGAGGAATAAGACTCCACTGTGACCTTGGGAAGCCAGGCCACACCCAGAAATGCCAATACAGTGAGAGGCAACAGCTTAGTGCTGCAGTAGAAGGTTGCCCAGGCTCTTTGGGGTGCCGAGGGAAGGATTCCAAGAGCACCTCCCAATGGGGGAGTCAAGATGGTGGAGCTGGAGCAGGAAGAGGCCAGTGCCCCTAACCCTGGCTGTGAAGGCCACCCATAGGGAACATTCTTCCCATTTTACGGGGGAGCAAACTGAGGCTCTTAGGGAAGAGGTAACAAACCAGAGAGGACTCCTTACCTCCTGGACTTTCTTCCATCCTATCAGATTCTTTTTTGGTACCAGGGATTGAACCCAAGGGTGCTTAACCATGAGCCATATCCCTAGTCCCTGCCCACACCTTTTTTTAACATATTTTTTTAGTTGTTGGATTTTTATTTATTTATGTGTAGTGCTGAGAATTGAACCCAGTGCCTCACATATGCTAGGTAAGTGCTCTACCGCTGAGCCACAACCCCAGCCCATCCTTAACCCTTTTGAAATTTTTTTTTTTCACTTAGGGCTGGAGTTGTGGCTCAGTGGTAGAGTGCTTTAGTAAGATGTGTGAGGCACTGGGTTCAATCCTCAGCACCATATAAAAATAAATAGATAAAATAAAGGTATTGTGTCCACTTACAACTAAAAAAAATTTAAAAATTTATTTATTAAAAAAATTATTTTGAGGGCTGGGGTTGTGGCTCAGCGGTAGAGCACTTACCTAGCACATGCGGGGCCCTGGGTTTGATCCTCAGCACCACATAAAAACAAATAAATAAAATAAACGTATTATGTACAACTAAAAAATTTAAAAAATTATTTTGAGACAGACTCACTAGCCTCGCTAACTTGCTGAGATTGACTTTGAACCTGCGATCCTCCTGCCTCAACCTCCTGAGTCACTGGGATCATAGGCATGTGCCACTGCTTCCTGCTCCCTGGGAGATTCTTGCTGAAATCCTAGAGAAGGTGGGGAAGCAGAGGGCTCACTCCTGAGTGGGCTGGGAGTGTGCAGAACTGCTGCCAGGCTGCCTCACTCTCTGTCCTGACTTGTGTCACCTTCCCTAAGAAAGCCCCATCTTTTCTCATCGTGGGCAGAGCTTTGTGAAGAAACCTAAAGGGAGACCTGGACTGAGGTAGGCAGAACCAAGCTTGTCCTCAAGGAGCCCCCCAGTTTAGGGATGGAAACCCAGTTTTGCCCTCCTGTCCCTGTGTAATCCAGACCTCAGGGATAGTCTGCCTAACAGCGGGGAACAGGTCTGATCTCAGGGACCCCCAGTCTAGAGGAATGAAGGATGGAGGGAATTCGGTTTCCACCGCTCTAACAAATACCTGAGATGACCTTAGGCTCACTTAGAGGTCTAGTCCATGTCAGTGGGCTTGTTACTTTGGGCCTGTGTCAGGTGGCACATCATGTGCAAGATCACGGAGCAAAACCACTTGCCTCGGGGCCAGGAAGCAAGGGGTCGGGGAACTGGGGTCTCATTAACCCCTTTAAGGGTGTGCCCTCAATGACCTGAAGACTTCCCACCTGGCCTCGCCTCTTGAAGTTTCCACCACTTCCCAATAGTGCCAACTGGGAACCAAGCCTTTGATATGTGGCCTCTCCAAATCACAACAGAGAGGGGAAGCCAGTGAAGGTCAGAGGTCATAGGACAGGACCAGAGAGAACATGGAGTATCTCTGGCCAGGTTTGGGTAAGGTTCCCTTCCAAATGGGGAAGGGGGGTTAGTTACCAGAGGTAGCTATAGGGGCTCAGGTCAGTAGGGAAGTTGGAAGCTTAGAGCCTGGTCCAGCTCAGCCTCTGTCTGAGTAACCTTGAGCATGTTCCACTCTCCTAGGCTCGTCCCCAGGGTCCCCAAGTGCTGCCAAGTGGAGCTGCCAGCACAGCTCAATAATACTCCGGCCTCCTGCGGAAGGAAAGGCAGCCCCACATCCAACCCACCCCAGCCCTGTGGTTCCCTCCCCTCCGCTGGTTTGGGGGTGGGTGAGGGGCCACTGCTGTATTCTGACCTCAGATATGGGAGGGGGAGATGGAAGGAGAGAAGGAGAGGAAGCAGCATCTTATTGTCTTTGGAATCAGAGCACTCCACAGAGAGAAGCAGAGAGGACCTGGGGAGGAGCGTTGGGGAGCCCTGGACAGGAGCTATGCACACTCCTTTAAGTCCTGAGTAAAGAGGTACTGGGTTGGCATGGCACCCTGCAGTGCAAGTGGACTTTACCTCTGCTCCACTCTGATAAAAAGGTGCCTCTCCAGGAGTGGCAGTAGGCATTACCACTGGAGTGGGCTGCCTCCTTGTTTCTTTGTAATCCTACCCCTTTGCCTTTTGGGGGATAGAATGTTCCATGGGACAGCCTCCCCCAATAAAACCCAGTTTCGGGGCGTGCTCCCTCTCTTTCTTGCCTGCCTTGCCTCCTTGTGGGAGCTGGGTCAGAGGAGCCATCACAGAACCCAAAGAAAAAAAGTATTTCTCTGTCTGTGTGTAGTTATTTCGTGCCAGCCCAGTTCTCCTGGAGTGACCCTGACTGGTTTAGTCACATGTTGAGACACAGGAGGGTCCCTGTGGGAGGGACAGGCTGGATCCTAGAAAGACATGCAGAGGGAGGTGGAGACAGAGACTAGAGATTCAGAAAGAGACAAAACAGAGGAAAAAGAAGCAGGGGTAGATGGTTACTGGTACACACATTTAAATAGGCAAGAAATGGGCTATTTATATTTTATGACCCACCCAGAGCCTTCCTGCCATCTGACTGGCGGGAAATCCAGTCTCCATTATCTTTGGGCTCTCTCAGTCCATAACCCACATAGTTGGGCCATGGCTCAGAGATGTTACAGAACCAGACATGAACACAGCCCTCCGTCTGGTCCCCAGGACACTCCAGTTATCTGACCCCAGCAGGTTAAAGACTATTCCACTCACTGTCAGCCGTGCTTGGATCATGAAATCTTTGGTGACCTGGGAGTCACCCATGTAGGATTCAGACTTCTGAACATCACCTGGCCCCTTGAACACAGGGGCTGTGTCCATCCATTCTTCAGAACTGGGGAGCCTGAACTGTCAACCCCACCTAAGAGGTTGGAAAAGGACCCTTCCATTGTGGTCCCTAGGAGCTCCAGGCAGTTTCTCTCCCGGGGCCATACCATTTGTGTCCCTCTGGCTCCTGGGTCTGAGGATCCATCCCTTGGTAGAGCCCATGTCCCTTAGCATCCTATAACCAAGCAACTGGGAGCAAACCAGCAGTCCCACTAGGCCTGGAGACTGGAGACTTCAGTCAGAGACCCTAGGGAGCATCCAGAATCTCCACCAGCTGTCCCAGTGGAGGTGAGGGGACAGCAGCCAACCAGAGCTGGAGCCTCAGCCAAGAGAGCAGGGGCCGGTGACTTGATCCAGAACCAGATATCAGTAAATGACTCGGGGTTTAATTATTTGTGCATCACTGTGTATCTGCAGTGGGCCCTGGTCTACACAGCCCTACTGTCCTTACAACACTTTATCTTAGATTTTTTTTTTTTTTTTTGCAGTGTTGGGGATTGAATTCAAGGCCTTGCATATGCTAGGCAAGTGCCCTGGCCCCGTTTTAGAATTTTTATTTTGAAATATATGTGTAGAAGACTGTATGTGTACATTTATTTATACATATAAATGAAATAATATATAAACATATGTATATAAATGTATATGCATCATTTAAATTGCAGAAATATTTTAAAAATGAATATCCAGGTATCCACCACTTGTTTGTTTGGTACTGGGGATTAAACCCAGGGGCACTTTGCCCCTGAGCTACATCCCCAACCCCTTTTATTTTTTTGATACTGGGGAGTGAATCCAGGGGTGCTTAATCACTGAGCCACATCCCCAGCCCTTTTTTGTATTTTAATTAGAGATAGGGTCTCACTGAGTTACTTAAGGCCTTGCTAAGTTGCTGAGGCTGGCTTTGAACTAGTAATTCTCCCTGAGCTGTGGGGATTACAGGCTTGTGCCACCACACTTGGCTTTTTTATTATTATTATTATTTTTTTTGGAGTGTGGGTACGGGTATTGAACTCAGGGGCATTCGACCACTGAGCCACATCCCCAGCTCTATTTTGTATTTCATTTAGAGACAGGGTCTCACTGAGTTAGTTGGTGCCTCACTTTTGCTGAGGCTGGCTTTGAACTCGGGATCCTCCTGTCTCAGCCTCATGAGCCACTGGGATTACAAGTGTGCGCCATTGTGCCCGGCTCTGGCTTTATTTTATTTTGAGACAGGGTCTCACTAAGTTCCTGAGGCTGACCTCAAACCTCTCTTGCCTCAGCCTCCTGAGTCTCTGGGATGCCCAGCATTCTTGTTTAATGGGATATTCCATTAAATATCCAGAGCGTTTTTCTTGTTTTCTGTGGTGCTGGGGATGTTACCCAGGGCCTTTCGGGTGCTAGGTAAGCTACCCAGAGCTATACTTGGAGTCCATATTCCTTTTACTTTTTAGTTGGTTCATCAATACCTTGCAAAAGGTAATTTTCTGGGGCTTGGGCATAGCTCAGTGGCAGGGTGCTTGCCTAGCATGCACGAGGCACTGGGTTTGATCCTCAGCACCACATAAAGATAAACAAATAATAATAAAATAAAGATTTAAAAAAAAATTAAGAAGATAATTTTCTAATAGAGCCATTAATTTTTAAAGTGCTATATATGGGATTTCCCCTCCCTCTTCTGCTGATTTGTGGAAATGGGACTCTCTTCCTGCGACTCTGTCCCATCTCATTCCACCAACACGGGTCAATGTCTTCCTGCCTCATTTGCCAACTTCATGTTCCCTAAGTGCTTCAAACCCTCTTCTGCAGACTCTTTGCACTTCCTCTTCCTTCCACCCAGATGGCTCCTCCCAGTGCTTCCAGCCTGGTTCCTTGACATCCTTCTGGTCTTCTCCATCAATTGGGATCTGTTCAATTATAAGACATTTTATTGGTTAACCTAACTGAAAAATCCAAGGGTAGAACTACCTTCAGGTACAGCTGGCATTAGGTGCTCTAGAGATCTGACCACTCATCAGGTTTCTCTTTGTTTCTGGGCTTTCCTGTCAGGTAGGCTCATCCTCAGGTACTCACTTCCCTTGTGGCTAGAAGGTAGTACCTGCAGCCTGAGTTTAAAATCTGTTCAGCCAACAACACCTAAGTGAAGAAGAGTTCCCTTTCTCATTATTTCCAGTAAATATATTAGTGTAGTGTCATTGGCAGGGCCAGGGTGCCAAGCCTGGTCCTGGAGATGGGGTGGGGTCAACCCCACAAAATATGAATATAGAGGAGCAGTGGTTCCCCCCAAAATACAAAGATACTCTTATCAAAAGTGAGATAAATTGGGAACTGTGTGTGGTGGCGCACCTCTGTAATCCCAGCAGTTTGGGAAGCTGAGACAGGAGAATTGCAAGTTCAAAGTGAGACCCTGTCTCTAAATAAAATACAAAACAGGGCTGGGGATGTGGCTCAGTGGTCGAGTGCCTCTGAGTTCAATCCTTGGTACTCGCCCCCACAAAATGAGACAAATGCATGATGGGAACACAAGAACCCCAGATACCCACTCCACCGTTGATGACCTCCCTGTCTAGTGTAGGTGTCCTTGGTTGGTCACCACACTTCACTGTTCTCTCTTTCCTTTTTAGTACCAGGAATTGAACCCAGGGGCGCTTAACCACTGAGCCACATCTCCAGCCCTTTTTATTTTTTATTTTGAGAAAGCATCTCACTAAGTAGCTTAGGGCCTTGCTAAATTGCTGAGGCTGTCCTTGAACTTGAGATCCTCTGCCTCAGCCTTGCGAGTGTCTGGGATTATCGGTGTGTATCACAGTGCTCAGTACACTGTTTTCTTCCTTCATAGCATGCAAGATTCTTGTTTGGGTTCGCTATGGCCTCTCTCTCTTCTTCTGGATTGAGAGGAGCTTAGTCTTTCTTGATCACTCCCATATTCCCAGAACTTGGAACAGTATTTGCCACGCAGTAAGTGCTTAATAAAGGCCATGGCAGGAATGAATTTGTTAGAGAGCCAGGCACTCTAAGAATCTCCCATGCCAGGCATGGTGACATATGCCTGTAGTCCCAGTTACTCCCAGCTACTCTGGAGCCTGAGGCAGGAGGATCTTGAGTTCTAGCCCAGCCTGGGCAATTTAGCAAAAGCCTGTCTCAAAAACAAAACAAAACAAAACAAAAAACCCCAACAATAACAACAAAAACAAAGCAAAACAATCTTCCACCTGAAGGCATCTGTAGTCCTCTCTCTGCTGGGTCATTCCTGTGGGCACACAAAGGGGCTCTTAGTCACTTTTCTGTGTTCCTCCTTTATTACCTCCTCCTGCTCAGGATTTTTTGCTTGTTCCTGGCCATCACTACATTTTTCTCCCAAGGTCATTCATCCTGTTATGGTTTAAGTACCATCTAGAGCTGGGTGTTGTGGTGCCTGCTTATAATCCCTGTGACTTTGGAGGCTCAAGCAGGAGAATCGCAAATTTGAGACAAGCCTCAGCAATTTAGCAAGACCCTGTCTCAAAATAAAAAATATAGGCACACTCGTACACTGCTGGTGGGACTGCAAATTGGTGCAGCTAATATGGAAAACAATTCAGAGATTCCTTGGAAAGCTGGGAATGGAACCACCATTTAACCCAGCTATCCCTGTCCTCAGTCTACACCCAAAGAACTTAAAAACAGCATCCTACAGGGACGCAGCCACATCCATGTTTATAGCAGCACAATTCACAATAGCTAAACTGTGGAACCCACCTAGGTGCCCTTCAGTAGACAAATGGATAAAGAAAATGTGGTATATATACACAATGGAATATCACTCAGCAATAAAAGAAAATAAAATCATGGCATTTGCAGGTAAATGGATGGAGTTGGAGAAGATAATGCTAAATGAAGTTAGCTAATCCCAAAAAACCAAATGCTGAATGTTTTCTCTTATATTCGTAGTGGAGTTTGGAGGGGGAGCATGGGAGGAATAGACGAACTCTAGATAGGGCAATGGGGTGGGAGGGGAAGGGAGAAGGCATGAGGGTAAAAAAGATGGTGGAATGAGATAGATACCATTACCCTGAATACATGTATAAAGACACGAATGGTGTGAATATACTTTTTATACCACCGGAGATATGAAAATTGTGTTCTATATGTGTAATATGAATTATAATGCATTCTGTTGTCATATATAACAAATTAGAATAAAAGATTAAAAAAATAAAGGACTGGGGATGTAGCTTAGTGGTAAATACCCCTGGGTTCAATCCTGAGCAGCAAAAAAAAAAAAAAAAAAAAAGTGCCAACTAGACTTTGATGACTCCCTGAATTAAATCTCCAGCCCAGACTCTCTACTGCTGACTTCCAGAAACATCTAAACACCTGCCTGTTTATCATGGCTATCCAACTTGGATGTCCAAAACAAAGTTTTTTCCAAATGTTTATCTATCCCCTCTGTGTATATCTTTACCAGAAATACACACACACACACACACACACACATTTTCCTCTTCATATCGTTTTTCTTGTTGTTGAGTTTTGCCTTTCCATATTAGACTGATCCATAGTGAGCACAATTTTATAAGTCTATATTCAATTTCTTGTTGTTGTTGTTTTTGGGGACCAGGGATTGAACCCAGAGGTGCCTAAGCACTGAACCACATTCCCGACCCTTTTTATTTTTTATTTTGAGATAGGGTCTTTCTAAGTTGCTTAGAGCCTCAGTAAATTTCTGAGAATGGCCTCAAATTTGCTATCCTCCTGCCTCAGCCTCCCAAGTCTCTGAGATTACAGGCATGTGCCATTGCTCCTGGTATCATTTCTAACTTTAAAGCTGAATCTTGGGGCTGGGGATGTGGCTCAAGTGGTAGCGTGCTCGCCTGGCATGCGTGCGGCCAGGGTTCGATCCTCAGCACCACATACAAACAAAGATGTTGTGTCCACCGAAAACTAAAAAATAAATATTAAAAAAAAAAATTCTCTCTCTCTAAAAAAAAAAAAAAAAAAAAAAAAAAAAAGCTGAATCTTTACCCCCTACTAGGTATTTCTTAGTTTTTTTTTTTTTTAAAAAGGAAGATGGGACTGTGGATGTAGTTCAATGGTATACTGTGTGCTTAGCACAAAGGAGGCCCTGGGTTCCATCCTCAGCACTCATCCCACCAAAGAAAAAAACATGTAATAGGCTATTACTGCAAACCCTTTTGTTCTTATTTTTGGAATAAAGTAATTATCACATAAGGGAAAAAGTCTTGACCTTGATTTCTCCATCAAATCTGTTCCTCCTTTTCTCAGTCAAGGGCATCAAAATCCATCCTGCTGCCTCATCCACAAACCCAGAGGACATTCCCTCACCCTGACACTAATCCATCCACAAGTCTTCTCGTTCATCCAAATAAAACTCAAATCCATCCCCGCCCACTCCTAGCCAATACTCCTGGGATTGTCCTCTGTCAGATGGATTATTACAATAATCTCCTAAGTGGGCCCCATCATTTCCCTCCTACTCCTTTTCACTCCCTTCTTTGCATTCTCTACACATAAAACAGCATGATCTTTTAGAAACAAATCAGATCATGTTGATCCCCAACATAAATCCTTCAAAGACTCTCCCTGCATAGAGAGTAAAATCTGAAATCCTCTCCCCAGCCTTCAGACCTAGTTACATCTCTGAGTTCATTTTCCTGCAGGCTCACCAGTCACCGAACACACTGACATTTCTGTCTCAGGGCCTTTGCACTGCTGTTTTTTTCCGTCGGGAACTCTCTCTCCCCAGTTTCACATTTCTGATTCCTGTTTATGTTTCAGGTCTTAGCTTAAATGTCATCTTTAAGGAGAAGCCCTTCCTGAACCCCTTTTCTATCCTGTCACTAGTTTCTTCCTTGTTGGTGATTTCTAGGGAAGCACTCAAGAGACAGATTCCCTGGACATTGAATTCTAGGCATAGTCCCACCACTTCTTGACCATGTGACCTTGATCACTCACCACTCTATCCTTCAGTTTCCTCATCTGTAAAATAGGCTATAAATAGTACCTCACAGTATTGGTACCTGGCACTAAGTAGATGTTACCAGAGACTTGGTTATTCTTTCATGGCTCATCTCTTGGGATTTAATTATTTTGATTTCTGAGATGTGGGAACAGATATTATACTTTTTGTATTTATTACTATGCCCCTAGCATCTTTCATAGTGGCTGGTATTATAGCAGGTGCTTAATTGGATTGTTGAATGAATGCATGAAAACACACCATCTCAGCCCTGTAGTCCTACTAGCCCTTTAAACATCTAGCTGTTTCCTTTTCTTCTGTTTCTTTTGCTGGGGATTGAACCCAGGGCCTTATGCATGCAAGGCAAGCACTCTACCAACTGAGCTATATCCCCAGCCCCCACCTGGCTATTTTCAAGATGTGAAAACTGAAATCTTGGTGAGATTCAGTGGTAGGTATTTCCCCAGCACTAGAAACAAACCAAAAAACAACAACAACATAAACAAACAAGTAACAATGAGGAGCAAACATCTTTCCCATCTTACCCCCAGGGCTAGCCTCTGAGCCAGTATCATTGAACCTACTTGGATAACTGGGAGCTAGTTCCATACCAGGTTCTGTAAATGCCTATGGCTAGCGTTTGCTTAGCTTTTCTTATTCTTTCCAGTAACAATAGTAGCTAGAATAGATTTTACTGTTTTGGATACTTTGCTAATTAGTGACTTTCTGATTCAGAAGCAGCTTATTCCTATATACCACTGAAAATTCTCCAGCATTAAGGGGCACTATTGCCAGTAACCTACTTATTGATTCAAAGATCCATCATCTCGTCTGCAGCCCAGGAATGATTTGAAGGAAAGTAAGCCATGTCTTCGCTCAACTCCAGGCTGAAGTCAGAGGTCTGAGGAAAAAACCAAGGTGCATATAAATGGGATCTAAGTCAGGAGTGTCGGTTCATGTCTGTAATCCCAACGACCCTGGAGGCAGGAGGATCAGAAATTCCAGGCCAGCCTGGGCAACTTAGCAAGACTCTGTTTCAAAATAAAAAATAGAAAAGGCTGGGTGTGTAGCTCAGTGCTAATATGCCCCAGTTTAATTCCCAGTACCAAAAGAAAAAAAATGGGGTCCAAGTCTCGCAGGCTATCAGATCCTTTCTTATATAACCTACCTGTTCAAATTAAGAATACAATAATTTTTGTCTTCCTAATAAAATTGTTTTTCTTAAAGCAAACAAACACAAGAAACTGGAGACCCTAAAAGTAGGATAATTTGAGCAAGATTTCAAGGGGTAAAGAGAATAATTTCTACTTGTCATAAATGAGATGAAGCCTCAAAAGCACATGGCATCTGCTACCTCCATTGTGAACACAAGTCACAGCCTTTTATTCCCAGAATAAAAACTAGGGCAAAATTTTCATCACAGGAGAGATTAAAAACAAAGAAAGCCCGAGCTTTCTGCATGGAGCAGCAGACTGGCTTGGAGTGCTCTTGGCTGAGATGATATTGCCACTGTAGTTGTGCCTTCCTGGGGAGACATCCAGTCTCCTGTCCACGGAACCCCCCCACCCCCACCTCCCGCCCTTCAGCAACCCACACACAACATTTAGGAATCTAGAGGCCTCTTATGCAGGAACAGAGGCTGGGAGAGGGGAAGAGACTTGCTTATGCCCAAACAGGGAATTAAACCCAAGTCTACTGGCTTCTTTAAGCCCTAATTGATTTAAAAGTGGAAGAATGGAGAAAAAGAGGAAATGAAGAGAAGATGGGAAAAGATAAGAGGAGGAAGGATGTGGAGGTGTCCACTCAGGTGTCCACCGGCAGGGAAGGGAACTGACAGGCGTGCAGGGTAACTAGAGACTTTAGGGAGAGAGCAGGGTCATTTGCTGGGGGAAGGGGAGATGCAGGCTGGGGCCTGGCTGGGTTATTTTCAGACCCATGCTATCTTTGTCAGCATCTACTAAATTATTAAACTGAGATCACATCATAGAGGATGCCAGGCCAGGTTGCCAGGAAGATACTGAAAGGGAGGGGTTGGATCTCAGCTGAAGCCTCGAATCTTCTAGGCTGGCCTGAAAGTAGACTCCTCAGGCCTTGACCCCCACCCCATCCAACTCTCAGCAATGGAGGGGATCTGACTGGGGCCATCTGACACTGGTCATTCCCTCTGCAAACCTCTCTTGCTCCTGACTGTCCTCAGGGAGGGACTGGGTACCTATTGGACAGGCCTTGGGAGTCTGGCCTGGGCTGCCTCTTCTATTCCAGAGCCTCAGACTCAGAGCACAGGTTTTGAGTCAGTAGACATGACTGATTTGGGAGATCTTGGGCAAAGTCTTTAATCTGTCTTTGTCTATGCCAGAGGCAATAGCAGTTCCATTTCTTAGATGAGAACTGTGAAGTTCAGAAAAAAAGTTCTTTTCTTCGGGTTGCACAGCTGGGAAAGGACAAAAGTCCTTGGTGTGATTCAAACACAAGTGTCTTCTTTCAGGTCCCTTTCCTCTCTTGATTGTTTATTTATTTATTTATAATATTTTCCATGTAAAGAATGTATACTTTTTATAAAGATCAGAAAAAACATACTATTCATCATAGTTTAGAAATGCATTCCCTCATTCTAAGTGTTGTGTTTTCCAGGATGACTGCACTGACAGGTAGGTGGTTGACCGTGGACTCTGAAGAGAAGATGGAAAAAGACAAGAGGAGGAAGGATGTGGAGGTGTCCACTGTTCATACCTGGGGCTGTAGAGCTCAGGTCAGTTAAGGCAGAGGTGGCAAGAAAACTGTCAGATGCCAAACCTCTCTCACCCCTGGTCCTTTGCACGTGTTGTTTGCATCCTGAATCTCCCTCCCTGTTCCCCCACCATCTCTGCATCACTCTCTTTGACTCATCCTTCAGGTCTCAGTCGAAATGCCACTTCTTAGAGGAAACCCTCTGTGTTCTCTCCCCACTCAGTTGGCCTTAGTGCTGTTCCCTCAGCCTCCCGCATCCAGTAGGAATCTCACCCAGCTACAGTCACCTGTCTGTGTGCCCGCTGGACTCACAGAAGATAGGGCTCATCTGATCAGTGCTGTGCCACTCAGCAGGTAGCCCAGCAGAGGAGGTAATGAACAAGTTGTTGAATGAGTGAAAGAATGAATAAATGAATGGATGGAGAAAGAGAACTCTTCATTCTCAGCAAGTTCCATCCTTGCATTATTTCCTAATTCAATCACATTTTTTATTGGGTTGGGAGTGTATCTCAGTATTAGTGCTCTTTCTGATCCTGCATAAGACCCAGGATTTCATCCCTAGTACTGGGGGGAAAATTATTGAGGGCTGGGGTTATGGCTCAGTGGTAGAGTGCACGCCTAGCATGGTGAGGCACTGGGTTCGATCCTCAGAACCACATTAAAAAAAAAAGAAAGGAAATAAAGATATTGTGTATCCATCTGTAACTAAAAAATAAATATTTTTAAAAAAAATATTGAATGCCCTCTATTGAGAGCCAGAGTATTCTAATGATAAACAAAACCAGTCTAGGGGAAGATTATTAAAAACTAAACAATAAGCCAGGTGTGGTGGCACATGCCTGTAATTCCAGCAGCTTGGGAGGCTTAGGTAGGAGAATCTCAAGTGCAAAGCCAGCCTCAGCAACTTAGTGAGATCCTTCCTCAAAAATAATAAGGGCTGGGGATGTGGCTCAGTGGTTAAGTGCCCCAGGTTCAAGCCCTGGTACCAAAAAAGAGAGGAAAACCCCATAAAACTAAACAAATACATACATTGTGAGAAATGCCAAAAAGATAGGAACAGGAATTATTTGGGGGCAATAACAGGGAGATGAGAGGCAACTTTGGGGGGCTCCGGGTTTTCATTAGGAAGAAAAGGATGCTGATCTAGAGAACATTCATCCAGTTCATCCATTCATTTATTTATTTATGTGGTGCTGGGGATTGAACCCAGGACCTTGTGCATGCTGAACACACACTTGACCACTGAGCTTTACCTCAGCCCCCAGTAAATATTTATTGAGAATCTCCTCCCACTCAGAGAAATTAGTGTCCAAGTTTACCTGGAAGGACAGTATGTGAGGGGTTTGAACCAGATCTAACTGGTTCTCTGGATCTAATCAACAGTAGAAGTGGAGGTAAGTGGTCTTACTCCCCTTCATTCATCCTTAGGAGTCAGGAGCAGTGACCTGCCTGATTCTGACAAAACACCTGTCAATCTCCACCCTGATGAAGATGTGTGTGTGTGGCGGGGAGGTTCTGCGCTGAGAAGACTCAGGTTGATGACACAGAGGAAACTCTTCAAAGGGATGTCACCATTTCGAGGGCATTCATCCTTGCTGGGAGCAACCTGGGAACCCCTAAGCCTCCCTCATCCTTACCGAACCCCTCTGGCTCCCAGGATCTTCATGCGCTAAGCCTCCCTTCCCCCACTGCGAGTCTCCTTCGCACCTTTGCACCCACTAAATTTCAGCTTCCTTTGCAGGTCCCTCGCCTGCCCTCAGAGGTTCTTCTTGCCCTCGGTGAGCATTCTCCGGGTGACTGGGTCATCCCCACCCCCACCCCCAGCAGGAGCCTCTCCTACTCTCAGTCACTGAGCACCTCCCTCTCATTTGATCCCTCGGAGCCCTCTTCCCCTCTTCAGTGGGCGCAGCTCCCCCTGAGGCTCCTCCCTCCCCTCGGAGGCTCTGCCGAGTTGCTTCTCTGGAGCTGAGCTGTCTCGCCCACGAGTCCCATCACTCATCGGAAGGCACCTGTAAGCACTTGGAGAACACAGGGACAGATGAGTCTCCTCCTCCTCCTCCTCAAGTCAGTGACGCTCCGTCAGCAGCCTCCTCTTCTCGCTGGCCACACTCCTCTTAGGTCCTCCCCATCTGGTTTCAGAGCGGGCTTCTGGCCCTCCAGACCTTGCCTCCTCCCACCACAGACACCTGCCATCTGACGGAACCTGAGGTAGGGCCATGGTGAATTGGCCAGTATTTGTAAGTGGAACAGCAGGGCCATTTCTGCTGCCAGGAGAGTGGGCAGGACTCACTGCTTTCATTTTTCCAGAGTGACTGAATTCCAAATATGGAGGGTCCCTCTGCGACAGGCAGGGGACCACGGTGTCTGAGTCCTCAGAGGGCATAAATAGCTAAAGCTCTTGCATTTCTGTCCAGATTCAGCCACTAGCGGGCAATGTGACCCCGGGCAAGGCCCCAAGGCACCGTCTAAGTCTTCCCTTCGTGTAAAGGTGTGGGGACACCTGCTAAGAGGAGCATACAGAGGGGCAAGGAGAGGGGCAGGGAAATAATTTTGCCCACCTTGGAGTCCAGGAGTCCTGGGAGGAGGCAGGCACCAAGATTTGCGTGCTCAGCCGCAGGATTATAGTGTTTGTTTTGCAAGCAAATGGCCGGCCTGGCATGGGACCAACCCAGCCAGATGTCCATTCCCTGGGCTGAAGGGACGCCAAGTCGCCCCTCCATTACCCCCAATGAGATGCGAGGGGGTCCTAACGAGACTGCGGCCCAAATCAGGCAGAGCTGATTTGGCCAAGGGGCAGCAGGACGTATGGGAAGGTGAAAGTCAAGCTTCCTGAGTACTAGTCCATGCTCTGTCACGCGGGGGGCCCCTCCCCGAAGTGGACACTGGATTCTTTGACTTCTAAGCACCAACCTCCACAGTTTTTGACTGAGGGACGAGGTGGAGGAAGATACGGCCCGCTTTTCACCCCAAATTTGTGGAGAAGTGAATGGGGACCTGATGCCCTAACAGCGGAGGGCTGGAGTAAGAACTGAGAAGCTAAAGGGTTTGGGGAAGGTCCTGAAAGCTCAGAGCTGGTGGCGACGGGTTCAGGGTATACCCGTCTCTGATTGGCTGGGCTGCCCATCGCTCCGCCCCTGTTCTATAAGACGCTCCGGCGGCGGGTGCGGCGCGGGCGTGGGCACTGCGGCCGCCTCTCTCTCCTCGCGTGCCCAGCGTCCATCCTTTCCGCGGACCCACACCCGCAGGCCGCCGGGGGGCGGGGGATGCCGGGCTGCCGCATCAGCGCCTGCGGCCCAGGGGCTCAGGAAGGGACGGCAGAACCGGGGTCCCCCCCGCCGCCGCCCCGGGAGCCCCTGTCGTCCCTTCAGCCCCCGCCCCCAACTCCGACCTTGACCCCGACCCCAGCTCAGTCCCGGCCGCTGCCGGAGGCGGCCCAGGCGTCAGCTGCGCAGGCCGAGGGTCAGGAGCTGCAGCGCTGGCGCCAGAGCGCTAGTGGGGGCGCTGGGGTCACCGGGGCGGCGGGGGGCGCCGGCGGTGGCTCCGGAGCTGCGGCGGGGGCTGGGGGCCGCGCGCTGGAGCTAGCCGAAGCGCGGCGGCGGCTGTTGGAGGTGGAGGGCCGCCGGCGGCTGGTGTCGGAGCTGGAGAGCCGCGTGCTGCAGCTACACCGAGTCTTTCTGGCCGCCGAGCTGCGCCTGGCGCACCGCGCAGAGAGCCTGAGCCGCCTGAGCGGCGGCGTGGCGCAGGCCGAGCTCTACCTGGCGGCGCACGGGTCGCGCCTCAAGAAGGGCTCGCGTCGTGGCCGCCGCGGCCGCCCGCCGGCGCTGCTGGCCTCTGCTCTCGGCCTGGGGAGCTGCGTGCCCTGGGGCGCCGGGCGGCTGCGGCGCGGCCATGGCCCCGAGCCCGACTCGCCCTTCCGCCGCAGCCCGCCCCGCGGCCCCGCTTCCCCCCAACGCTGAGCTCAGGCGCCCGGACCCCTGGCCACCCAGGTCGGGCCATCACCGAGGTGCCAACCAACGGATTGAGGATGCCGGCAGGATGGACGGTGTCACCTATGCTGATGAACAGACTGACCCACGACAGGAAGAGACATACTGGGGGCCAGGAGCCCAGTAAAGGAGGCTGAGGTGCGGTGTTAGTGGCTGGTGGTTTCAAGGGGCGGTGGGGCTGCAGGGCCCAGGATCTCCTGTCCCTGGGGCTTCTGGCGTCTGCTGAGCCCTTAATAAGGCTGTCCACTTTCCGTGGCCGCCTCTTGCAGACCACCAGGGGGTAAGGGGCAGCACGAAGTTCCTGTTATAGAGTTGGACAAATGGAGGGTGCTCAACTCCCAGGAGGGATTTATTTGGTGGCAAACTTTTGCCAGCTGCTGCCGCTGCACTGGCGCAACACCGAACCCTCACCTCTACTTTCCTTGCCTTTTCTGGATCCCTCGGGGCTGTAAGAAGTCTTGCCCTTGAGGCTGCTGTTTTCTGGCACTTCGAGAAAACAGCAGCCTCAAGCCTCAACAATATCAGGACAGAATAATGAGGTCCTAGGATGGGGTGGGGGGTGGCACAGGACTGTATGACTGAGTTCTCTTCTGAGCCCCTTTACCATTTGGGGAGATAGAATCCCAGAGAATTTGAGGATTTGTCCCCATCATACTTAAACTTAGACCCTCTGCTTCTTGGAAACAGAGCTTTTCTCATGTTTCATGCAGCTTCGTTAAGTCTGAGATAATTAGGATGGGATATTTGGCACTTACTCACCTAGCGGCCCTTCTCCCAACTCATCTCTAAGGTGGCTCTGCCAGTGATGGCGCCAGGTGTGACACCCTTTAACAGCCCCAAGGGGGCAGGTATGGCATCATCTTCCAGAAAGGTGGGGCTTTAAAGGGCCAGACTAGAAATATGATCTGCTTCTTCCTGTGCAGATGCCCTTCAGATCCTTCATTCCTCTGCCCCCACTCATCTGTGATGGCTTGGTCCTTGCTTCCGTGCTCATAGATAATTGCACCTTCACTTGTTAGTCTGTCAGGTAGGTATTACTACCTCCCAGAAGGGCTATTTGGAAATTAAGGGCAAAGGACTGTCTTCTTCCACTGTAAGTCATGAAAAGATATTTTACTCTTTTAAATCACACCTACAGCCACACACTGCTTCTGCATGGAGCCAGGAGCTAATTTAAAGTCCTCATTTTACAGAACGGAGAGGGATTTTCTCAAGGTCACTTGCCAGGAAGGGACAGAACAAGGAACCCAGTCCTCTGTGTATCCACATAATATTCTATACTGGGGCTAGAGAGAGCTGACCTCTGGGCCCATCTATAGTGTGACCAAAAACAACTCTGCCCCATCTTTGAGTCAGTGTCCTCCTCTTTGACTGTAGCTGTCCTTCTTTGTATCAGGGCTTGAGACTAGAGGGAAGGAAAGTGATGAATCTGTCAGTCTCAGGAATCTGACTGTGAGTGGTGAAAGGTTAGCTCCATTGCGGTGATAGACAGGGACCCTCATCTGCCCCCCCCCCCAATCGGCTCTTCCTTTTCCTAGGTAACAAACTTTTTGGCTGGTTTCCCAGCTAACAACTAGGCCTTCTTGAACCCCTGTTTAGCTGGAGGAAAGCTCTATCTCAGAGCTCTTGAGAAAGTTTGGGGACCAGGGAAACAGTGAGGAGCCTTGGCATCTTCTAGTCTCTCGGGAGAAAGAGGACCTTCCAAAGCCACTCTGGTCATTTCGGGTCCAAAGACCAGGACTTTCTGGAGGTGACACAGTGAGGGAGCTCAGGCAGCAGTGCTGGGCTGCAACCAGGACTGTTTGGTTTCTGGGTCGCAGGAGCAGTTGGTCCAGAGGAGCTTTTAGCTAATGGCATGAAGTGCTCTGTGCCATCAGTTTTGCATTTCTCTGGGATTTGTTGGTAATCAGCTTTATCCTGATTTGAGGGGGAGGTAGGTGGATTCGTAGAGAATTAGAGATGATACTCACAGGAGAAAGGGGTGGGTATGTGGAGATTAGTCCTGATGTCACAGACATCTCTGTCCCTTCCCTTCACTTCCAGGTGCCCCACTGCTTGCTACCAAGGACCTAGGCCCAGGCATAAAGAGCTCAGTGACTTAAACCCCAGCTCCTGGTTAGTGTTTTTTCCACTGCTCCTCAGCCAACTAATAAAAGTCACCTTCCCACTCATGCCTGACTGCCACCACCCCACCCCCCGCCATAGAGCTTCCTGACTCCATTTTTTCCTCAATCAACAAATATTGATGTCAGTCCAGGGTTTTCAGAATCAGATCAGAGAATCTCTGCTTCTGAGAGCTTGTTTTCCAGCCCTCTTCCAGGCAGACTTCCTTGGCTTCACCATCCCAGAGGACCCTTGGGGTCTAGAAGTTTGTGTTGTTGGAAGGCAATTTTTTTAGACCTCCACTAATAACTAGCCCTTTGGCAAGAGACAGACCCTTCCCTTCCTCCTGTGACTTTCTGAACACTTTCTCAGTGGCCATTGGACTGAGTACAGGAATCTTGTGGAGCCTGTACTTTGAGGACACTGAGGCTTTCGTGATTGAGGACTGAGGGGAAACAGGAGCCTTTCTTCAGGCTGGAGCGTGGGGCTTGGAGACAGTTCAGGGATCTAGTATGGAACCTTGCTGCTCCACATCCCCAGGATTAGCCTCTTCCCTCTCTTGGCAGAGCTCAGCAGTATGTGGGTGCTGCCACCAGAGGGCAGTGTGGGGCTACTTCTTGAGACGTGGAGGCGTGGTCTGGATCGGGTTGGATCCCCGGTGGTGCCGCCACAAACCATCCCCTTTCCTGTAGTCCCGGGGTTTCCTTGACTTTGAGCTGTAAGGGTGTGCAGAACCAGCGGGTGGTGGCGGTCGGATCGGCCCGGGGGTCGGGGTGTAATTCCAGTGATGGCTTCCTGGGTGGTCAAGCTGGAAACTCAACTTGTGTGCCTCTTAAGTAGGGGCAGGGAGAGGCGCAGAGGTGGCCCAGCTCTTCAGGAAGGACCTTTCCTTTAGGGATGACTTCCTGGAAAGAGGTTACCCCTCTGAGTAGAAGCCCAGAATTCTTTCGCTATTTACATATTTGTGTGATGCTGAGGATGGAACCCAGTGCCTCATACATGCTAGGCAAGGCCTCTATCACTGAGCCACAGCCCCAGCCCAGCCCCGCCCCAGGTCGGGTGTTTTTTTTTTTTTTTTTTTTTTGAGACAGGGTATCGCTTAATTTCCCAGTCTGTCCTCGATTTTGCAATCCTCCTGCCTCAGTCCCTGGATTACAGGGGTGTGTCCCCATGGCGCTATTCATAGATTTTGTTACAATGATAATTGATCAGAACATCCTGTCCTGGCACCACCTAGCAACAGAGGTGGTCTAGAGATTAGGCTGAACTGAGAGGTTGTGTCTGAACTGCTCCAGTCCTACAATGAGCAGTGACCTGGAGGAGCCCGACCCTACAGCCAAATCCCTTGAGAACAATTCAGGTGTCCCTGAGCTGGAGAACTGAAGGAGAGGCTCCCAGTTTTATGGCTTGCCAGAGAGGAAGTATTTAGGAAAGCTGGGAAATTCCCAATCTATTTCTTCTCCCATTATTCCCTGACCACACCCTGGCCAGGAGTGATGGGGGAGGGGAAGCCTTGGGTCTGGAATAGTAAATTAACTACCTCCTCCATGACAGGCACTGTGCTAAGCACTTCACACCCATTATTTGTTTTTTTTTTTTTCTCCCAACCACTCTGCAAAATAAAGGTTATCCCCATTTCCACAGACGAGGATAACCAGGGTCAGGGAGGGCAGAAGACTTAGTCAAAGACATAGAACCTGTAAGTGAACCCTTAAACATTAGGCATGCTAATAATGGCTCCATTGCCAGGGGTATCACTGGGCTCTCACCTGGCAGGTGACAAGAGTAACACACTCCCTGGTGTACAAAAAGGGCCCAGGTGAAACAAAATGACCTGAGATTCAGTACTGGCCTGAAACTTTTCAGTTGAGGAATTTTGGGCAATGACTTCTCTTTTCCAAGTCAGTTTCTTCTGTTTGTTTTTGTACTGGGCTGGAGGTGCCTAGGATGGAGCTAACTTCTGGGCGTTAAATGAGAAGTCCCACTAAGTGCCTAGCACATACTGGAGGTCTGTGCATGATGGAACCACTCTGCCTAGGCCAGAAGAGGCTGCCAGAACAGCCTCTAGTCTGTGGGGCAGGGTGGGCCTTGGCTTCTCTACAGCAGAGCAGCTCTACATCAGGAATCCCTGGAACGTCCCTCCCCTCCACTGGGCCCTGGAGAACTCCTTAAGGGGAGAGGTGGAGGAGAGGCAGGCTTTTCATCCCAGGAACATTCCATTCTAGCTGCTCAGACCAGTGGGGATCCCAGCCAAGGACAAAGGCCCAAGGGAACCTCTGCTTTCTCCTTGAGCCCCTCCTTAAGAGGGGCCTTTGTGGAAAGCTGGTGCCAGAGGTAGTCGCTGAAGTGTTGGGCTGGGGTTGGGTGACTGTGGGAAAGAGGTCATTAAAACTCTTGGAATTATTCTTTCCAGCTCCTCCTAGCTCCTCAGAGCCTCTACTCTATGGATCTGAACTCCTAGATTCTGCTCCTTCCCTGGACACCTTCAGGAAGACTTTGAGAATTGCCCCTACCTGACCTCAGTGCCCTCCTGTCTGGAGCCACCACTTCACCATGGCAAAGGGCTGGGTTCTGGGGAACTTGCCCACACACTATGAATTTCTCTACATGCACCATATTTGGCTTTGCTCTGTATGATTGAAGATGGTAACACAGGGCCCTGAGATGCAATCAGATTATTTGAGAGTGTAGCAAACATTTTCAAAGTGACAACAAAAAGGACCTCTCTTTAAAGGTAGAGTCATCATTCTTAAGTCACAGAACAGCTGGAGTCCCCATCTGGTAGATATCAGTTGCTTTTGAATCTGATGTTTGAGGGAAAACCCTGGTCTGAGAAATGCCTGTTTCCCTGCCCACTGTCCTCTTCTCCCCATATGAGGGTGTGCCTGGGGCCCCTCAAGACAATCAGCTGCTGCCTCCCAGGGGACACACCCCTTTCTCTGGAAGAGGTAGTGGCAACATAAAACTCCTAAGCAACATTTTAAATACAAGAAGACTATATATTTATTCATAAAGTATCCTGCTAAAGAGGGAAAGTGCACATTTATTCACATACAGCTCAGAACTTGTAAAATTCTGCAAGCAAATGGATATTGAATCAGTCCCCTGACATATGCGTTCAGGAAGAATAAATTTCAATAATATGAGGCCAAGGTGTGTGGTTTTGAGGTCCCCTTTGCAAGTGTCTTTGCTGCCTTCCCTTTGTGTCTGTCACTGCTCTTTCAGTTGACAGTTCCATGAGCAGATTCTGTTTAATTTGGCAGTCTGTGCCTGTCAACTGGTTTGCAGAGACTGATACCTTCCTTGACCTGGTTCACAGTTCACCCTCCCAAAGAAGTCGCCTCAGTTAAAAGATCTGATGTGGAAACTGAGGGACAGGAATGTGTGTGTGAGATTGTATGACGAGGGGGGAGGTTGTCCCCATTATTGATAACATGGCATCATGACAGCCTATGGGGTTGTTAGTGACTGCTTGTCTAGCAGGGTCCCCAGAGGAGACAGGGCACACTCAAACTGGGAAGTTTTAGCAAGTACTTTTTCCAACAGTGGGTGCTGGGCTTATTAATTAAGAAACTAACAAGTTGACTAACTGTAGCTCCATGGTAGAGCCCTTACCTAGCATGATGAGGCCCTGGGTTCCATCCTCAGCACAGGAAACAAACCAACAGGGAAGGAAAAGAAATTAGCCAGGGATGGTGCATGTCTGGGGGCTCCAAGGTGGAAAGACTTTAGTCTCCTGGGCCTGAAGGGGCAAGGGAAGCAACTGGCCAACCATGACAACCTGGACCAGGGAGAATAAACCTTTCCTCCTTCCTGTCTCCTCAGGGCCTCTCTTGTCAAGCGTCAGGAAGCCAGGGAACAAGGGAGCCATTGATGCCCTGGGTAGATGGCAGCCTCCCCAGGGACAGGCCTGAGGATGATGGAGAGTGGATCTGGAGGGGCCAGCCATAGCACTGTTTCTTCCCTCTGGAAAGCCTAGGTGGGTTGTTATTGCTCCAGAGAAGATGGAAGAAGGAGGACAGGAGCTTCCTCCCTCAGCTCCTCACTGGCTCTGATCCTAGTTCTTGATTCCCACCTGTCCCGACATATCAGGTCGCTGCAGGAATTGTCCACAGAGAAATAATGTCAGCCACTGAGTCAGTGTTTTTCTCAAACCCGGAAACTGCACCACTCCCGAACACACCCACAGGCATGCTGTTGCCACTGTGGGTCCAGGACAGTCACCACAAGCCATGGCAAGAAAATGTACATCTTGGCAGACTACTATGCCAGTCAATCATAGGAAAATGACAAATGTCACAATAATGTCAAGCATGCCCTGCCACATACATGTACAGGAGACACCATCATGATCATCCACATGAAATCACAGTGTAGGGAGAGGAGTCAGACAGACCTCCTTGACCTCAGTTTTCTCATGTGTAAAGTGGAAACACTTGTTCTTCTCTTGTGGAGTTGCAAGATGAATGAGAATGATTGGAAAGACCGGAGTCGAGTGCCTGGCCTCGTGCCTGGCCTGGAGTAAAGCGCAGGCCAGATAGCAGCTGTTCCTGAGGACTCCTGTCTCACACGCCCCAGCTCCCTCATGCTGGTGCAAGCAGGCACATGGGCACCAGTGAGCACACTCACTGCCCAGGGGCAGCCAGATACCCTTAAGCACATGCACCCTCCTTCAAACGTGCAAACATGTGCATCCACAAGTCCCCTCGGCCTGGAACACTCTTCCTCAGGCAGTCCTGTGGCTTGCTTCCCACTGCCTATGTCTTTGCTTCAACCCATGTCGTTTTTTTAAATGAGGTGCACCTTGATGTCTTAAAATTTGCAAACCCTAGCTCTTCCAATCCCTTGCTTAGCTATATATATCTTTATGCATCCCTGACTTTCTAAGACCACAGGATTTATTTTGTCTACCTCATTAGAATGTATTTTCACAAAGCCAGGGGTATCTGTCTTGTCTGATGTAGTCCCAACACCGGAGCAGTAACCTGTACCCACAGGCTAGATGCAGTGTGTACACGTGTGTGCTGCGTGGGTTTCTGATTTTCTCACCTCCTAAAACAAGCACCTCCAGGTGAGCTCCATTCCCACAACCTGAACCTGCTGCTTACACTGAGTCCCTCTCATGCCCAGGTTCAAATGGTCAAATTGGGAGGTGGGACGAAGTTTGTCCCTCCCAGGACCCAAGCTGGGTGGGCTTGGCTGGGAGACTGTTTGCTGTCATCAAGCCAGAACAGCCTTGTGAGTGCCCTCCCAGCCCCTTAGAGCCCAGCAGAAGGAGCTGGGGCACCCAGCAGGAACCCACAGAATAGGTGAGGTGGCTGGACTCACCTTGATGACCTGAGGTCTCCTTTGGGGCCTTGTTTTCCCCACCCTGGCTGGAACCATCAAAGTCACCACTTCAGAGGCCCCTAATGAGGCTAAATATATTAAGGGCTTTGCAATCCCTGGATCAAAGAGACCAGGTAAACAGTGGGCAGCGTCCAGGGGTGAGTGGCTGATGCCCTGAGGGAACAGCTCCCCCAGACAACCTGGCTTGGCCCCAGCTGGGTTCAGAAAGGAAAGACCCTGTCCCTCCCAGGGGACCTGTTATTCAGAGCACTTGTAGGTGGAAAGGAAGGAGGAGGATTGAAGGAGACTCTCCTAGATGGGGGACCCTATCTGGACTCTAGGGGACACAAGAAGTCCCCCCAGTCTCAGCTGCCATTACTGGAGGGTCCTTCACTCCAGATTCACCCAGTGAGTTCCCCACCTGCTCTGGGCAGAGGTGGAATTAAGCAGCCCTGGGTATTGCAGTATGAGGCAAGGTCTGGGCCTCCTAGGACCCTAGGTAGGAAACCTGGGCAATTGAAACATTTCATCTTTAATGAGAGAATCCTAGACTCAACAAGCTGCAGGTGCAGGACACTGGAAGACACAAGCTGTTAGGCTGGGGCTGGTGCAGAGGGAAGGCGGGGCCACCCTGCAGCCTTGTCCAGACCTCAGACCCAACCTCCTCTCCCAAGATAGAAGCCAGACTCAGACTGGGAGGATCCTTCTCCCAAGGCTCAGTGTAGACAATTTTTATTGGTAGGTGGTAACAGTGCAAAATAGCAACGAACCCAGAGGAGTGGAAAAGGAGGTGAGGGTAGGGCTCCCCCGCGTGTCAGAGTCCTCTAGCCAAGCCAGTGGGGTGGGACAACTCAAATTGCCAGTGAAACTTTTGGCCCAGCACCTTCCAAAGGACAAGCTCCCAGGCAAGCAGGGCTTCTCACCATACAAGGGAAAGAAGGACACACTGGGAGGGTCGGACTACATCTCCTAGCTGTACACCTCGGGCCCACTGCATACTCCCCGCCCCTCAAGAGGAAGGCTTCACAGCTTGGGGTATGGGTTTCAGGAGATTGGGTCAAACCCTCCCTCCCCAAACCCAGGTATTTGCCTTATGCCTCAGTTTCCCTCCCCCAAGTGATTAGCCAGGCTGGGCCACCAGACTCAGTGGTTCAGCCTGACCCAAAGTGAGACACCCTCATCACATACCAGTCTCTGGGCTGGCTGACCCTAGTCAAAAAGATTCTTTCTAGGCCATGGAAATAAACCCAGGGTGCTGAACATAGAGGCTACCTCCTAAACTTGCTTTGTCTCCTAAAGGCAATGGACCCTCAAAACAAGTAGCCCCACAATCATGCTGATCCAAAAATGCGGTGCAGTAACCAAAGGGTCCTCCTGCCAAGAATCTGCTTGGCCTGAAGCCCACAGAGGCCTCCTTCAGTGAAGTCTGCCATGTTCCACCGAAGACCCAACCCTGCAGGAGTGCTGGGCTGGCTGGCACAGCCTGCTTGTCTCTCGCCATTTCCTCACATATTCCTGGTGACCCCACCCCAGCCCATGAGGCCCAGTCCCTTCTGTTCAGGGTCATAGTCAGTTACAAGGCAGCCAGGTGGGATAGGAGTGGGCCCGAGCCAGTAGGGGCTGCACAGGGGTCACATAGTAGTTGACGGTGGCTGGCATAATTCCATCATGGCCTGGAGGGCGCCAGGCCAGAGCAGCAGCGGCAGCTGGGCCCTGCTCAGCCAGGGCCTGGAGTGCCAGTGTGGCAATGAGGTCCAGTGTCTGGCGGCGCTCATGGTTCATGAGGCACACGGTGCTCTCATTGACCACCCGGTGCAGTGTCACCAAGCAGGCATAGCGGCGGGCTGCATCGGCCCCGCCGAAGTGAGCTTCCAGGTAGCGTTCCAGCGTGCGCTGCTGCTCCACCAGGTCGGGAAAGTCGATGAAGAAGCGGGAGCACATGTACCGTTGTAGGGCACGCACATCAGTGCTGGGCTGTGGCCGGAAACCCCGCACCAGGAGGTGACAGTACTTGAGGAGGCCACCGCCACGGATCTCCTCAGGGCTGCGTGTGGCGATGACGCGGTGCCGCAGGTGCTCCAGGGCCTCTGCAAAGTCCCCATACAGACTTTCACCTGTCACAGTTGGATGGAAGGCCTCAGACATGGGGGTGGATGAGCACTGGCCAAAGAGCAGGAGGGAGTCTAGGATTATCTGGAAGGAGTCGACGCTGAACTCGAACTGTCGCCTCACAGAGTCCACGAACTTGAGCTCTACATTCTTGCCACTCTTGTTGGACAGCGAGATGAGGCTCCAACGGTCTGTGTCTGTGCACACCTTCACCAGCTTCTGCACGTACGCTTCCTTGAGTGTGAGTGGTGTAATCTTAGCCCGGCTCACGCCGGCTGGCAGGAAGTCCAACAGGCAGGCCAGCACCACTGCCTTGGTCAGCTGGAAGGATGCCTCACTATGCAGGTCCACCCTGAACACCAGGTCCAGGTCCTTGTAGCCCAGGCCACTTTCAGGGTGCAGCACGTGGCTAGCGGCTGAGCCGTGCAGTCGCACACTGTGCACGTGGAGTCCTTGCTCCTCCAGGCTGCTTCGGACCACCTGCAGAGGGAGAGAAGGGCAGTAAAGAGCAGTGTCAGGAGCCTGGCCTCCCAACGTCTGCAAGCAGGACTTTGAGGTAATCATTACAGTATCATCATCTACTGTTGACCATGTACCAGCTGCTGTGCCTTTGGAAAGTCATAGACCTTTCTGAAAGCCTCAATTTGCCAAATCTGGAGAATGATCCATTTGAAGGTATGACTCAGAAGAGCAAGTAAGAGCAAACACAAGCACAGAATTTACTAAGCACCAGGACCTGATCGAAGCACTTTCTATGTTAAGATATAAATTTGCTTAATTCTCACAATAACCCAATGAGGTAGGTACTATTATTTCCACTTTGCAGATGGGGAAATAGAAGCACAGAGAGACCAGGTTTTACCTAAAGTCACATAATTGGTGAAAGAAAAGCTAGGAATTAAATTTAGACAGAGCCTTGTGTGGTGGTGCATGCCTGTGATCGCAGCTGCTAGGGAGCCCAAGGCAGGAGGACTGTAAGTTTAAGGTCAGTCTCAGAAATTTAGCAAGACCCTGAATCAAAATGTAAAGGACCGGGGATGTAACTCAGGTAGGTAGTTAAGATGGGGACTTTCCTATTTTTTTAGTACTGGGGATTGAACCCAGGGGAGCTCTACCACTATTGAAAACTGCAAATAAAATCCTTAGCATTGTTCTAGGCACTGTGTTAACTGCTCAAATGTTCTGGGAATATAGTTAGCAGTTCACATGCATTACCACATTAAGCCTCATGATAATCTTATGTTTAGCATTACTATTTCAATCCACAGATGGGACTTGTGGACAGAGAGGGTAAGAAACATGTCCAAGGTCACAGAGGAGACAGGCTGAGACTAGAACCCAGACTGGCTGGATTGCCAAGTCATGCATGTTCTTTTGACTCATTTCATCCTTATAAGGACCCAATGAGGCAAACACTATATTCATTTTGCAGATGAGGAAACTGAGGCCTATGATGGTGAAACACCTAAGGCTCAAAGGAGAAGCCATTCAGAAATAGCAGGGCTGGAAGGCCAGACCTTTTCACTGTTGAGAAAGGGGAGGGGTAAAGCCTCCAGAAGCCTCCCACGCCAACTGGGAAGAGATGGAGGACCCATCTGAGAGTCCCAGGGTTGACTGTACAGGAACACCACAAGCAAACCTCTAAGTCTGCTTGAACCTGGTCCTTTAGCTCAGGGCATCTCCCCAGTTCAAGGCAACAGGTAGGGAAAAGAAGCTGGGGTCAGGGCTGGGATTGTGGCTCAGCGGTAGAGCGCTTGCCTAGCACGGGAGGGATCCGGGTTCGATCCTCAGCACCACATAAAAATAAAGGTATTGTGTTGTGTCCATCTACACCTAAAAAAATAAATATTAAAAAAAAAAAAAAAAGCTGGGGTCAGACCGTAGGTGTTCTCAGCACCCAAAGTACTTCACACACTGTCCTGAAAGTGACCAGGCAGCATTCCTGCTCTGAGTGACTCTGCAACCCCGCCTTGCTGCCAAGTCAGCGCCCAGCTCTGGGTGGTTGTTCGCCTGCCTCCCAGGGAATTACTGCAAAGAATGCGCCTAAGTGCTGAGGAGGCAAGCTGTGGTGGGGCAATCTGAGGCGGGCGGCTCCCTCCAAGAAGGCTTCCGGGAGTTGTCATGGCAATGGAGCATAAGTAACTGGCCATCAGAAGCATGCAGGACCAGGGGTAGGGTGGAGGAGAGGAGTACAGTGGTTAGGTACTCAGGGAGGGCCAGGCATTGCACTTGACTAAAATCTATGGGGAGCTAGGATGTGGCTCAGTAGTGGCTCATGTGGCTCATTCTTAGTTTTTGCAAGGCCCTGGGTTCAATCCCCAACATAGGGGAGATGAAACCAAACCAAATAACCATGGGGAACAGATCTTTATCGTCTTTTGTGTTATAGACAGGAGCAAAGTCACCTGCTCTCCATCACATGGAGGTGCCTTCAAGCCCAGGTATGACTAGCTCCAAAGACTGTCCTTTATTTCGGGGGGCGGGGGATACCTGGGATTGAACTCAGGAGTACTCAACCAATGAGCTGCATCCCCAGTCCTATTTTGTATTTTATTTAGAGACAGGGTCTCACTGAGTTGCTTAGCACCTTGCTTTTTCCTGAAGCTGGCTTTGAACTCATGATCCTCCTACCTCAGACTCTGATTACAAGTGTGCACCACTGAGCACCCTCATCCTCTTTAAAAAAAAAAACTTTTGGTGCTAGAATGGAACACCCAGGGCTTCTTCATGCTAAGCATTTGTTCTGCTACTGAGCTACATCCTCAGCCCAGCCTATCCTCTTCCTCCAGTCCCAGGAGTCAGAAGGAGCACAGACTAATTAATCTTCCTTCCCTTCCCAAGTTTCAAAGTGAGAGTAACCCTGAAATCACTGAAGCCCAGAGCCAGAGTAGTTGAGGAACAGGAAGGTGGGGTTGGGGGACTCTTAGCCAGAGAGGGCTAGTCCTTGCAACCAGCCTGTGGGATTTCTAACTCATACCTACCTGGAAGCAGTGCCCAGGTAAGCCAATAAGAGAAGGGGGCCAAAGACCTCAGTCAAAGGACACTGCCAGACCTGCAGATCAGACCAACCCCCTCCCTGAGTCCCATTAGAGCTGACTGGGCCTTACTCAGTGCCAGCTCCTGTTCCCAGGCTGGTGCCCACCCAAGGGCATGGCATCTGTCCTGGTGAGTAGGTAGTAGTACCCTCATTAAATCCCCTGCGTCAGGGCCATGGGGCCAGCTGTGTCAGCCAGCCAGCAGCTGTTGTCTCTTTCCCAGGTGTGACTACAGCCAGTTTGGCAGGCAGTTTCTAGATACTGCCACACCCAAGGACTGCAGGGCAGCTTGCAGCCTCCTGAATCAGACTTTCCAGCCACAGAGGGGGCAGTGACTGTACCTTCCTTTCTCCTATGCCAAGGCCCTCCCCAGAACTGTTCTGCTTCAGGGCTGCTGCTGAGACCTGCAGGAAGACTGATAGGCACTGTCAGCCAGCAGGCTTACAAAATTGCAAAATTGCCCTATGGCTGCAGCTGGGGAGCTCAGACTGCCTGGTTTAATTCTCTGTGCCTAGAGAAGGCAAAGGACTTATCCAAGGTCACATAGCTAGTAAGTGGCTGAGCTTAACTAGAACCAATTCTCCAAGAGCTATAGGTGGGGGCGGGGGCTCTTATAAGAGGGAGTTCCCTTCAGCTCAGATACAAGTAAGGATCACATCTCTACTGCTCAGATTGTTTCAAGAGCAAAGCCTGTGGGGTGCAGAAGGAGAACAGTTCCAGTTCTTGAGCCACAAGAGAACTCAGCACTGATGAGAAGTTTTGACCAGCACCTCCCTCCCTTCCCCATGTCCCCACCCCTTGCTTACATCCCTGACAGCTTCTGAAGCAGCCAACTGCAGATTCTTGCCAGGAGACAGACTTTCTTCCCTGTGGAGGTGGCTGAACAGGCCAGGTGAAGACACCTGTTCCCTTTGGAGTTTGGAACCAGAAAAGGTGTTGGCAAGCAGTCTAATCCATCCCCATTTGACAGACAGGGGCACTGAGCCCAGCAAAGGCAACTGACAAAAGTTCAGGCCCTGAACCCAGATGTCCAACCTCAGTTGCAGTCCAGCTCTGAAGTCTCCACCCCACATCCAACAGCTTCCTGGTCTGTAATATCTCTGCTGCTGGTGTGTGTGGGAGGGCGGGGGGGGGGGGGGTGCCGGAGAACGACACTGTACCACTACCACATGGTGAAGTTAGGTCCTGCTGACTGCAATCTCCCTGACCTGGCCAGGAGCACCTGAAGGCAGAGAGGCTGAGAACTTGCCCCTAGTGTCCTGCACAGGGCATGGGAACAGAGCAGACACAGTTTGAATCCTGTACAGGGGAGCTGTCACAGTGATGCTCAGGGGTTGGGGGAGGGCAGGGTTGACCCTGCATCCCAGGGAGAAAAGTCTTGGCTGGTTTCCCAATCACCCAGATGACAGGGAGCCTTGAGGAATGCCTCTGCTCCGCTGGGGCTGCCTGTGAGTCAGCCTAGGAAAATCTGCCGGCCCCCTACTGCTCCGTTCCTGGTTCCTTGGGAGGGAGGGCAAGGTAATCCCCCAGCAGGCCCTTCCCCCTCTGCAGGAGGTAAGGTGGAGGAGGCAGGAGAATGGCCTGCTTTTTCTAGCTTGTTTGAAAAGCTATCAGGACACTCAGCATTGGATCCCCCCACCCCCATCAGGGGCCTCCTGATAGACCTAGACCTTCAGCTTGAGAGCCAGAGAAGTGGGAAAACCTTGAACCTGCAGCAACCTTCTCCTGGGAAGGTCCAGGATTACCTGGGTTTGATTTTCACTCATTAGGTAACCTTAGATAGCTCAGTGCCCCTCTTGAGGTCTCAGTTTCCTCAGCTATAACATGAGTACAATAATTACCATCCTCTTATGGCTCAGAACATGACCATGCCTGGGCTATACAGATGAAAGAGCAGTTCCGGAGTTGAGAATCAGAAAAAGGGAAGAAGTTCGAAGGAGAGAGAGGATGCCACA
The DNA here is from genome assembly GCF_021218885.2 of Marmota monax. Lineage (NCBI taxonomy): Eukaryota > Metazoa > Chordata > Mammalia > Rodentia > Sciuridae > Marmota > Marmota monax. The sequence goes on along the minus strand of NW_026694432.1, from coordinate 20,328,620 downwards.
ATTCTCTCTCTCATCTGTCCTTCAGGGGAGAGATGGGGGTAGACTTGGGATGGCCATCTTTTCCAATCTTGGGGAGAAAAGGAATATCTAAAACTAGACACTTCATATTGCCCTCGGGGGTGGAGTCTCAGGTCTGGCCTCGTACTTAATTAATCTCCTCTCGCCCGCAACCCAAGTGACATCGAGGAAGTCACTGACGAGGATTTCTGGGCTTTTCCACTTAGCCAGGGGTTCTTAAGCCAAGGGCTGTGGGAGTGCAAAGACAGAGCCCCTAAAACCTTGAAAGAGTGAAGGGGGAGGAGGCCCAGAGATGCCGGGTGGAGGAGGAAAAGCTATTTTGGACCCAAGCATGCATATTACCGGGGGAAGAGTGCCTGAGGGCCGGAGAGTCCCTCCATCCCCTCTCCTAGCCTAGGCCTGGGTGAGTAGTCCCGGGAGAATTAGGGCTCCTCCCCGCCAAAGGAGGGGGAACGGGAAATCCAAGTGGGGAAGGTTTATTAGGTACAGAGAAGACGTGTCCAATTGTTACAGCACCTGTCCCCGTTCCTCAGTTTCTCGACTGTCCCAGTAAATCGAACCGACCCTGGTGCTTTCCAGCCTAGGGATAGACTCCCCTTGACCCCGCCCAGCGCCCTCTCACCTGCACGATCTGCCGGGGCTGCACGCTCAGCGTGGGGAAGTTGCCGCGCCCGTGAATGGGAATCGGCTCGCTCAGGAGCGCGTCCAGCCGCTTCACCTGTGGCCAAGCCAGCCTGCTCAGGTGCCTGGGGGAGTTTGATGAGGCCTCCGGGTCGGGGCCGCCGCCTGCTGGGGCAGCCGTGGCCACTGCCGAGGCCGCGGCCGTCCCCACTTGCGCAGCCGCCCCCTCCAGGCGCTCAGCTCCGCTCTCCGACGGCATCATTCGCCCGGCCCCGAGCCCCGACGGCAGAAACCGGGGGGGTGGTTAAGGGGAGGAGGGCAAGGAGAGCGCTGGCTGGGGCGGGGATGCAGGGACGGGGCGACAGCGAGGCAAACCCAGGGCACACCTCTGTCGGCGACGGCTAACCGACCCTAGAGCCTGCGGTGCCGGGCTCAGCGGACTCTTATAGGCCGCGGGCGACATGCTCATTGGTCCGGGCATCTGTCACACAGTGGGAACCGCCCCGCCTCTAGGCCTCCCTGCCATTGGTCAACAGAACTTTGCAGGTGAGTCACTATTCCTTGAGGAGATTCCGATTGGTTGGAAGGCACGCCGCTGCCCCGCCCTCCCGCTCAGGCTGAATTCCCTCCTTTGGTCCTCAAAGAACTTCGGTTAAACGTGATTGGACCCCGCGGGCCTGCATTTAAAGGGACCGTGCCCTTCAGGGGCAGAAGGCAGGGGAGTGATCACTAGTTTGTAGCAGAGTCAAGACCACTGAGGTTTGTTTGTTTGTTTTTCTTCTTGCGCTGGAAGAAATTGAGGAATCGCCTGGACTGGTCCTGCTCATCCGCTATTTTTCAGAAGCCCGAAGAAATCGTGCCGCTTGCTCAGTGTTCCTCCTACTCGCCAATTGTGTTCCAGAGGAGAAGCAAGGTAAAGCACTCTGTGTATAACGGGTAGATGCTCCCTCTCCTGATTGGTCCTTGCAAATCAAAGTATGAACAGCGTTCAAGTACCAGTTTAGGTTCGGTGAAATTGAAGTGGGAGTGGTTCCTCCAACCTCCCACAGCAAGTGAGTGTCACCGTGGTCCATGGGTATAGAATCTGTAGAGCATCCTCTTTCCGCTGGGCCTGTACTGACCTAGGACATTTTTAGGGCTAGAGGATGGATACCATGTTTACATGTTTTTCTCTCCACTTTATAAAGCCTAGAAGGTGAGACTTATTGTAATGGTTACTTTTGAATTAATCATTTTTCCTGATTTTAAATATATGTACTGTGGCAAAAATTCAGAAATTGAGGCCACCTGATTCATCACTACAATATTTTTTCTTAAATATAATTGTCCTAGTAATATATCAAGTTAAATATCTTTTTCCTAACATTCTCCCATTCTCCTGTAAAGCAGGTTGTGAAAGAGTAATATGACCAATTTACAGAAGGAGAAACCAAGACCTAGAAGAGTAAACTACACGCAGAGGTTACCAGCCTGACTTGATGCACCAGGGACTAGAATTCAGGAGCCTAACTCTCAGATCAGAGCAGCCATTCTGGAGTTTAGTTCAAGCAAGATGCTACCCCTGTCTATCTTCAACTTGGAGGCCTGAGGGCATCCTGGCCCTCAGAGAGGTGACTTATAGCTTGTACCACTGTTGGCCATGTGACCGTGGGCAAGTCCAAGTCCTTGCTTGCTATTCTGTTTTACTTTCTTTTCTTTTCTTTTTTTTAGCACTGAGGAATTGAAACCAGGGGCACTCTACCACTGAGATTCATCTCCAACACACACCCACTCCTTTTTTGAGACAGGTTCTCACTAAATTCCCCCAGACTAGCCTCAAATTTTTGATACTTTTGCCTCAGCTTCCCTAGTAGCTGGGTTTATTATGCCACCAGGCCCAGCCTGTTTTACCTTCTGTTGAAAGATAAACAACAGATAAGAAATCTCCTTAGGTTGAGTCCAGTCTCCAAACTCTAACCCTAAGTCTTCCTGAGGCTACTGATGAGAGAGCTTGAGATTCAGCCACAGCACTGGAAGGGGAAAAGGGAACCTAATATTTACTGAATACCTACTATGTCCAGATCACTTTACATAATGACTTCTAATTCTTAAAAGTATACCTCAGGATGTGGTATCATTATTCCCAATTTACAGATGAAGGAATTGAGGCTTAGAGAAATCAAGTGATAAGCCCAAGGTCAAACAATCACTAATTGGCAGTATGGGGCTCGAATTCAGGTCTCCTGACTCCAGAGCCCAATTTTCCAAGTGCTCCTCTTAGAAGAGCTGCCACAGATTACAGTCATGCTTGGCACAGCCCTGGCACCACCCACCAGATCCATCCATCCATTTATTCATTCTTTAGTGTGTGTGTATATATATATTGTACCTACTGTGTACTAGGTGCTGAGCTAGGCTGTGAGATAGGCAGGCAAAGTCTTTGTCTTTCTAGAGCTTTCTTTTTTCTTTTCTCCTGCCCTCCTTTTGACATACTGGGATGGAACCAAGAGCCTTGAACATACTAGGTAGGCAAATGTTCTGCCACTGAACTCTATCCCTAGATCCTTTCTAGAACTTCCTAATGTAGAAAGACACTAGTGAGGAAAAAAAAAATTAAGGCATTTCAGATAGTGATAAGAAGAAAATAAAATAGGGTCATAGGAGAGAGAATAATGCTGTATGTGAGGGAGGGACAGAAAGAACTAGGGAAATCAATGTACATTGTTAGATGCTGTGATCATGGAAGAACTCTGTAACAAGGTGATGTTTCCATTGGGTCTGTCAGATCCACTTCTGCCCCATCTCCTGTGCCTGTCCCTAGACAGCCAGGGCCCCAGAAAAGGCACAAGGCTTCCCATTCCTAGACTCTGGAGGCCCCAGCTGGGCGGGCCTTTCACAACAAGTTTGTTCACTCTCTTCTCAATTTCTGGATGGGAGACTGGGGTACAGAAAGCAGGAGGGATTTACTGCAGGAGGACTAGCTAGGGCTGGAAACCCTAGCTAGTGCTGGGGACAGGACCTCCTGGGGGCCAGTTAAAGCTGTGTCCACCCTATGCACTTGAATCAAGTTTTCTAAGGAAACTCTGAGGTCTCTTTTTCTCTCTCCTCCCTTCTGTCTGGGCTAGGAAGAGCAATTAGCAGATGTGTGCGTGGTGAATCACCCTTCTGTTGACTTGTCCATCCCCAAAGCTGATGGTTTCCATGCTTGTCCAGTGGGGTGGAGTCACTTGGGGATGTAGAAGACTGAGAGAGAGCATGGGTGTATATCCAGTAAGATCTTCCATTTTCACCGAAACCAGCTTTTAATTGTTCCCTTGAATGGAGGGGAACATTGGCTGAGGAATATCCTCATGAATTCAATTGACCTCCCAATGTTATAGAGGAGCCTTTCTCCCACATCCCCCCAAACTCCCATCTTAAGACCCTAATTGATATTGAAAAGGAACTTATTTTCTATGATAATTGATTCTTAATGACATAGGTAAGTGATTTCCTTGTCTGGACATCATTTTCCTGTTCTGTAAAATGGGAGTGAAATGGGAATCAGGTTCTTCCATTCACTCCTTCTATGACTTGAGGTAGTGGGGAGGGAGAATGGGTCCTGGAAAGAGTCTTGGTCCCTACAATGGCTCCTCCTTGGCTTTAAGACCCCAGACACAAGAGCATTCTGGGAACTGTACTTGGAACTAAACCAGAGCTTTCCACAGTCTTATTGGATTTTCAGAACATTTGCCAGGTGGTGTGTAGCACTTGCCTGTAATTCCAGCTACTCAGGAGGCTGAGGCAGAAAGATCACAGGTTTGAGGCCAGTCTGGGCAATTTGATTTCAAAATAAAAAGTAAAAGGAAAAAAGGGCTTGGGGGTATAGCTCATTGGTAGAGTACCCTGAGTTCACAAGAAAAAAAAAAGTTTTTCAGAACAATATTCTATGACACAGAAGCAACCTCTTACTTTTCAGGAGAGGAAACTCTGAAGCTCAGAGAAACAGTAATCTGTGAAGGGCCCCACAGTGGAAAGAGACTTCAGAACAGGTTTGTCTGAATCCCAGGCCCAGGCCCTACCCAGAACCTTGCCTATGAGAATGGCGGAGTAAATGTACACACAGATGGTTCTCCCCCATGGAGATCACCTTACCTCATGCCCACATGGCCAAAGTAATGGACCTTGTCATTACTGATAATTGTACCCCACCCTGCATAATTTCAATATCAACATCACCTCCTGTCTTTTCTGCTCACTTCTTGTAACACCCAACTCCAATAAATCCTTGACCCACCAGACCTTTAATCTACTGATCCTCCCACTTGGGTCTCTATTCCTCCTCTCTCTCATGACCTGACTTTCCTCCTGAACTAACTTGGAGTCCATGGACCATTGCTGTAATTACCTCCCTGCATACACCGGGAACCCCTTGCTCCCCTCTCATTAAATTGCATCCACCTGGCAAAACCACACCCTGGCTAAGCCCACACAGCTGATGGAAGCTGGAGGCCAAGGCCCTCTGACTGACCTCACTTTACCATCAGGCCCACCACTCCAGGGCGCTCCTGGCGCTGTCTGGAAAGCCTAACAGATGACCCAGTCTTTTCACTCTCCCACTATCCCAGAGGACAGGGTCGTACCTTCTCTCTCCTCAGTCCCTGGAAGTTCTGCTTACATCCTCCTCTCAGCTAATGACCTTGCTTCCTACTCCACTGAGAAAGCAGAAGCAACCTGAAGAGCATTTCCAGGCCTTTCCACACCGTTTTACCCATCTGCCTGGCTCCTCCGTGCTTCCTGTTCAGCCTCCCTCCTCCACATGGGGTGAGCCTGCTCCCTTCTCCCTGAGCCCACTGCAGGCCCTATCTTTCTCACCTGCTCAAGGGCTTCAATTCTAGCCACTTTTCCTCACTTGCTGACTGGATCACTTTAATCAGCATTGAAACAGAACTTCTGGCATCTCAAATCAAAAACCAAAACCCACAAGAAGAAAGCAAAGTGTTTCTTGACAGCCCCTCCTCCCTTCTGACAGCAACACTCCAAAAATGTCTACACACGCTGCTGCTTCCAAGGTTCCCCTGCTCCCTCTTGAACACACTTCAACACTCCACCAACACTGCTTTTGCCAAGGTCACGTTGCTAAGTCAAATCATCAAATTTCTGTTGGTTACAACTTTTTTGAGCTATATTTCACATGACATATAACCCACCATATAAAGTGTGTAACTCAGGGGTTTTTAGTGTACTCATAAAGTTGTACGACCAGCACCACAATCAGTTTTAGAACATTTCCATCACACCAAGAAGAAATGTTGTACCCTTTAGCAGCCACTCCCCATTTCCTCAGTGTCCTTAGCTCCCAGCCCCAGGCCACTGCTAATCTACCTTCTGTCTCTGTGGATTTCATATACTGGACATTTCATATAGGTGGAGTCATACAATATGTAGCCTTTTATGACTAGTTTCTTTTATTTGGCTTTAACGTTTTCAAGGTTCATTATGTTGTGGGATGTGTCAGCATTTCTTTCTTTCTTCTTCTTTTTTTTTTTTTAATTATCCGTGGTGGTAGGGATTGAACCCAGGGCTGAGAGCTAGACCCAAAGTCCCATTTTTTCCCTTTATTGTCAACTATATTCTATGACTATATGAGATACCACATTTTATTTATCCATTCATTGGTTGGTGGATATTTGGATTGTTTCCACTTTTTGGCTATTTTTGAAGAATGTGCCACTGACATTCAAGTATAAGTTTTTGTATTTATATATGGTTTTTATTTATCTTGGATATATGTTCAGGGCTAGAATTGCTGGTCATAAGGTAATTTTTTGTTTTGCCATTTGAGGAATTGCCAGAGTGTTTTCCACAACAGCTCTACTGTTTATATTCTCATCGAGAGTGCATAAGGACTCGAATTCCTCTGCATCCTCACCAGCACTTGTTGTTATCTGGCTTGTCTTTTTTTTTTTTTTTTAATGGTGTTGAGTATTGAACCCAAGGTCTTGGATATACAAAACAAGCACTTTATTAATGAGCTATACATCCAGCCTCCTCCCCAGTTTTTTTGTTTTGTTTTTTGTTTTTGTTTATTTTTTGAGATAGTCTTGCTAAATTGCCCAGGCCAGTTTTGTGTACACATTTAGTTTTATTGTAACAAAGCAACTTGTACACTTTCAACATTTAAAAGTGAGCATCATGTCAAGAGCTTTGTAATGTTTTGAACAACGAATAATAAAAAAAATTTAAAAAAAAATAAAGGTGAACATCACTTTCCTTTCCAGTGAAAACAAAAAAGAACATTAAAAATAAACAAACAAAATTACAATAGAGAATGTCAATTCCCAATAAGATCCTACAGATTCTGCTGATTCTCCCATCTAGTGGCAGAGCTCAAGTCATCATTAGGAGAGAATTTTATTTTAAAAGTGTCATCTTAAGCTGCAAGGATGTCCTTTAAGCATCACAATTAAACATGCCAAAGGAGAAGCCATATGGTCAGAATGCCCACTTAACCCACCCAACATCTCAAACCCACCCTTTGCTAACCTTCTATAACCCCATTTTTTAAAAAAATCATAGTTGTAAATGGATAGTGAGCCTTTATTTTATTTTTTTATGTGGTGCTAAGGATTGAACCCAGTGCCTCACACATGCTAGGCAAGCGCTTGCCACTGAGCTACAGCCCCAGCCTATAACCCCATTTTTTAAAGTTTTTTTTTTTTTTAAACAAGATTTAAAACAGATACATGCTGGTAAATGCTAACTGTCCATATTCACAAGGAGACACAGTGTAATAATATACAGAGAAAGGAGGAAAACGGCTAGAATTCCATGCACTATTACACAGGGGCCTAGAACCCTCCAGCCTCTGGCAGAGCGAAGAGAGAAGAAGGTTTTTCTTTTTCCCCCACAGAGCACAGTGGTGTACATTCCATACAGGCTTTTTGTTTCTGTTGTTTGTTTTTTGAGACAGAAAGGGATAAAAATGAATTTAGAACAGAAGGATGTAGCGATTTCTTTTCCCATTGTACTCTGCTCAAGGTATTCCCTCCCTCCCAATAAGTTGAGAACCATGGATTGAGAAAACAGACCTCAAGAACAGGGCCACTGAGCATAAGTGGGGCAGGGAGGGTCGGGGGGAAAGCACTAAGCAACTCAGTGAGACCATCTCTATTTTTGTTTATTTATTTATTTTGGTACCAGGGATTGAACTCAGGAACACTCGACCACTGAGCCACATCTCCAGCCCTATTTTTTTTTTTTTTTTTGTAGTTTATTTAGGGACAGGGTCTCACTGAGTTGCTTGAGGCTGGCTTTGAACTCCTTTCTCAGCCTCCCAAGCTGCTGGGATTACAGGCTTGCACAGCCACCCCGCCTGCAGAGACCCTGTCTCTAAATAAAATACCAAATAGGGCTAGGGATGTGGCTCAGTCGTCCAGTACCTGCCCCACACCCCTCAAAAAAAAAAAAAAAAAAAACATGAAAACAAAAAAGGTTGGAATCCATCCGTGTTCAGTTAGTTATCTTTCCATTTATCATCATCTTCTTCACCTTCATCCTTATTGCCTTCTTCATCAATATCTTCCAGTCCTTCTTCATTATCCATGTCAGGAACCACCGAGTAGTACTGCAATGGATTAGACCAAATATCATCTTTGATGATTTGATGTCCTCTTCTACCTCACCTGCACCTGCGTCAGGATGGTCAGTAAACCAGGTAGAGAAGCTGTCAGTTCCTGCTGCCTCTTCCTGCTGACTTTATTCTGCGTTGGACTTGAACATCAAATCCTTTCCAGATTTCCATTTGATTTCAGTGGAGTTTGAAGATGGATCGCCACTCTCATTCAGATGAAATTCTTTGGAGAGAACTTTATATTCAAAGTAAGGATTTTCATCAAAATAAAAATCTATTCTGTAACCTGATTTGATCTCTTCAAATTCTGTCACTTCAACTCTGATCAAATCATGCAACGCCGCTTCGTCTTCCTCCCCAAGCGGCGTGGACACCTGTGGATGGTTGACAAATGTTGTTACCCCCAAATTGGGGATTTTGGCGATCAATTCTGACCTCTCCTGAAAAAAATGATCGGCGGAGTTATATTTCTGTTCTACTTTCAACATCTCCTCACTGGCTTGCTCAGTAAGTCTGTCTGTTTCATTCTGTACCTCATCGATACGATCAATTGCTGCTTGTTCTTTTTCTGGGGTCTCGTCCGCCGTCGTGGTTGGAGTTGAGCTCCTTTCTACTGACTGTCCTTTTGCGCTGCTCTCTGAGGTGTGTGGGGGTGGTGACCGGCCAAGCAGGGAGGGGGGAGGGGCGGATAGGGGGCTTCCCCTTACCACCCGCACCTGCGCTCCCTCGCAGCCCTCCCTCCTTGTTTGCTAGCTCCAGCTGCCCTCGCAGCAGGGGGCGTGCAGCGTACCGGCCAGGCTGGGGCTCCTGCCTGCGGAGGGAGGCGGATGCCCGGGCTCCCTTATTGGCACTCCTGCTCACTGCTCCGCCCAGGCCAGTCTGGAACTCAAGATCCTCCTGCCTCAACCTCCCAAGTGATTACAGCTGCACTACCATGCCCATTTTATCAGTCCTTTTATTTTGTAGCCATGTTAGTGGTGTGAAATGGTATCTTACTTTTGTTCTCCCTTTCTTTTTTCCCCTTCCTTTTCTTTCTTTCCCTTTTTCTTTTCTGCTTCCTTCTTCTTCTTTTTTTTTTTTTTTTTGCAGTGCTAGGGGTTGAACCCAGGACCCTATGTCGAGCTACACTCCTAGCTCCTTACTCAATCTCTATACTGTTTGTGACGTGAGGGATCATTCCCTCTTGGAATACTTGGTTTCTAAGACCTCTCATTGTCCTGGTCGCCTCCTTTGTCCCAGTGGGTCCTCCTTATCTGTTCAACCTCTCCGCAGTGAAATACCCTAGCACGCACTCCCGGGTTCTCTTGCCTTTTCTGTCAACACCACTCCCTTGGCAACCTTGTGCAGTCTTAGTGGGCTCTCAATGCCCTCTGTGCACCAGCCAACCCCAAATTCCAGAGATCTCTCCTGGACTGTAAAGCTCATTTACTTAATTTTATTCCACATCTCTCCTTATATGTTTATCATCTTCTCAAACTTTGCATATTCAAAGCTGAATTCTTGAACTGAATTGCTGCTCCTCCCTATCAAATAAAAGGCAACTCCCAGCTTGGGGACTGAAAACTAGAAGCTGTTTTTCACTCTTTTCTCCCTCTCTTCTTTGCTGTGCTGGGAATGGAACCCAGGGTGAGCTCTACCCCTGAGCCACACTCTCAGGCCTACTCCTTTTTCTCTTGCACCCTACATTCTAGTTGGTCAGCAAGTCCTGGTGACCCTACCTTCAGAACAGACAGCATCAGACCGCATCTCACCCACATCCACCCCCCCACCCCCTCATTCCCTGTTTTCTGCCATCTCCATGGCTCAGGCCACTGCTTCTCCAGAAGGGCAGGGATTTTATCTATTTTGTTTTCAGGGTAATCCAGTGCCTGAGAAGATGTTGATGTTCAATAAATATCCATGGAAAGAACTTGAAGAAGGCAGGTAAGAGCCAGATCTTAGAGGGACATGGTAGCACCTACCTGTAATCCCAGCAGCTTGGGAGGCAGAGGCAGGAGGATCAGAAGTTCAAGGCCAACTTCAGCAATTTAGCAAGGCACTCAGCAATTTAGTGAGACCCTGTTTCTAAATAAAATATAAAAAAGAAGGGCTGGGGGTGCTGGGGTTGTAGCTCAGGTAGGGTGCTCGCCTAGCATGCAGGAGGCACTGGGTTCTATCCTTATCTGTTCAGCACCACATAAATGTAAAATAAGATATTGTGTTCACCTAAAACTTAAGAATAAATATTTTTAAAAAATATATTAAAAAAAAAGGACTGGGGGTGCGTTTGTGGCTTAGCGGTAGAGTGCTCGCCTCACATGTGTGGGGCCCTGGGTTTGATCCTCAGCACCACATAAAAATAAATAAAATAAAGGAATTGTGTCCAACTACAACTAAAAAAATAAATATTTAAAAAATACATATATATAAAAAAGAGCTGGGGATGTGGCTCAGTGGTTGAACGCCTCTGGGTTCAATCCCTGGTATGGGGGGAAAAATCATCAACAACAAAACAAGCCCAGATTTTGCAGGGAATGGTGGAGTGTGGCCTTAGGAGGGCCATTGGAAGTTCCTTCCTATTTTCCCAGCCAAGGAAGCCTGGTGTAGTAGAATCCCAGGGCTCCTGTTCTTATCCCATCTTGGCCTCTTGGGGCACTGTGACCTGGGTACAAATTACTCCCCCTTCACTGAGGCTTGGTTTCCTCATCTGCTCATCAGGGCATTATGACCTCCCTCCCTGGCTGGTGCGAAATACCTGGTGTGTGAGCAGTGTCTAGCATATAGCCAACACGGAAGGCTTTTCCTTCACAGAAACAGTGCTAATTTGGAGCAAATTTCAGACAGGAGTGCAGATTTTTGTTGTCAAAGATGTGAGATGTGGTCTGATGCTGGTGGTGGTAGGGAGGTAGAGAAGGAAGAGGGAAGAGAAATGGAGAAAGAGTAGGAGACAAGGCTCTGAGATCCGAAGGACAGGGAGAGTCCAGGCTGCCGGCAGGGATCTGAGCAGGGCCGGTTTTCCACCTCTCTTGGATTCAGATCTCCCTTTCCTCAGGGTGGTGTAAAAGCCTCTCCACCCTGGGCTCTGTTCAGCCCACCCTAAGCGATAGGGAGGCACATAGATATGACAGGTGAGTAAGGCCATTTCATGGTGAGGAAACAGGCTCAGGAAGGCACAATTTGCCTTTGGCTCCTCTTCTCTGCTCCTCCGGATGTTCAAGGGCTGTCTTGCTCCCATTCCTACCTCCTCAGGGCATACACCTGAGTGGGTGCTCTTGAGTGGGTCTCCAGCCCTTAGCCCATTCCACACCCCTTCTGTAACAATAACATCGAGATGCCTCTTTCCTGTAGTACAAGTCTTAAATTTCCAAAATGCGGAAATCAATGCCATAACCAAAATGTGAAGAAATAAAAGGAAAGTAACCTATACTGTCTCTCTCTTTTTATCCTATAAATACTCAGGCAGACTTTCGTAGATCAGCGCTTGTTGGATTCACGCTTATGAGTCACCCGGGCACCTCATTAAAATGCAGATTCTGAGCCAGCAAGGCTGGGGAAGGAGCTCAGAGTCGACTCTTCCAACCAGCTCCCTGGTGTTACCCAGCTGCTGCTCCACTGGCTGGAGGGAGAGGGCCCCGTCTGCAGAGGTGGGCGGCCCGTTGAGCCCGGGGCGCCCTGTTCCCGGCGGGATCATCCGCCCAGAGCCTACCCGTCCAGGGCCCTAGTGAAGGGCAACCGGGTCCGGGCCCGCCCTGCAGCCCAGCCTCATTCCTGGCATCAGGGCGGCGAGCGCCTCGCTGCAGAGACAGCAGTTCCCACGGGAGGAGCCCGCCCCGGGAACCGGCCTCGGGGCAGGGAGGGAAGCCCTGAACTGCCCGTCCAGCGAATTGACGTGCGAGGGGCGGGGCCTGTCAGCCCCACCCTCTTCCCTGTCCCTGCTTGGATCTGTAAAGCCCAGGTGCCTCTCCTTCCTCCTTTCCTCCCCATTCCCTCTGCCACAGTCTAGGCTAGGCACCTGCAGTGGTCAGCCCAAGAGGACCCAGCTGTTCCCTGCCATCATCCTTGCTGGTTCTGGCGAGGGCAGGGGTTCTGGGGAAGTCTTCCACCCTTGAGAGCCAGGCCAGACTGATCCTCATCCTGGTCTATTCACTAGTACAAGGTATCAGAGCTTGGAGGATGTCCCGGGACTGGATCCTGTTATGCCTGGCATGTGTCAAGAAAAGCTTGCAGGTCTCCTGGGTCTGCATCACCCAGGAAGTACAGCACTGCCCATGTGTGCACGTGGAGCTCCAAATTTCCTTCAGGATCCTTAACTCTGGATATCAGAGCTGGAAGGCTAAATCTCTCATTCTAATTTGGGGAAACTGAGACCCAGAGAGGGGAAGGGTCTTGCAGCTCACAAGCCTGATAAGGTTCTGGTCCCGCTCCTTCGGTTCTTAGATGAAGTCTCTGGGGTTTTCACAGCTCCCTCTGCTGCCTGGGACCTGGGGCCAGTGTTTGACCAGAGCCTATTTCTTTTATTTTAGTGATGGGGTGGGGGATTGAACCCAGACATCCTTTGTCACTGAGTTACATACCCAGCTCTTTTTTTTTTTTTTAAACAGGGAGAGAGAGAGAGAATTTTTTAAAATATTTATTTGTTTTTAGTTTTCAGCGGACACAACAACATCTTTGTTTGTATCTGGTGCTGAGGATCGAACCCGGGCCGCACGCATGCCTGGTGAGCGCGCTACCACTTGAGCCACATCCCCAACCCACTAATGGCCTTTCTAAGTTGCTGAGGCTGGCTTTGAACTTGTGATCCTCCTGCCTCAGCCTCTCTAATCAATGGGATTGCAGGCATGTGTCACCCTGCTTGGCTATTAGGGTCAGTGTTTGGATACAGTAAACCCCTCTCTCCCCAAGGCTTTACAAGAGGCACCAGGGCTTTACAGATCCAAGGGGTTAAGGGCAAGAGTGAGGCAAATCAAAGAGAGAGCCCAGCAGGAAAGGGAAGGAGATTTAGTGCCCTATAAAATATACTTTGCCTTTAGGTTTCATTTCCTAAAACAAAGTTGTGCCACTAAAGCAAGAAAGAGACAATGGGGACTTAATTTGGTTTTACTTTTCAATGTCTTGCTTCCTAGACAGAAGGCTCAAGCTCTGACTACAGAGTAGAGACAGAACCAGCCATGCTGGGGGCCTGTTAGAATGGCTGTCACTATTCTAAGATTGAGTTTGGCCTGTGTCAGTCCCACATGGAGATAGGAGTGTATTTGGCTCCATCATGGCCTAGCCCACAAGAGATGAAGCTCTGTCTAGGCTTGGGTGGAGATCTTTGTCATCAGGCTCAGGTTCAAGTTTATGTCCAAGGTCAGGGCTCATCCTAGGATCAGGGAACAGGGAGAAGCAGACCTTGGTCCCTGTCAGGACAGACCCAGCCCAGGATTCCTACTCCAGGAGGGTGAGTCAGGCAGCCAGTGTGGAGCCACAGCCTTAGGCTCCAGGACTGGAGCAGAGAGGCCCTGGTTGCAGTGACATCCCAGGGCCTGTGGCTCACCATGACTGGTTCTTGAGGGCAGGCTGAGGGTTGTCACTGAATCCCTCCCCATACAACTTCCCCACAGGACCCTAGGGTTGTGTGGATGCCCTCCTTTCACTTTTCTACTCAAAGGTTGCTTACGGAGGCCATTGGCACCGTAGCCAGCTCTGCCTATGGGCAGCAGGACTCAGGGATGGAGGTCAGGTTTTCTCGTGGTCTCAGGGCTCTGTGCAGGTGTGCGTGCTAGGAAACAGGTTAGCTGGACAACAGGAACTGTGAGCTCCGGAGCCCCTACCAGGGCCGATTTCCAATACCCACATCACACTGTGCCCTGGCTCTGTCCCAGCACAGTCCCCTTGTCTTCCACAGGGCCCAGAAGGGACTGGGGCCCAGTTGGCCCATGAGGTCAGGGTTCCCCCAAGGGTTCTTTGCCCTGTCCCTGTGCCTATTGGTGTGAAGGTGACTGTGTTCATGATGTGGCTTTGGCTGACATTGTGGTTGTCATGGTTGAGTCTCTTCTCAGTGATGGGAGGGGACAGTCAAGGAAGTGTTTCTGTCCCTCAAAAACAAACAGAAAACCTACCAGGTTCCCTAGTAGCATGGGGACCCTGGAAAACCTGACGTAGCCTAAGAGCCTCACCTGCTGCCACTCTGCCCTCCTGCTCCACGCAGCGGGGACCTCGCCTCGTGCCACATTCAGGAGCCGACTCTCGGGTGCCCTCACCTTGCTGTCCGAGTCCACGTGCTTCCCTGCACTGTGGCCATCTTTCAAACCCAAGTCATTCCTGAGGACAAGTCCTTCTTCTTATTAAGGGACAACCCTCGGTGGCTTCCTGGCAGTGGGAATAAAATGCCAATCCTTTCAGTTCTTTTCCCAGCTGACCTTCCCCTCATCTCCTCCTCCAGCCCCTGGCTCCTATGCACGTGCTACAGCTGGCCACCTTCTGTGCTGCAAACACAGCGAGCTTGTCCTTCCTCGGGGGTGTCAAGCCCACACCCTTCCCAGCTCTCCACCTGTCTGGTTGCTCTTCCCCCAGCCTCAGCTCAACTAGACCTTCCCTGACCCCCCTTTAGAAGGGGCTCCCTCAGTCACTCTTTACTTCGTCACTCCCATTTCTGCCTACCCTGCCAGTCCCATCCACAGTCACCTTGTTTATATGTGTTACCTTTTTATTTTTTATTTTATTTTTTTAAGAGAGAGAGAGAGAATTTTTTTAATATTTATTTTTAAGTTTTCGGTGGACACAACATCTTTGTTTGTATGTGGTGCTGAGGATTGAACCCAGGCCACACACATGCCAGGCGAGCGCGCTACCGCTTGAGCCACATCCCCAGCCCTGTGTTACCTTTTTAGGATGCAGGATCTCAAACTCCTGAGCTCAAGTGATCCTCTCACCTCAGCCTCCCAAGTGCTGGGTCTGCAGATGCCCGCTACTCATACCTGCATCACTTGTATCCCTGTCTTCCCCACCAGAATGCAAACTCCAGAGGGTGGGGACCAACAAGTGGCTGTAGAATAAATGAAAAAATGGCTATGCTTATTTACTCTTTGTCATGCCTGGGTCATTGATAACATCTTGTTTGAATGTCAGGCTTGCCGTGGCGCATGCCATTGTATCTCAGTGGCTCTGGAGGCTGAGGCAGGAGGATCTCAAGATCAAGGCCAGCCTCAGCAACTTAGTGAGTCCTTGTCTTAAAATAAAAAAACAAAAGGCTGGGGATGTGGCTCAGTGGTTAAGACCCGCTGGGTTCAATCTCCAGGAAGCCCCCTCCCCCCAAAAAAATTATGTCAAGCCTGCTTTCTGTTCTTCACTGGGGTAGAGGGGCAAGGGGCAAAGCATCTTCATTCTGGGGAGGACCAGGAAGCTGGGTTTAAGAAGCTGCTGGCACTGCTCTCCCCACTGCAGCGGCTGCTGGGTAGCCAGGAAGCCAGAGATCTAAAAACTGGTGACTTGACACCAGGTGGCTGCTGCAGAAAACCCTCATGTCACTGCGACCTTGCTGGCTGGCAAAAATGGCCAAAAGGGGTCAAGAAATAATACAAGATGAAATAGCAAAATCACAGCCACAACCAGCATTTTACAGCGCTTGCTCTATTCTCCCTATTTGTAAGGGGGAGAGCCCAGGAGCTGAGGAGGGCGCATCACTCAGCACCAAGCATCCTGCTCCCTGGAACCTAATTGGATTCCAGAGGCGCTCAGGCTGCAGAGGCGATGTCGTTGTTCCCTGGCTGACCTCCCCAGCAGGTTGAGCACACCAAGCCACAGTCCCTGCCCTGTGACATCACTACCACTGTCACCTCTCCATCAATGCCACCATCAGGAACCATCCCTGGAACCACTGTCAAGTCATTACCAGCCCGTCGCCTCCTCTACCAAAGTCAAGATCTAACTGAGCAGTCACCTTTTCCATCATTCCACAGTGTCACCATCAGAGTCACTGCCATCATTGTCATGATTACCCCCCTTAGATTCCTCTCCAGTGGCAGGAAGTGTCCAGATGGTAGTGAGGTCACTCCTTGCTTTGGTGTTCCCAGGGTAATTGCTTAATGTGATGACCATGGCCCTGAGCTTGCTAGATACCCTGCACTACTAGGGAATCTTCCTAGGCTCTGCCGAAGCTGAGGAGGGCTCTGGCTGCATGGTCCCAGAGAGCCTCTGGGAAGCCATTTTGTCCATCCCCCTGTCTCACCAATGCTTTGCCTTTATGGTGGAAAAAGCAATATTATGATTGTTCAGAGTGCTGGTGGGATAAGTCTGGATCAGCAGATGGCATCACCTCTCTGGACTACAGTTTCTTCATCTGTAAGAAGGGAACTGGAGGAGTTACCTTGTAGAGTATGGGGGATTTGAGGGTGTGTAAATGAAGAACCTGCCACAAGTCAACAAATACATGAAAAATGTTCAATATCTCTAGCAATTAGAGAAATACAAATTAAACCTACACAGTCAGAATGGCAATTATCAAGAATACAAATAACAAGCCGGGCGCGGTGGCACACACCTGTAATCCTAGCAACTCCGGAGGCTGAGACAGGAGGATCGAGAGTTCAAAGCCAGCCTCAGCAAAAGCAAGGTGCTAAGCAACTCAGTGACACCCTGTCTCTAAACAAAATACAAATAGGGCTGGGGATGTGGCTCAGTGGTTGAGTGTCCTGAGTTCAATCCCCGATTTAAAAAAAAAAATAGAATACAAGGCTGGGGATGTGGCTCAAGCGGTAGCGCGCTTGCCTGGCATGCGTGCTGCCCGGGTTCGATCCTCAGCACCACATACAAACAAAGATGTTGTGCCCGCCGAAAACTAAAAAGTAAATATTAAAAAAATTCTCTCTCTCTCTCTCTCTTAATAATAAAAAAAAAAGAATACAAGTAACAATAAATGTTGGCAAGGATTTGGGGGGAAAATGTACTTTCATACATTGCTGGTGGGGCTGCAGATTGGTGCAACCACTTTGGAAAGCAGTATGGAGATTCCTCAGAAAACTTGGAACCACCATTTGACCAAGTTATCCCACTCCTCAACATATACCCAAAGGATTTAAAATCAGCATACAACAGTGATGCGGCCACATTAATGTTGAGAGCAGCTCAATTCACAATAGCCAAACTATGGAACCAACCCAGGTGCCCTTCAATAGATGAATGGATAAAGAAAATGTGGTACATATACACAATAGAATAATAATACTCAGCCATAAAGAAAAATGAAATTATGGCTTTTTCGGGTAAATGGATGGAACTGGAGACTATCAAGCTAACTGAAGTTTGGAAAAAACCAAAGGCTGAATGTTTTCTTTGATATGCAGATACTGACACACAACAGTGGGGCAGGGGCAGGGAGGAGTGGAGGTCACCGGATTGGACAGGGGAGGGGGGTGAGGGAGGGGTATGGGAATGGGAAAGAGTAGAATGAGTGGGACATAACTTTCCAAGTGCATATGTGAACACAGGACCAGTGAAACTTCACATCCTGTACAAACACAAGAATGGGAAGTTGTACTCGTACTCGGTGTATGTGGGATATGTCAAAACACATTCAATTGTCATGTATAATTAAAACGAACAACAACAAAAGAACTTGCCAACAGTACCCAGTACCCAGGAAGCTCTCAAATGGAAGCCACTAATGTCTTGTCCTTTTTTTTTTTTGTCAATGATATAGGGTTCATATCATACCAGGCACTGTTGTTAGCACTCTACAAATTTCAATTCATTCATTTAGACCTCATAAGAGCTCTATGAGACAGGTAATGCCATTACTCCCATTTTATAGTTGTGAAAACTGAAGCACAAAGTCAACTGACTTACACAAGGTCTCATAGCTAGTTAGTGAGGGGCCAGGATTTTAACACAGGAAATGTAGCTCTAGAGCCTGAGCTCTTAACCTCATGCTATTTAGCAGCAAGTACCTCTCCCCCACCTACCCAGTGCTCTAAAAATCTTCCTTCTTTGCACAGGCCAGGTTGGAGAAGCCGCCACTCTTTTTGTCCAGCATGTGGAAAAGAGCCTCTAGAAGCCATTGCATCTAGTCCCTTGTCTCTGGACCGAAATGCCCCCATTCACCTTGTCCAGATCTCCCATCCCTCCCAGTCAGGAAGTCCTTCCTGTTGTCTGACTTGAATATGGGCTGAGGCAGCAGTTCCCAGGGAGGAACCTTGTCAGCTGGGACATCTTGTGAGAGGGGCCCCAGGAGATGTGGTGGTAGTGGCTTGAGTCTGGGCTCCTAGAGAAGGAAGTGGGGGCTTCCAGGCACCCGAGTGGGGGCACAGCTCCTGATCAGGAAGTCCTATTAGTCACTCTCATGGCCCTTTGTTTACTCACCTCAGTTTGACTAAGGGCTCTAGGGAGCCTCTCCCACCGCCCAGGCTGGCCCAGGAGGCCCTCTGCACTCTCCTTGGTCCTCATCCCGCTCCCTCCCTGTGTTCCTACCAGCTGTAAGGGTCTGAAGCTCCCCACTCCCCTTCTCCCCTCCAGTCTCCTCTTATCTCCCTTCCTCTTTCCTTGTGGGACTCCCTGGGGATCTGGCACTAGGCCTGGTAGACCCCCATGTCCCACCCCACCCCCCATCTTCTCTTCCCAACTTAGCCTCTGTCTCAGCCAAGGGCCCAAACCACAAACAAAACTGGGAGCCCCTGGACATGGAAGTCCCCACATATACAAGGGATGGGAGGGATTTTTCATTAAGTCTACATTTTCTTTCTTCTTGCTTTTTTTTTTGGTATTGGGGATTGGACCCAGGGTCTCACACAGGCTAGGCGAGTGTTCTACCACTGGGTGACATCCCACACTTTTAAAATTTCATTTTGAGACAGGGCTTCGCTAAATTACCCAGACTGGCCTGGAACTTGCAATCCTCCTGCCTCAGCCTCCCCACTCTGGGCAAGTCTAGCTTTTCCGAAAAAAAGGCCTGGCCTCCTGACCTCAGTTCATGTCAGGGCTGCCTCAGCCTCACGGCTCCCACAGGATGGCTGCGGCCTCTGCTGCAATTCCTCCTGCATGGCACTCGTCCTGTGGGGTGGCCCAGCACCCTGAGGGGCCCCTGTGGGAGAATCCGCAGTCCCCTCTGCACTGGCACCCAGGGCCCAGCACCTGAGACAACCACCATGGCGTGTGGCACATTCAGGTTGGTGCCACGGGAGGTTCACCGAGGGTCTGACTTGCTGCCTCCTCCCCCTCCTCTGCATTTTCAAGGTCACCACAGCTTTCTGAGTGGTCTGTCTCTCTCCCTCTGGTTTCCCTGCCAACCCTTTCCCACAGGGTGGTCCCTCTGCCCACGGGGCTTTTTCCCCGTGATTCATCAGCTCTTTCACATCCTTCAGTTTCAGCTCCAGTGTCTCTTTCTCAGGGACAATGTTGTGTCCTCTCCCCAGGGACAGCCCGTGACTGATCAGTGTGCGGAGGCTGAGAGGCCTGGCACCTTGCCTTAGGATGAGCCAGCTCTGAAGGGCCGTCCTAGCTTCTCATTTCTGACCCTCCCCACCCAGTGAGTGAGGCCCCTGCCCGGCGATCCCAGGCTTCCTGGACTTTCATTAGCAGCCCTTGTCCCTTTGTAACTGGTTTTGTTTATCTGTTTATATTTGTTGAGCACCTTCTATGTCCAGCATGTTATAGGCACCAACGTAGCAGAGAACGAGAGACAAGCATCCCTGCTCCGGACAAGGACACGGACATTAACTGATAATACATAACATGACATGAGGTGGTTCTCGGCCAGGTGGGCGAGGGAGAGCAGAGCCTGTCTGAGCTGAGACAGGAAACCTGTGTGGAATATTCTAGGCCGAGGAACAGCAGGTGGAAAGGGCTGTGGGGCAGGAATGTGCTTGTGAACTTGAGATACAAGGAGACTGTGTGTCTAGGGTGGAAGGAGCAAGTGGCAGGGGGGTCAGGTGGGAAGGTCACTTGTCACCCAGCCCCAGAGTTTGCATTTGATTCTGAGTGGGAGGCCCATGGGGAGCCTGAGGGAGGGTGGGGAGGAAGCTCCTCTGGGCTGTGCGGAGCGGGTGTCTGGGGCCTCATTCTCAGGACAACAAGGTCATCCTGAAAGAGGTGGCTGATGGTGTGGGGTGGAGCAGAAGCCGCGGGACTCCATGTGGAAGGGAGGTGGTGCCTGTGGACTGACTGGCATGTGCAGAAGAGAGATGTTTTGTGTTTAAGGCCTTGAATGGAATCACCATTTCTTTGTGATTCCTTGATTTCTTCCTGTTTAGGAGGGCAGGGACCTTTTCTGGTCTGGTTTAACTTCACTGAGTTTAGCCTTTTACTTGGAATACCACAGATGCTTCATGAATGTTTGTTGAATGACTGAATGAAAGATGTGGGCCCTGTGGGAATTCCAACCCTGTCTTCTAGCTTCTTGCCAATGCCTTTTCTCTCTTGCCAGGTTTTTGGAGATCGAGATACAGGAGCAGGACAAGGGCTTGGCTAGTAGCAAAACAGAGTCCATGGCCACCAAAGGTTGACAAAGAATGACTTACCAGACTCAAGTTGGAGCCAGGCCAGCCTCCAGCCCACTCTGCTGGAAGGTGGGCACATGGCCAGGCCAGCTTGGCACGGCCTCCCTGGGGAGAAAGCCGCCACCACTCACAGCCTGGCTCCCTGGAGCCCAGGGGGAGTCCAAGCTTGGAACAGCTATGCCCAAAGAGGAATGTGCCCAGGCTGTGCCCAGGGGGAGGGAATAGTCACACAGGCCTCTCTGATTTGGGGTCTCCCTCCCAGGCAATGGATGAAGGATAGGCTGGACTAGGCCAGGCAGGTTTGTTGAGCCTGGATGGGGGCCCCTGTGACCCTTTATTATGGGCCTCTTGTGTTTTCCTCCCCTATCCCTTCACCCAGCTCCTGACTACCCCTGTGTGTGTGTGTGGTCAGCTGCTCCGTATCACCAGCTCTCTGGGGGGCAGGGATGGTGCCTGTCCCCTGGCTTTACCCAGGAGGCACTGGGAACACTGCAGGAATGAATGGGGGAGGAGGGAAGGAATGAAAGCCCTTTGTCAACTGCAAGGCCTGGTGGTGGGACAGTGATAATTGTCAAATAACTACTCACTAGGCAGGCAGAGGAAGCCACACAGTAAGAGCCTCAGCCCCATGTGGCCTGGCAGGGTATAATCTGAGCAGCCTCCTCCAGCCCCACCTACCCCACCCCTCACTGCGGGATCATGAGACTTAAAAATAACAATCATCACAATAATCAAGACATCAGTTTCACCCCTACTACCTCATTTAATCTGCACAACAAAATCATGAGGTGGGAACTACCATTATTCCCATTCTAAGATTTGTAAGCGGAGGCTCAGGGAGCCTCATTAATTTGCTCAAGATAAATAATCAGTGGGTCTGAGGTCCCAGTCCACCAGAGTTAGCACTGACTCTCCTCACCCTCTCTTCTCCTTTTTTATTTATTTCTGCAGTCCCGGGGGTCAAACCCAGGGCCTCGCACACGCTAGGAAATCACTCTACCAGGGAGATATGCCCCCCCATTTAAATCTTCCCCATATTCAATCTGTCTCCCCCAGATTCCTGCTCAGCAGCTTTGAGCAGGCACTTCTCAGAGCCTCAGTTTGTCTACCTATAAAATGAACACATTGCATCCACACTGCATGAACTTGCTCCTTTGGAGTGAAGGGCTCTGAGGACGAAAGTACTGAGTGTGAACTGTCAAGAGTTGGGTAAAGCAAGGCCAAGGAGTGGAAGTCACTGCAGTATCCTGCCCGAGGCCACCTCCAGTTGGTAAGGGAGGTCTCTGACTCCCAGCCCTGGGTTCTGTTTGGGCATGGTGGGTGAGTAAGGGTGAGTATGAGTGTGATTGTGGAAGGCTGTGTGCGTATGTGTATGTGAGTGAGTGTGTGTATGAGTGTGAGAGGAGACCCTCCTCTGGGGGCCTCCTGGAAGTCAAACAAACCCCTGCTGCTTCTGATTTAAGGTTTCCAGTATATTAAATAAAAAAGTTATAAAGATTGCAGAAAACATGGTACATTTTAAATGTTTACATTTAACAAATGAATGCTTTTAACACACAAAACGCAATGCAATATAATTGTGCTATTCACAAGATAATTACAGGATTTATAGAAAATATTAATTCATAGTGCACTGTAGGAGGTGTGGCTGGGTAATGAGGCACAAATTTAGAGTTGTCTGATGAGCGGTTCTGTGCTTCTCTCCCATTGTGCATCTTTTTTTTTAAAATTTATTTTTTATTTTCCGGCGGACACAACATCTTTGTTTTGTATGTGGTGCTGAGGATTGAACCCGGGCCGCACGCATGCCAGGAGAGCGCGCTACCGCTTGAGCCATATCCCCAGCCCCCATTGTGCATCTTTGTCGCCACATGTCGCATCCTCCTTTGGGCATCCAGTGGCCTATACTGCTATCCTCCCTCTGGCCCCCTCCTTGCTTTACTAAACAACTCCCTGACCCACCTCCCCTGACTCAGCCCTCTCCTGGGCTTCTTTGCTTCTCCCTGAATCTCGGGCAGGCAGACTCTTGCCCCAGGGCCTTTGCACACATTGTCCCCTCTGCCTGAGCACTCCTCCCTCAGAGGTCCTCTTGGCTTGCTCTACCACATTGTCTGGCTTCTAGTCAAGGGTCTCTTCTCAAGAAGGCCTTCCTAGTGTCCTATTTAAAATTGCAAACCATTCCCGTCTACCCCTCCTTCCTATCTTTTTTCAGCAACTCGCCCCCCGCCCCCCCCCCCCAACATCATTTTGGTTTACCTGCTGCTTCCCTGAGCTCTGCTGGAGCGGGTGCTCCATAAACACCTGTGGGAGGAAGAGGTGACTCTGGCAATGCCAAGCTGCCCTCCAAGCGGGACGCAGTGTGGGCGCTCTTGGGTCTTGGCTGAACGGCCCTGAGGCAGCCGGGGCAGCTCTGCCAGCTCACGGGGGGGGGGGGGGGGCAGGGGGATTAGCCCCAAATCTGGGGCTGCTGACTCAGAAGCCGTGATTTCAACCAACTGGACTCCTGCCGCAGAAGTCCCCATCTTTCCCTGGGACCCGCTACTGGCCCCTGGTGGCCACGACCCCGAAGTTCGTGGGGCGCGGGGATATGGGGCAGGGAGACACACGGCCAGGGTCAGGTGCAGCGATTCCCACTCCGTCCGCCCTCACATCAGGCCTTCTGTGCACGAGGAGCTCCAGGCAGAGTCGAGGGAGGGGTCTGATCTTTATGGTTCACCTGATCAAGTCCCTGTGCGTATCTCTTTCCTTTCCTGTTCCTCCTCGAGGCTCGAGGGTCCCGTGGCTCGCCACACAGGGCTCCCCTCCAGGCCCTGGCCTCTCCCTGGAGGCCTCCCCTGCCTCTCTTCATGGGTCTTAGCTTTGCTGCGATGTCTTCTCCAGCAAGCCTGCCCGGAAGGCCCTGGCCAGGTGCCCTCTCTGGGCTCCCAAAGCTCCTAACTCCCCTCCTTCAACACTGCAGGGCAGTAGAGGTGTGTGGGGCGTCAGGCCTGGTGGGAACCATGTCTGCCCTTCACCAATCTGTCCCCTTCAGTGGACTGAGCTTCTTGCATTTGTTGTTGTTGTTGTTTGTTTTGTTTTGTTTCTGCTTTGCAATGCTGAGGATTGAACCTAGGGCTTCGCACAATCGAGGCAAGGGTTTCACCACTGAGTTATACCCTCAACCCTTTTCTCTCTCTCTCTCTCTTTTTGTGATGCTGGGGATCGAACCCAGGGCCTGTGCATGCAAGGCAAGGACTCTTCCAACTGAGCTATATCTCCAACCCCACTTTTCTCATTCTAAAAAGTTAATTAATTAATTAATTTTGTGGTGCTGGGATTGAATCCAGGGCCTTGCACTTGGCCACATCCCCAGCCCTTTTATATTTTGTTTAGAGACAGGGTCTCTCTTAAGTTGCTTAGGGCCTCACTAAATTGCTGAGGCTGGCTTTGAACATGCAGTCTTCCTGCGTCAGCCTCCTGAACCTCTGGGATTACAGGAGTGCGCCACAGCACTCAGCTTGATTTTTATTTTTGAGACAGGGTCTTGCTAAGTTACTGAGGCTGACCTCAGTAACTTTGATCCTCCTGCCTCAGCCTCCCCAGTAGCTAGAATTACAGGCATGTGCCACCATGCCTCGCATGCCTCATATCTTGTATTCACTCATTGATATTAGTTCATTCAAAAATGTTTGTTGAACACCTATTATGTCTCTTGAAACCCATTTTGAACTTTTGGGTCACAGCAGTGAAGAACACAAGCAAGGTCCCTGCCTTCAGGAAAGTCTTGTGTGGGAGATAGACACTGAACAAGCAAAGGAGGCCATGTAAACAGTAATAAGTGCTGTGAAGGGGACTGAGACAGTGTTACAAGAGGTCCAGTGCCCAGGTCAGAGAATCACAGGGTCAGGACCAGAAGCATTTGAATTTGAACTGAATGGCCCCAAGCTCAGTTGGCTCACTGTCCCTCTCTTCTGCAGAGAAAAGCTGTTGTAGTCCACTTCTCAATTGTGAGGACTTGGGAAATCTATTTCATCTCCTTGTGTCTCATTTTCTACATCTGTGAATGGTATTAAGTATTACCAGTAATTTATTTAATTTTGGCACTGGGGATTAAACCCAGGGGTGCTGAGCTGTATCTCCAGCTCTATTTATTTTTTATTTTGAGACAGAACCTCACTAAATTGCTTAGGGCCTCACCAACTTGCTGAGGCCGTCCTCAAATTTGTGATCCTCCTGCTTCTGCCTCCTGAGTTGCTGGGATTTCAGGCATGCGCCACCACACCTGGTGAGTATTACCAGACCTGTTCCAAGAAATAAATGTACTAAAGGCCTGAGCACAGAGCCTGGCATATCGTCAGTGCTCAATAAATGGAAAGAGATCGAGGGTGCAGCATAGTGGTAGAGAGCTTACCCAGCATGCGTGAGGCCCTGAGTTCAATCTCCAGCACTGAAAAAAATATAACTATGAAAGGAAAGGAGAAGACGGGGAGGAGGAGGAGACAAGACTGGACAACTGGAGAAGTGCTGGCCAGGCTCCCTTTGCCCTTGAACTTCTGGTCCCAGCCTTGTGCAAGAAGTTCCAGAAATGGCCACAAGATGACGCTTGAATCCCAGGAATGTGGGACTCAGCTAGAGCTTCTTAGAGGAAGAGCCCTGAGGAGCAGGGGCCAGAGAAGCAGGCAGGTTCCTCTGGCTAGGGGCGCGTTGGGCCGGGCTGGGCCGGGCTGGGCCGGGCTGGGCCGTGCTGGGACGTGGTCTGTTGGAAATCCAGGTGCTTCCAGGCTCTCTTCCTCCCTTCAGTTTGTCTCTAGGGCTTCCCTGTCCACGTTCACGCATCTAGCTCCTCACGCTTCCCCCCCAGCATTGGAACCCAAGCTGAGCAGACCCGGTTCCTTGAACTCCAGGCCCCTGGGCCACTTTCTCCTCCCCTTCTGGATCAGGAGCCAGGCAGGGGTTCTTAACTGAACACTTCCTACAGGCCTCACAGGGGAGATAGAGGAAATGACCCTGTTCCTGTTCTTAGATTCCTGAGGATGGGGTGAGAGGTGGAAATAGAAACTAAAAGAGAGAAATGGAGAACATGCAGGAGTTATGTGAGTCCTCCTTCCCAAGGGGCATTGGAAATGTTACCCTGGTTTCACAGATGGAGAGACCAGGCTCAGAAGCGTCACACCATGTGCCTGAACTGCCCTTCCTGTCCACATGGCTCTACTGTTCTGAGTGAGGTGTGGGCTAAATGCAGTTTATTCATAAACTCATTTAACTGCTTCAATGGAGCTCTGCAGCTCAGAGTGGGCAGCCCACAGGACAGGGCTGGGTCTGGACACTGGGGACCCCGAGGATGTATTTACTGATCCCACCTGAACAGGTTTGGGAGCAGGAAGTTGTGAGAGACTCTGTAGATTCCTTAGGGACCACGGATGACCTGCTCAATTATAATTTTCAAAAAGGTAAAATCATGACTCTCAGACAAAAACAAACTAACAAAAAATATGTCAAAGATTTTCTTGAACTCACTGATTAACAGGAATCAGCAAGATAGTAAACAATTTATTTGCATACTCTACTGAACAAAATTCCTTTGAGTGGTTATGTAAAGGAATCATTTGTATTATGATCTGCTTTCTACTTGCTGTCTCTATCCACATAAAATTATAAAGTCAGTGAAAGATGATATAGAACACGTACCCCTAAAGAATCAGCTTATTATCAAAGGTCACCTAGCAGATGCCCAGCCCCCCTCTGGAAGGACAAATAACCAGGAATTGCTGCCCCTTTCCAAGGCTTCCATATATATTCTTTTTTTAAAAAAAAAATATTTTTCTTAGTTGTATATGGACACAATGCCTTTATTTTTATGTGGTGCTGAGGATCAAACCCAGTGCCTCACATGTGCTAGCAGCAAGTGCTCTACCACTGAGCTACATCCCAAGCCCCTTGTATGTTTATTCTGTGTGTGTGTGTGTAGATGGACAATGTATTTTATTTTTATGTGGTGCTGAGGATCGAACCTGGGTCCCAGGTTCGCTAGGTGAGCGCTCTACCGCTGAGCCACAATCCCAGCCCCCACCTTCTATGTTTTTTTGACTGACCCTCAGAAGGATCAGGATGCACCTGAGCGGGCAGGTCACCTGAAGACCCGTCCCCCTTCTCCCATTCCCTATCTAGGTGACAGACTACCAATTGTGGCTGGAGCTGACTGGAATTGGTGCCCGCCAGCAGGTGGCTTTGTGGCAAATGCTCAGCCACACCAGAGGGAATCCAGGGCTGGGAGCTGTGAGGCAGGGCCCAATTTTTGACCCTTGCTGACGTCTGAGAGTCAGGTTTTATGATGGCAGGATTTCACAGGGCCTTGTCCGTTGTGAGTTCATATCCTGCCGTGCGTGCAGTTAGTCACTGACTCAGTCACTTTGATAGTTTTGTGTCCAGGCCTCAAATCCCACTCCAAGCTCTCCAGATGGGGATTTCCATGTGTCCAAGAAGCTCCTTCCCCTGGCTTGCCTGGCCTTGCTGCCCTGCCTCCCACTCAGAGCTCTGCCCTCTCTGGTCTCTCCCTGGCCCACCCAGCCTACTCCTATGTGTCCACAACCCCTGGAAACTTACCTCATCTTTTTAATTATTATTATTATTATTATTATTATTATTTGGTACTGGGGATTGAACCCAGGGACACTTAAGGACTGAGCTATATCCCCAGCCCTTTTTTATATTTTATTTAGAGTCAGGGTCTCTCTAAGTTGCTCAGGGTGACTTTGAACTGGTGATCCTCCTGCCTCAGCCTCCCAAGCCACTGGGAGAAACCCGGCTGAAACTCACCTTATCTGAGGTTGAATGAAGGGCTTTACTGTGTGTGTATTTCTGGAGATTGAACCCAGGGGTGCTCTGCCATTGAACTTCATCTCCAGTTCTTTTTTTTTTTTTTTTAATTTTGAGACAGGGTCTTGCTATGTTGCCCAGGCTGACCTTGAACTTGTTATCCTCCCACCTCAGCCTCCCAAGTTGCTTGGATTATAGGCATGCAGTGTCCTGAGGAAACCATGACAAGTCAACAAAGGCTGTTGTTGGAACAGCTGTGGCACCTAGGAAGACAGCTTTGTGGTGCAGTTGAAATTCTCTGCTGAGACACAGGAAGTACAGATCAGCAAGGGGCAAAGGGGGAAGTAAGCCACTGGGAGATTGATGGGTTCTGCATTGGGTGTCATCCTCATTCCTCTTTAGAAAGTCCATTTATGGCATGGAAGTGATGCTTATTAAGATCACTTGAATAGTTCTAGGAGGTGGGGAAACCACAGGGTATGAAGTTCATATTTCTGGAGATTTACCTGAAAGCTAGTGTGGTAGCCAGGTTCCAAGGTGGCTCCAGCCATCCCTACCTCCTGATAGTCACACCCCTGTGTGGTCTCCTGAACATTAGATAGTGTTGACCTGGACTGGGTTGTGGCTCAGTGGTAGGGACTTTGCCTGGCATGTGCAAGGCCCTGGGTCTGATTCCCAGCACCCACAAAAAATAATATTAATGCTAGTATTAATAGGACTGACCTGGGTGACCAATAAGGAGCAGCAGGAATGAAGGTACACAAATTTCTTTTCTTTTTTTAAAAATATTTGTTTTTTAGGTGTAGATGGACACAACACAATGCCTTTATTTCTATGTGGTGCTGAGGATCGAACCCGGGTCCCACCAGTCCTAGGTGAGCACTTTACCGCTGACCCACAATCCCAGCCCCAGTACATGAATCTCAAGGCTAGGTCAGAAAAGATATAGCTGTTTCAACCTATCTTAGATCACCTTTAGGGGGAACCAGCCACTATGCTGTGAGCACATACAAGCTCTATGGAGACACATGCAAGGTGAGGAAGCATAGGCCAGGACCAACACACCATGGCAGTGATCTGCCTTAGAGGCAGCCCCAGTGAAGCCTTAGATGATGGTAATCCCAACTGACAACTGTGCCTTCACGAGAGACCCTGAACCACCAGCTAAGCTGCTCCTGAATTCCTGCTCCACAGAAGCTGGGTGGGAGAATATATGCGTATTGTTTTAGGCTGCACAGTTTGGGGTAGTTGGTGCCCTAGAAAAAGATAATAAGACACTTGAGGATGACGTGCTAGACTGTCATCTCCAGAAAGTGGTCACAGAGAGCGTGGTGAGATAAGGCTGTGTGGCCCAGACTTGCCTCAGTGGACTTCAGGCCCCAACTGCCGCCATGCCTGGCCTCCCAGCTTCTTCTACATTGGGGAGAAGAGGAGGGGAAGCCATTTTGGAACCTGAGGGAAGGAGCCCAAACCACTGGGAAAAAAGCTGCTGACTTCCATATTCTCTCCCGGTGCATCCTGCTCCATCTCTTTGAGAGCTAAAATAAGTTCAGAACCCTTCTGGCCTATCCTACTGATGGTGAGAAGTTCACCTTTTCTTCTCCTGGGTAGGCCTGAGGACTCCAGTGTGTCTAACAATTCAAAGAAGGCGTCTTGGTTAGTTTTTTCCTGGAAAAGGGCAAAACTAGAAAATCTCCTCTAGATCACTGCAGGGTCCAGCCTTCCTCAAAACCAGAAATTCCAGCAGTTTCTCAGGAAATGGGATATTGTTTTTGCAAAACACCCAGGGAAGAAATGATGCAGGGATGTCCTATTTGGTAGAAAAAAAGAAGCCAGGCCATGGTGCAAGCTGTCTTTCAACTGACGAGCTACATCCTCATCATTTTAAAGTTGTGGGGTTTTGTTTGTTTGTTTGACATAGGGTCTCACTAAGTTTCCCAGGCTGTCCTCAAACTTGTGATCCTCCTGCCCCCAGAGTAGCTGGGATTACCATCTTGTGCCACCACAACCAGCTCAAGGCATCCTTCAGGAGTGCTGGGTCGGCTGTGTGCTTCCCAGGGAAGAAAGGAGGCTCCTAGACGGACCGCCATTCCCTCATGGAAAAGTAGGCTCTCCGGTTTCATGATCCTTCTTCATCTGCCTGCCTCCTAGTTTTTTGTGTGCTTTTTAGCTCACTGAACCTCCCTGCCTGCAGGTCCAAGGTGCTCAGAGACCAGGGGCCTTTCCCCCAACTCCAGGATGCGCTCTTTTCTCTCCTGAGCATCTTGACAATAGCACTGTGGTGAACGCTGTTGGGGGTGGGGTGGGGTTCAGAGACCCTCATCCTACCACTCTCACCTCCCATGACAGGAGGAAGGTTTTCTTCCCCATGTCCCACAGTCCAACATCCGGAAGGGTGAAGGAGCCAGGGAAATCCTTCCCAGTCCCAGTGGAACAGATGCATCCTCTGGGGACCCCAGGCCACTCCCTGCCCTCTACTCTTCTGATGTCCCAGCACAGACCTCACATCATGATGGCTATCAGGACCCCACCTGCCACTTCCATCCCCTGGGCCAGCTGAGGAGGGAAGTGTGGTCACTCTAGAGCCCCCTGCCAGTAGAGCTGCGGGGCCACTTGTCAGACCCCTGGGAAGGGCCAGGGAGGCGGCAGGACTCTTGAGTGTGAGTGCAGAGAAGGGCCAGGGAAGTGGTGAGGCCTGAGGGTGGCATCCAGCCAGTCTCTGGCCTCAGCAATGACTGCAGAAGAGAGGTGGAGCGGTGGCCTTCTGCATAGTCAGGACATCTCCAGAGGAGGAGGGGGGAGCCTGCCTCTCACCTGCGGGAATCTTAAGAGCCTGAGAGGAGATGAAGGAAGTAAAGCCCAGTGTGAGACACCAGGGACCCACTAACTCTGTTCCCATCTCTGCAAGCTTGCTGCAGTGAAGGTTCTTTTGGAAGCAGTGACAGAAGCCAACTCAGCTAAAAACGGATTTAGTGGAAGGATGCCAGAGGGTGTCGCAGGGAAGCTGAAGAGTCAACAGGCAGGAAGGGCAGGGACCAGAGCAGAGTGTGGCTCTGAACAGCTGGGGTTCCTGGGCTCTCCCCGTGCAGCACAGTTGGATGTGTCACTAAAGACCCCTGTCTGCGCTCCAATTTCCTGGCAGAATGTGATTGGCCCTGCTGAGTCCAGTGCCCGACACTGGTCCAATCAGCACTGGCCAAGGAAGGGGTGGAACTACAGCAATGATGGTGTCTGGGGCTGGGGCCGGTCCTAGGGCAGGAAATATTGCTGAGATTCAGGGAGGAAGAGGGTTGTTCTGTGTACCACAGGGTATCAGAGATCAGGGCACTTGGAGAGCATAGTCTTGCTTAACACAATGACGCACGTCTGTAATCCCAGCGACTGAGGCAGAGGGATTGCAAGTTCAAGGACAGCCTTGGCAATTTAACAAAACCCTGTCTCAAAAGATAAAAAGGGTTGGGGATGTAGCTCAGTGATAAAGGGCCCCAAGGCCTCAATCCATAGTACAAAAACAAACAACAACAACAAAACCCAAAACAAAACAAACAACAACAACAAAAAAAACCCAAAACATTTGTCCCTATCTCTTTCTAGAATCTTCCTGGGACTTTGAGAGTCACTCAATTCAAGAGTCTTTCTTCACTTATTCTTTCCTTGTGGACATCCTTCCCAGATTGTGGCACTCATTTAGGGATTTCAAAGTCATTTAAAATGTAGTTCAAGCCTGGTGAGGTGGCACACACCTGTAATCCCAGCCGCTCAAGAGGCTGAGGCAGGAGGATCAGAGTTCAAAGCCAGCTTCAGCAATTTAGCAAGGCCCTAAGCAACTCAGTGAGACCCTGTCTCTAAATAAGATATATATTTTTTTAAATTTTAATGTTTATTTTTTAGTTTTCAGCGGACACAACATCTTTGTATGTGGTGCTGAGGATCGAACCCGGGCCGCACGCATGCCAGGCAAGCTCGCTACCGCTTGAGCCACATCCCCAGCCCAATAAGATATTTTTTAAAAGGGCTGAGATATGGCTTAGTGGTTAAGTGCCCTTAGAGAGCATAGTCTTGCTATGCTCTCCAAGGGCACTTAACTTGCTATACCAACAAATAAATAAATAAAAGGTAGTTCAAAGACCACCTGCTTTGGAACCACCCAGGAGGTATGTTAACACAGAATCTAGGGGTCAGTTCTAGGGACCAGGCCTGGGAATCTGTATTGAAGCCTGCTCCCTGGGTGAACCTAATGGACAGCAAAGACCACAATCTGAAAGTGCTTGAGAGGTGGTCTCATCTCAGTTCCACAAGGCACCATATCTCTCTGGGAGGCCACGTCCTGGCTCCCCATCCCCTTCACCATCCCCTGACCATCTCCCTAGCCTTATCCCAGCACTCTCCATTGACCCCATGGCCCTCTCCCAGCAGGAGATGGTCCTCTCCCCTGGACACACATGTTTTGGTCTAACTCTCCTCCTGAAACCATCTTTTCTTTTTTCCCTACCTTCATTTTCTTTCTGTTTTGATTCTCTTCAACACCTATTTTTAATTTTATCATTGAAAACTCTTGTATTTACATAAACAACTCCAAACTTCTTTTTTGTAGCTAGGTGATGAATACCAAATAAGGGAATGAATTTCATCTGCTCCTAATCCAAGGGGTTATTAGTCCCGGTGCAGATGGGCCTAATGAGCATTGCACTGGGATTTCTAATTATCCTTAATGAGCTTCCAAAATTCATGGTGTGTAATAGGGTGAGGTTGATTGTTACTCAAATGGCCCCATGAATCAAGCCCCCTGGTATCCAGCCCTTCTGTAGGCCCCTCCCAAGCTGACTCTGGGTTTGGCCATGTGACTTTGACCAGTGAGATATCAGTTACCACAGGACAGCGGCTGGCAGATGCTCCTGCTTGGGGCTTGCTTTCTTGGAACCACTGTGTGGAAATCTAGCCTGGACTACTTCCTTAGGGATGAAAGTGAACTTGGAGAGGGAGCTCCACCAGCTCCCACCGACCCAGCGAACACAGCCCACCGCCATTCACTCCTCAGCTGAATGCAGCCACACAAAGAAGCCGTGGAAAAGTCAGTAGAAGAATGCAGTTGACCTAGAGAATCATGAGAAATAATAAATCATTGCTGTTTTCCACCCTAAATTTGGTGTGGTTTATTATGCATCCAGCTGATATAGGGTCACAGTGATAATCACAGAGCAGAATTTCTGTGTCATTATTCCTGCCTGATATTCTGCAGCTTTGTATTAGCTTCCATTTCCATCTGAACTACCTGAGGCAATTCACTAATAAAGAGAAAAGGTTTATTTTGGCTTACAGTTCTGGAGGTTCCAGTTCATGATCAGGTGACGCCATTGCTTTGGGCCCCAGGCAGGGTGACGCATCAACTCAGGAGCACATGGTAGAACCAAAACTGCTTACATCAGCCAGGCACAATGGCACACGCTTGTAATGCCAACAACTCAGGAGGCTGAGGGCAGCCTCAGCAACTTAGGGAGACTCTGTCTCAAAAAAAATTGAAAAAGTTCTGGATGTGGGTTAGAGATAGAGCACACCTGGGTTCAATTCCCAGTACCAAAAATCAAACAAACAAAAAATACAAAACAAACTGCTTACATCTTGAGCCTGGAGGCAGAAGAGAGAGAGGACAGGGCTGGAGTATAGCAATCCTGCTGGGGGCGAGCCCTCACTGACCTAAGGACCTCCCACTAGGCCTTGCCTCCTAAACATTCTACCTGTCCCAATAGTGCCACCATGGGGACCAAGCCTTTAACACAAGGACCTTTGGGGAACACTCACCCAAAGCATGGCAAACCTCAAATAAGCCATTAATAAATTGTTGTAATGAAGCAATCCAAAAATATAGCGGCTTAGACAAAATTGTTTATTTCTTGTATGTAGGAGGTCATGGTGGGTGGGTCAGGAGAAGAGCCCACACTCAAAATGGCTCTCCTCTGGATCCAAGGTGAGTGCTCCGGCTCGTTATCTTTCTGCCAGCATGAAGAAAGGAGAGTGAGGTCAGGACATGCAGAACCTTTTAAGGGCAGAGCCCCAGGGTGGCAACATTACTTCTATTCACGTTCTTTGCTAAAATGTGGGCACATGACTTCACCTAGTTTCAAAATGACTGGGAAGTGTAGTCACGTATCCAGCTAATTTACAGCAGTTTGCGTGTATGTCTGCGTGTATTGTTGGGAATTGGGGCCTGGGGTGCTCTACCACTGAGCTACCTCCCTAGCCCTTTAAATTGCTGAATTGCCAAGGCTGGCCCCTAATTTGTGATCCTCCTGCCTCAGACTCCTGAGTAGCTGGGATTATAACATATGCTCCTGAGCCTGACCAGCAGTTCTTTTATTAAAAGGAGAGACTATATATTGTCATGACATTTTAGGCAATAATGGACTGCAATTATTATTATTATTATTATTATTGGTGATGGGGATTAAATCTAGGGCCTTGTGCATGGGAGGCAAGCACTCTACCAGCTGAGCTCTATCCCCAGCCCAGTGGACTGCATTTATGATGGTGGCCCCATAAGATTAAATTGGAATTGAAAAATTCCTATAGCCTAGTGACTTCATACCCATTACAATGTTGCAGCATGTGGCATTATGTAGGTGTTTGTAGTGATATTGGTGTAAACACACCTACTACATTCCCAATTTTACAAAAGTATAGTACCATCTGGGTGTGGTGGTACACACCTGTAATGCCAGTGACTCTGGAGGCTGAGGCAGGATCACAAGTTCAGGGGACAGCCTCAGCAACTTAGAACCTGTCTCAAAATGAAAAATAGAAAGGGCTGGGGTTAGGGCTGAGTGATAAAGCGCCCTTGGGCTCAATCCCTATTACGACCCACCTCCCCACACAGTTGAAAGCTTTATCTTCAGAGGTCTTGAGGTAGACCGTCTTTGAAATCAATAGTTCCCTTTCTTCTTTCTGCCCTCCCATTCGGTGTGAAGTCCTCCTTCCTGGCTCAAAGATGGCTTCAGGGACTCCCAGCATCGTGCCCAGGGATAACGAAATTCTAGTAACGGCTGTTCTTTGGCAAGTGCATACCATGTGCCAGAACCATCTAACCATTTTAAATCATTCGATCTGCACGGCAACCCCATGAATAGGATACAATTATTATTTTCATTTTGCAGATAAGGAAAACGAAGTACAGAAAGGTCAGGTAACCTGCATAAGACAACACAGTCCAGCAGAGCAGGGCGGCTTTTTAGCCGGGTTTGTTATGGAGCCCTCTCTTTGCACTGCTCTGCTGTATCGTCATGGGCAGCACCCTGGGAAGGGAAGTCCAGGGCTCATCCTAAGGCACCTTTCCTTTTATTAGAGAGAAAAATCCTTCCCAGAAGCCCCAGCAGATGCCCGCTTCTGTTTCATTGGCCAGAACAAGTCACATGTCTACCTCTCACCCAATCACTGGTAGAGGGGGAGGAGCAAATCTTTGACCAGTCATTGAAACCCCACCCCAAGCCAGGTAGGTGCGTTGCCCTCTCACCTGATCAAAATGGGCTTTTTTTTTTTTTTAAATCAAGGAAGCAAATGTATTCCCCCATGGTGGAAGCCGGGGTTAGCCAGAGTCGCCAGCCCACTGGGATTAAAATAAGGTTGGCTCAGATCCCATTCCTCACTCTCCATGAGACTTCTGCAATTTCTTAGGCTTCCAATTGTGTGACTCTGGTTTTCTGCTTTGCTTGAATTCTAGCAGCTGTTCCCATTATTGCGCATGTAGGATGTAGCCATTTCTTCTCTCAGAATTTCACTGGAGATTTGTAGGTCTTAGGAAGGTGCCCAGCACACAGGTGAAGGATGTACTGGGACATCCGTGTCCTTAAACCTGGTTCCTCATTCAGCCTGCACCCGCCCCTGCAGAGCCTCGGGCTCCCATCTGCCGGCTGCTCTTCTCCTTTCCCTCCTCCCTTCAGCCTCTGCAGGCCATCTCCATGCCCTGGGGTCTTGCAGCTCTCACGTGTGATGCCAGCAGTTGAGCTCTCGCCCGCCCTCCCGCCCATTCTAAACTCAGGCTGCCTGACTGCCTTTGCCAGGCCAAAACCTACAGGGCCTTAGAACAAAAGGGCCTTTTATTTAACGAAGCAGGATCTACTCTCCTTAGGAGGAAGCTGTGGTTGTGAATAACAACTGTCTGGAATCCTCTAGGAGCACTGGAAATTCAAATTTCAGAATAAGAGGCAGTTAAAGGGGCCCTCCCTCCATGGGGCCAGTCTAGCCCTCATAGTCCCTAGGAGGGTCACAGAGAAGGACACACTCACTTTTGCAGAACCAGAGAAGATAAATCTCATGGCACTAGAAATGCATTGTCCTCCTTGAGTTTAGAATTCCTGTCCTCAAATCTGGTACCTTTGGACTCTTAGAGGGGTTACCTCGCCTGGCCAGCAGGCTGTCTACCCTAGAGGCTCAGAAGACTTAGTGATTCCTTCTACCAGCCTGGGATGAGGTTCTGAGGAGCTGAAGAGACTGGGAGGAAACTCTGTCTTCTTTTGCAGATGCTGTTAACGCTTTCTATGCTCAGGACCTGGATCGCTCCAGCCTGAGGCCCAGTCAGCCCCCACCAATGCCCTCACCCTCGGGTGCTGGCCCCAGGCACTCCCAAACCTCTTGTGCTGGGCTTTGCTCACATCAGGAGCTCCTCTTGCCCAGTGTCCTCAACAGGAGCAATCCCACAACTCTCCTGCCCTGCTCCCTCTGCCAGAATGTTTGGCCACAGGCAGAGGAGGGGCGGAGGGAGCTGAAGCTGCTCAGGTTGCTCAGGGCAGAGAGGAGGAGGGAGCCCTGGGAAAGAAAGGACAGGAGGGCACATGAGCCTGCTGTGGGGTGGCCTCAGGGCTGTTAAGAGCAGGGATGTGCCTTCTGCTCTTTTCTCTTGTGTGCTGTGTTTTGAGTAAAATCCTGCTCATGGCCACAGCTCACACTACACCTCACCCTGTAGTCTTGCACCTGTGGTTTCTCTGGGATCAGGGAGAAATATTCTCCAGTTCTCAATCTGCATTTGGGTCAACTCCAGGGCAGAAATAAAGGCAGCAGCTTCCAGAATGCAGCAGATGCAGGAACACAATCCTGAGAATACAAGCCCTGAGAGCTGGTGGAGACCTCAGTGGCCATGTGCTGGGATTGGCACCCCCCCTTATTCCATTCTCTAGGGGTGGAGCCTACAGCTGTAGCCTGGGTTACAGCTTTGGCCCCTTTCCATGCCCTGATTCTCAAAGTGTGGTCCCTGGACCAGCAGCATCAGCAGCAGCTAGACCCTTGTGAGGAATGCAAGACCTCCCTCAGACCTGTTCAATTGAGCTTCAGGGTGGAGCCCACAAGTCTGTGTTTTATCAAACCCTCAGGCGATTCTGATGCACCTGCATTCTATGCACCACTTGTCTATGCTAACTGAAGCCTGATTTTGTTCAGGTGTTGTGTAACTAAGGTGTTCCCATTATCTCTGCCAATTATTCATGTGAGAGAGACTAGTGGGTCTTGAACCTGTTCTGGTCCATGAGACAGAAGGAGGTTCTAGAAAGATTCCCACCCCTCATAACAAGAAAGACTTTTGAGGAGAAGCTCTGCCCTGTCCTCTGCCTTTGGATGCTGTCACAGGTCACATGGCAGAGGGCTTAGAAGTGAGGGCTCTATAATCAGGCTGCTGGGATATGTGTCCTAGGGTAGAGAACAAGGAGATAAATGGGACAAAATACTAATAGTAAGAGAGGCTATTATTTTTCAAGGCCTTTTCCCAGGTCAGGCCCAGTTATAAGCACCTCACAGTGTATTTTACCCTTGTAACAGTTCTGGAAGGTAGGTCTGAGAATGAAACTCAGGGCCTTGCACATTAGACAGATGAGGAAACAGACACAGACAGGTTTGAATAACATGTCCAGAGTCATACAGCTTGTTGGATTCAGTGGCACACACTTGTCATCCCAGCTACTCAGGAGTCTGATGCAGGAGGATTGCAAGTTTGAGGCCAATCTCCATAA
The DNA here is from genome assembly GCF_021218885.2 of Marmota monax. NCBI lineage: Eukaryota > Metazoa > Chordata > Mammalia > Rodentia > Sciuridae > Marmota > Marmota monax. The sequence goes on along the minus strand of NW_026694432.1, from coordinate 20,291,157 downwards.
TTTACCATGACCAAAGTCTTAGAGTGTTTAGAGGCCAGGACTTGGGTCTGAGCTACGTGGACATGGCAGGCTGGTTAGAGAACTCAGCCTTTTGCTAATCATAACAGGAAGCTGTTGAAAGGTTTTGGACAGCAGGTGGCTCTGAATCTCCTTTTAAATGTTTAGGAAATGCTTTTGTTTATAGGGTTACGGATAAGCCCAGTGCACTTGTGAAGCCTCTTCTTCAGCCTCTTTTCCTGGTTTCTGAGTCATCTACGTCTTAGCAAACCCAGAGCCCTGGTGACAGGGACCAGAGTGACTCCATGGCAGATGCTGATGGGGTGAGGGAACAACAAATGCCAGTCATTCTCTAGGAAAGAAACAAATAGTGCCAAATCATAAATGGTTTATGATACCATTAAATAGAGACTAGAAAGATCATATTTGGCAACTGGAATTGTGGGTGATTTATTTAAAAACTGAATAATAATTTTTTTCTATTATTAATTTTGAAATCAGGCTTCCTGTGCTGCTCAGGCTAGCCTTGGACTCTTGGGTTCAAGTGATCCTCCTGCCTCAGCCTCCTGAGTAGCTGGGACTATAGGTGTGAACATCCAGCTAGGTGATTTCTTTTGGCATTTTTTCTTCTTCTTTTTGGTGTTGAGAATGAAACTCAATGGGCTGGGGATGTGGCTCAAACGGTAGTGCACTCGCCTGTCATGCATGTGGCCCGGGTTCGATCCTCGCACCACATACAAACAAAGATGTTGTGTCCGCCGAGAACTAAAAAATAAATATTAAAAATTCTCTCTCTCTTTAAAAAAAAAAAAAGAGAATGAAACTCAGGGACTTGTGCATTAGACAAGTGCTCACTACTGAACTACACTCCCAGTCTTAGGTGATTTTTTTAATCTAAATTTTTATATTTTCTATAGCTGACCACGTGTCATTTGCTGTATAAAAGCCAATTTTATTATTTATAAGAAAGAGGAGGGGCCCACGCAGCCCCCTCCTGGGTGGTTGGCTCCTGCGGTGCTATGGTAGCTCCAAGCTCATATCAAGAGCTGGCGCTGGAGTGCTGGTGGGGCACTGGCCACTTTCCAAGAGCTTGTATTGACCTCTGTGAACTTGAATCCCCGCTAGACGGGCCAAGGCCACACCGCTGCAGTGGCAGGCTGCAGTCCAGTCTCTCTGTCGGGCACTATGCTGCTTTTTTGGAAATTGTGCCTAATCCCCAGCTGGTCCAAAGGCGTGAGCGCCTCCTTCTGCCACGTGGAGACGGCCTCGGTTCTGCACTACACAGCTGCTGGGAGCGAGGAGTGTTAGGAAGCCTGGGGCAGGAGCTCGAAGGCTCTGAACATGCATTTCTGGCAGTGGCTTGAATCCTCGGAAACCCAGACAAGATTTGTTCTGTTTGTGGTGTCAGCCCACACAACCCGGACAGGCTTCTGCGCTGCGCATGCGTGTGGGGAGGGCGGGGACAGCCACTGAGGGCTGGAGACGCCTGAGCATTGTGGTTCGAAGCCCTGTTCTGTCCCTCGCCCCTTTAGCAAATCCCAGGGTTTTGTGAGTCTGTTTTATTAATGGTAAAATGAAAATGTGGCAGTTGTCAGGGCCAAATGGCATTATCTCTGTAGAGCTCTTAGCACAGGGTTGGGCAAATGATAGCACTTGCTCAATGATGGTTATCATCACCAATCAACAAGCATCTACTGAGCGTCCACTTTGTGCCTGGCACCGTGTTAACCACAGACCTACTGGAAGCGTCAGAGCCCAGCAACTGTATCTCCAGGTCCCAAACACCCGCCGACATAAGAATTTAGCAGAAGCAAGAAGCCAGAACTATAAGTGCCCTGAGAACAAGCACAGAAGGGCTTCGAATGGCCACAGGGTACCCTTGCTGACACCTGGTTTACAGACATCAGGGCAACATGAACCTCTTCCTACAGGCTGGCAGGGTCTGACTCTGTCAAGGTGTTGAGGGCAAAATCCCCAGGTCTGGGGTGAACAATGTCTGTTTGAACTAAGTGTGGTTTTACTATCCTTTTTTTTTTTTTTGTACGGGGGATTGAACTCAGGGGCTCTCGACCACTGAGCCACATCCCCAGCCCTGTTTTGTATTTTATTTAGAGACAGGGTTTTCCTAAATTGATTAGGGCCTCGTTAAGTTGCTGAGGCTGGCTTTGAACTCATGCTCCTCCTGCCTCAGCCTCCCTAGCCACTGAGTTTACAGGCACGTGTCACCACACCTGTCTTCCTGTTCCCTTTTGTCAGCAAAGAACTCACTCTTGAGTTATTCAGGGAGTAACTAGGCAAAGCTAATCTTTCCATCGGTGTGGTTTAGAGGTGTGCACATCCCTATTCTGGAATAGTAAAACCTACCTTACAGGAGTGTTAGAAGAATTAAATTCATAGTTACACAGAAAGGGCTTGGAACAATAACTGGCATTTAGTTAAGTGTATGATTGATATTAGCTGATTTTAATCTTTAGCTTGCATCACTTCTCTCTCTCAGCTACTTTGAACACTTTCTGTGCCTTAAATCACCATTTACAAACAGATAAACTACATTTTCACACCTCCCTTGCAATAGATCTAGCTGAAATCATTAAGTTCTGGCAAATGGAATATAAAGAAGTGTGGTAAATACAACTTCCAGGAATTTCTCTCCTGTCCTTTTCTCTTTCCTCTGGGATGAAATGAAGGCATGATGTTTGGAACTGGAGCAGCTGTTTTGGACCATGAGGTAAATGTGGAATGTGATTTGTGCACAACAAGACAGAAAAAGTCTGGTTCCCTAAAGAGTGGGGTATTATTACCCTGAACTGTATTCCTAGACATTTAAATGAGAGAAATAAATTTCTATATTGCTTATGCCCCTGCTATTTCAGGTATCCATCATTCAGGGCTGAAACAAATTCAGATTGATATAGGAGTAGTCCTTGGATCTGGATCCAGACTTGCCTAACCCTGAAGTATTACTCCCAGATTTCTCAGACTGTAGATGACAAATTACCTGAATCAAAATTATGTGGTAGGAAGCTTGTTTAAAATGCATATTCTATGCAGTGACACATACCTGTAATCTCAGCAACTAGGGAGGCTGAGACAGGAGGATCACAAGTTCAAGGTCCCTAAGCAACTTAGTGAGACCCTATCTCAAAACGTTAAAAAAAGGGGGTGCTGGGGATGTGGCTCAGTGGTTAAGTACCCCTGGGTTTAATCTCCAGTACAAAAAAAAAAAAAAAAAAGCATATTTTAGCTGGGCTTGGTGGTACACACCTGTCATCGCAGTTACTCAGGAGGCCAAGGCAGAAAGATGGCAAGTTTGAGACCAGTCTGGGAAATTTAGTGAGAACTTGTCACAAAATAGGAAATAAAAAGGACTGGGGATACTGCCACAGTCTGGCTGGGCACAAATCACGAGCCACTCAAGCAGGAACAAACTTTATTTCCAAACTCCACCAGCACACTCCCTGGGAACTCTCCCGAACGCCACCCACGAGCCTCCTCCAGGAACACACACACCAACTGGAACTCCCACCACAGGAACTTTTTTAACCAACGCGAACTCTTCAGGAATCCCCGCGAGAGCTCAACCGGAACTCAACAGGAACTCCGCGAGAACTCAAAAGTCATCATCTTAATGGCTTGTTGGCGTCACCTCTCAACCACTACTTCTGGCAAAAATGCCATGCGTCATCCCGACTCAGCTGTGGCCCTCAACAGGATACTGCTCAGTGGTAGAGTGCCCTGGGGTTCAATCCCCAGTATCATAAGTTAATTGATTAAAATAAAATAAAATGATATTCCAGGGTAACACCTTAGCTCTGCTGAATTAGATTCTCCAGATATGGAACCCAGACAGTTCTCTCTCTCTCTTTTTTCTCTTTTAGTATTTTTTAGTTGCTGATGGACCTTTATTTTTTAATTGCCTTGCATGTAGGAGGACCAGTGCCTCCCACATGCAAGGCAATTGCTCTGCCACTAAGCCCAGCCCGAACCCAAGAGTTCTCTTTTAAATAAGTTCCCACTCAGAGGGTTCTGTTGCACACTCAAGTTGAAGGGCACTCTCTGCATTTTTATTTCCTCTTACAAGTCTCAAGGAAGTCAAGAGCCCCTTCTAATCATTTGGGCCAAACAAACGCAGGAGGTATTGGGGGCTGGGAGGGCTGTGGTCCCAAGAGCCCAGGTCCTCAGGTGATCTGTACCCATGCCCTGAGCTAGGCATGGAGCAGCCCCTCCTGAGAGACCAGCTCTTTTCCTGGGGGTCCTGGGTGGTGAGGGTGACCAGCCCCATACCCTTCCCCACACACAGCTCCGCTCCAAAGCCTGCTGGAACCATCTGAGGCCTGAGTATCTAGGGCATATTGAAATGTCCTTAGGGAGCCTGGGGCAAGCCCCAGGAGACAGAGCTGGGTTCAGGATCCTGGCTTCAGTGCATTGCTGAGCCCCGCTGCGAGCCACCATCTTCTTTCTGGTAAGCTGGTAGGCTGTGGGGGGGGGGAGACCAAAAGCCCGACAAGGCACCTGGGGACCCTGCGATGAGAGCTGAGTGCTGTCTGACCTTGCCACAAAGTCAGGTGTGCCCTGCAGCAGCTGTCGTCAAGGGAAGAGGACACACATGGGTGAGGACAGAGCGCAGGCGCATCCTGAAGCCCAAGGGAGCTGCTGAGCAGGTGGCTTAGTCCCCAGAGTCCCTTCTCAGGCTTCCCAGCTGCCCCTGTCTCTACCCAACGTTCGACACTGGTCCCTAGGCCCAGCTGAACAAGGATTGAGAGCTCGGGCCTGTGCCCCGCTGACAGCGAGGGGATGCTAGCGGGAACACTCAGTGCTGGCTGGAACTCAGAGTGCTCTACGCACCTGAATATTTTGTGCTCAGATGCTGAGCAGTGCGAACCGAAGTGTCAGCTCTGTAGGTGGCCTTGGGTCTCTCCATCTCACCTCACCCTCACACCCCCATCCCAGGGGAGTGGAGCTCAGGCGCTGCCCCCTGCAGAGACAGGGAGCCACTGGTCCTCACTTGCTAGTTGCCAGGCAACCCAGGATGAGCCTTCGAGGTCATTTCTCAGACAACGCTGAGCTTCTCCACAGCCGGTGAACAGATGGTCCCGCAAGTGGCAGCCCCAGCCTGAGGTACTCGCTGTGCTGGCAGCCTGTCCGCACCACGAGAGCGAGGAGAAGGCCACCCAGGCTGCACTGTGTGGGCCATTTTTTGTAAAAAGAGAAGTGGTCTGAGGTCAGGTCCTGGGCAGCCCTGGGTAGCTCTGGGCAATGGCTGATGGTCTTGCCCAGAGGCAAGCCCTTGGAGGAGAGAGAGTGGAGGGTTGGTGACAGGTGCTGGGGAGGCGCAGCACAGTGACTATACTCACAGTGTGGGCCCGGGTTGTGAGAGAATGCCTGTCCCATGTGGCTGTTCACCAAAGGGGATCCCTCCAGAGGAGGCTCCTTTTTTTTTTTAAGTTGTAGATGGACAATACCTTTATTTTACTCATTTATTTTTATGCAGTGCTGAGGATCAAACCCAGTGCCTAACACGTGCCAGGCAAGCACTCTACCACTGAGCTGCAAACCCAGGACCCTAGAGGAGGCTCTTAATGATCAGGTGATCCTGTGGGTGCCACCGTCTTCCCATCCTCTATTTTTAGGATCTGGACAAGATTCGAGAAGGTCTTTCCAACATAGTCAGGCCTCACCTTACATCCTCCTAACTGCAATGAGACTTAAACTTTAGAACAAGACATCCAAGTTATTGATGGGAATGGTCCTGTCCCCTCGTTCTGGTTTCACAATGCTAAGCAACACTTGACTTATTCCTGGGTGAAGAACTGGTTGAACAAGGTCCTGACTCTTACCTGATTTGTGGCAGCATCAGGGTGTCCAGCATGACTTTCTTACCTTATTTGAGACACAAAGAGCCTTAATCTTCTAATAGAAATGTTAAACAGCAAGGTAGCATTTTTTTTTCCAGGACAAGGACAAATTCCCTTAAAGATTTTGCAAACGTCACATGTTCTCTTTCCCCTTGTTGCAATATGTATAATTTATCTCCTGGTATAACTTGCTTAATAGTCACAGTTTGTTAATTCCATCTGCTTCCCAAGAGGAGGACAAATTGTACGTGGTGATATCCTGGGTGCTGAGTGGCTCTCACAAGCGGCAGCTAGTCCAAACCTCAGTTAATGGGCTCAGGACCAAAGGGACCACAGAGGTGGGCACTGAGGCTCTGCTTGACCTCTACAGCATGGACTTGCCCCACCAAAGCCACCCTGGCCACCATCACCTCTGGTGGCCAAACCTGAGCCTGTGAGGCTCAGCCAGGCATCTGGAGCCTGCGTGACTACACCAAGGCCTCCCCTCATGCAGGGAAGCAGTTTGTCCATCTGCAGTAGGTCTTTATTGTAGCCGTGCATTGCTCTCCCTCTCTCCCTCTGCACCTTTGCTCATGAACTTGGCAGGGTGCACTGCATGGCCGTGCCTCCCACTGAGGACTATGCAGACATGCCCCTGGTGTCCTGACATTCACTGCTCTTCCTTTGTATCTGTTACCCAAGACTAGGTGACCTTACTGTGAAGCCAGAATTAGACTAGCAGTCAGTAGAGATAGGTAAGTCAGGTCAGGTTGGATCAAGGAGGCCAATTTGAGGGAGTTCAGAAAATTGGAGAGAGATTGAAATGTTAATGCCTTTAGAGCCCTTCCTCCACCTTCATCAAGATAACCTGCCTCTGCTCCAACCTGTTGCTAAGGTAACCTGTCCCAGGGATGGCCCCTACAGGGAGTTGTTAATTACGCCCCCTTCCTGCTTGGCCCCTCCAGCCCATCTGCTTCTCACCTTTTGGCCATCCCACCGAGCATCTCCTGGGCCTAGTCACATAGTCAGGAAGGAGAGAGACAAGGGGGAGAGAGCAGGAGAGCAAAGGAAGCCTAGGACATATAAAAAAGGTGGAACTCCCCGCTTCTTGGGATGCCAGGACACCAGCTATGACCCCCTTCTCCCTCCCAGGAGAAGTCTATGTTATCCCCTTTTAAATAAACCCTGCTTCATATGCTTGCCTCGGCGTGCTTCTCTAATGTTATACTGCAACATGTGAGGGAGAAGGCCTTGTCACCAGTAACAGGTGGTATCAACTGCATGGTGGGACACGCTGCTGCAGGCCTGGTCACAGTGTACATGGAGATGCACCATCTCATGAGGCTACTGACTGCAGAATTCAGTGTGTGCTCTGCTCCAGGGACAACTGGTGCCACCACTTCTCCCAGAATCAACATCCATGGGTCTGGGAGCCAGTGGCACAAGGTAGGAATGGCACCTACTTAATGTCCAGGGGAGAACTGTCCCCATCAAGAGGTACCATAATGATTCCTCTAAATGACACTGAGACTGTTGTCACCATTGAGAAAACAGAAAATAAAGTGCCCTTTGGTGTTGGCCCTGAGTGTTAAAGAAGGGAGGAGGAAAAGCCCTCACACCATCCAGCACAAGGCTTCTGACACCCCAGGTTCAGGGATTCCTCATGTGTCACCCAGCAGACCCCAGCTGGCTGTCCTGTGGTAAGCCACTCTTATAGACCGTGGCCGCCATTAGAAGATGGCGCCGGCTTCCACTGTGGCCTGTGATAAACAACTCCTTTTTTGGAGAGTTGGCATGCAATCCCTTCCCACCCTATGAGAGAGATCCACGTGGCAGCTTGGGATTGGTATGCGGGAGGCTTTATTAGGCTGTGCTTGGGCGCTCGGTGGGGGGGTCACTAGAAGATGATACTTGAATCAAGGCCTGAATAAACTGCTGAAAGAAGAATCCTGTGTCGTGTTTTCCCTTGCCGGCGAGGGGTCGTGACACTGTCCTATAACTTAATCCAGTTCTGATGCCAGCTACCATCAAGGAGTGTCAGATCCCACAGTTTAAGGGCTCAGCCCCACAAGGCTGCTCCCATGTCAGAGGCACTTTTATTTCTGACCAGCCAACTATAAACTGGGGTCCCCATTCCCTGCTCCTTGGGTTAGATTAATTTGCTAGGATGACTCAGAGAACTCAGGGAAACACTTACTTAATGGCCACCAGTTTATCATATTGATAAGAACGTTACAGAGGGTAGAGGTGATCTGGAGACTTCATCTGGAGCGGCTTGGAGGGTCCTGAGAGCCTGGCCCTGTGGAGCTGGGCTGGATGTGTTTGCCATCTTGGGAGTTCTCCAGACTCCACAGTTCAGGGATCTTTAGGGAGGCTTCCTCTTGACAGCATGATTGATAATTAACTCTCTCTTCAGTCCCTCTCCCCTCCCCAGAGCACGGGGGTGGGGCTGCAAGCTGCAGGTTTGTAATAATCATGGTTTGATCTTTCTGATGCCCAGCCTCCATCCGGGAGCCCACCCAGACTTATCTCTTTAGAACAAAAGATGCTCCTATCATCCAGAGAAGTTCAGGGGTTTAGGAGCTCTATATCAGGAACTGGGGGCAGAGATCAATATGTATATTGCTCATTATTGCAGACTCAGGGAGTAATCTAGAGAGAGCCGAGCAGGGGTGGCATGTGGGGTCGGGAGCATCCTTGTTCCTCCATGTCCTGTGGTGAAAGTCAATGAAGCCATTTTACCCTATAAGGGCAAACAAGCATAAAGCACCCAAGGGTTCAGATTCTTCAGGAATAAAGGTTTGAGTCATGAATTCTTTAGCTCTGGTGCTGGTTACAGGCAAAAGGAATGTAAAATAGGTTGTGCTGGAGAGAAATATGGCCCTAGGAGGACCAACAGAACCGGAAGCCCCTTCGTGGGTTGGGGGGGGGTTAAAATGGGACACTCAGAGGAGCCAGCCAGACCAGCCCAGTCCCACTTGGAGTCCCTGTGACCCTGGGTCCTTCCTTGTGGCCTCTTGTCCCTCTTTTTTCAGCCCCTGGTACCCAGGTGTCTCCAGTAGGAAAGGACAGAACTTAGTTTGATGTAAGTATAGTTTGATCTGGTCTCCTCCCTCCAGGGAACCCTCTTCCCTTGTGAGGAAGGCCCCACAGCACTTTGAGGAAGTGGTACATGGTGGTGTGACAGACTTGAGTCTGAGGCTGACCTCCTGGGTTCTTCCCAGAACACTTGCTAGGAGCATGCATATGTGTGCCCTCGTTCTCCTCCCCTTTAAAGAGGAAAAAACAGTGTCTAACTCTTAGGAGTTGGTGTCAGAAATAAATATAGAACTAAAACCATAAAGTTTCTAGAAGAAACTGGGTTCAATCCCCAGTGCAAGAAAAAAGAAAGAAAGCAAATAATAATAATAATAATAATAATAATAATAATAAAAACTGCAAACAAATAATGTAAAATTCTATTCTTCAGTTATTTGTACTGAAGTATTGAGGAGTGAAGCATACTAATATCTGCAAATTACATTAAAAATAACATGCACTGAATCAGCATGGTGGCCCAAGCCTATAATCCCAGTGACTTGGAAGGCTGAGACAAGAGGATTTCAAGTTAAGGCCAGCCTTAGCAACTTAGCAAGACTTTAAGCAACTTAGTGAGAGCCTCTCTCTCTCTCTCTCTCTCTCTCTCTCTCTCTATATATATATATATATATATATATATAATAAAAAGGGCTGGGAATGTGGCTCAGTGGTAAATTGCTGGGTTAAATTTCCAGTACCAAAAAAAAAAAAAAGAAAGAAAGAAAGAAAGAAATGAGGGCAAAGATCTATGCAAGATCCAAATTGTTAGTTTAATATGGAGCAGGAATGGCTGGAGATTTCTTATGGGAAGATATGTGACTCATCCAATTTCTTAAGTCTTATACATAGCCAGTGATATCTGCTTTCTGCTATTAATCTTTTATAGAATCCCTCCCCTTGAGTACAGGCAGGACGGATGGTTTGCTTCTAACCAATAGAATATAGCAAAGGTAGTGAGATATCTCTTCCATGATTAGGTTTTAGGGCATTATAACTTCTTTTTTGCTGCAAACTGTTCCTATTGCCTTTGTGGCTTTCACTCTGGTGAAGCAAGTGGCTGTGTTGGAGAGGTACACTTGACAGAATGAGAGGGTTGCCTCTGATCAACATCCAGCTAGGATGCTGAGACCCTCAGTCTAACAACCTTTAAGGAACTGGATTCTGCCAGTGAGTTCCACATCAACTTGGAAGTGGATCCCTTCTCAGTCGAGCCTTCAAATGAGACCCCAGCCCTGATGACAATTGCAGACTTTTTTTTTTTAATATTGTGGTTGTAAATGGACACAATATCTTTTTAAATGTATTTTTTTTAATGTGGTGCTGAGGCTTGAACCCAGTGCCTCACATGTGCAAGGCAAGCACTCTACCACTGAGCTACAGCCCCAGCCCAACAATCGAAGTCTTGTGAAAGACCTTGATGCCGAGCATCCAGCTAAGCTGACCCCAGATTCCTAACCTACAGACACTATGAGGTAATATGTGTGTGCTTTTAAGTTGTTAGGTTTGTGCTAATTTGTTCCATAGTGATAGGTCGTTAGTATAGCTAGTTATAGAACTATTTAAACATTTTAATTATTTTGGTTCGGTTTTAGAAAGTAAAAGCTTTTTTTAGAAATTTTGCCTAAAATTTCAAATATGTTCGGCACAAAGCTTTTCATATCTTCTGTTTAAAAGCTTGGTTGCAAAATATAACTCACATATAGAAGGGTGCATAGAATATGAGTGCATAGTATGATGTGTAATTATAAAATAAACATCTGTATATTCACCACCCAACTCAAGAAAAGGCAGATTGCTAGCACCACAGGAATCACTGTGAGCTCCTTTCCTCTCAAGGGTAATCATGCTTGTGTTTTTATGATAATCTCTGCCTACTGTTATAGTTTTATGGTTCTTTATAGTTCATCCATGCAATACAATATAATTTAGATTTTTCTGTTTTTGAACTTTATGTAAATAGAATCATTCCCAGTATATCTCAAGGTTTTTTTTCCCACTTAGTATTAGATTTACAACATCAATCTGTGTTGTAAAGTTCTAGCTTATTTATTTTCATTGCTGTTTAATATTCCATAGTATGATTATAAAAATTTATTTATCCATTTTACTATCAACAGGCATTTGAATTGTTGCCAGTGTGGGGCTACCCAAGTATTTCTACTCTGAATATTTTTGTACATATTGTGAATATTATGGTCCAAACTGCACACATTTCTTGGGAATTTTTCTGGTAGTGGTGTTGTTGGGTCCTAGGGCATGAATTTTTTTGTTTCAGGTTTTTGGTTGTTGTTGTTGTTGTTGTTTTTGGTACTGGGGATTAAACCCAGGGGTGCTCTACCACTGAGCTACACCCTCAGACCTTTTTATTATTGAGACAGGGTATTGCTAAATTGCTGAGGCTGACCTGGAACTTGTGATCCTCCTGTCTCAGCCTCCTGAGTGGCTGGGATGACAGTTGTGTGCCCTGTAACTGCAAGGCATGGGTTCTTACTCACTTCCCCAGGTCGCACACCAGCACTATACAGAAGTGGGTGCACCACATCCTGTCACAACTTGGTGGTGTGAGACTTTTGAATTTTACTTGCTATGTGGATAGTGGTATTTCACTGTAGTTCTTGCATTTTCCTGGAGTGAAGCACTTTTTCATATACTTATTGGTGATTTGGATTTCATTATTTGTGTGAAGTGCGGATCCTGTTTATTTGTCCATTTTTCTATTGGTGGGTTTGTTTTTTGCTTATTGATTTGTTGTAGGAGTTCTTTATTTGGGATAGGACTCCTTTATTAATTTCATGTGTTTAAGTATTATGTCATTGTATAGCCTTTTTATTTCCTTTGTGGAGTCTCTGAATTGCAATATACTTAAAGCTATCTACCTTTTCTTTTTCACATGGAGTCTCATCATGATGCCCAGGCTGGCCTTGAACCTGCTATCCTCCTGCCTCAGCCTCCTGGGATAGCAGGCATGCTCTTCCATGCTGACTACCTACCCGTGATACCTTGTTCCCTCATTTGCATGGTTAACAGTTCACATTTTTAAAAACTCAATTTGTTGAAATTCTTGGGGGTTAGAAGGACAGTGCACTCCTTGGAGAGCATTTGCATTTGTTTTTATCAGGTGCAAGGGGGCATCGCAAGGCCAGGATGATTTTAAACTAAATTCACAGTTTGAAGATTTGTAGACCATGACAGGTGATGTGAACATGGAACGCAGTTCTACATATGGATGCGACTTCTCAGGGACATGATTTTTCTTCCTGCTCTTTCTGGCAGGATGACACATTTCCTTGTAGTCCTCTCGGGCAGGAGTTGTTTTTTTTCTGGTTCACCCTTACATTGGGAATGTGACCTTTTGGGGTCTCTTAGGAGACTCCCCATCTTAAGTTCTGGACTTTGTGACACCACTGACCTGAAGTCCCTGTGTACCTGCTTAACAAATCCACACCAGGGAACAGCAGCTCTAGACCTTGGTTTTTCACTCCCATTTTCCACGGGGCGGTTAATAATTTGCTGGGTCATTAACTTGTCGGCTCTTTCCAGGAAGATGTTGGTAGGAAGATGTTTTCCAGAAACTGCATTCCCAAAGACTTATGGAGTAGGATGTTAATTGGCAAACTCATTATAATAGGTAAAAACAACTTATGTGTTCAAAGACAAAGACAGAATTAGTAAGTAAATTATGGGATCACATATGACAATTACTATGCTCATTTGCTGAAATATCTCCTCTGGCAAAGATTGCTGGAAGTCTAATCTATTCTCTCCTTCCTTTTATTTTGTTTGGCTTTAGGATTTGGGATTGAACCCAGGAGTGTTTTACCACTGTGCAACATCCCCAGCCTTTTTTATTTTTTATTTTGAGATAAGGTCCACTAAATTGCTGAGAGTCACCAAGAATGGCCTCAGAATTACAGTCCTCCTGCCTCAGTCTCCTGAGTTGCTGGGATTACATACCACCATGCCTGACATCTTTCCTTGTTTTGTATTAACAGTAGGGTTATTTAGCTGCCCACCTAGAGACTATAATTCCCAGCCTCCCTTGCAGCTGGGCGAGGCTATGTGAGAAGTTGTTTTCAATGGAGGTGAATGAAAGAGGTGGGTGTCATTTCCAAGGTGTGAGAAATAGAAAGCCCAGTGGTCCATTTTCAGAATGTAGGATTCAGCTTTAAATGTGAAATTACTGGGGATGTAAGAAAAACAGCCAAAGGGGAAATAGAACCTAGTGGTTACCAGCATTTATTACCTGAATGTGGCAGATTGAAAAGTCTATACAAACAGGAAGTGGGTGAAGGAGCCAGCCTGACCCACAGAGATACACTGAGTATATGCCAACATGTACTCACTCACAAAAGGCCCTTCCACCACAAGAGAACAAAGGGAGGTGGAGACAACTAAAGGTGCATTTCTTTGAAAAACTCAATAGGAGACAGTAAAACCTAGGCAATGTTAGGGAAGATTGTACACCCTATAGTACTCAGCCAGTGAGGAACTGGGGGAGAGACCTTGTTCCTGAGGTGATAAAATGCTGGTTGTAACATCTCTGGGTGTGCCTTCTCACCCAGACATCCGATCTTGCAAAAGCGTCAAAAAAATCTTGCTTCCATTGTACCTGATGTCTCCCAGTCCATTCTTCGGATTTGGGAGGCGAGTGTGTTTCTCACACAAGGTGTATTCTTCATGCCTGTTTCCTTCTATTAGGCTAAACATGGACAGTGCTTTGGCTGTAAAGATGAAGCTCATACCTTTGTGGATGTCAGAGCAATATTTGGAAGGAATATGGTCACTAAATGACAGCAGGAAGCATAGTGCCCCCCTGGGCCACTTAGCTCATTATAGTTACATCAGAAAAAAATTAACTTTTGTGAAATTAACTGTATTTTTTGGTATCTTGATACAGCATCTTAGCCATGTTCCCGACTAATACACACACATTTAAGGTTTCCATCTTGCAGAGATGTCCAGTTCATTGGTCCTAATTTTTAGCAACTTCCTCCAATCATCTCTTCTCTTTGGGCCTGCTCTAGACTCTATGGTTTATCCTTCTAACTACATCCTTACAAATACTTTTAACTGCTTAGCATCTCTTTCACTTCCTCTTATTTTCTCCACAAACCCCCATCTTACATGGTGCTCATACTCAAGTATCTGAGGTTTACTAAAAAAACAACAAAAAAAACCCACAGTGAGGCCAAACTGTATTTTGGTTTCACTGTTTTCAAACATCAAATAGATTCAACATGGGAAATTCTACTGCTTTCCTAATAAGTCCAATTTCCTTCCTTTCCTCTCTCTTCAGATGACTATTCCATTCCTTTTCCTCCTTCCTCTCAAATTTCTAGATTCTTCCTCCCTCTCTAGACTCATTGTCATTTGGTGACCTTGTTTTTTTTTTTTTTTCTTCTTTTAGTACTGGGCGTTGAACCCAGGGGCTCTCACTTAGCTATATCCCCAGGCCTTTTTATTTTTATTTTGAGACAGGGTCTTGCTGAGGTGCCCAGTCTGGCCTTGAACTAGCCATCCTCCTGTCTCAGCCCCCAGAGACATTGTGATTACAGTGACCACACTGTGCCCGGCTCCTTCACCCAATCTGCAAATCAGTCTGCTTCAGCACCCTCTGCGAAGCTGCCTCCACTCTCTCGAGGCTGTCTTCATTCTGAGGCTTTATGCATTTCCTGTTCCCAAAGTGTTTCCTTCTCTACCTGGCCATTTCCCAACAGCTCAAAAAATCTCCAAGATAGCCCCCCCCACCACCACCATCAAAACAAAACAGAGCCTGGGAAGGTGGTGCACACCTGTAAAACCAGCGGCTCAGAGGTTGAGGCAGGAGTATTGCCGTTCCAAGCCAGCCTCAGCTACTTAGTGAGGCCCTAAGCAACTCAGTGAGCTCTTGTCTCTAAATAAAATACAAAAAGAGCTGGGGATGTGACTTCGGGGTCAAGGGCCCTCAGTTCAATCTTCAGTACCAAAAAGAAAAAACCCACAAAAAACAACAAAAAAAAAAGAACATCTGTATTGGTTGTATAGTCTGGGATCACAGACTCTGTGGCTTCAAACAACATGAGTGTCTTGCATTGCAGTTTCTGTGGGTAAGAAGTCCAGCAGGTTTTCACTGGGTCCTCTGCTCAGTGTCTCACCAATCTGAAGTCAAGGCACCAGCCAACTCTGTGACCTCAGCTAGGGCTCAGGACCCTCCTCTATTGGTTGTTGGCAGAGTTCAGTATCCTGGCATTGTTGACCTGAGGTTTTTACTCTCTTGCTGACTGCCAAGAGGGAGTCATTCTTAACTCCTAGAGGCCACCATTTATTCTCAGCCATATGGCACTCTTCTGAACTCACAGAAGGTAAGTTTGCTCCTTAAGGCCAGCAGTAGAATCACTTTCTTTAAAGGGTTCATCTGATTAGGTTAGGCCCATCAGGAAGTCTCCCTTTTTTAAAAAAAAAATATATTTTTTAGTTGTTGATGGACCTTTATTTTTTATTTATTTATATGTGGTGCTGAGGATTGAACCCAGTGCCTCACACATGCTAGGCAAGTACTCTACCACTAAGCCACAACCCCAGCCCCAGGAAGTCTCCCTTTTGATTTATTCTAAGTCAACTCTAATTAGGGACCCTAATTATATCTGCAAAATTCACCTTTGCCATATAATGTAACCTAATCACAGTGACATGCCGCAGTCTGGCTGGGCACAAATGCCGCAGTCTGGCTGGGCACACAATCACGAGCCACCACACAGCTTGTAGATTCAAACAGCAACTCTTTATTCCCGAACTCACACCAGCCTTCTACAATCACGTTCTGGGGAAATCCACGTTCTCTGCCCAAATCCACGTTCTCTGCCCAAATCCACCTCCACTGGGCTTCTATCTCCAAAATATATTGTCTGAATCCCGTGAGAACTCAAGGGGAACTCAGGCAGCAGGATACGCCCTATTCCCAGCAGGAATAATCTTAAACCTTAAACCTGGAACCTAAACTGGGAACGCCCTAAACACGATTATCTTAAAACCGGGAACACCCTAATCTGCCTTGGTCCTTGAGCAAGGTCACGTACATTCAATGTCACTGCAACATGGGGTACGCTGGCAAGGAAATTGTCATACCTACTTGGCTAATGGCTCCCAGCAGTGACATCCCATCCTACTTACAGGTTCTAGCTCTACCCATGGGGATGGGGTTAAATGAGTCACCTACATTGAGAGGCAGAATTCTTGGGGGCCATCTTTGAACTTTGCCTACCTCAGCATCCCTTGACTCTTTCCTGCTCTAGTTCCTGTCTGGAGTCCCCTCTCCCTGACCCAGTAACCTCATCAGAGCAGTCTAGACTTGCTGCCTCCACTTCCCATGGACTCCTCTACCCACCTGTCTGGCTCCCATCCATGGAGATTGCTCTTGCCAGGTGACCCTTCTTGACAAATCCAAAAAGCACCTTCCTTTCAATTTTTTTTTCATCTTAAGAAAATATTTTTTATGGAAAATTTCAAAAGAAGTAAAATAGAATTAACAATGTAATGCTCATATCTGAACTCCAACACTCAGATTCAACAAAGTCAACAAGTAGCTAAATTTATATATATATATATATATATATATATATATATATATATATATATATATATCCCACAATTTCTTTTCCCTCTATTCTTCTGGGTTATTTTAAAGAAAATCCAAGCCAGGTGAGGTGGCACAGGCCTGTAATCCCAGTGACTTGGAAGGCTGAGGCAAGAGGATCATAAATTTGAGGCCAGTCTCAGTATCTTAGTAAGACCCTGCCTCAAAATAAAAAAATAAAAGGGCTGGGGATGTAACTCAGTGGGAGTGCCTCTGGGTTCAATCCCTAGTACCTCCCCTCTCCCCAAAAATGAATCTAGTTATTTAGCATTAGTAAATAAATTACTACTTTGGTATGAATTTCTAAAAAATAATAATGACTCTTTAAAATCTGACCATAATTCAGTTGGACTAAGGGTATAACTCTGTGTAGGGCACTTACTCAGCACACACGAGGCCTTGGGTTCAATCCCAGGATTGTCAGAAAAAAGGACCCCAGGAGATTGTAACTTTAAAATTTAGCAATGATTCTTAATATTGCCTGATATCAGGTTTCACATTTCCTTGATTACTTTATACATGACTTTTATAATGGGTTATTTGAATCAAGATCCAGATAAGAGCCATTCATTGCATTTGACTTATTTGTTCCTGAAATTTCATTTAATCCTTTCACTTTTTTTTTCCTGTCTCATCACTTAATTTTTTAAGGAAGGGAGTGATGGTTTGTGTGGAATTCCCTGCATTCTGGATTTGGCTGGTTGAATCCCTGTGGTGTCCTTTAACATGTTCCTCTGTCCACTGGGCCCTTTTCCATTGCCACCCGGCACCCCTTCTAGGCAGCATTAACACTGATCCCTTTCTCCTGACATCCTCTCCTCTCCAGGTCTAGAGGGTACCAAATCCTCCTCATTTCCTTCTGCCCTTGAAACTTGATGTTTCTGGAAGCTCTGGGTTGGGTCCCTCTTCCTTCTTTATCCATTCTCTCTGGGTCGTCCGTCTTCTCTGGTTCTGTGGCTTGAAATGCTACTTAGACCTTGAAAGACTCAGGACATTTTATCTACAGCCCTGACCTCATTCAGGCTCCTCGCTGTCTCCAAGCATCTCCACCTTGCCCTGTCCCTGAGGGGGTGCTGGGGCTCCTGCTCCCTGGTCATTCTCCCTCTCCCTCGGCTGAGTGACCCCACACACACTTAGCCATTGGAGGCAGGATCCCCAAGATTCCCTCATGCCCCAGATTCAACCCATCAGATCCCGTCATCCCTCCTCTAAGCCACAGCGTCTGCCCAGTGTGTCTCCAGCCTCCACCTGTGGCCTGGCCCCATGCCTTCTTCCCTGGACGTCTGCTCCAGGCTCCTGACTCCCCACTTTCATTCCCGGCCCCCTCAACCAATTCTCCACAGCCCAAAGTGATCCTTTAAAAGCATAAGTCAGATAATTCTTCTTCTTATGTCATCTGCATACATTATCCTTGTGCATCAAGAAGGCTGTCCTGGACCGTTGTGCTTCCTGTTCTGGACCATTCTCCTGTTTGCTTACCAAACCCTAGCCACAAAAGGCCTTCTCTTAGCTTCCCCTAAGTGCCACAGTCCTGCCCGTCCCTCTGACCAGGACATTGTCCCTAATACTCCGTGGCTGTTTCCTTATTATTCTTCAGCACCTTCTCAGGGGTCTTTCCCTCACTGCTCAGCCTATTGGTCCCCTCCTTCTCTTCTCCATTTTGACTCCTTGGTGCGCTCTGCACATCGAATGCCATTGCCCTGGTTTACTGTCCATCTTCCCCTACAGACCATGTTGGATTGACCCTTGTAGAAGCAGAGAGCTTGGGAGAATGGAACCCTACTCCAGCTGTAGGATGGGGCCAACGTCCAACCAACCAACCTCCCAAGAAAAGCCCCCAAGTAGCATCAGGACACTTCATGCTACATGGACCAGTTATTCAGGATGTCACCAGGCTGGTGGCTAGATTTTTTTAAAATCAGTTTTTAAAAATGGAGGTAAGATTTATAATAAAATGTACAGATTCTAAATATACAATTTTGACAACACTCCAACCGCCCAACAGTTACACATTCCTGTAATCCCAGTGGCTCAGAAGGCTGAGGTAGGAGGATCACAGCCTTAGCAACTTAGTGAATCCCTAAGTAACTTAGTGAAGACCCGCCCTGTCTATAAGGCCCTTGCTTAGCATCTGGATGGCCATCTTAAGTGACAGCCACCATTTTAAGGAAAAGTTTCACTTTCCCGCCCAAGGGTCTTTCTGAGAAAGGCTCACCACCCACTCCCTCCTACTAACCCCACCTGTAACCCCCTGCATTAGGACCCTCCTGGCTCTGATTTCTGAGTCTCCCCCATAAAATTCCCAGAACTCAAGCCCGTTTTGCCTCTCTCTCCTATAGGGAGATGGCCTTTATTTATCAGCTCTGACAAATAAACTCTCGTATGTATCTCTGCCTGGTCTCCATCTTTCATTTCTTGCTTATCCATCTCTCGTTCTTTGCTTTCTTTTCACTATCTCTAAATAAATACGTAAAAAAGGTTGAGGATGTGGCTCAGTGGTTAAGCACCCCTGGGTTCAAAATCTAGGACCAAAAAAAAAAAAAAAATCTAAAACACCTCCATCACCCTAGAGATTCCCTCCTGTCACCTTTCAGTCAACCCAGACCCCAGCTGTTGGTGGCTGGATTATCATACCAAGTGGCATGGTTCTGTGATGTTCCAGTCAGGCCACTTATCTTTTTTTTTTTTGGTACCAGGGCTTGAAACCAGGGGCGCTTAACCACTGAGCCACATCCCAGACCTTTTTTGAATTTTATTTAAAGTCAGGGTCTCACTGAGTTGCTCAGGGCCTCGCTCAATTGCTGAGGCTGGCTTTGAACTCTAGATCCTCCTGCCTCGGCCACCCAAGCTGCTGGGGTTAGAGATGTGCGCTACCACACCTGGCCCAGGCTGCTGATCTTGACACCATGGTTTTTGCCAATGAGACATGTTTCTAATGTCCAGTGTGCTGACTGGAATGGCCTCTGTGGTTGATGGGGAGGGAATGTTGATGCTCTTGGGTGACCTGGCCTAAAGAATGGCCCTTCTGGCTACCCAGGGACCTATGGCCCATGTCCTCCAGCAGTGCACTCTCTAATAGGAGCACCTGTCTGCTCTGGAGCAGAGATTAAGCTAATGGACATCAGACATCACACTGAATCTGCAAAAATTCAGACTCACAGCAAAGTAAGACCAGCAGGACAGGCTCAGCTCTGGGGACACGGGGGACACGGGGGTGAGGGGATGCCTGGGAGGCCTGGAAAGTCAGCCAGGAAACCCAGGGCAGGTGGCCTGCTGAGTCAGTGAGTCTTGTAGATGGGACCCCAATATAGTGTCCTCTGGGGCGCATGTCCAGCCTAGCATATAGCTCACCTCAGCCCATCCCCGAGCATGTTCTTCTGGGAATGCCTGCTGCCTGGTTTCAGAGCCACCTCTGACCTCTGTGTTCTCCTTGACCAATGTAGGGTGGCATCAGTTGTTCCCTTGGGATGTGGAAGGAGGGACAGTACCAGGGATATGACCAAAGCCACCCTCTCTCCTCACCCCTGGGCTTTCCACCTTGGAGTTAACCTGCAGTTCCTGGGCTCAAGTCTCTTGGCCCTCCTTCCTCAAGTCCCTCTCTGGGCATTCTGGGGGCTCAAGAGGTACCTTCAGCTCTGCCTCAGTGCCCCCTTCAGCCTTTCGCTTTCCCTGAGCAGAGGACAGACAGCACGCGGTGGCCCTTAGAGAAGATGTCTGGATGAGAAACTGCTTTTCTGGCCCTCATGTGACCCTTTCACCAGGCCTGTGATGTGGGCAGACATTCAAATAGCCTGTTAGGGGTGAGGAAATGAGGCTGAGTGTAAGCATGTGCCCCAGGAGCCTCAGGTTCTTCTGGCAGCTAAGCCTTAGTTTGCTTGTATATAAAATGGGCCTTTCATCTTGCGCTTTCACTGTCAGTGCAGTACCCCCTTCTCCGTTCTCCATTCTGCCCTGGGCCCCAGAAGCCAACCTTTCCAAGCTTATAGCTCTCGTAGGTTCTAGTGCCTTCCTTTGCTCCAGATGGAAAGAACTTCCGCGGCTTCTATCCCCGACCGCTTCACCAGCCTTTTTTTGGTCTCTGTCTCTCTACCTGCTCTGTAAGTTTCCCTTCATCAAACCCTTTTCAGTCACCCCCTGAGTGTGCCGTCCGTCTCTATGCAGGGCCTGGCTGCTATAATACTGAGTACAGAAAGGTCCTGGGAAGCAGAGCCTCGGTGGGACGCTGGGATTGGGCTGCTCTCACATGAATAAACTGGGCAGGCACTAATGGACCATGGTAATCTGTGGCACACAGTGTCATGGTTACTTACTTCACAACCAGCAATGGCATGAGATGATTGTTACGATGCTGGCAGATCAAGTAACTGTGGCATTTAGTCACTATGGTGACAACAGTAACTAAGAAATAGTGACAAAGACTGTGGTGTGGGCTTTGGATTGCCCTAGAAACTCACACAAAGAACAGGACAGATTGAAAGCCATGAATTCCCAGTTTAGTGTGAGATTGGAGATTCAGAAAGGCCTAGGATAGCTTGAGAAGATTTTTTTTTTTTTTTTTTTTGGTACTGGGAATTGAACCCTGGAGTGCTTTCTACCACTGAGCTACATCCCCAGCCCTTTTTATTTTGAGACAAGGTCTGGCTAAATTGCTGAAGCTGGCCTTGAATTTGCAATCTCCCTGCCTCAGGCTCCTGAATCACTAAGTGTGCCACTGCCCCTGGCGGTAGGAATCTTTGATCTCTGCCTGCCACAGGGTGGATATGGCTGAGGACTAGCTTCAGTCTGACCATAAGGATCACAGAATCAATTAAATACACAGCCCCACCAAGCTTCTTACGCCCAGAGAACAACACGCCCAGAGAACAACACCGTTTTTTTTTAAAAATATTTTTTAGTTGCAGTTTAACACAATACCTTTATTTTATTTATTTTTATATGGTTCTGAGGATCGAACCCAGGGCGAACACTCTACTGCTGAGCCACAATCCCAGCCCCAATACTGGTTAAGGAGGAGTGGGACTCTGGGACATGGGATGGAGCTGTTTGGATAGAACTTTGAACCACTGAGTCTCCCTTTCAAAGGCAGCCCCCTACCACCTTTGGTTGGAGGAAACCAGTCTTTGTGTAAAAGTCTTTCAGTGACTTCACTTGGGACATTGGACTCACCCAGGTGACTCCTAACACTTCTCCTCACCTCCAGGCTTACAATGAGAATTATATTCCAGTAGAATCCAATCAGAAAAGGACAAGGCCCACCCCCAGGAGGAGGTACTTTATGCATTCAAAGAGCTGCCAGAATCTTGCCAATTTGTACTGGCAGAGTCTGGGTAGCATCTTGGAGCGTTAGACTAAGGAAGACAAAATCTTAGAAGGGGCCAATATTGGTTGTTGTGGGTATTCTCACCAGGATCCGGAATTGTGTCAGCTTGGCCAGTCTGACTAACTGGAATCTGGATTCAATCATGGCCTAACAAAGAGGCAGAGGGGCTCGGACTTTCCTGACCAGCTGTAGAGGAAGGCTGAGGGAGATGGGAATGTGGGAATGTGCCTACTCTGCTCACGGCCCCTTTTCTAAAAGGCTCTGGGCTGGTTTTCTTCTATAGACTGGAGATAATGTAGGAGATGCCAAATGGAATTTGGCTTCTTGGTTTTCTGCCCCTAATGAGAAAAAGATCCTGTGGTGGTAGAAACCAGCTGACAACAATGAGCCAGAGACAAGAGACTTTTGATAATAAAGCCCAGGGAAGGAATAGTGATCAGTATTTTGTTATTGTTATTGTTATTTTTTTTTAAATAAAAACTGCAGATTTATTCTGCAAGGGCCCATTCTAAGAAGCTGGACGTGAAGGGGGAGATTCCTCCCCTTCCTCTCCTTCTCCTTCCCTTTCTCCCCAGGAGTAAAAATGGTCCAGACCCCCAAACTTGCCCAAATAAAAAAACAAAAAACAAATTGAGGTTTCAGAAAGTTACAGCATCTTAATTCCTCATAGAAAAGGGAAGGAGCCAGAGGAAGGCAGGTGGTTCCCTGGGGTGGGGGGAAGTACCCCAGCCTGGTGAGACATCCACCCTTAAATAGCTGCCCCAAATGGGCTAGCCTGGGAATATAGCAATTAAACATTTCCACACCCCATTTTATGAAAACCAAAGAGGAAAAAAATTTTCCCTTTCTCCCAAACCCAACTAAATATACGTGTATATATACATATACTTTTTCTTAAAAATGAAAACAGAAAAATTCGAAGA
Organism: Marmota monax; assembly: GCF_021218885.2. Taxonomy (NCBI): domain Eukaryota; kingdom Metazoa; phylum Chordata; class Mammalia; order Rodentia; family Sciuridae; genus Marmota; species Marmota monax. The sequence goes on along the minus strand of NW_026694432.1, from coordinate 20,268,393 downwards.
CATTAGGCGTGAAAGTGAATCTAGAACAAGGGAATGTGAAATTCCCTCTTTCCTTCCTCCCTTACTTGGTACATCCCCGGAAGAGGAACCAGCCCCAAAGGGACAGCAGATGGGAAAGACCAAAGGGAGCAAGGGGTGGGGGCCTCCCCAGCTACTCAATAAGCCAGCATGGATGAGGGCAGGGCACCAGGGAAACCACACCCCCTTGAAATTTTCTAGGTGGGACCAGGAGGGGAGAAGAAGAATTCCTGTGTAGTCTTCAGTCAATTCCGTGTCAAGAAGAGGCAGGGTGACAGGTGGGGAGTATGAAAATAAGGAACGGGGTTGGGGGGTTCCTGTGGTCAGGGGGAACCCCAATTCCTCAGCTCCTGGACAAAGGCTTCAATTATCTCCTCTTTAACCTTCTGTAATTCCTTCCTCACCTCTTCCAGAAGCTCCCTTTTCACCCTCTCCAGGTCTGACTCTTCCCCATGGTTGGAGGGCTGGGCCTTGGAAGCCGTCCTGGAAGATGAGGACTTCATCCTCAGCAAGGCTGTGCTGTTCTTCTCCCAGGGTCTTGGCACAGGTTCACTCTGGGCTGGGCCTCTGGCCCCTGGCTCCTCCTGACTGGCAGATTCTTCCTTGGGTTTCTCCCCAATCTGTGTGGCTTTCCTTCTCTGGGCCAGCAAGGCAGCCATCTCCTCCATAAACCCTGGCCCTGTGCTTCAACTGTTCTCAGCTTTGGGGGCCAGCGGTCTTCCTGAGGTCTCCTGCTGCTTGTTGACTTTCCTAAGTTTGGCTCCCCAAATGGCTGCAGCCAAGCCAGGGGCTCGTGCGTCTCCTCCATTCCGTCCTTGTGCTGCAGAGAGAGGGGTCGCAGGAGATGTGCCTCCCCCTACTCCATGCCTTGAAGCCAGGACCCCCGAGGAGGGCAATCCTGGGGGTGCGGAGGGACCCGGAGGACAGGGAGGTCCTGGAGGCGGAGGTGGTCCCCCCACTGGGTGAACAGGTGGGCTTCCTGCCTTGGTGACCCATCCCTTCCTCTCCACTTGCTCGGGCTGGCTGGGCCACTGCCTTTTCTGCTGCTCCACCTCCTCCCTGGTGGAGCGTGCCCAGGCAAGGGGTGCTGAGGGTGCTGGGGGTGCTGGGGGTGCTGGGGGTGCCAGGCGTGCCGGGGGTGCCGGGGGTGCCGGTGGCCCGTCTCCTTCCAAGGCCTGTAGAGCACTGGCCCTGCCGGCAGCCAGCTGCACCACGTCTTCTTTGCTGCTGAAGTTGAGGCCCCAGACCTGGCGGGCGTCTCGCCACTGATGGAAGTTGGGGGTGGCCTGATTGTACTTGACGCCCCGGACGATGGCACAGTTGCTGACCACCTGCTGGCCGGGCTGCATCTTGCCTCCCTCCGACAACCTGGAAGGAATTGGCCGCGGGGTTGTGGTAGATCTGGACATGGCTGAAGCCTGGGGACCCGTGCCGGCAGGTAGCCACCGCTCCTTGCCATCGTCACAAAGCATCACAGTAGCTGGCTGGAACAGATAACCGTCTAGCTCTGGCTGCTCGGTGGGTGGCGGCGCGCCCACGGGCAGGGTGTTCCCGGGGCGCCCCTGGATGGAACTTCAGGGGTTCGGGTTGGCCCCAGGTTCTGCTCCGTCTTCCCCAGGGTCTGCCCCATAGAGCCTGGCTTCCTGGGGGGAACGAGGACCGCGCTCCGGTGGGTCCTCAGGTGCCCCTTCCCTCTGGTAGTTTGATTGGGGGGAGGGGATCCCTGAGACAGAAAGTGGGTGCGGCATCACCTCCCTGGCCCATCCCCCTGCAGCCGGCAGCGGCTGCAATGTTACTCTTACAATGTCCTTGAAATTCTTTTGGCTACATTTCTTTCCACAATTCCACCTGATCAGTGTTTTGGATCCATTTGGATCCGTGTGAAGACTAATTGATCATGGGTCCCTAGAATGCTAGGTGGTGGGAGGCATAGCATCTAATTTTTTTTTTTTTAACTTAAATAAGTGGAAAAACTCTACTAGATCTGGTGGGCAGGAACCTGGTTGAAGTTTTCCTGATTGGGGGGGGGGGTGTCACTACCTATTACCCAGTTTTCCAAATTCCTTGGCTGAGGGGGCCTTTGAGGAAGGACTCGGCAAGGCTGCCATAAGTGGGCACTGTGAATTCCCCCTGTCTTCTCCAGCAAGGCCTGTAGTCTCCTTGTGAAAGAGGAAAATTCTGGCTCTGAACTGATGATAACCTCTGGAGACTCAACACTCCACGTGGCCCACCAGTTAGAGGAGGCTTATGAAGGTCAAGTCTCAGCCTGAGTGCATAAACTGGGACCACAGACCCATCCTGTGTCTGGATATTAAGTGGCCAAATCCCACTGATTTCCTGACTCACAGCGGGAGCTAAAAACTGACCTTCATTGGAAAGTGCCAAATGGAAGTCACTGAATTTACCATCAAGATATCAAGCCAAAGGCAATATGCATCCCTAGTATAATTTCAGATATTAGTGCTGCCATTAAATATCCAAAAGGTAGAGACAGTCCTTCCTACCCTGATCCAGTGTAACTCACCTATTCGACTGATGTCAAAACCAGTTGGCCTTGGGATGGTGGCAGATGACTGGAGAGTTAGGAATGCTGCCAGTTGCAGCCATGCTCCCAGATGAGGAATTTTTACTGGAACAAGTCAGCCCATCCCTGGGTTTGTGTGCATCTTCGATCCCCAAATGCTCTCCTTTCCATTCCACAAAGTAAAGGTAGTTATAAATACAGGGATAGCAGTGACCTTTACTCTGACCTCAGGGCTTTGACTACTCTCTCAGTGTCTATCACAGTATAGCCCAAAGGTCATTGCTTATGTTGACACAGTTAAAAACAGTATGCTAGCCAATTACACTGATGACGTGATGGTTAATTGGGCCAAGTGAACAAGAAATTATAAACAATTTTGTAAAAACATGTTTGCCAAATGAAGGGGGATAAATCCTACAAAAAAATGGGGGTTTCCATATCAATGAAGTTTCTAGGGGATATGGTTTCTAGGGGTTCCAGACATGTCAGGATCTGTCTTCAAAAATGAGAGACAAGGGCTGGGGTTGTGGTTTGGTGGTGGAGAGCTTGCCTAGCATGTGTGAGGCACTGGGTTCGATTCTCAGCACCACATATAAATAAATAGATACTTTTTAAAAATGAGAGACAAGTTGTTGAACCTTATACTTCCCAATATAAAGAAAGAGGCAAAAGATGGGACTTTGGATTTTTGAGGCAACATATGGCACATTCGGCTGTGTTGTTTTAGCCATTTACTGGAAAACCCATAAGACTGTAAGTTCTGAGTGAGGCCTGGAGCAAGAGAAGGCTCTGAAGCAGGTGCAGGCTTCAGTGCACGCTGCCCTGTCATGTGAGTGTTATCACTGGGAAGTGACCATGGCAGAAAACGATGCCATATGGACAAGCTCCAATCCAAGACCCACGGCACAAAACCTTAGGGTTTTGGATTAAATTGTGCCCTCTCCTGCCAACAACAATTCTCCATTTTAAAAACAGCTCCTAGCTCACACTGGATGTGGTAGAGACAGAATGCCTGACTGTGGGACACCAAGTGACCCGTGCGGCCAGAACTGGAGATACTCTGCCCCACCTCATCATAACGTTGGACACACATGGTGGCACTCTGTTATTACATAGTGTAGATGAGATCGGGTCTGAGCAGGTCCGGAAGGCACAAGGAAATTGCAAGAGCAGGTGATTCAAATCCCCCTGGTGCTTCCTCTTATTGCTTTGCTGATCTTCCCTCAGTCCACACTTGGTGAAGTTGCTATGACCTGTTAGCACAAAGGAAAAGCATAGACAAGATTTCCAAATGAGTCTGCATGGCAAGCTAGCAGACAGCCTCTGCTTCACAGGCATACTCGGGGTGTCCCTGAAGGATGGGATTGAGGGGAGAGCTTCCTGGTGGCAGATCGCTGACCATGTGGATGACCTACTTCATGTAGAAGGAGAGACGATCCAAAGTACAGATCTGCACTGATTTATGAGCAGTGGCTAACAACTTAGCTGGCTGGTTGGGGGCTTGAAAGCCACAGGGCTGAGATTGATGAGGAGGAGGTGCTGGGGGAGGTCATGGATGGACTGCTTGATACAGGCGTAAGTGGTGGAACTATTTTTAACCTACTGGATGCTCTGAGAGGGCATCTTATATGGGGGAGGCTCTCTGTAATTGGATGGACAAGACGATCTATCCTGCAGAAAGAGGTCAACTTCTTTCCCTGGCTACCCTGGTTCTTCCTCAATGAGCCCACATTCACAGAAGCCATGGTGTCAGGGACAGAGGCTATGCATGGCATGGTAGGTAGAATAAGAGCTTTCCTACCAAATGTCCATACTCTAATCCTTGGAACCTGCCAATATATTACATGCTATATGACAAAGTGTGAACTCAGGTGGCGGATGGAATTAAGGTTGCTAATCAGCTGACTTTAAAAGATAGGGAGATAAGCCTGAATTATCTGAGTGAACCCAATGTAATCGAAAGGTTTTAAAATTAGGAAGAAGGAAGCAGATGAGCCAGTGTGAGAGAAATGTGAGGTGAACACTTGACCAGCCACAGTTGACTTTAAAGATGGCGGGGCCCCTCTGGAAGCAGGAAAGGGCAGGAAAACAGATCTCCACTAGAGCCTCCAGAAAGGAATGCAGACTTGCTGGCACCTTGATTTTAGACCAATAAGACCAGTTCAGATATCTGACTTCCAAGGTTGTGCTCATTTGACAGCAGTGATAATACACAGAGACTCAACGCATTTCCCTCATCAAATCTGACCTGGCAAGCGGGCAATGCTGTGTCCCAGTCGTCAACAGCAAAAGGCCAGACTAAGTTTCCTGTAAGGCACTCTCTTTCTTGGGGTTCCCAAGTCTCTTCAGTTCTGTGAAGTCAATTCTAATTTCATATATAGTAAGACATCATTTGCCTTTTTCACTGCCATTCTTTCAAGAGTATATAGTAGGCCAGGCACAGTGGTGCATGTGTGTAATCATAGCAGCTCAGGAGGCTGAGGCAGGATTGCGAGTTCAAAGCCAGCTTCAGCAACAGCGAGGCGCTAAGCAACTCAGTGAGACCTTGTCTCTAAATAAAATGCCAAAAAATGGGGGGCTGGGATGTGGCTCAGTAGGTGAGTGCTCCTGAATTCAATCCCTGATACAAAAAAAAAAAAAAAAAAAGAGAAAGAAAGAAAAATTGTATAGTAAAAGTGTGCAATGGCACACATGTGTAATCCCAGGGACTCTGGAAGCTGAGGCAGGAGGATCACAAGTTGGAGGCCAACCTCAGCAATTTAGAAACCCTCAGCAACTTCTAAAGGACTGGGGATATAGTTCAGTGAAAAACATGTCCCTTGGGCTGGAGATGTGGCTCAAGTGGTAACGTGCTTGCCTGGCATGTGCGGGGCACTGGGTTCGATCCTCAGCACCACATAAAAATAAAAAAAAAAATAAAGATGTTGTGTCCACCGAAAACTGAAAAATAAATATAAAAAAAATGTCCCTAAGTTCAAATTCCAGTGCCAATTATATGAATCTTTATTCAATTATATGAATCTTTACATATACATAAACATATATGTGTATGTATATATATATGAATATATATATGTATATATGAATCTTCCAGAGGCTACAGAGCATATACAGATGAAATGCTGAAGAATTAAGAATTTTGTTATTTGCCATTAAGCCAGACTCTGTCAAATAATGTCCCTCAACTTATCATTCTTGTTTTGAAACTTATTTTTCATGAAAAATGTTATATTTATTATATTAACCTGTTTATTCACTTAAATAAATTACTATTTTAAACTTGACTTTAAGTTCTGATCCAGCATAAATGATACATAGAGTCCCCACAAAACACCTTAGGAGCCTCAATAATTTCTGAGTGTGAAGGGCTCCTAAGATCAAAACAACTGAGAATCACTGGCCTAGAGGGAACAGCCAGCCACCTATGAGGAGGCGGATAACTAACGCCTTCCCCTCCTTCATGAAGGAGTCGTTATGCATTACTTTGTGGTAATAAATGTGTGTTCCCAATCTGGACTTGCCTTCCAGCCTTGGTGCTTCTGCCAGCACCCTCCCTTCTGGATTCCATAGCACGTCTCATTCATCACTCTGCCATCCCACACACTGCCCGCCTACCTTCATTTTATGGTGAAGGACGTCCAGCAACGGTCTCAGCCATGGACTGCACTGGTCTTACGATGAACCCTGAACTATGTGCCCTGTTGCCGGGTGCAGTAGTGCACAGCAGGGTTAGGGCACCAGCTGGGGGGTAGCAGGTTGTGAGGCTGGGTTGATCATGGAGGCAGCACATCCTTTAAGTCAGCAGCCAGGGTATGGCTTCCCCTCCCACGGATCAGATGATAGGCCCAGGGACCCAGGGGTGGATACAGGAGTGTCCCTTCTACCATTCCAACTCATTTAATGGAGGGGTTTTTGCTTTTTATCCCCTCGACTTTGTGGTTCAGAGGGTCTGGAGTCCTTAATGCCTGAATGTGGGGTGCTTCCAGGGAACACAAGTATGGTTAAAGTTGGGAGTGAGCTTGGCCAGTTGCTTAACCAAAAGGCCAAGAGGCAAGTCAACTGCACCAAATAGGATGATTAGTTTGGATTACCGGAAGGAAAACAAGTTCCTGCTACATAATCCGGTGGGGAGAGGGGACAGGAAGACTATGCCTGGATTCAGGAGATTCACCAGAAGCCTCTAATAATGATGTCAGTGGGAAACTTGGCAGCCCAATTGATATCAGAGCTGTAAGAAGTTCGGCTATGTAGGAACAAAGCTTTAGGACAGGGCTGGGATTTTGCCAAGCATATGTGAGGCCTTTGCCCCACCAAAAGAGGTTTTGGATACCCCACTAGATAAAAATTCCAGCCAGCCACAGTGCTGGTAAGAGGGACAAGGAAGCTGGTAGCAGGATATCGGAACTATTGTCTTAGGCCCCAAGACCAACTACCAAAATGGGAGCCATTACAATTCTCTGTTGTTATTTGTGCCTCTGTTGTTCTAAAGAGCCATGATGACAACTAATATGTTTAGTCTCCAAGTGAGTATGACTGAAAGATGACAAGATATGATGGTGGTGAAAATTTTTGTTTCCCCTCTTGGTGGTGAGGGTCTTTTTTCTTCCTTCCATTAAAGAAAAATTGAAGTGAAATTTATATAAAATCAACAGCTTTAAAGTGAATAGTTAAGTTGCATTTAGTACATTCACAATGTTGTACATCAATTAAAACTTTTTTTTTATGTTAAACAGAAATTCTGTAACTATAAAGCAACAGGAACTGGAGTTTTTCACCCAAAGGACAAGGGTTGAGGGACACAGGGATGACTCTGCTTGGATGTCCTGTTTCCCATCTAAATTCACTCACTCAGGTTGCCCTCCTCTCCTGTTTTCCGTTGGATTTGGCCAATGGGGGCACCATGAGGAGCAAAGAAGTCAGAACAGGTGCTCCCTGGTCCCCTCTGGCAGGGGCTGTGTTCTGCTCCCTGCAGCCACAGTTCTAGCTGGGCACACCTCCCACTCCTTCCAGAATTTCAGTTCCTCCTCTTGCCCTTTCATCTCTACAGTTTCCTGTAGAGAACCCCACTGGGTCCCATCCCTGGGACCCATAATCCTGCCCACACCCTTTGAGTGTGCCATCCATTTCCTGCTAGGACATCAGTACAAAAATGCAGTGTGGTCCCTCCCTACAGTTCTTTTGGCACTGCGTACTTTGGACTTTGTAAGTTACACTAGCTCCTGCTCCAGGCTGGGTCAGGATCTTTTCTGGACAGCTCAGGTCTGTCTTAAGGGGATCTGGGGTGTGGGCCAAGGCCCCACTGCCCTCTGGTGGTCAGTTCTTATAAATGCACCTCAGGAATCCAACCTTGGCTGAGCTATTTATGTGCACCTGAGCACGTCATCCAGGGGTCACAGGTAAGAACACAGGGCTTCAGTGACTTTCCTAGTTTAAGGACTAGGCCATAACCATGGACTACAGGGCCTATCCTTCCTTTGCTGTTACTCTGACCCAGCCGCATGAGCATTTCCCAGACCTCAGCTATTGCATATGCAGCTCTCAATTAGAATAATTGGAACCTCCCCAAGACCTTCTCCACCTGGTTACATTGGTGCCTGCATCAATCTTCCAGGATGTCACATAATCGGGAGAGTCCTCTTCATCCACCCCTCCCCAGCCTTTTATTCATGCCACACGCACTGGGATTTTCCACGGCTGTGTCAATGTTGATGAGCGCTGCTCCTCCATGCTAGGCCGAGGCCGCCCAAGGGCAAGCACATCCTGCTCATGCTGCTGTATCTCTGGGGCCTGGCGCATAGAAATGACCACACCAGCAGCTGATGGTGGCTAAGCACTTCTGTGCCAGCCTTTGAGCCAAGTACCTTAGGTCCTCCTCTCTCCTGAAATCCCTCACCCCCAGGAAGCAGCCCTGGACTCTTATCAAAAACTCACATTGATTTATTAGAATATGAAAAAGGTTCAGTTTCTTCTATACAGGCGGCAGAGCTGCAGCAGCTGTGGTGGCTTTGTACATGGTTGTCGACGTCATTTTGCATGGTGACTCCTGCTCCAGACAGCATTTGCATGGAGAGGAGATGGACAGATAGGCCGAGCACCCGTGGCCCTGTCCCCTGGGAGAGGGTGCTCTGACTATTGCACGATCCTGGGGGAGGGAGTGCAGACACCCATAGACCTGGGCCCAGCCATGGTGGCAGTGGGGGGTAGGGAGTATGTGCCTGTGAGCAAAGGCCTCTGGGGGCCTAGGACTCTGTCTATCCCAGCAGCCCCAACCAGGTGGGAGAACTTCAGGGGAGACCTTCTCCCCAGGCTGGACTCCACAGCAAGCTGAGTGGACATAAGGAGAGGTTCCTGGGGACAGGCCAAGAGCAAGACAGGCACCAGGAGGCCCCACGCCTGTGAGGCTGGAGAATCATGATAGGGTCATGGTTGGGGCCACGTCTAAAATCAGAACCTTGGTTGAGAGTCAAGAGCCCAGCAGGCAGGAGACAGGTTTTGGAGTGTAGGAGAGACATGGGAATATGAGGGGGAACTCTCTGGAGCAGGAGGAGGGGTGAGAGGGGCAGATCCCTGACTATCCAGGGGTTTTCAGATGCTCTAAAAAAAGGAGTACCTCTGTGCAAATAGAATGGTGTGTGGAAGTGTGAACAAACAACAAAAAATGGCAGCACTTTCTGAAATCCTAGACAGTTCCTCCCTAGGCAGCAGCCCCAGAAAGCCTAATGGTCCCCATCAGATGACTCCAAAGAGCCTCAGCTCCAGTCAGAGAAGCTCAGACCTTCCCCCAGCCTGCAGTTCTGAGTGAGGACAGTTCAGGTGGTGGGCCAGGGTGACATAGCTGGCAGGAGTAGGGTGGGACTGTTGATCCCTCCCCCAGCCACATGTCTGTTCCCCTGGCATCTCCTGATAAAGGAGGGCCTGGCCAAGGGCAAGGGAGGCCTCAGCTCCTTCCTTTCCTGGGTAGAACCACAGTGGAGCCAGAGGCTCTTTGGTTAGAAATGAAGATTTGTCTGAAGGAGGTGATGTAGTGGAGAGAGGAGCCTTGTGGCCTGGGAGACTAGTGGCCTTATGGTCCTGGTCTGGGTATGGGGGAGCCTGGATCTGGAGAAGGGGCGGGGCCTGCCTCACCACCCAGCAGTTCTGCCAAATGATTGGGAAGACAGTTCCAATGGGAGGGGGACGCTTCCCAGGAGGCAGGGGGAAGCCGTGCTGCTGTGGGGGCTGTGGGCCCAGCTGCCATGCGGCGGGGGAAGGGGCAAGGCCAATCCAGGTCAGGAAGGGTGAGGGGAGCCCTCAGCTCCCCCAGCCCTGCTCTGGTGGGAGAGTCTGTGGGATGGGCGCTGCCCCTGGCCCTGGTGCTACTGCCCCTTGGGGATGAAGGGCTCCCCCTCCCCAGGCTCAGGGTGGGGGCCTGGGTCACTAAGGCAGCGCTGTATCCTCTGGGAGTTGGGGCTGTCACTTGGCCCAGGGGTGAAGACATCATCAGTGCCTGGGGATGAAGGCTCTTTGGTCCGCATCATAATGACCCCGTCCTCATCCTCATCCTCCTCAGTCAACCTTGCTGGATCCCGGTTCAGCCCCAAGATCTTGCCCTTCAGCTCTTCATTCACCAGGTCCACAGACTCAGGAGACTGTGGGGAGGCAGGGTCAATGGTGATGACAGGCAAGTCGGCCTTTGGCTCGTAGGCCAGTGGGTCTGGGAACCAAGAGCAAGATACAAGGCACCGTCAGAGAGTTGCTGATCTGACAGAGAGCAGTCAGGGTAAGCTGGGAAGTTGGGCAGGAGGGAGCCGGATGGCACCCGAGGCTGGTGGTTCCTCATGAGGTGCTTTCCTGTGCTTGCACTGGGACCCACATTGGCACTCTGGTTCTGCCCCTCTGCCCTGCCCAGCATGTGCTGCACTGCAAGAAGGGCTCCCCCAGCCTGAGTTAGTAACCCCCAGAGCCCCCATGAGTGCAGCCATCCTGTTGCCTCAGAACTCTATACAGGCTGATTGACAGTTCCATCCCCAGCTTCTCTTCCCTCAGACTGTTCTTTTAGATCAGGGTCTCCCATAGTCTCTCCACAGGTCAAGAATTAAGCCTCCCTCCCAAGTCATGGCCCATCCCAGAGGCCTAGGCCTACAAAGAGTTCTGCCCTCTTCCGCCACGTGGGCTCAAGGCCTGGATCTGCTCCATCTCTTGTCACAGTCCTCACTGTGAGCGGCCTCTGGAGCATCTTTGTGTTTGCGAATAAAAGTAGGGCCATCCTGCCTGCTCCGCCCACCCCCAGCCCCGCCTGACGTAGATATAGCTGATGGCTTGGAAAGAGGCAAGGTCAGCAAGGAGGAAGCCTCTCCTCCCAACTGGCTCCCAGATGCCTGTTCCTGCTGGAACCTCAGCATCAGGAGGTGATAGTGCAAAGCGACCAGCTGAAGGCCTCTCTCTAGGCCCTTACCTGAGCCGATGCGGGCCCGTGACATGGTAGGCGAGTCCAGCTTGTGGGCCGGCACCGTCAGATAGTTGTTGATCTGACAGAGAGAGCAGTCAGGGTAAGCTGGGCAGCTGGGCAGGAGGGAGCCGGACGGCACCTGAGGCTGGTGGCTCCTCATGAGACTCCTTCCTGTGCTTGCACTAGGACCCACACTGGCACTCTGGGGGCTCTTGGGAGCTTATTCCCCTAGGTGATTCCCCTGGGAAGCCTTAAATACTCCTGCCCCTGAGGTTCCAGACCAAAAAGCCAACTTGAAAGGGAACACCTGGGCCCTGGCTGGCTCCCAGGCATCTTAAATTTGACATGTCACAACTGAACTTTGGCTCCACCTCCAACTGGTGACCAAGTCTTATTAGTTGTACTTCCTCAGTATCCTTTTTTTTTCCCCCCCCAAAGCAGGGGACTGGAGATTGAACCTAGGGGCACTTTACCACTGAGCTACACCCCCAGCCCTTTTATTTTGAGGCAGTCTTGCTAAGTTGCTGAGGCTGGTCTTGAACTTATGATCCTCCTACCTCAGCCTCCGGAGTTGCTGGGATTACAGGTGTGCACCACTGCACTGGCTTCCTTAGTGTCCTTTAAACCTACCCACTCCTCTCTCTCTCTCTCCTGCCATGGCCCCAACTCAGGCCACCCTTATGCCCTCCACATATCACTCCCCTGGGATAAAGCTCAAACCCTGACACCAGCAACAAACCCCCTCAAACTCCGCTTAGTTTCTAGAATAGGAATATTTCTTTGGAGGGATCTGGTGAAGCACTAGAATTGTGGGTACAGGAAGAACCCAGATTCTCTGAGGGAGGCAGTGGGGCCAGTTTCAGTCGGGTGCATACCTTCTGCTCCAGCTGCCGGGCCTTCTGTCTCCGGAGCAGCATCTGGTTCCAGGCCTCTTCATAGGGGTCAGCTACCAATGTGTGTCTGTTGTAGGACCGCAGCTGTAGGAGGAACTGACGTTAGGGCAGGCCCCCTGGATGTCCAGGGTTAGGGAGGCTTTGGCTACGTGCAGGACAGTGCAGGAGGCTGGGCAGAAACTCTGGAGAGGGTGCCAAGGCACATGCAGGGGAAGGCTGCAAAGGAGACCACAGGGCTGGGCTTCCCGGCTGGGGTAGGCCTTCACCCGCTGCCTGGTCTTCTGCAGGTTGTTCCTCAGGATTTTGCGAATCTCCTCCTCCTTGTCCTTGGACAATGCTGGCAGGATGCGCTCAGTAGGCAGGGACTTGGGGTGGATGTTCCTGGGACAACAGAGCATACATGAGGACCCCATTCTTGTGACCCTAGATTCTACTGGGCTGGGCCAGAAGCAGATCATGCTGGGGATGGCCTGGGTGGGTGGCCAAAGTCTCAGGCTCTTGGTGAGGCCCTGAAGATCTCACACCCTCCCTGACAGGCAACAGAGCACCACTCCCACCAGTTGGTTGCCCCAGGCTGGGCAAGATGGGTCAGTGTGTGGGTATAGACAATGCCCAGATGAGCCATTGGCACTCACTGCATGGAGACGGTGGAGACAGCAGAGGGGATCTTGCCCATGCCCCCACTTTCCACCAGCTCGATGGCCTGTTTCATCTCCATCTTGTGGTAGAAGGCAATGAGCTGGGGTTCCTTGGAGCGCTCACCAGCGATCAGACACTTCTTCACATACTTCTTATTAAATCGGTTGAGCCTGATGGGAGGAGGAGGGAGATGGATGAAGCCAGCTCTTGGGCATGGGGAGATGCCCAGGCCCCAGGAGACCCTTGCTTGCCCCTTCCCGCCCCTCCCCCACCCACCAAAGTCTGTCACCTACTTGTCCTTCCAGTGGTGGTGGCCGTAGTGGCCACAGATGTCCTCGATGCCTGTCAGAAGGTGGTCCAGGAACTGAAATGGGCCCAGGGCCAGGTCAAGCCTTACTACTGGGCTACTTCCCTACCCAGACCTCTGACCAGGCCCCCACTTTCCACCCTGCTTGCAGCCCTGCTCAGCACAGCCTGTAGTTCCAGGAGCAGCCAGGAGGTGGCAACCACCACCCACATCCTGAAGTCCAGTGGCCTGGGTATCTACTGCAAACCCTTACTCCTGGAGTCTGCCCAGCCCCTTCCTGGACCCACCTGAACCCAACACCTACAGCAGGTTTCAACTAGAGGAAGAGATGGCTTCCAGCCACTCACACCACACTTTCCCTATGGCTGAACTCTGACAGGTAGCCCCAAGGGCTGTTGGATCACTCCAGCACTGGGATAAGGGAGGAAGAGGTGAGGGCAGTGGAGGCTTAGCTGCTCCCCAGCTCCTTGAGCTTCCTCCTGCAACCCAGAGTCCAGCCCCAGCTTCTGGTACCTGTGTGTGAATCTCTTCATTAATGGAGCGCTTCGTTTCTTGCTTTTTCTTCACAGCCAACAGGTCTACCAGGGGCCGAATGGTCATGCCCTAGGGAGGCAGGTGGGTATCACACACTCCAGTTCTGCTATCCTGGCAGGGGGCTGTGGAGCATCCCACCTCCCCCAGTCTCCCTGAGATAAGGATGCCTCTGCTCTGAGGTAGGTCCTCAGTCTCCCGGGACCTAGGGTGTTAGGACTCCCCACCTCCACCCCAGCACTTAGATAAAGGCGGGTGCTTGAGGCCTGCTGCTTCCAGGAGACACAGTCAGAGGTCTGGCAGCCCACAGCCAAATGACTGGTCATCTAGCTGGGGCCTGGGTTCAAATGTGGGCTCCACCAGACTTGCTCTGCAACCAAGGAGTGAGGGATGGCAGACAGGGGGAACTGGCTGTGCTCTGCCACCCTCACAGGCTACTGGGAGGACCTAGAGATACTAGCAGTGGCTATCTGCATTGCACACTTGCCTGGTGACTATGTCTCCTAAGCATTAGCCCTTTGATACCTATAATAGCCTAAGGGGACAACAATCCTTTCTCTGCCTCCATTTTACAAATAAAGAAACTGAGGCTCAAAAGAGAATAAGCAACTTCCCAAGGTCCTACTGAAGCAATATAGGCAAGACAAACTCAGCAGGGGGCTGGGACTGTGGCTCATGGCAAAGCGCTTGCCTAGCACATGTGAAGCACTGGGTTCGGGGAGAGAGGAGAGAGAGAGAGGAGAGAGATTGCGTCCATCTATAACTAAGAAAAGATCTAAAAAACAAAATAACAACTCCAGCAGGATGGCTCCAAGAAGGGTCTTCACCCCAATGTGGCCTTCAGTGAAAATGGGCTTGGAACACCATTAGCATGTACAACTACAAAGTCAAGGTGAAACAATACTTTAGTGATAGAAGCAGGGTAAGAGCACAAAAGAGGCAACCCCCTTGCCTCTGTGTGTGTGTGTGTGTGTGTGTGTGTGTGTGTGTGTGTGTGTGTTTGGTGCTGGAGTTTGAACTCTGGGACAGGCAAGTGCTCTACCTCTGAGTTACATCCCACCCCTTTTTATTTTGAGGCAGGTTCTTGTTAAGTTACCCAGACTGGCCTGGCACCTAGGATCCTCCTGCCTCAGCCTCCCAAGTAACTGGGGTTATAGACATGTAACACCACACCCAGCCCCTCTTGCTTTTTAAAGGAGAGAAAATATACCCAGCCCCTGGTTTCCCCTGAGATTTTTTCTCTTGAGAAGACAGAGATGTGTCCCATCTAGCACTTCAAAGATCAGTGCCCAGGAAAGACAGGAGGGATGGGAAAGAAATGGAGGCCCAGACAGCATCTCACCTGCCCAAGGCCACTCAAGAGTTATGAAGCAATGTGCACTATCCCAGGCTGGGCTTCCTGGGGAATGTCACTGAAGTATACAGAAACCCCTAACAGGTTGGGCACAGTGGGGCCCACCTGTAATCCCAGCAGCTCTGCAGGCTGAGATAGGAGGATTGCAAGTTCAAACCAGACTCAGTAATTTTGACCCTAAGCAACTTAGTGAGAACCTGTCTCTGAATAAATAATAAAAAGAGCCCAGTACAAAAAAAAAAAAAGAAAAAGAAAAGAAGAAAGGAAAGAAGGAAAGAAACCCTAACCAGCACAATGGAAGGATTCTTGGGGAACATCTAGCCTAGACCCTTCACGTCACAAGTGGGGAAACAAGACAAAGATGGGAAGGTCTTTCCCAGGGTCCCACAGCAGCAGAACCAGAGTTGAATCCAGGCTTCCTCCAGTTGCCTGTGCTATGCTGCTTTTCCCACTTTATAGCTGCAGAAACCAAGATTCCAAGATGCTAACTTGCTGAAGGCTGGCGATGGGCTGGGGGTAGAATCCGACCTGGGCCTGCTGACTTGACCCCCACCCCGTCAAGTCCCTCAGTGCAGGAGGCAGCTCTCTGAACACCTTACATTCTGATTAGTCACTTCTCAATGACTCAGTGTCACAGTTTTCACCTTGCAACTGAGGAAACTAAGGCCCAAAAGGGGCAGTGGCTTGCCCAAGGCCACACGGCAAGTTAATGTTGAAGCCTGGACTGGAACCCGTGGCCCCATGTTGAGTAACACACTTTCCTCTTCCCAGAGGAAAGTCAGGGTCCCCAAGGCTGGGCCTGCTCAGCACCTGCACAAAGACGGTGAAGAAGATGACGGTGATGATGGCAGTGAGGAACAGGTCACACATGGGGAAGTGCTTCTTGTCCAGGAGGTAACCCAGGGAGAAGGCAATGGCCCCTCGCAGGCCCCCATAGGCAATGATGAACTGGTCCTTGGGGGTCAGCTTCACGATGCGGAATTTGTTGATGAACCAGGTTAGGCCCAGCACGCCTGCCAGGGAAGGGGAGAGGGGTCAGGGTGTCCCCAGCACCCCCTGGCCCTGCACCAGGGACTTCAGTGCTTACCCAGGAAGCCTCTACCACTAAGCCACCCAGCCCACTCATTTCCTGGGTCCCTCAGCCCAGGCCACTCCAAATCCCTCAATCCAAGAGCTGGATCCTTCAGGGAGTTTCCAGCTGGGTGTGGTTTAGAGACAACACAGAGGCCTCCAGTGGCTGGAGGTCAGGAGAGGGAGTGGGAAAAGATGAAACAAGGCTCATCACAAGTTGATACTTGTTAAGTATGAAGGGCACAGTGGGAATCATTATCCGATTCTCCCTACTTTTCTATGTATTTGACCACAATAAAGTATTATTTTAAAATGCAGACAGGGTCTAACCTCAGTCCATAGAACTAGAATTCCTGGAGAATGAAGATCAGGAACAATAGGGATTTAAAACAGAACCCAAGTCAATGCAACACCCAGCCAGGCTCAGGCACACAGCCCCAGCCCTTATTTCAAGGGAGGTAAGTGAGGTCCAGAGAGGGCCTAGCCACAGAGGTAAGGCACATTTGGCCCATGGGAGTGGAACCCAAGAACTCAAGGCCTGGTCCCCACAGGTGACTTGGGTCTGGCAGCGCAAGGCTGGGGAGCAGCAGACAGCCCTGTAAGTTCTTATGACATTCATGCTGTGACAACCCAACACTTGGCCCAGAGTCACAGACCTGGGTCTGAGGGCCTCAGATCCTCCTTAGAAAACCTAAAGGTTCAGAGTCAGAGTC
This sequence comes from Marmota monax, assembly GCF_021218885.2. NCBI lineage: Eukaryota > Metazoa > Chordata > Mammalia > Rodentia > Sciuridae > Marmota > Marmota monax. Next base: position 20,251,915 of record NW_026694432.1, on the reverse strand, counting down.
TCAAAGACCCCTCACTCTGACTCTATTTCCAGGAGTCATTCACTCACTGTGAGCCTGGGCCCATTGTGGCACTGACATTGAAGAAAAGGAATGGGAAAATCCAGGAGCCACCCGGAGCCCCTCCAACACACACACACACACACACACACACACCCTCACACTCTGCATCTCACCACCACAGCCCAGTCCCTACTGACACACATACACATAAAAATAACACACACACCCCATAAACCACAGCCCAGCTCCTTCACACAACACCCCCCACAGCCCAGTCCCTATGAACACACACACACACACACACACTCCCCCCACTGAACCCCAGGGCCTGGCCCCTCCACACGATACACCACACACACACACTCCTTCCTCCCGTGGCCTGGGCCCATCCCTCACCCAGCACCCGGGCGATGAGGCAGAAGAGCAGGGTGCTGATGACGAAGGTCCAGTTCCAGTGGTGGGAGCCGGCCACAGTGGAGACGCCGAGGAAGATGAAGATGAGGGTCTCGCTGACGCTGCTCCACATCTTCAGGAAGTACTTAATGGTGGTGTGGGACTTGTGGGAGATGTTGGCCTCCACATAGGGGCGCATCACCACTCCAGAGGCGATGAGTCTAGAGTGGGGGGACAGTGGGGTTCAGGGGTGAGCCGCACCTTCTCAGCACCCTCTGTGGCCTAGGGCACCAGGACGAACAGGTGCCTGTTTACTCAGCAACTGTCAGGGCCAGGCCTTGCACGACTGTTCGCACTCAATCCCCGCATGAACCCTCAGGGCTGGGTACACTCTTGCAGTTTTCAGGTGAGGGATATGACTCTCCTGCCCTCGGTCACGCTGTGGCAAGCAGCAGGGCTGAGATGCATACTAGGGTCTGTCCAACTCCAAAGCCTGCACCTTCTCCCCAAGGCCACGCTGCTTCTGCCCAAGGAGAGTCACCAACACACTCCATGGTATCTTGGGTTAACTCCCAACCGTGTGTGACCTGTCCCCCTCCTCTCAATGGGTCCCCACAGGGAGCTTTGTTCTAGGCAGTAACCTGAGTCCTCCAAGCCCAGCAACCACAGTGGGCTCTGCTCCTGCTGCCCAGGCCTCCTCCCTACCACCCTGAATCTCCCTGTTCAACTAGGCCTCTGCATTTCCTTTTTTCTTTTTAAACCAGGGCTTGAACCCAGGGTCACTTAACCACGGATCTGCATCCCCAACCCTATTTTTGTTTGGAGACAAGGTCACGCTAAATTCTTAGTGTCTCACAAAGTTGCTGAGGTTGGTCTGGAACTTGTGCTCCTCCTGCCTCAGGCTCCTGAGTTGTTGGGACTCCAGACGGGCACCACCGAGCTACTTCTGTTTTTCTCCCAGGGAGCCCCTGTGCTCCTCACTGCCTCTCCACAGCTCGTTCCCTCCTTCAACATGGAGGCATCCGGACCTCCACCACTCAGGCCTGGTAAGCCCCTGACTGGGGCCACTGAGGGGAGGGGTGCATGAGAGCCTGTGTCCAGCTCCAACTATGGGACTCCCTTTGAAGACACAGGGAGGAAGCGGAGGGCTGAGACATTCCAGGAGTTTGGGCTCAGTGCTCCTGAGGGCAGCCCGGGTCTGCGCTCCTGAACCCTGGGTTAACTGGAACACAGGCTGCTCCTGCCTCATCTACTTCCAGTCAGGAATGCCCTCTCCAGCTTCCTGAATCCCACAGAGCCCACAGAAGTGCTCTTCTTCTAGGAAGCCTCTGATGACCTTGGTCATTTAAATGGCTACCAAGCAGTCCTGGAGCCTGGAGCTTGTGTCTCATGCCTGGAGGCTGGAGGCCGAGTCCTGGGGAGCTCCCTCATGACCCTGCACACTGGTGACTTTGCCTATCAAGCTCACAGCCTGCTGTGCCCAGACTCACGCCATGATCCCCGACAGGTGGAAGAGCTCGGCTGACAGGTAGGCCATATAGCTGTAGAGGAAGACGAAGAGCGGCTCGATGACCCGGATGTGGGAGGTGAATCGGGAGGTGAAGGCTGCGATGACCCCGTAGACCACGCCTACAAACACCCCGCCCAGGGCCACCACGAAGAAGCTCAGGAAGCCGAGGACGATGTCCACAATGCCCACGTGGTCATAGTTGGCAAACTCCTCAAAGAGGTGATACAGGACCTGGGGAGGACGTGCAGGCTGGTGGGCAGGAGAGCAGGGTGGGCCCACGGCTCCCTGGGGGTCCACCCGGGGTGATTCCATCCCTTGAGTGGACCATGGCCACAAGAAGCCACATGGTAGCAGAGAAACCCTAGTGCCAACCATGACTAGGGGCCAGAGGGGCCCACAGCATGCCACGCTGGTTCTGAGCCAGAGCCAATCAAACGGCCCTGCTGCTCCCTTGCTGTGTGCACAGGCCCAGCCCTCCATCTCCCTGAGCTTTAGTTTCCCATCTATAAAATGAGCTTGAAATGGGCGGCCATGAGGATTTAGTGAGTTAGTAAAGGTTAAGTGCTGAGAAGTGCCAGTTCACAGGCAGTGTTAGTGGCCACTGGTCTGGTTATGCCTTCTCCCTCACTGTTTGACCTTGCACAAATCTCACTTCTCTCTGGATTTCAGTGTCCCTTTTAGGGCAAAGCAGGGAACAGGATTTCTTTTCTTTTCGGCAGTGGGGATTGAACCCAAGGGTACTTTATACTCAATTATATCCTTTTTATATTGAGACAGGATCTTGCTAAGTTTCTGAGGCTGGCCTCAAACTGATGATCATTCTGGCTTCAGCCTTTTGAGTTGCTGAAATGACAGGCATGTGCCACTGTGCTGGCTCAGAATAGATTTCTCAAGCTCTGAATAGATACCTGGCCAGGCCATACCTGATTTGGACACTCTGGGCAAGACTGAGAAATCTCTATTAACAAGCTCCCTGGGTTCAGATGCTGTGGAATTGGAGGTTCTCTAAGGCATCAGGGAAATAGATGGCCTCTAACACTATTGTTGGATGTGTAAATGGCACTTCATACACTGTAAAGTCCTTTGAACAGTCTTTATCCTAGAGGATACTCAACAACTTCTGAGGAGGCATGCCAAGGAATGAAACTTGAGGCTCAGAGGTGAAACAACAGGCCAGAGGGCCCCAGCCCAGGAGCTGCAGGACTGGGCCCAGGACTCCTTCCCTGATGGCTGTAGGCTGATGCCTCCCCAGGAGGTTCAGCTTTGAAGTTTCACTTTCCTAGGGGCTGGCACAGAGGCTCCCAGGCCCACATGAGCCCGGTTCTATCAGTTCTAGATGGCGCTGCCAGGAACGAGCCAGAGAGTTTACAGGCCTGGTGGGAAGGGGTACAGGGCCTGAGAATCCATGAGAGGGAACTCTCCAAAGCTCTCAGCACCTGTGCAGTGTCTGGAGGCAGGAGATGTGGGACATGGGGAGTGACCTGCACAAGGGCACAGATCTGATGCCAGGCAGCTCAGGAGCAGCCTTATTGTCTGGGAAACAGGACACACACACTCATGCCCAGAGAAAGAAGGGCAGATGTTGGGTACTGGCCAGGTCTCTTGCTGCTTGGACCACAGCTGTCTGGGAGACAGGGTGGGCACCAGCAGCAGATAGGCTTGTCAGCAGGTGCACCCTAGCCCTGGGCTACCTCAGCTCACTCCTGGCCTGTAGGGACTACAGGGCTACAGGGACTAGGGTCCTCATGGTCTACCACCTGGAACAAAGGGGCGAGACATAGAGGGCAAGGTCCTCTTTACTGTCAGTGGCACACAGAAAGGCAGAGGGGCAGAGTTCCATGCTTGGGCTCTGCTCTAGACTGTGCAGACATGAGCCCTGGCTGCATCACTTATCAGTGAATGTGACCTCTCAGTGCCTGGTTCTTCATCTAGAAAAACTGGGATAATAATAGTGCCAATCTCATGGAGTTACTGTGCAGATCAGAAGAGGCAGTATACATCTAGACAGGCAGCACTTGGACCTCTATTATCACCATCTGCGGTGTTGCTTCCTGAGAGGCTGGGGGCACAGGGAGTGTGTGTGTGTTTTCCTATATGAGCAGTTCCTCTTTGAGGGGTCCAGCTTAGGAGGGGATCATGAATGTGTGCACACACATTCCTGTTTCCTGGGGTGTGAGGAAACTGGCTGGGAGTGTGTGTGAAGTTCCTGAGTTGGGTGCCTGTCCTCACTAGACCCTGGGAGAAAATCAATTTTCTTCTATCTAAGGTGAGGTCCAGAGAGGTAGTGTCACTTGCTTAAGGACACATAGCAAGCAAGAGGCTAATCCATTTCACTTATCATCTTCTGCAGGTTTGACCCTTTTCCACAATCTCTACCCCAAAACTCTGCACATAACAAATTCTAACTTAAGTAGCCTATGTAAGAGCTGAAAGGCCCCTTGGAGATGAAATGGGCCGTAAAGAGGAACCTGAGGCACAAGGAAGACAAGCACTTTAGCCAAGATCACATCAAACTATAAGGAGGGAGCACGCTGACCTCATAAAGCAAGAAATCTGGAGTGAGACAGACCTGGTTCAAGCACAAACTGGTTCTATGACATTCTAGCAAGCTATTTAACTTCTTTGAGGCTGTTTCTTCCTCTGTAAAATGAGAACGGTTCAGCTCTCCTCAGGTTGTCCTGAGGATGAAATGAGAGGATCCCTGTCAAAGTGCTCAGCATGGCGCCTGGTGCACAGCAAGCACCAAGTGACTTGGCTGTTTTTAGCATTGGTTTTAGTGGGCGGGAGAGGGACAGGCTCCTGGACCTGGATTGGGGCCTGTGCCCTGTGTGCAGCGCCCCTGGCCCCCTCACCACAGTGACGGCGTCATTGAGCAGGGACTCCCCGAAGACAAGGATGTGCAGCAGCTCATTGATGTGGATCTCCTCGAAGACGGCCAGCACGGCCACTGGGTCCACAGCCGAGATGATGCTGCCAAAGAGCAGGGTGTCGAGGAGGCCGATGTTGTTGATCTGCTCACCGCCCACCAGGCACACGGCGTACATGAGGCCGCCCAGGAAGAAGGCGTTCCACAGCGTGCCCACCACGGCGAAGATCAGGATGGTGCCCAGGTTCTCTGTGAACTGCCGCAGTGGCAGGAAGTAGCCCGCGTCCAGGATGATGGGCGGCAGCAGGAAGAGGAAGAAGACGTCTGACTGCAGGAAGGGGGGCTTCTCGCCCACGCCCTTGATCAGGCCCCCCACCAGCAGCCCCACCACGATCAGCAGGCAGCTCTCTGGGACGATGCTGGAGATGGTGGGGATCACATGGAAACCTGCGGGGGGCGAGAGAACGGGAGGCCGTGGGCTTTCGGGGGAGCCAGAACAGAAGGTTGGGGACAGGGCTGGGGACCAGGAGGGCAGCTGGCGAGAGGTGCTCAGGCTTGGTCTCAGAAGGCCGCTCTGTTAACTCTGAGCCTCGGCTTCCTGGCCTGTAGGATGGAAGGGACAATACCAGCTTCACAGGGTTGCAGTATAAAAGCAGTGACCATGTTTTCAAAGTGCTTTTCTCAGAGGATATTCCCAAGCTTTCTCTGTCACTGTCGTATAATATTAAAAAGCAGAAATTCTGCATGCCTCCAGAAGGCAGTAACAATAAATTGATTACTAAGGTGCCCTGTATCTAAGGCCATAAACTCCTTCTGAACCCATGGCATCTTTCCAGACGGAGAGGCAGACAGACATGAGCTTCACACAAAGAATAGCAATCTAACAATTCTGTCTGAGGGAAGGCGGCGAGTTCTCTGTCATGGAGATATTTAAGCCAAAGGCAAACAATAGAGGGTGAAGTGGCACATAGGAGACAGAAAAAAAGCACAGAAGAATCAAAACTTCGGTGCAGGAAGGAACTCAGGGACATTGCAGCCTGGGGTCTGCAAACCCACAGAGCACATGCAGTGAGCTCCGATCCCAGCCTTGCAGGAGGCAGGCATGCTCTCCTTCGAAGGCCAGGTGGCAGCTGGAGACAGGCTCCAAGAAGTCAGCAGGGATCGGTTAGTTTCAGCTTGTGAGATTAATCTGAGTCACTATTCTAAAGCCCAATCCTACCCATTCTAAAGATGGGAAAGCTGAGGCTCAGAAAGAAGAAGGGATTTGCTCAAAGTCACAGGGCAAATAAGTAGTGGAACCAAGAGGGAATCCAGGTCTGACCCCCAGGCTCCCATCAAACTATATTTCTGAAATTCAAGTTCTCCTAGCCTTCTGTCCCATGAAGACTCCATATGTCCCTTTGCCCGGGACCCACCAACCATTCCCCCAAGCTGGTCCTAGCAGCACATGTTACTTTTTTGTGGTCCATCTTGGGGTCCAAACCCAGATCTCAGAGGTAGTAAAAATCCCCACCAGAAAGGGCCTCTCTCAATGCCAGGCTTGTCCAGAGCTTCAAATTCCCTGAGTTATTTGGTTTTATTTGACTGTTTTGTTTTGGGGTAGGGTGGTGGGTGAAGAAGACCTGGGCATCCATCTGCATGTAGGGTCCTCTAACCCCCATGGCCCGCTTGGTCAACTGAGGGTATGACCCTCCTGTGCTCAAGGAGAAAGCTCACTCCCTCCCCTTCATAGCCAGGAACCTCTGAGCAGGCAGATTTCCTATCTGCTCATTATTATTTGCCCAGGACTGAGGACACAGTAGATGTTGAACAAATATCTGCTGATTTGAAAATGCAGAGGGCTGAGACATACCCACATGATTCCAGAGAACCTGTCTAGCCAGGCCTCTGTTCTCACTGCCCTGAGTTCCTTGGGAAGGAGTGGGAATTGAAGTCCCTGCTCCTCTCAGTCACTGAGCAGGTAATGCTAACACAGCCACAAGTCAAGGCTCAAGTGAAAACACTACCCAGGCCCAGCACCCCAGCATGGTGCCAAGTTCCCAGGAGACACTCAGAATGTGCTGGGAAAAGATATGTCTCCATCCTAGGTTGGGAGGGGACCTCAAAACTACCTTGTGCATTTTCTTCATTTCAAAACAGACCTAATCAAAAGTCATCTTTTGTGTTGAAAGTCCCCCAGTCTTTAAAGTCCACTGATAACACCCAGAGTTCAGCCAGCTGATACACAGGGGAGGGCTAGGTCACGCTGGTCCCAGTCTGTCTTGCTGTACAGGGTAAAGCCCAAATGTTCAGCACTGCCTCTGCCGACCCGTCTTGCCCTGGGTCCCCTTCCTTCTCCCTACAGTCAACCTTCCGTTTCAGCCTCGCCGAAGTCCTTGTCATTAGCCCGAATAGCCACATTCTCTTGCCTGCAGACCTCTGCCGAGTTTATTTCCTCTCTCTAGACACCTTTCCTGCACCTCCACCCCTCCTGTGTGGCTGGCACCATGTGCTGGTGACTTCTCTGCCAGAAAGCGTTCTCTGACCACCTGGCTGCCCAGGTCAGGGCAAGAGTCTTTCCCTGGCACTTTCTTCTCTCATAACTTTCAATGCAATTCACCCAGGTTCCTCTCACCCCAGCATCCACTGAAGCCAGAGAGCCCCAGCAGAAATAGTGGAGGACCATGGCACCCTACCCACAACATGTGCTGCCCTCAAGGGGAGACAGGAAGGCCTGGGGGTTGCTACAGTTGGATCTTAAATGTCCCTTAAAGGCCCATGTTTTAAAGGGTGGCACTATTGAGAGGTGGAGAAATCTTTAAGAGGTAGGGCCCAGAGGAAGCCTAGGTCATGGGGGTCTGCCCCAAAGGGGACTGTGGAACCCCCAGTCCTCTCCTTGTTTTCTATTCCCTGGCTGGTGATCGAAGTGGTTTTTCTCTGCCATGTGTTCCTGCCATGATGTCACAGGCCTAAAGCAAGGGCCAATCAATCATGGACTAAAACCTCCAAAACTGTGAGTCAAAACAAACATTTTCTCTTTATAAGTTAATTATCTCAGGTATTTCATTATAATGACAGAAAGCTGACTGATATGGGGCTTAGGGGAGTAGTTCCTGCAGGCACAGGCCAGAGACCAGCTTTCCCAGGCCAGAAGTCCTGCTCCAGCCAGCTGACCCTCCTCAAGTCTCCCAGGCTTAGCCCTAGAAGGGGAACCTACAGCTGCCTCAGGAGGAGACAGAGTCTAAAGAGACAGCCCAGGACAGGCAGATGACAGCTTCTAACTCCGCCTAGCAAAGAAAGCTCAGAAAATGCCTCTCACCCCCTGGGCCATCCATAGGTTCAATCCACAGAGCTTTCCTGGCCTAGGAAATACCAGAGAGTGAGCTGGAAGCCCACAGCTCCGGCCTGGGGCCGAGAAGGCGTGTAAACGAAGCCAAGAGCAGAAACACAGGGATGCTCATGTTCCTGGAGGTGTCCTACAACCCAGCGCTGTGCCGGGAGCTTGGCAAGTGCCATCCCACTTGGCTCTCACAACAGCCTTGTGGAGTAGGTACTGTCCCCATTTTGCAGAGGACGAAGTGGGCTCCGTGAGGTAGTGTGGCTTCCCGACGTCTGCGGGAGGAGCACCACCCCACATTTGGTATCTCAGCCCTGGAGCTGGACGCTAATTAGCCCTCTGCTGAAGCACCAGTATTCTTTCTGAACTGGGCGGGGCTGGACACTTGGGACAGTGCAGTGGCTCCTCAGGCTCTGCACCTCATAGGAAGCTCATGGGGATCGCCATGCTTTTCCAGGCCATGGGACTGCCAACCCAGGTAAATAGACAGCTGGCATTCCCACAGGACAGATGAGGAGCTGGAGCTCTGAGAGGAGGCAGGACATTCCCTGCTAGGCCACCCAGGACTGGCTCCCAGACCTCCCGACCAGGAGACAGAGCACTTTCTTCTGCGTAAGCCGGTTCCCAGGGAACTGGGGCTGGAGCCCTGTTCCTGGAGCAGCCTCCTCAGTCTTCTGTTTCGTCCTGCCTCCCAGTGACCAGCAGGAGCTCTGGGCCCTCATCAGTGCTCTGGGCCTAGGGCAGGGGCAGGGCCAGGGCCAGGCGGCGGGGGAAGTCTGGATCCACTCTTGGCTCCTGGCCCGTGATGGGCGGCACATTACTGGAAAGCCTAACAGGGCTGGGGGAGAGTGGATCCCGTCAGGAGGAGGAGGCTCCTTCAGGCTCTGAGAAGTGAGGAGCGCATGGGGGCCTGTTCTAGCTTGCTTTCTCCCAAGGCCCTGATTCCACCAATGTTCCCACTCTGCACGCCTGAAAAGTCTCCTCAAAGCACAGGAAGCTTGCTGACTCCAGGTATGGTGAAGGGGCAACAGAGAATGGCTGGGGTCCCTATAGCCTGACAAAGGCCCAGTATTGAGGCAAGATCCCAGGAGGCCAAGAAATGAGGCAAAACTTCTCTAACACTCAAACTCATGACAATGGTGACATCACCAGGATGGAATCGGGACTGGGCAGAGGCAGTTAGAATCAGATCCAGAGACATGAGAGCTGGAACGGACCTCATTTAATTCTCCATTACGTGGATAGAGAAATGGAGACTCGAAGAGAGTCAGTGACCTGTCCGTTGTCACACGACCAGTTCCACCATGAGAGCTGTGACGTTGCAAGTCCAGTGATCCATCAAAGCCACACGGCCTCCTTCCAGACATTCTGTCCTCCCAGAGCAAGGAGGTGAGAAGGTGTGGAATTCAGCATCACCCAGCCCTGGGACAAACCCTTAGTCAAGTTCAAGGCTGGCCTCCCGTTGAAGAGAAGAGGCTGATCAGGAAATATAGGTGGTAGTTTGAAAACACACACACACACACACACACACGGGCATACTGGCAGACACATCGCCAAACCTGGGTTGGCAGGGGCTCCTGGCACCTCTGCAGCTGCTCTGCCCTTCACCAGGAAAATGTTTTATCTACATCTCTCAGATCATCCTCATCTGCTTGGACTGGCACAGTGGAGCAGGCAAGGCTGCCCCAGGTCACTGTCAGTTGCCAGGGTGACCAGATACCCCAGATTCCACTTCTCACAACACTCCCCTGGCCTGGGAAGTTAGAAGGGAGTTCTGGGAAGAGGGGTCTCTGAGGCCCACCAGAGTACCAGGTCATCAGGGACCGAGGTGCAGGCTGGGGGCTCTGCCGCCCTACTTCCAGGCCTGGGGACTGCTCTGGGGCTGCAACTCGGCCAGGTCCCAAGGGATTCCTAGTTGTACAGTGATTCCATTTCTTTAACTCCCTCTTCAACTGCCCCAGCAACCAGTCTCAACTACAGCAATGAAAGATAATACCTCACAATGAAAGCTCAGCACTCTACAGTTTATAGTAGGACACACCGATATTTTTTAAATTCGTCAGCTCCTAATGCTCCAGGAGGTCTCAATTTTAAAGTAAGGAAATGAAGGCTCAGAAAAGTTAAACAACCTGCTCAGCATCACACAGGTGACTGCTGGCATCCAAAACCCAGTCAGACTGGCTCTGGAGTCTTATTAATTTAGCCACTCGCTACATTATCCCTAGATTTAGTCTTATTTTGTTTCCAAGGGAAGTGTCCACCCAGCACTAGACACACAAAGCGGTTCCCAGAAGTCCAGGGTAGCCATTTCTTTCCATGAGCCCTTCTCCAGGGACATCTCCCCCCTTCTCCCCTTCCTCTCTTGGGGTCAGGTACAGTTCTTCCACCTGTGAAGCTCACCCCACCTGAAGCTTCTAGAGTTAACTGAGCGGGGAGGGGTTAGTCTTTTCTAACAACTCTTAGGGAAGCAGGTGGGAATTATCAGACTGTTGATTCTTCCCCCACCAAGCCCGGCTGTGAGACAGGGAGAAAGATAAACTAGATTGGAAGTGACTCAGCCACTACCTCAGCAGGTTCCCAGCCAGACTTGAGAGGAGACAGACACGTGGCATTAGCCATCCTGCCCTGTGTTCCCACCTCCAGCAAATTGAGCTCCAAGTCAGGGTGTAGCCACCAACTAGTTGGGTAGTCAGTTTCCCCACCTGTGCAAAAACTGACTTCAGGGGGTGTCTGGAGCACCAGAAGAGATAATAACGGTAAAAAAAATGCCAACCAACATTGCAATTCGATGTTAGCAAAAGTGGTGACTAGGTCATCTTCTTCAAAATCTGAGAATAACATGAATATAATATGACCTATTGCTATATGGGCTATAAGCTCCCCAAGGGTGGAAACTTTCTAGTGTTATCTGGGTATCCAGCTTCTAGCATGGAGTAGGCATCAACTCTTTGTAGACTGAGATCAAACTTATTTGTTAGATATAAAGGGATGACTGTGTGCTTTCAAGAGTGCATATTGTTGTTAAAGAAAGAGTAGGTGGTGTTCCCAGAGTAGGGGCTGTTTGAATTGGGCTTTGAAGAATCAATAGAAGTATGCCTGAAGAGAAGGGTTAGTTGGCATGGTGGCACACACCTATAATCCCAGCTACTTGGGACTGAGGAAGGAGGATGATCTCAAGTTCAAGGTCAATTTGGGCAAGTTAGCAGCCCCTGTCTCAAAATAAAATTTTAAAAAGGGCTGGGGATGTAACTCAGTGGTAGAACACTTGCTTATCATGTACCAGGCTCTGGGTTCAGTTCCTAATAACACACACACACACACACACACACACACGTGGGGTGGAGGCCAGGGGAAGGGCTGGGTTGGTATCCTCTAAAAAGCCTAGCACACAGTAGCCATCACATACAAATGGATATATGTGTGATGAATTAATGAAAAACAAGGAAAGAAATCAAACAGGAAGGCAGGTTGGCTTCCCCAAGCCTTCGCCAAATCCGAACATGAGGGCTGTTGTGAAGATGAGATGAAAGGATTATTTTAAAGCACTGAGCACAATACCTGGGACACGTGTCTGGTCTCATTTGCTGTCTGTAATTGGGACGATGATGCCACCTCTAGAGTGGCTGGAAGTGTCACTGAGATCATTTAATTAGAACTCCTAGCCCACAGCAGTAACTCAACGAATAACATTTTTTTAAAAATGTAAACCCATAATGGCCACTCAGTAGCACTGCACGTGTTGTGTCCCTCTGTGAGACATACTCTCCAGCACGGGGGAGGGAGGGAGGGAGAGATGCTGAGGCAGGAATCTGGGCTGGGCCCTTTCACACCTCCTCTTGTTTTACCTTAGACACTGACCCCAGGTGACAGGTGAGAAAACTGAGGGTCAGAGAGGTGAGGTGACTTGCCCAAGGCTCCTAGCTGGGAAGGGCAGTCATAATGAGAACCCAGGGCTCCTAATTGCCAGTTCCTCGTGCCATGCTGCTGCAGTGAAAACTAAGCCTGTCAGGATCAACAGGAAGAGATTCAAGTCTGCAATATGCCTCCCCCACAGAAACAGCCATAAATAAATCTGTTCCGAGTACCTGGGCAGGAATGGCTCCCCGTCCCCAGTCAATCTCTGTGCCTTTCCCAACATTCTTCTAGAGAGTGCCTCTGTTTCTTGCTTATGTCAATTCACATTTCAGGGAGTCCTACTTAGCTAGGGAGACAGGGTCCCACCCTCCAGGAACATCAGGCCTTGATGGGGAAGAGCTAATAGGTTCCCTGAACACACAAACAGCAATGCTGGGCACCCAAGGCCTGGAGAAAAGAAGGCTGGGCTGGGGGCCAGAGCCAGGTACCCGGCTCTTTCCTTCAGTAGCTATGGACTTTGGGCAAATCCTTACGCCATTTTTCTTGTGTGCCAGCAAGTGAGAATCAAGCATTGGGCATAGAAGCACCTTGTACACTGTGAAGTGGCAGAGATGGCTGATAACAGACAAGGAAGGACAAAAGCACCATGGCAGGTCAGAGGGGGCTGGGCAGCCCCAGAATATAAGCAGAGTGAGGCAGCCAGGAGTCATCTGTGGCCTAGCAAGAGAGGCTGTTCCAGAGGACAGATTATTGTGCTCAAAGATCCCAGGGATAAGAACTTTAGCAGTGGGGACAAGCTCCCTCCCAATTTATAGTCCCTCTCTTTTTATCCTCCTGTCTCCATCAACCCTTCTACTCCAGTTACCGGAAGTTTCCCAACCCCATCTCTGAGCATACAGTGGGAAACTTCATCTTAAACTCCTGTCCTCTTCTCAAAAGACAGTCAGCCTCCTCTGGGAAGCCTTCCCTGCACCTCCAGGCTGAAGAACTGGATGCTCTGTCGTTAGCTCTCAGGTCTGTGAGGCACCAGACACACAGCTCTGGGCCCTGCAAAGGTGACACCCAGGATATGTGGTTTAAGGGAATGATGGGCACTTCCTAAAGGATGTGGGGCTAAAGCTTGGTCTCGAGGATGGGGCAAGACTGTGGACAAATGAACAGAGAGTGAACCTCAAAAGCCACCAGAGGCTGCTGGGGCCTACAGCCTGCTGGGAAATGAGGCTGGACAGAGGGAGCTGCTGGCACATGGTCCGGAAGCAGGCAGACACTACAGGACTCAAAAGTCCTACAACCTTTGGGCTGGGCCCAAGCCTGACCAAGAATGCAGTGAGGCTCTACTGCCCTGGGGCTCAAAGACCCATTTCGTAGCCCCCACTCCATCTCACTCCACACTGAGCAGCATGTTTTGAAGTCCGGGCTCTCCATGAATCCATATTGAATGAATTCCACTCTGCAGATTCTCTGCCCCCGCAGTGAGGTGGAGGATGACTCACACAGGGGGAGGGGAGGGACAGGGACCAGGACAGCAGTAAACAGCATGTGTTGACAGGAGACATAACAACAGGCAGCAACAGTGCCTGGCAAGAGAGAGGGCTTCAGCAGCCAGCAGGGAGGTTACCTGGATAGGGGAAGCTCAGGGAATGGGCTTTACTTGGGACAGGTGGGGTAGGACCTCTAGCTCCTGATGCTCAGGGCTGGACTGGGCCCCTGATAAATGACCATGTGATACGCCCTGGTTTGACTTTCAAAATGGAAATATGTTGCTTTGGTGATCTCCTATCTATCTCTCAATTCATTTTGTGGTACTGGGGCTGACCTTGAACTTTCTATCTAACGGCTTCAGCCATCCAAGTTGTTGGGATTACAGGTGTGAGCCATCACGCCTGGCTTTGCTTTGATGATTTTAAATAGAACCTGTGGTCATTTGAAAAAAAAAAAAAATTCCCCAACAATATATAAGTGCTTTTCAGTAGGAGAAATATTTCCTGGTGCTTCTCCCCCGCTTCCCTAAACTCATTATCCCAGGTTCCATGCCAATCTACACTGTTAAGTTTCAAACTTTTCTGCATCTCTAGTTTTAAAATCATGTATAGGGCTGGGGCTGGGGCTCAGTGGTAGAGCGCATCCCTAGAAGGCGTGAGGCCCTGGTTCGATCTCCAGCACCACATTAAAAAACAACAACAACAAAAACACTAAATAGGGCTGGGGTTGTGGCTCAGTGGTAGAGCATTTGCCTAGCACGTGCGAGGCCCTGGGTTCGATTCTCAGTACCATGTAACAATGAATAAATAAAATAAAGGTATTGTGTCCAACTACAACTAAAAAAATAAATATTAAAAAAAACTAAATAAATAAAATCATGTGTAAATGGAAGTTTTCACCATAGAGAAATGATAAATGTTTGAAGAGATGTTTCATCCAATTTAAACATTATACAATGTACACATTTTGAAATAATCACATGACCCCACTAATAATGTATGATTTTTTTTTTCTCTTTTTGCAGTGTTGGGGGATCAGATCTAGGGCCTCACACATGCTAGGCAAGTGCTCTCCCATGGAGTGAGATCCTCAGCTCCTAATGTATATAATTTTGATAACTATGTATCAGTTAAAAAGAACATTAAAAATTACAAGTGGGCTGGGATTGTGGCTCAGTGGTGGAGCATTCACCTAGCATGTGTGAGGCACTGGGTTAGATTCTCAGCACCACATAAAAATAAATAAAATAGGGGCTGGGGATATGGCTCAAGTGGTAGTGCGCTCGCCTGGCATGCGTGCGGCCCGGGTTCGATCCTCAGCACCACATACAAACAAAGATATTGTGTCCGCCGAGAACTAAAAACAATAAATATTTAAAAAAAAAAACAACTTAATAAATAAATAAAATAAAGACCCATCAACAACTAAAAAATATTTTTAAAAATTACATGTAAATGGTCAAACTGCTTCTGTGGGGCACAGACTGCTCTAAGCATTCGACCACAGCATCTCATTTAATTTCTCTCAACACCCCTAATTCAGTAGGTACTTTTATTCTCCCTGTTTTAAGACACACAAGGAGAAGGTCAGAGGATGGCCACTACTTGCCCCAAGGATGCACCGCCAGGGCTACACAGCACTGTTTCAGAGCCACCTGACACAATGCTGACCCTGTCCCTCCACTCTCCACCCCTGCCACCCCTGTAGAAGCTACCTCTGTAGATGCTGCCTTGCCTGCGCCATAAAAACTCAGTGGCCTTAGTGCATTGGGGCAGAAGCAGGTTTCTCACACCCCAACATCCTCCACTAGGAGCCCCGTGCAGGCCTTGCATGTGTCACTGGCAGTAAAATTTTGGCTTCTGGTGTATCTCCACTGTCACCTAACCCAATGGCACTACTGGCATTAGAAAAATCTAAATGACATTCTCAGCGAAGGGGGCCATTTTGGGCTTCCCAGATTTCAACCTTGGAGTGTGGGGGAAGTAAAAACAGAACGCCGGGGCTGGAAAAGAACATGGGTGGCCTTGGTGTGTGGCTTCCTAGTGGGGCTTGCCCTCCTGTGCCCACCTGTCATTGCCTGTCTATGCCTCTCAAGATGCTCTCAAGACATATTGGGAGTTCCAATGCCAGTTTGTCCCACACCTGAGTTGTGAGACAGGGGGAAGAAAAAGAAGAGAGGGTCCATTTCTAGAAACTTTACAGCCACAGGAAAGCTAATTTTTCTCTTCTTTTGGGTGGGGGATAGAGTATTGTGTGCAAAATGCGAATTTAGGAGAAAACTAAAATCAGGCATACAAAATACTTGTTCCCAGCGTCCTTCCAGTTGAAGTCAGTTAGCTTACACGTATTAACTCTATTACATATAACTTGAACTGCTTGAAATATCATATTTGGATAGAATGGTGGGAAATAGAGAGGTAGCAGAAAGCAGCACAAAGAATTCCTCCAATTTCTAGGACAACTACATAGAAAAAACCCCAGTGATGACATCCCATTTTTTTCTTTTCTCTTTTTCTTTTTGGTTGGCCCTGGGGATTGAACCCAGGATGCTCTCCACTGAGCCACATCCCCAGCCCTTTTTGTTTTTTATTTTGAGATAAGGTCTCGCTAAGTTGCTAAGGTCAGCCGCAAACTTGTGATTCTCCTGCCTTGGTCTCCCAAGGTACAAGGATTACAGGCATGTGCCACTGTGCCTGGCACAACATCCGATTCTCAAGTGCTATTTGGCTGAGGGTTGCATAGAAGAACAAGATTCAGATGGCATTGGTTGGGTGGGGGAAAAGGATCAGCAACCTCAGGGAGGCAACTGGACCCTTCTGTCCCTCGCAGCTCAATCCGTTTTTCGAGGTCTATTACCTGCTTTTCAGGGTCTGGAAGTGACGAAGCAGGGGTGTCAACCACTCCTCATTGTGGGCATCTTGGTGACTCTCAGAGGACAAAGTTTGGCAGACCAAGAGGATAAGGAACTTCCTGGAGGGGTGTAAAGAAGGGCATGGGAGGATCTACTTACAGGGTGGTGAAGACCCAAGGTGATTCTCATTTACCTGTCCCCAAACCTGCTCCTCCTAAATGATTCTCATTTACCTGTTCCCCAACCCTGGGATCACCCTGACTCCTTTCTGCCTTTCTCACTTCACTCCAAACATGGACAAAACGTGCTGGCCCCTCCTTCCAGATGTGTGCCCACTCGGCCTCCTTCCCATCTCCTCTGCTAAGGCCGGACCTGAGTCACGGGACCACTCGCCTAGCCCAATGCAATAGCACTATAGATCCCCTCCTGCATCCGCTCTAGACCCCAGGCTCTTGCTACACCAGCCAAGAATGAACCTTTTCAGAGGTAGGATGTACTTTTGAAAGGGAGGGATGAACCCTTCCAGAGACTTCCACCTCACACTTCAATCTCCACCCATTCCCCTGCCAGCTCTCCTGGCCTTCTTGCTTTTCCTTGAGCATATATGAGACTCCACCTCAGGACCTTTGCATTTGCTGCTCCCTCTGTCTGAAACACTCTTTGCCAGGCTCCCTCCCTCTCTTCAAGTCCCTACTCAAGGTCACCTCTTCAGGGAGGTCTTCCTTACCCTCTCTGTTCCCTCACCCTGTTTACCTTTCCTATGGCGCTCATACTTCCAGACAGTACTTGCTGACGATTCCCACCAAGAACCAAGCTGAGTGAGGGTGGGTTCAGTCCCCATCACTGATGTGTTCCTGGCACCTAGATTTGTGCCTGGTGTGCAATAAGCCCACACTTGATATCTGATGAATAGATGATTATCTCTTGCCTCATCACCATCTGAGGTTATAGTGAGGGGTCACATGAGACCACAGGTAGAAAAGCACAGAGCACGAGATCCTGTTGGGCTGAGTCACTAACATCTTGTCCCCAGAGTCCTGCAGAACTGACACGTGGCTCTACTGAGAGTCTGGCTGCACTGCACAGTGGGCTGCTTTGTCTCCCCTTCCAGACCACAGGCAGGTTCCTACCTACAAGCAAGGGGAGACCTGTGCTGTTCATCTCTGACTCTCCAGCACAGAGCACAGAGCACAGAGCACATGGTGGGGCCTGAGACTTGCTTGTTGAGCCTGCACTACTACTTGAGGGTTGAATTCCTGCTCTCTTACTCTCCAGCATTTGATGGCAGGCATGTTGGTGCTAAACTCCAGAAGAACTGGCCCTCACCATGAAGGAGGTAAGAGTCGGGGAGGCACTGTGAAGGCCTTGCAGGTAAAGCACAAGCATCCGGCAAGGCAGGACAAGGAACGGCAAGTAGAGGAAGAGGAGTTCTACCAGGAGCAAAAGGCAGCGAAAGCTGGAGAGGAAGTCATTACCTAGATGGTCAAAAAGCAGTCTTTGCTCTGGTCCTCACAACGAGCCTGGACAGTGGATAGTAGACAAGGAAACAGAAGTTCAGAGAGGTCCAGAGACCCATGATCACATGGGTAGCAGTGGAGGCAGGTCACAGTTCCAGTACTGCCGACTCCCAGTCCAGTGCTCGCCTACGGCCAGATGGTAAAAGGTCTTACATACACTGTGGGGATGCTGGGGGTGGATTTCTAATCAACCTGAAGAACCAGGCGGAATTGACCAGGCACCTCAGGGAGAGAGTCAAGGGAGATGGCACTGGCCATCCAGGCTTCTCATCCTGGGGTGGGGCAGAGCTGTCCAGCCACCCAGCCATTAAGTCTAGGCCCCAGGGATGGCTGGCACTGCCTCCTGCACGATACCTGTGGTGTGGGGAGCCTTCCCCTCCAACCTCCAGAAGCTTCCGGAGACCAGAGAGCTACATTCAGAGGGGGAATGGGCTAGGAGCAGCGATGCACACCTGTATTCCCAGCTACTCTAGGAGCTGAGGCAGGAGGATTGTAAGTTCAAAGCCAGCCTGGGCAATTTAGTGAGACCCTGTCTCAAAATAAAATTTTTTTAAAGTCTGGAGGTATAGTTCAGGGGATAGCACACTTGCCTAGCATGTACGAGGACCTGGGTTCCATCCCCAGCACCATCAAAAAAAAAAAAAAAGAAAAGGAGGGGATGGAGGAGGAGCCTGAGTTAAGCCCAGGCAGGGGATCAGGAGATCTTGGGCCTCAGTTTCTCCTGCCCCAGGGCCTTTTGAGAACCTCTCCAGCTCTGGCATCTGATGGAGGAGCTCTGCTTTCGGACAAAGCCAGGCCCCGTAACACTTACCGCCTCTGTCTCTGCCAACAAGTGCGGCATCTGGGCCCAGGACAGCGGTGGTGCCACAGCAAGACAGCAGGGCAGGGCAGGGTAAGGAACCCTGGCCTGCCAACAGGGAGCTGGCTTCGGCTCTGGTTGGAAGGTCAACCTCTCTGTGGCCTACGGCAGATCACTGTACTGTCCTGAGCTCAGTTTATTCCTCTTACACTGGGAAAAGAAATGCCCCACAGCACAGGGTCGCTGGGACACAGAAGAGGGCTGGAGAAAGCAAAAGCCAGCCACCCACCCAGAGAAGTATGGCCATCATTGACAGTTTTTTGTTTGTTTGTTTTTGTTTTTAATTTTGAAACAGATTTTGCCAAGATGCCCATCTGAGTAGCCAGGATTGCGGTGTGTATCACGGCACCCAGCTGACAGCTGTGCTTTCGAGGAAGACGCAGGGGCTGTGGGTATAACAGCAGCTCAGTGGCAGAGTGCTTACCTAGAATGTGCAAGGCCCTCAGGTGGATCCCCAACTCTGCTCTCCCCTCAAAAAAATCAAGAAAGGAGTAGATAACGGCACCTTGGATGGAAGTGGGAGGTCAAGGAGCGTCTCTGTTCTGCAGGGGGCATGGCATGCCCACCTTCCAGGGCTTGGCATACTCTGTAGCCTAGTGTGGCTGCCACCTACCTGATGGGTTCAACATAGCATGGATGGGATGCAAAAGCAGGGGGTGGCCTTCTGTTGGAGCAGAGGTCACTCTCTGCCTGGCACACACTGGGGGAGCAGCCCACCCTACAGCCAGACCCTGCTGAGGTGAGGGCCCAGGGACAGCTTCTGTTTAGGGCTGGGTATCCAGCTCTCTGAGGCCTAAGGCACAGGGACAGGGACCCCACATTCAAGCTGGGAGATGCTGAGGAAGATGGCTGGGAAGGGGGCATCCAGAAGAACCAGGAGAAAGTCAGCTCAGGGATCTGTCCAGAGTTTCAACCCAGACTCAGCTACCAGTCAGGGAAGCAGGAGGGCTCCATGGTTAAGAGGCCGCACAGGCTGTGAACCAGGCAGCCTGGTCTCCTGCCACCAATCAGCCATGGCTCCTTGGCAGGTATTCAACCTCTGACTCTCACTGTCTTCATCTGAAAGTGGGGAGGGGGGCTCAACCATTTCCATCTCAAGGGGCCGTTCTGTAATTAAAGCATGAAGAGAGATCCTACAGAATGAGAGAAAAATCTTCATCAGAGCTTCCTCTAGCAGAGGATTAATACTCAGAATACATAAAGAACTCAAAAATGTAACACCAAGCCAGGCATGTGGTGCAGGCCTGTAAACCCAGCAATTCAGGAGACTGAGGTAGGAGGATCCCAAGTTTGGGCTCAACTTCGTAAGACCTGGTCTCAAATTTAAAAAAATACAAAGTACTGGAGATATAGCTCAGCGATAAAGTGCCCCCTAGGTTCAATCCCCAGTACAAAAAAATAAAACAAAACAATACAAAACTTACCACACAAAAAAGCACCCCATCAATAAATAGGTAAATGAACTAAATAGACACTTCCCAAAAGGTGTATAAAATAGCCAACAAATATATGAAAAAAATGTTCAACATCTCTAACAATCAGGGAAATGCAAATCAAGTCTACAGTGAGATCTCATCCTATTCCAGTTAGAATGGCAATCATCAAGAATACAAATAATGATAAATGCTGGAGAGGATACAGGGGAGAGGGAACTCATACACTGCTGGTGGGACTGTAAACCAGCAGACACTGTGGAAATCAGTGTGGAGGTTTCTCAGAAAACCAGGCCTGGAACCACCATATCCAGCCACACCACTCCTCAGTATTTACCCAAAGAATTAAAAAGTCAACATACTATAGTGATACATGCACACCCAGGTTTATAGCAGCACAATTTACAACAGCCAAGTTAGAGAGCCAGCATAGAGGTCCATCAACAATGAATGGAGCCAGGCGCATGCCTGTAATCCCAGCAGTTCAGGAGGCTAAGGCAGGAGGATTGCGAGTTCAAAGCCATCCTCAGCAAAAAACGAGGCGCTAAACAACTCAGTGAGACCCTGTCTCTAAATAAACTACAAAACAGGGTTGGGGATGTGGCTCAGTGGTCGAGTGTCCTTAAATTCAATCCCCAGTACCAAAAAAAAAAACAAATAAAAAAAACAATGAATGGATAAGAAAATGTGGTATATTTACACAATGGAGCAATGAAGAATGAAACCATGTCATCTGCAGGAAAACAGATGGAATCGGAGAACATCAGATTAAGGGAAACAAGCTAGACACAGAAAGTCAAGGGTCTTATGTTTTCTCTCATATATAGAAGCTAGAGAGGAAAGAAGGATCTCATGAAAACAGAAAGGAGAACAGTGCAAGAGAGGAAGGGATTCCAGGGGAGAGATGAGAGGAGGGCAAGAGGAGAGACCAGGGAATGAAACTGACCAGATTATACTAAGTTTGTGTAAGCATGTCACAAGGAATCCCACTATAATGTGTAAGTACTATGCACCAATAATTAAACAACAACAAAAAGATAAGTCTACAAAAACAAAACAGAACAACAACAACAACAACAACAACAAAAAAGCCAAGGGCTGTTTTGAGCAACTAATAAACTTATATGCCTTAGCCAGACATAGTGGCACATGCCTATAATCCCGGCTACTCTGGAGGCTGAGGTAGGAGGATCACAAGTTCAAGGCCAGCTTCAGAAACTTAGCCAGACCCTATCTTAAAATTAAAAAATTAAAAAGGTTGGGGATGTAGATCAGTGGTAGAACACCCCTGGGTTCTGTCCCTAGTACCAGGGGGAATCGTTATGTATCTCAAGCTGGAGCCAAAGAAAGCACTCAGCCAAGGGTACTGTCTCTGCGTCCTCCCAACTCAGTCCTGCAGACAGCCTATTGGCTTCAGGACACAGCTGCCAGAGAAGTAGCCAAAGGCCAGGAGAGCCGAGTCACACACAAAGGCCCTGCAGAAGCAGAGCTTGGCACCCTGACCCTGTGATCTTGGTTTCAGACTGAGTCTCCAGGGGAAATGAGGGAAGCAGAAGCCCTTTGAGACCCATAAAACATGTTCCTTATCATCTGTAAAATCTGTAAAACTTCCTCACAGAGACTGTGAGTACAGGTCACAAGAGCTGTGGGTGTGACCAGGCTCTGTAAAAGCTGAATGCTCCCGTGCACATGCAAATTCCCTGAAGCCCTGGGCAGCAGGGTCCCTGAGGCAGGCTGGCAGCGCTGAGGTACCCATCTTCAGGTGACATCCTAAAAGTCTCCCACATGCTTCTTCCAAAGACAATCCAGCTGGCTGAGCCACCTTCCTGGGGCTCAGGGACACAGTGCATGCTGGGAGGGCCTCTCCCTGCCTCCTCTCCCCCACACTGGGGACAGTTTGTCGCTCATGCTTCTAGGAGGCAGGAGATGTACTGAGTGGATGGGAAAGCTGAGCATGCTCAGAGAAGGCTGCCCTTTAGAGGACACTGCAGAGAAGTGATGAGGACATGACCAGCAGCAGGCCTTGGTCCCAAACCAGGAGGGCGCAAGACTCATAGCCTCTCCTAGGGCAGAAGAGGGGCAGCAAGAAGGCCGGGGAAATTAGAAGAGGCAGCATCCTCCAAGACCATCCAATCTATTTCACAGATGCAAAAGTGAAGCCCAGAGAGGGTCAGGAACTTGGCCAAGGTCACACAGCAAAGTGGTAACAAAGCTGGGACTCCCACCACTCACAAGGATCTACATCAAAACTGGTTCTCAGGAAGAATTTCTATATATCTTAATCTCATGATTTTCCTCACAGCCCTCTGATTGTCAACTTCCTAATTCTCCTGCTGAAAAACTGAGGCAGGGAGTGGAAAAAGGACTTACCCCAGGCCTCACAACCTGGTCTTTCTGACTGCAGAGCCATAGTCCTCAGCCATGCTGCCAGCAGCTCTCTACCTTTTCTGTTGCTGGACCAACTGGGAAGTGTGGGGAGCAGGAAGCCAGGGTCCACTGCCAGATCTCTTTACCCCTGGCCCATGTAAGACCCAGAGCAGTATCAACAGGCCCTGGTTCTGTGTGTGCCCTGTAAGGAAAGAAGCAGGAGCTATCTAGGACCCCAGCAAAGGGGTATGGGGCCCTGTTGGCAGCACCTCTCAGGCCTGGATCTTGCCTGCAGGCCTCTGCTTAGCACCTGTGTGTACTGCCTTGGGGACACAGTGCATGTCTCTGGCCATATACCACCATGGGGGTGGGGGGAATCATCACCAGGCCTTGTGCTTTCTCTCTAAGCCTCAGCAGTGCCATGCAGCAGACATTACTGTTTCTATTTTCCAGTGGAGAAACAGGCTCAGCTTAAAGAACTTGCTCAAATGATACACAGGCAGTAAGCAACCAAACTGGTATTGGATCTCAGGAATGCTTGACTCCAGAGGCCACACTCTGTCCTCACGCCAGGCCTGGTAACTGCGAGGGAACAGGTTCAGCCTCAGGGAACAGGTTCTAGAAGAAGTCCAGGGCTGGAGGCTAGGAGCCCCTGAGTGACGAGTGGACCACAGAGGGCTAAGGGTCCCAAGCAGGGTAAGGGGCTGCCTGCCAGTCCGCCCCGCCGAAGCAAGTGCACAGAGCCCAAGAAGGAGATAAGGAAGCCTTTGTTGGCGCCTGCTTCCGCCTGGCTGGGTGCTGGCTGCTGGGCCTGCATAGGGCCCATTGTGTGATCCTGCACAGGGTGCAGAGGCAGGCTGTGCATGCCTCCCTGCGGCAGGACAGGGCAGATGCCTGGGGCAGCCAAAAATGGGGAAGCAGCCACCACTGGGCAGGAACACAGAGGATCTGGAACTTGGGCAGCTTGATCTCATCAGCTCAGCCACCCAGCTCACTTGTGAGATTGGGATGTGGGGGATAATGATAGCCCATGTTGTGGAGGGCTTCTTAGTCTTCACAACTACCCAGTGAGCTAGGCACTGTCACACCCATATCACAGATGAGGAAACTGAGGCTCAAAGAGGGGAGGTGCTTGAGGCGACCTAGCTAGTAAGTGGTGGGGCCAAGCTGGATTCAGGCCCAGGAAGTTGCTTCAAGAGCCAGTCAGCGCTGACCCTCCAGGGCATTTTCTCAACAGTTCCTCATCTGTACCTCTGGGAAAATGATCTGGGTGATGACCTTCTCAATGCTCCAAAGGTGGACAGAAGCAGGGCAGTCTCAGAATGCCCACAGGAGCAGATGAGGCCTCAGCATGGTAACCATGACAGCTTCTGGTGGTGGAACGGAAAGAACACTTCCTGAATACCAGTCCCTACGCTGCGCTGCCCTAACGCTTTCAGTAAGTGGCTTTCAGTAAGTGACATTGGGGCCTTGGGTCTGCTCAGGCATATAATGGAGAGAGGAGACTAGATAACCTCAAGTGACTCTTTTACTCTGACTTCCCAGTATTCAAGGTCATCCAGCTTCACTGCTTTCCTAGTAAATTAGTTGACCTCTCCGGACCTCAGGGGCCTCCTTTAAAATTGGTAATGTTTCCTCAGAGGTGATGAAGGCAGAGAGCCCAGGAGGAGCAGGTAAGGCCAGGGCTAAAGCATGAGGGGGTGGCGCCTCCCTCTCCCAGTGCAGGACTTTCTCATCACCACTCACTGCCACTACAACATGTGTCACTCCAGGACCTCACCCTGAGAGCAGATACCAGGGCTCTCCCGGGACCCCGCCCTGGGCCAACAGGGCACTCCCAAGCGCGCCTTGCCTGGCTCCCTGACTATCACTGCCTTGGCACTTCCATAATGGGCTGCAGCTCCAAGAGGGGGTGAGACCTGGGGCACTGGGAGCCATTTCTGCTGCCATGTACCTGGTACAGAGTACAGTGATTAAACACCGGGAGAGGAGGGCCCACCTGGGCCTGTGCTATGTAAACTTCCCTGTGCCAAATGCTTCCTGGGACAGAGCAGGTGAGTGAGGCCCAGGCCCCATCCACCCCAGTCAGGTCTATTTCCAGATTTTTTTGTTGTTGTTGTTCTTTTTAGTTATTCATAACAAAAGGATTCATTTTGACATAATTATGAAAACACAGAATATAATTTGTTCTAATTTGTTTCCAGATTCTTGACTCAGCCTCAAAAGATCTGGGAAACCTTCTCTATTCTCTTGGAGAAGCTGTGAGGGCAACGGCTCAGAATATCCAAATACTGAATCAGAAATCCAAGAAACTTCTCAAATCCAGGACTGTGGTGGTGCCTGAGAAGAAAGGAAGCAGGGCCCTAGCTTGACTTCTGGAGGGTGGGGTGCGAGCCTAGGCACAGGTTCAGGGGAATAGCGAGGACACGGAAGGTACTGAGGTCTATAGGACAGCACCCCCCTCCCCAGGAACCCACTCCTCCATCCTGCCCTCCTGCTTCTCTGCCTTCTTAGACCAGAGGGTGCTGGGCACATCTCACTGTCTGAAGCTGTAAGCACCCAGTGGCCTTAGGCAGGAACAAGGGAGGTGGAGTATGGTAGGGAGACTGGAGCCTTGGACATTTTCGTGTGTGTGTGTGTGTGTGTGTGTGTGTAAATGGGGCTGGAACCCAGGGCCTCGTGGATACTAGGCAAAGATTCTGCCACTGAGCTACATCCCCAACCTCAGACTTGAGCATTTCCTAAAGCACCCTTTCTCCCAAGCAGAATAAGAAAGGAGTGGATCAGAGACAAACTGGGGCCCGGGGCTGGGGATGTGGCTCAAGTGGTAGCGCGCTCACCTGGCATGCGTGCGGCCTGGGTTCGATCCTCAGCACCACATACAAACAAAGATGTTGTGTCCACCGAAAACTAAAAAATATTAAAAATTCTCAAAAAAAAAAAAAAGAGATAAACTGGGGCCCAAAGACTGGAGGCCTCCAGGGAACTCTCATCCAGGAGGGGGTAGCAGCACAGACTCCCAGAGTCAGAACCCCTTGGTCTAGTTCTGGTTCTATTATTTGTCAGTTTTGTGGCCTTCCGTGAGCTACTGTTTCCTCACATCTAAGACGATGGGGCTGGTTCACTTCTGAAGTCTCCTCCAAATCTGGAAGCCCATGATTTTACCTGATAACTAGTGCACATGCATTGCTTTCCAACTTGCTTTGTGTTTTCATATCCACTTAGCTCATTTAAACCTTGTGACATCTAAGGTGGGTATGGGTTCTATGACATTAATGATGAGAACAAAGCTCAAGGCATTGAGGCCCAAGAATACACACAGAGAGAGCAATACAGCCAGGACTTGCTGCCAGGTCTCTGGAAACCCAACCCTGGGTTCCACATGGAGGAAAGCCTGAGAGAGCAGCCAGCCTGGGGTGGAAGGCCCCCAGTGACTGGTTCCCAGGCTCATCCCAGCCTCTCCCTCCAGAAGCTGTTCCCTTGATGCAAATAAGGGAACTCTTTAAAAAATCAGATTTAATTTTAAAAATCAGTTTCAAAAAGAATTCGGACATAGAAATTAAAAAGTTGAGTTCACGGAAGTCAAGAGTAGAACAGTGGCTACCAGAGCCTGGAAAGGTCAGGAGAAGGGGGAGATGCCGAAAGGATGGAAATCGGGTACAGAGGTACAGACCAGAGGGGAGAAGTCCAGCGCTCCACAGCACGGGAGGGTACCTACGGTTGACAACAACTAACTAAATATTTCAAAGTAACTAGTAGAGAGGATTTTGAATGTTCCCAACACAAAGAAATGATAAGTGAGGTGCCAGGTATGCCAATTACTCTGATCAAGATATGTTGACTACATGTACTGAAATGTCACTCTGTTCCCCTAAATATGTACAATCATATGTGCCAATTAAAAATATATTTAAAAAAGAGTATGGACAACATGCTAGTTTTTATGCCAACTACTTTTTTATTATTATTATAAAGAAGTTCACACCACTGTAGAGAAAAGCCCAGTTAGACACAAACAGTAAGAGCGCTCAGCCTCAGGGGCAGGGAAATGAAAGGGATATGACTTGCTTTTTTTCTTTAATACTTACATAGTATTTGGATTGTTTTCCTCCTTTCTCTGGGGGAAAAAAAAAACCTGGGGGAAATTTTCCTGAGCACCTGCTCTGAGTCATGATTCAGTATTAAATACTTTACTATAATCGATTATCTCATTTAATTCTCACAAAAACCCTATGGAGTATAAGGATACTCGGAGCAGCTTTCTTCATAATTGTCAAAAAAGGAAGCAACTCAAATGCCTATCCACAGGAGAATGTGCCAACTGTGCCGCATTCATCTGAAGCAATATGGAACGGCAACAGAAAGAACAAGCCGCTGGTATATGCAATAACAAAGAGAAATCTCACAAATATGCCAAGCAAAAGAAGCCAGACACAAAAGAGTACCTACTGTATGATTCCATTTATATGAAGTTCAAGAACAGGTAAAACCAATTAATGATGACAGACATCAGAAGAGAGATTACTCCAGGGGAGTATGGTGTACAAACTAGGAAGGGCACCCGGGTGGTACATAGATGTCCTTTATTTTGATCTGGGTGGCAGACATGGATGTAGGCATTATAAAGTTTCTCTGAACTGCACACCAAGATTAGCACACATTGCAATATGTATGCATCTAATTAATCAAATAAATGGAAGGAAGCCTGGTATGGTGGTGCATGCCTGCAATCTCAGCAACTTGGGAGGCTGAGGCAGGAGGATCACAAGTTAGAGACCAGCTGTGGCAACTAGTAAAACCCTGACTCAAAATAAAAAATAAAAAGTGTGGTAGAGCACCTCTGAGTTTGATCCCCAGTTTAAATTAATAAATAAATGGATGGATGGATGGATGGATAGACAGATAGATAGATAGATAGAAGGGAAATTTTTAAAAAATGGGGAAGAGAATTATCTGTAGAAAAATGATACTTGGAGGTCAGATTATCAGCTTGTGGTCACAAAGCTGGCAGGTAGTGGAGCTGGGACTCAAACCAGGTCTATTGGACTCTGATGATCTTAAGTTATCAGGCTACATTGAGCCCTGACTGCCCAGAGGATGCCTTGAATCTCCCCCTGTGGCATCATGCACGCCCCTGTGGAGGCCACCTTACTCCTGGGCTCAGATGTGTGCAGCCACTTACTCCTGCAGTCAGTCAGTCACTGGCCACTGTGCTTCAGGTCCTAAGCGGAGCCAGGCTCTCCAGAAGCTCCAGCACACTGAGAGCTACCCTTTAGTCAGTGAGACCAAATGGGGGCCACAGTCAGTCCCGCACTAAAAAGCTTTGGGTATCCTGGGAGATGGGGCAGGAGGAGGGTGGCTCTGTTCCAGGAGAGGGTGCCCAGTCATGCCCACCACTCACAAGAGGCTCTGGTCACATGAATGAGATTTCAGATGTGAAAGACCAGGGCCCACAAGCCAGGTAACAGGTAAACAGTACAGCTGGCCTGGGCTTGGCTCCAACACCTGGCCAAACAGTCTGGCCTCTGGGCGACAGAGCCTCACACTTTCCATGAGGACCCCAGCTTCTGTTGACCCAGAAAAACCAGATCCTGCCAGTCAGCCTCAGCCCTCTCCCTGACCAGAGATCAAGACCAGAGGAATTAGAGGGACTCAGCCCTCAGAGCCACCTGCATCCTGCTTTGCATTCCCACCCCTGCCCAGGCTTCTCTCCCCCTTCCTTTCCCCTTCTGAAGGGAGCCACCTCCTGCTGCTTGGCACAGGTCCCCCTCTCCTGCGACATCCTCTCCACTCTCCCCCCAACTCCTACACAATCCCTGTCCCAAACCATTTCCTGCAGCTTCCCATATGACCAGTTTCTTAGGAAGGATAATTATCCATGGAGGGAGGAGGCGGAAAACTCTGAGAGCCAAGAACACGGGGAGAAAACTTTGTCTAGTCCGTTTTCCACCTGCCAGGACAGCCTCAGTCCTAATCAGGGCCAGCCACAGTCAAGCCTCCCCCTAAAACAACTGCAGTCCCCACCATCTGCAGAGTCCCGACTCCTCTGCACTGAATCTGAGACCTCCTTGATTGGTTCTAACCTAGGTTCACACTTGTCACCAACACATTCTAAGCAGCAGATTACCAAGACCTGTCTGCCACCAGGGCCCACGTTGCACTGTGCTGCGTCCCTGTGTCATTTTGACTGCCTTGTACTTTAGCTATTTACATCTGCCTCCCACACGAGTGTGAGTGCCTCGAGGCTGGGAACCACCTCCCATAGCTGCGCCTGATGCATAGTAGGTGCACAGAGGCAAGCTGGAAAGGTGGGACGCCAGGGAAAACCACCTTCCTCTCCAGAAGGAAGAACTGTTTCTGAGGGAATGGGGTGGGAGAGGAGGGCCACTTGCATCATGGCAGAAGGGCCCAGGCTGGGGTTTGAGAATGCTGAGCTCAACCCCAGCTCTGCCACCAGCTGCTGCAGCTCTTGGGCAAGTCACTTCCGCTCTGGCCTTCTGCTTCCTCCTCTGTAAGGTGAGGGGGTGGGCCACGCTCTGTCATTGTTCACCAAACATTTATGAGCCTGTTACGCACTCTCCTCGATGTGCTCATGTAACCTCCTGGGGTCCACATGGCCACAAAGGCAAAAGCCAAGACTTTTGGTTCCCAAACCCTTGTCTCTTCCATTAGGCTTTCTGGACCCTGTACCTCTTGACTCTAACATCTGATCTCTGATTCTAGTCTGCCCATCTCTGACCTCGACAACCTCAGGCCATGGCCACTAGGTTCAGCTGGGGAGAGCTGAACCAGATCCTAGAGCTCTGTAGTGCCCCATCTCTGACATGACGTATCTGACGACCATTTGCCTGCTGACCAGCCCTGAGACTGGGCAGGAGAGGGGGTGGCCAGCAAGAGTTTTGTAGAGCCTGGCACCCCAGCTAGCCATGTGTCCTTATGGCCTCACTCTCTGTCCCAGCTCCCTCTTGCCTCCTGGGGAGCAGTTCTCCTAGGCCGGTGCTCCTGCCCCGCTGTTGGCCTGGCCAGAGATATTTGGAAGCTTACTCTGCTGTCCCACAAGCCCAGGCTAAGGTGCCGGTGGGCAGGGACCTGCTTTGCTCGTAGCATGCTGCCAGTTGCACCTGCAATAGGATCCAGCTTCTGCTTTACAGGTTCTTTGAGCACTTTGATATTTTCACTGGAGCCCCAGCCAATACCTCAACTGACTTGCAGCTGGTCAGATCATGCAAGACTGCTCAAAATCCTTCAAGAGCACCTCACGGCCTCTGACATCGACTCTAACACCCAACCAGAGGCCCACAGGCCCCATATGGCCTGGCCCTGCCTTCCCCTCCACTCTCACCCCACGCTTCCCCTCTTACTCCACTCCAGCTTCCTCAAACGCACCCTTCTCAGGGGCCTAGTCTTTCAGGTGGGATCCTTCCATCTTTCAGTTATCTCCTTAGAGAGCCTTCGCTGACCATCCAAAGTAGCCCCCACCTCCCTCTCTTAGTTATCTCCTTTGGGATACTTATCACTGCCTGGTACTGTCAAGTCCATCCACTACTCCATGCCGGCACGTGAGCCCCCTGCCATCAGGGGCCTCTTCCGTCTTGCCCCTGGCTGTGTTCTCAGCATCCAGAAGAGAGTCTGGCCCTGGGAGCGAGGAAGCTGGCTGGTTGTGCTCATATTAGCCTGGGTGACCAGGAAGGCCCCTCTGAAGAGAAGACATGTGACTGACGCCTGAATGAGAACATCAGCCTGAGACAGTCTATGGACAGTATTCCAGGGTGGGGGACAAGCAAGTGCCACAGCTGCATGGAAAAGGGGGCCTGGCAAGGGACACTGTGTCAGAGGAACATGGGAAGGTTGGTGTGGTTCAGGGGAGAGAGGATAATGATGACAAAGCTGCAGGCCACATGGTCTTGGATTCCATCCCACGTCCATGAGGAAGTGTCAGAAAGGTTTTCAGCAGGGAACAGCATGTTCTGGTTTATACTTCTACAGACTCCCATCTGGCTGCCCGTGGAGCTGATGAATCCAGGCAGGAATGGAGCTGGGAAACCACTCCGGCAGCCACAGGAGTCACCATGAGATGATCATGGCATGGACAGGGACAGCAGGTGTAAAAATGCAGCACAGGGGCAAGCCTTTGACTTGCGAGGCCATGCTCTCACTGGCCCGAGGAGCCCTGGCCAAGGCCACACCCTTCTGGCTGAAGTCTGGATGCACAGCAATCCAGATGAAGCCACCTGACCAATCTTATTCTCACTGATCCCCAACTTTCCCCCTGGCCCCAGCTGGCTAGGTATCCTTCCAACTGGTCACCCACGTTGGCTGCTCTGAGACTCAGCTGCTGTTGTGACTCTCACCTGCTCAGCCCCCCTCCTTTTTTTTGTTTTGTTTTGTTTTGGTACTGGGATTGAACTCAGGGGCACTCGACCACTGAGCCACATTCCCCAGCCCAATTTTTTTTTAATCTAATTGATTTTATTTTCTTAAATACGACAGCAGAATGCATTACAATTCTTATTACACATATAGAACACAATTTTTCATATCGGTTTGTATATTTTGTATTTTATATTTTTTTACTTATTGTAAATTTTGTATTTAATTTAGAGACAGGGTCTCACTGAGTTGCTTAGCACCTTTCTTTTGCTGAGGATGGCTTTGAATTCATGATCCTCCTGCCTCAGCCTCCCAAGCCACTGGGATTACAGGCCTGCGCCACTGTGCCCAGCACCCCCCCCCCTGCTCTTATGGGATCTGGCAAGATTCCTGCACCAAGGCTTTTGCCTCTCCCAACCACATAGGGCCCATCCCTGGAGGCCTCCTGTGCTTTGAGCAGAATAGCACAGCAAACACCAAGCACTTATTATTCCCTACTTAACTTTTCCAATGTAACTACAAGCTGGCTAAAGGCAGATGTCATGCCTGCATCCTCGGGGTTGTATGAAGATGAGGCAGTGTGATGTCCCATGTGGAGCCCTCAGCACAAGGCCAGTCACTGGCAGGGACTCAGTTAGTGGCAGCTCCTTCCTCACTGCCCCCATAGAGTGACACCCATCACAACTGCTCACCACCACAAGTGTGGCTGAGCACCTTTGCCTTCTCTGCTAGCCAAGTAGGTGGGTGAGATGAGTTTGGTGGAAGGGCTGGAAATATCCCACTGGGTTTCAAAAGACCAAGGGGAATGGTTCCGCACAACCTCTGCTCTGTGCTGTTCATGTCTCTGTGCCTCTCTCCAGTTCTCTCTCTATGTGAGCTGAGCAAACTCCTACTTAACCTTCAGGACCCAGCTCAGAGCTCTGGGAAGACTCCCCTGAAGCTCCCTCCAGAACACCAGCACTCTGTGGGCCCCTGCTGCGGCACTTCACAGAACACCACAAATGATGTTTTCGTGTCGGCCTCTCCCTTGAGGCTGGGATTACATTTGTTCACCTTCCATCTTCAGCACCTTTATCAGCTCAAGTCAATGTTTGCTGAGTGTATGTCTCCATCCCCCCCAACTAAAGACCAAAATTCAGCTCAGACCCTATTTGTAGCCCCACCCCCACCACTGGTGACATTCATACTCTACTGCCCTCTGGCTCACATACTTAAACTCCACCCTCCTCTCTTCCTTTAATGCTAAAAGGCTAGTGTGGCAGCTCCAACTACTAAATCCTCACAGTGCTCAGGACTTGATGGACCTGACCACATTTGACTGGGGAAAATGAGGCTCAGAAAGGGTGACACAGCTAGTGGCAGAACCTCCTGCCCTTAACTGGCATAGCTCACCTGACACCACGGCTGGGCCTATTTTTAAAGCCATTATCTGTTTTGCACAATTGGGTGTTTTTACAGCTATACATCAGGTTGTCATATAGTAGTTACTGATTTACTCATTAAATGTTCCAGGCTTGCTACTACAGCGAGGTGGCATAATGTAACATAAACGCTATGTGGGAGATAGCACTGGACTTGGAATGAGAAGTCCTGGCTCTGGGGTCAACTGTGCTATAGTCGCCTAACCCTAATCCACCTAACCCACCTAACCCCTGGGCCTCAGCTTCCACATTTATTAAAAAAAAGGGAAAAGGGCTGGGGTGGTAGTTCAGTGGCAGAGCACTCACCTAGTGTGAATATACCTTAGGGGTATATTCATCAAAAGGATCAATATTTTTTATCCATAGCCACCTCACCTCTAGCATCACTGCATATAAAGCAGGACACCAAGAAGTCAACAACCAGGAAAACAAGCCTGCATTTCTCTTCTTCCTAATCCCAAAAGCCACCATTTATCTTGTGTTCTGGATGTGCCAAACTCTGTACTACCCATCTTACACGGGTACTCTGAATCCTTCCAACATCCCTTCCAGCTGTGTTACCCCATGTTAAGGATGATCGAATTGAGACTCAGTGAGGATAAGTGACTTGCTCAAAGTCACAATGCCAAAAGCAGTGGTACTGAGTTTGAACTCAGGTCTGTTGGGCTGCAAAGCCTGGGTTCCTAACCACCATGCTTGTGAGCATGTTTCCAAAGGTAACTGCTCTGGGACCCTTCTGTCCCAGGTAGAAGCTTCTGACCAGGCCCAGGGAGCTCTCCAAGCATCTCGCTGACACCCTAGCTATCCTTCAAGACCTATCTCAATGGTCACTTCATAAAGCTTCTTCTAATCCTCGCAGTGGCAAGATCTTTCTCCCTACTCTAAACCATAGAATCCCGCCTGCACCTCAAGTCCCATTCACTGTCTACTGCCTGACTATTCTATGTCTCTTTTGCACTCCTCAGATCAGTCCCTGAGCTCTGTAAGAAAAGGATCTGCATCTATACAGCCAGGTAGGGTGGAGTCAGTAAGGGGAGGGTGGAAAGGGTGCTTGCTCCCCCTCCCCCATCAAGCTGTAACCTCAGTCTTGGGCCCCACCCCACGCTGGCATCCTGCCTACCTGGTACAGCATCCAGATTCCTGTGGGGCCTGGCAGGGGACCCAGGAGATAGGATTTTGTTTAATGGCAAAGATACTATAAAAAGCACAGCACCCAACTTAACACTGGCTTGTGGCAGGCTCTAGGCCTGAGGGAGTCAATGGCTGAGGGAAAGCCTCTGGGCTGGCTCAGAGGTCCTGAGCCCTGCACTTGGTTCTGCTATAAGGATCAGAGTGGCCAAAGCCCAAGGGTTTCCTTGTTCCCTGATAGGTACCATCCCAGCAGGATGCTGCCTTTTTTGGAAAACCTGAGATTTGCCAATGCTTAGATACCAACATCCAGGTCAAAGACCACAACACTGCCTCTTAGTCCACTGTGTAGGTCCTACTGTCTAGAGACCCCTGAGTTAGAGAAGGCCCTGCCTCTGCCATTAGTTCATGTGTGGCCCAGGGCCAGTCCGCTCTGGGCCTTAAATGGAAAATGAAAGGACTGGTTCAAAATATCCCACTCTCCCTTTAGGCCTGGGGGCCTCAGGCTGAGAGAAGATTCTTTCTACCGCTAACCTTCTAGAGTTAGAATATTTTATACTCTCACTCCCAGAAACAAGTTAAGAACAGAGAGTGGGATCTTTGGTTCAAGAAGAAGCAGAGGCAAGTCAGTGCTTCCTGGGGTGCCCCTTCCCACCATCACCACCCCAAGTCTACCCTCCTTCTGAAGCTGTCCCTTGAATCTGCTGTCTCCAAGGAGGCTGTTCCCCTCACAGGGACTCAGAGATGTATTTGGGCCCCAGCCACTTTAAGAAAAAGAGCAGGACACCTGAGCCACACCTGGGGTGTGAGTCAACTCACCATAGCAACGCAGCCGCCCCAAGGGGTAGAGGGAAGCCAGGTACCTTCCCAGCTACACAGTGCAGGAGGAACCTGCTCATGTCTTTAATCCCCAACTCGGAAAAGGTTTTCTCTAAGGAGTCATTTGCCTTCTCTTCCCTCAGGACACAGCCTGCTTTTTCTGAGGGGCTCATTCCCCTTTCCCTGAGGGTGTTCCGCAGTCTCTCAGGCAAATACTACTCAATCCAGGATCAAGAAACACTTTGTTCAAGGGGCCATTCCAGGCCATCTTGTCCTTTATCCTTTTTCAATTTCCCACAGCACAAAAGGAAGAACTTAACCTTCAGAACCTGGGCCTACTACAGGCCTTATCTCCCTGACAAAGGCCCACATACACAATTGTGTGACTATTCTGGAGGAAGCATGACTCAAAGAAATTTAGAAATGTAGATCCCAGAAGAACAGCAGATCAGCCAGTCCCTTCTCCCATGTAGGCCAGAATCCCTTAGCAACCACTGCTGAACGATGTTCCTTTCCTCTCCTGGCCCATTCTTTAGACCATCTCCTTCCAGAAGCTTCCCTCATCTCTCCCACTCTTCTCTGACACCCCGCCCCCAGCCTGAACCACACAATTTCCTACCTGTACTTTCTCCCTTTTGTGTTGTTTTACTTCCCCCATTTCTTTAAGCCCAAGCATGAGTTGGAGTCAGACATGACCATGAACCTACACTGAAGAATTCTGTGCTTTGAAGCCAGGACTCCATGATGGCCTTGGCCTAACCTCAAAGGATGAGGCTGTGGAATTTCCCTCCAAGTGCCTCACAGTCTGCTCAGGCCCCACCAGAGCAGGGGCTCCCCTAAACTGACAGGCCTTCCTGCTGGAAAGCCCCCAGAGCTTTCTACAGTGAAATCAATAGACAGGGAAACTAAGACCCAGGGAGGCAAAATAACTGACCACAGTCACATGAAGGAAAGAGGAGGATCCAGGACTAGGTCCCAGGTCCTTAATTCCCAGCCTAGAGCTCTTTACAAGTGGCTTTATAAAAACCAAATTTGGGGCTGGGGTTGTGGCTCAGCAGTATAGAACTTGCTTACCATGTGAGAGGCCCTGGGTTCGATCCTCAGCACCTCATAAAAATAAATAAAATAAAAAGGTATTGTGTCTCACTACAACTAAAAAATAAATATTTAAAAAAAAATTGCCCCCAAGAACACACACTCACATGCTCAAATATGCATGGGGAATACCAAAAAAGATGTACAAGACAGTTAAAAGTGGTAACATCTAGGGAGTATGATAGAGGGGACAGTCAGGGAGATCAAGAGAAAGACTTACTTTTCACTTTAATTCTCCTCTATACTATTGCTGGGTTTTACTCTGCTGTTCTATTTTACATGTTTTATTTATTCATGTAAAAATAAATCTTCCAGCCAGGCACGGTGGTGCACACCAATAATCTCAGAAACTCAGAGGCTGAGGTAGGAGGATCACAAATTCAAGGCCAGCCTGGGCAATTTAGTAAGACTCTGTCTCAAAATAAAAATTAAAAAGAGCTGGGGATATAGCTCAGTGGTAGAGGGCCCCTGGGTTCCTCAAAACAAACAAATGAACAAATAAAAATCTACCATATAGACTCTGACTCTAGTCCTCTGATTACACACAAAAACACAAACACAAAGCTGGGCACAGTGTCGCACACCTATAATCCCAGTGATTCAGGAGGCTGAGACAGGAGGATTGCCATTCAAAGCTGGCCTCAGCAGTTTAGCAAGGCCCAAAGCAACTTAGCAAGACCCTGTCCCAAAATTAAAAATAAAAAGGATTAGGTATGTGGCTCAGTGGTTAAGTGCCCCTGGGTTTAATCCCCAGCCCCCCCCCCCAACAAAGGTAAGCCATAAGTAAACCTGTCTAGGAACAACTATAAATTAACAAGACTGTCTTCTTATACAGTTTATGGGCATTGGTCTCATTAATTCATGGTCACAGTGCAGTTTATGGTTTGAGGAAACTTCTCAGGAAGAGCTTAATTCAATTAGGCCTCTCAGCAGCTCCCTAAGGAAGTTCTGGTATCTCACTTTTACTTACACAGATGGAGGGCAGACTAAACAGAACTTCCTAGAGGGACCCCACCCAGCCCAAAGAGGATGCCCTTAAAGACCCTCCATTAGAGCCAGGCCCAGGAGGGAGGTGGCCACCGCAGCACCACTTAGACATCAGTTAACACCTAAAGCATCATTCTATGACTGTCACTTTTGGTTAAATTCCTGGCCTGGAAGTCAGCCTGGCGCCAGAGAGCCCCTGGACCCCTTTTCTCCCTCCTCTCAGAGCAGTCGACCTGGTTTTCTCTGTGTCCCAATCTCTGCATGGACCCTATGTCCACATGGACATCAGTCCTGTGTTCCTTCCTTCATTCACTTCCTAAATATTTGCAGTGTCCTTGCTCTGTGCCGTACACAGATAAGAAAGTGAACAAACAGGGATGGGGATGTAGGTCAGTGGTAGAGTGCTTGCCTAGCATGGTCAAGGTCCTGGGGTTCCATCCCCAGACCCTCAAAAAAAGGAAGAAAAAACAACAACAACAATTTTTAAAAATGCAGAAAGTGAACACAAAGGCTCTGTCTTCAAGGGGTTCACATTCTTATGGAATCAGATACTAAGTATAGCCTGTTTATCCAATTCCTTCCCTCCTTCTAGACCCCGCTCAAGTGCCAACTCCTACAAGAGGCCTTTCTCTTAACACCCCACCCCTCACGCACTGCTGGCTCCCTCTGAACTTTGCCTCTGCCAGGAGTCAGCCCAGCCCTCAGCACAGATCACATCTTGTCTCAACTTGTCCCTTCTTGTATAGTCCTAAACTGACTGGAAGCTCCTACTGAGCAGGGCCTGGGTTTCACTCTTCTTAGTTCCTAGTGGCCACACGCTAATGCTTGCTTGCTGATTACAGCTGCCATGCCTCTTCGAACCTGCTTCTTGGCTGTTCGGTCCTAGTTGGCCAGCACAAAGACAGGGTCTTCCTGAGCTTTACCTGGCCCACAGCAAGTGCTGTGTAAGTATTAGCTAATATTGTTTTGGTGAATTTGTGGGATTCGCCTCACAGCTGTGATGTCACACGTCCGTCTTCCATGCCCTGATTTCAAAAAGGCTCAGAACTGTGTGGAAGGCCCAGTCCAGCTTACAGGTAAGAATCCTCCAAGAGCCTAGGAAGGAAAAAAAAAACTCTCTCCACCCTGAATCATTGTCAGAGCTACTTAAGGACATACTGTTGCAAAAAGATCTTGCTGCGATAATCTGGGAAACTCCAGATTTGTAGCAAATTGTATTAGAATTCATGGTTCAGGTCTAGGGTCTAATAACCCCCCAAACTGGTCCTGCATGTTGGATGAGCTTTAGGGGAAAGGAAATGAAATCAGCATGATTCTAGGGAATGGGGACAGCCCACTGATCCAGACCCAACCCAAAACTTAGTTCAGTTAAAATTAGATTAGCCCATAAGATTAAAAATACCCACATATAATCACAGGCTGCCTTAAAGTATCAGTTGATGTTTATTGGCATCTAAAGAGACGGTTTGGCCCAGTGCGGTGTGTGCAGACAACCTTGGGGAGACAAGTCTGACTCAGACATTTGCAGGGGGAGTGAGCATTGCGAGAAGCGGCCCACACAGGCGATGGATGACTCAGGAATAACCTAGGTCTCAGCTTTGCTGAGCATGGCTTCTCTGCCTGCCTCAGAAGGAAAGGGGGAGAGTGGGGAAGGCAGGTAACGGGAGGAGGGGGGAAGGAGGCAGGCCATCC
The DNA here is from genome assembly GCF_021218885.2 of Marmota monax. Classification (NCBI taxonomy): domain Eukaryota; kingdom Metazoa; phylum Chordata; class Mammalia; order Rodentia; family Sciuridae; genus Marmota; species Marmota monax. Next base: position 20,213,954 of record NW_026694432.1, on the reverse strand, counting down.
AGCTGTGCACAGGCTGCATTCCCAAAGCAGCCTGAGGCCCTTAGTTCCATGTCCCTGTCACTCCTGTGTGTTCAGGAATACCACTACTTTTTTTTTTTTTTAATATTTAATATTAATTAAATTAATATTTTTTTAATATTATTTTTTAGTTTTCGGTGGACACAGCATCTTTATTTTATTTTTTATGTGGTGCTGAGGATTGAACCCAGTGCCCCGCGCATGCCAGGCGAGCACACTACCGCTTAAGCCACATCCCCAGCCCCCATTACTTCTGAGATAGAAAATTTCTTCACTGTGGGACTTGGAGTAGGTCACAATTTTTTCCCCCAAATCCAAGAAGCAATCAACAGAAAACTGACAAACCTGCAAGCCTCTAGAATGATTACAGGAAAAATTAAATTTCTATACTGAAAGGGTCTTGAAATCAGGGCATTACGATAAAAAGAACATGAGCTGCAAAGTCATACATATCTGGACTTAAACCCCAATATTTTCTAGCTGTGCAAGTACCTGACACAATCTCTGAAACAGCTCAATAAATGGTAGCTAATGTAATTAACAAATATTTAACAAGCTGGGCGAGGCTGCACGCACCTGTAGTCTCAGCTAGTTGGGAGGCTGAGATGGTAAGATGGATCACCTGAGCACAGGAGTTTGACATCAGCCTGGGCAACATAGCAAGGCTGTCTCAAAATTTTTTTTTTCTTAAGCAAATACTTAACAAAAATATTACAAATTAGGAGAGAGGAGCTCAGAGAAGTTATATCTTGCCTAAGATCACACAGCAGGGCAGCAAAGAGCTAAGATCAGGGCTAGAGGTGTAGCTCAGTGGTAAAGCACAGGCTTAGCATATACGAGGCCCAGGGTTCAAGCCCTAGCACCACAAAAAAAAAAAAAAAAGGGGGGGGGGCACAGTGGCACAAGGCTGTAATTCCAGCAACTTGGGAGGCTGTGGCAGGAGGATCACAAGTTCAAAGCCAGCCTCAGCAACTTAGAGAGGCCCCAAGCAACTCAGAGAGACCATGTCTCTAAGAAAAAAAAAAAAAAATTTTAAGGGTGGGGGTAGCTGGGGATGTGGCTCAGTGGTTAAAGCCTCTGGATTCAAACCCTGGTACCAAAAAAAAAAAAAAAAAGTCAGATCCCTTGCTTCTCACCCCCTCCAAACTCCCCACTTCCATTTAGAAAGTTTTTCACTGTAACTTACTTCCCTGCATCTCCTGTCTCTTCTGGAAAGCCTACAACATGTGGAGGGAAAGTAAAAGCCATCCACTTATAAAGTCTCCTGTTTCACAAACAAGGGCTATGAGAACGACTGTTCCATGTGACTGCAGCCCCCACACTCCTTCACAAAAATGCAGTGCACTTGCTGCTGATCCAGCCAGGACTCCAGACCACCCAACCCCTTCAGTTCTTTCCTCCCACAGGAGAAACTGGTGTCCCTCCTGACAACCGTGCAGGCTACCAATGTGGGTATGTCTGGTCATCTACTTTCTTCAAAGTTCCCCTGGACTGGGTGCATGCCTATAATATCAGCAACCTGGGAGGCCAAGGCAGAAGAATCCCAAGTTCAAGGCCAACCTCAGCAACTTAGGCCATAAATAACTTGGTGAGACTCTGTCTCAAAATAAAAAATGAGAGCTAGGGATATAGATCAGAGGCAAAGTATTCCTGAGTCCAATCCACTGGAAGGAAGGAAGGAAGGAAGGAGAAGAGAAGAGAAGAGAGAGAAGAGAGTGAGTCAGAGTGCTTCCTCAGCAGCTCAGGAAGCTGAGACAAGAGAATGGCAAGTTCAAAGCTAGCCTCTGCAACTTAGCAAGGCTGTAAGCAACTTAGTAAGACCCTGTCGCAAAATAAGAAATAAAAGGGGCTGGAGTTGTGGCTCAGTGGTTAAGCACCCTTGGGTTCAATCCCTGGTACCAAAAAAAAAAAAAAAGGCCCCTTTGGATCTCTGGTTCCCCTGGATTCCTCCCCCACCTCTGTTTTTTTCTTTTTTTCTTTTTTTGGGTAGTGTTGGGGATTGAAACCAGGAGCACTCTACCACTAAGTTAGTTATATCCCCAATCCTTTTTATTTCTTATTTTTTTTAATATTTATTTTTTAGTTATTGTTGGATACAATATCTTTAATTAATTTATTTATTTTTATATGGTGCTGAGGATCAAACCCAGGGCCTCACCTGTGCTAGGAGAGTGCTCTACCACTGAGCCACAACCCCAGCCCCTTATTTCTTATTTTGAGACAGGGTCTCACTAAATTGCCCAGACTGTCTTCACACAGTTGCCATCCTCCTGACTCAGCCTCCTGAGTAACTGAGATTACAGGCAGGAGCCACTATGCCCGGCCCCCTAGATCCTTACAATAACCCAGCATGTTAGCCAGGGAGGAAAAAGGATAAGGCCTTAGGTGAAATATCTAGGGATTGTGTCTTTTGCAAGTTACTTGCTAAGTGACATCAAGCAGGTCACAGTCCAAGACTGATTCCTGAGATGTAAAAAAAAAAATTAAATCCTGTACATGCAAGGGTTTTGGAAACAAATTATAGCACTAATGGGAATGGCTACTCCTCCTGCCTTGTAGGGCTAAAGAAAGTTGTGCCACCTGCTCCCAACACAAAGGCTCCCTCTCAGGGGATCATGCTGGGCCCTGAGGGTAACCAAGAGCAGCCCAGTACTGTTCCTGCTTAGGGATAAGAGGTCATAGTCATAAGATTCCCCCCCCCTTCAATACATACACACAGCTTTATGACTTCCCTGCCTAAGAAGGGAAGAAACAAGCACTGGTTAGACAGCTAAGAGGCTACCAGCAGAAAGGTAGCAGGCAGGGTCTTCATCAAGAACCTGACCACATGATTTGTGCATATCCACAACAAATTCAGTGACAGAGGACAGGCCCAAAGCCAGGTGCAAAACACCTATAGCTTTCTCAGGCAGGGAGAGAGTTCCCACTGTGGACCTCTGCCCACACCATAGAGGGAGCCCTACGGTCCCCAAGTGCAGGTGCTTTGGGCTGGGTACCACTCGGCACAGGGCCATGTACATCTGCTGAGAGCAATGTGAGAGGCAGGCCGCAGCTGCACCCCTCCAGGAGGCTGTGCCAATACTCGAACAGAAAATAAACAGCAGTTCAGCATCACTGAAGTTAACCCCTGAGCTGTTTCCTCATCTGCCAAACAGAGAGAGCCTTTATCTCCTAGAATTTTAGTAGGAATTAAATGAGATTACTCTTACAAAGTGCCTGACACTACTCTGCAGATACTCAATAAATGGTAATTATTATTAAAAACAACCCCCACCCCCAACGGGGGAGATGTCACAGGACAGGCTAGGCCTAATGCCAAAGCTGTGGATAAACAATAAGGGAGAAGGGTTCGGAGGAGAAAGGGAAAGCAATTGCTGCAGGCTACAGTGGGCTGGCAAGACCTCCCCAAAGGGGACTGCTATAGTTTGAATCTTAAATGTCCCCTAAGGGGCCATATGTTAAAGGTCCCAGAGTAGTGATATTGGGATGCCGTGGAAACTTTAAGAAAGTATAGGGCCTAGTGGGGATCTTTAGGTCACTGGGAGTGTGCCCTTGAAGGGGGACTGTGGGACCTCTGCCCTCATTTCCTTTTTTTTTTTTTTTTTTTTTTTGGTACTGAGGATCCTCAGCACGTTTTTTGTTGTTGTTGTTGTTTTTTAAGAGAGAGAGAGAGAGAATTTTAATATTTATTTTTTGGTTTTCAGCAGACACAACATCTAGTATGTGGTGCTGAGGATCGAACCCGGGCCGCACGCATGCCAGGCGAGCGCGCTGCCACTTGAGCCACATCCCCAGCCCCCCAGCACGATTTTATTTTTTATTTTGAGATAGTTCCATTAAGTTGCTTAGGGCCTTGCCAAACTGCTGAGGCTGCCCTCAAACCTGCGATCCCCCTGCCTCAGTCTCCCAAGCTACTGGCATTACAGGAGTGCACCACCGCACCTGGTCCTCTTCTCCTTTTTTTTTTTTTTTTTTTGGTGGTGCTGGGGATTAAATCCAGGGCCTTGTGCCATACGAGGCAGGCACTCTCCCAACTGAGCTATATCCCCAGTCCCCGCTTTTCCTTCTTGACTATGAGGTAGGCAGTATTCATGCCACGATGTGCTGCCTCACCATAGGCCGAAAGCAACAAGGCCAACCAATCATGTATTGGAACCTCCAAAACCATGAGTTAAAGTCAAAACTTTTCTCTTTATAAGTTGATTATCTCAGTTATTTTGATATGGTGACAGAAAGTTAATTAACACAGGAAGGAAGCTTGTGAAAGTCACTATAGTGAACTAGGCAACCTCAAATCTATCTCCACCTCAGTCTTAGAAAGTGGAAACAGCACCTTCACCTCATTGATTCAAGAAATGATGTGCATGAACCCCACAGTCCACAGTCACCAAGAGACAGTGGCAGGGGTAGACAGCCCAGGGTTTCTGACCACATCTTCCCTTTATACCAGACCTGGATAAGCTCGGCTGGCTGAGACAGAGGAAAGGCAAACCTCACGGGTGCTCAGCTGAATGAAGTCCAGGCCATCTGCCCAAGCAAGGCTCTCCCGGTGCCCCGGTACTCCTGAAGACATGCATCCTGCCTGATCCTTTCCTCCCAAGCCTCAGCTGATCTCCCTCCCACCATGTTTTTTTGTTTGTTTGTTTTTTAGTTGTTGATGGATCTTTATTTTATTTATTTATATGTGGTGCTGAGAATCAAACCCAGTGCCTCACACATGCTAGGCAAATGCTCTTCCACTGAGCTACAGCCCCAGCCCATCCCTCCCACCACCTTGCAGCCAGGCAGTTGTTTTCCCAAAGAGAAAAAAGATGCCTCTTCCTTTATACTGAGTCTTGTCTGGGTTTTGTTTTGTTTGTGCTGGGGATTAAATACAGTGGTGCTTTACCACCTAGCTACCTCCCTACATCTTGAGGCAGGGTCTTGCTAAATTTCTGCTGCTGGCCTCGAAGTCAGCATCTTCCTGCCTCAGCCTGCCAAGTTGCTGGGATTACAGTTGCTGGACTTCTTGAACAACTTCAAGGTGACCTTCAAGCTGTTTCTTCCTCTCTCTTTTTTCGAAGTGGGAGAGGCAAGCTCTAGCCTCATTTTTACTGGAAACCAGTTGCTGGACCTGATATCTATGCATGTGAAGTGGGCAACAATGACCTTATTTCCCCTGTGCACAGACTTCTTCTAAGGAGGAAATGACAGCATATATTTTACAAAGACCAAAACCAAAAATGCTATAAGATATAAAGGTACAAAAGAAGCCTTTTTTGTCCCTGTTCAGAAGACAAGATGAATACCTGCTTTATGGGCTTCTGGGCTTCTGCCAGGAGTTCCAGGTCAGGAATATGGACAAACAACACAGCGGGTGCTGCCAGTGGTGAGCTGGGTGAGGCTCTCCCTCAGAACAGCACTGCCTAGGAGTCAGGTGAACTGGGACAAAGCAGAATTCATGCAGGAGCCAAACCACAGTATGGGAAGCAGGTGGAGAATGGCCCTTAAGGCTTAGGGACATTCTCACACTTCTCCCAATACTCTAAATCTTCCTTGTGCCACCAGCCCCTCCCCATCAAGAAAAAACCAGAATCCCTGACTATCCTAGAGATTTTTTTAAAAAGGCCCAGAGAAGGAAATGATTTGCCTAATGTCACCCCTTGAGTCCAAGTTAGTAGAGAATCCATAGGCATCTATTACTCTAGAATGGCAGCTCTGACCCTGCCCCTCCCACACCAGCCTCTGCAAGAAGGCTCCTTGAGGCTCTGCTCTGAGATTAGGATAGGAAGGAAAACTGCACACAGCACTTTCCATTCTTAAAGGAGGGGTACCTTGCAAGGGAGGCAGCTGCCAAAGCTGACAGAATGAGGACTTCAACCTAACTCCTGCCCACGCTGGGGTGTTGAGAGAATAGAGAATAGGTAAGACCCTGAAATAAGGTCCCAGGTATCTGACAGTGCAGAGAGCACGGCGTCAGCCCACTAGTCCTATTCCCCAAGGCAGTTGGTACCATCTCCCCTCCTCCCAGGGCCAGCTCTGGAAGACAGTTTAAAGGAAAGAATAGTCAGCTGGACACACCCAAAACCTTGAAACCTTAAGGAAAAAAATCCAGTGGCAACCTAGGATTAAGAGATTTGTGATCCTCTTGCCTTGCAGGAAGACTGTAAAGGGCAGGGTCATGTCTGCCTTATGTGGTTAAAATATTACAAGGGGCAGCTGCTGCTCACTGAGCCCTCCCTGTGTGTACAAAGTCAGTTTTATGTGGATTAATTAATGTCATCATCACATCAGTAGCACTATAGCTAGACAGCATTATTTCCTTTTTTTTTTTTTTTTTTTTTGTGGTGCTGCAGATGGAACCCAGGGCCTTGGACATGCTAGGCAAGTGCTCTATCACTGAGCTACACCCCCAGCCTTTATTTCCCATTTTATGCATGGGGAAACTGAGGCTCAGACAGCATAAGTGGCAGAGTGGTAGCTGAATTCTACAATGCAACCTCAACTCTAACCTCAATTCTACAATACAAAGGTAAAGGGGGAAAAAAGAGGTGGGGGTCTGAACAGGAACCCTTCAGATCTTCTGGCCACCTTTCCCTCCACTCTCTTCCCCAGATGGCCAGATGCTAGTGCTCTTATTTTCAGAGGCAGGGGGGAAAAAAATGCATTCCAAGCCAAAGACACAGACTTTTGGAACTGCAAAGGAGATCATATCCACCCTCCTCATTTTACAATGGGAAAACTGAGGCCCAAGGTTAAGTGACTTTGCCAGGATTTCACAGTGAGGGGAATGGCAGAAATGTCAGATCTAGAAAGGGTCATAAAGATCAACTGCCTGGTGTGGAAGCATGACTGGCCCAAGGTCACAAAGGGAAGATGGATGAGAAGCTGGGTTTCCGGACTTCAAGACTGATATCCTTGCCACAGCACCATCTCTGCTCTCCAGCTGCCCAGAGTCCTGGGCCCAGCACTCTGGTGGTGACAAAGCAGGCCAGACCCAGCCTGACCCTATTAGGTCAAGCCACGTCAGGCCTGCAGGCAGAAACTTTAGACTGCCTAGAGTGGAATCTCTGTGGTCATACTGTTGTCCCAGCAGCAGGCACTGAAACCCTCAGTGTAAGTGCCAGTCCCTAATGCCCCATACAATGCCAGGTGTAGTTGGAAGGTGAGGGAATTAGAGGGAGGAAGCAATTTATAGATAGCATTTGTGAGGTCTCTTCCTGGTCTCACACAAGCAAATGACATACCATGGTCACTTTAGTGTCTTACAACAAATTCAAACACAAGGTTTAATGCCTCAATTGATATGTTCAAACAGCAGTTAAGATTCTTGCCCATTGCACAAGTGAATCCTGCAGAAAAAGGCCCATGCTCTTCAAGGTCATGAATTTATGTCAGAATCAGTACACATGGTTCCCCTTGTCCAGTCCTTGATTTTTTCCAGGAAGCTGGCTACCATCAGAGTATAGGTGCTGATGGCCCAGCTCCATGACCAGGCCCCACCACTGTGACTGGCTCAGCACCAAAGCCCTGCACCAGGAAACCAGCTCCCGGATCTATCAAAACAGAGGCACCAGTTCATTCCTGCAGCACGTCCCAGAGCCTGCCTCACACCAGCCTGGCATCAGCTCTCAGCTCCTGCATGTCCTTGGGATAGCTGGGAGGCTTCCTGCCAAGTCTCAAAACTCCCCAAGCCCAATAAAAATCAGGCAAAGAGGGGAGCAGAGTCCCAGGACCTCATGTCTTCCACAGCTAGCTGGGAAGCAAAGGCAGCTTGCAAAGCCCCCTCAGACATCTCTTCCAGGAATTTCTGGGCTACGCAGGCTCTGGGGAGTTCCACCAATCACCCAGCAGAACAGGGTGCTCAAGCTGGGCAGTGAGCCCAATTCTCCAGGAGGGACCTTTCAAAGTCTCTTCAGATCAGAACACCCCTAACCCTTCTCCCTATGCCTCTCCTATAAATAAGTGGCCAATATCAGCCCAGGCAGCACCTTGAGCAGAACCAGATACCAACCTGGGGTAAGCTGAGATCAGACCAAGCTTCAGCCTCCTCCACTCTTACCACCCCCAAACAGCCTTCAGAAATTCTCATTAACTGTATAAAGGATGGCATTGCTGCCACCAGAAACTATCAGGTAACATCCTGGGGATCAAGGAAGGGGAGACTACGGGAACCCCTTATGTTCCTTGCACCCACGTCTCTGCTATACCCAAACTCCTCAGATAGGCCAAGTAGAAATATACTCCATCCTGGGACACCCTCCAGTGAAGCAGGTAATAAATTGTACTGGATGCTGTTGACAGAGCAAAAAGTGTCACTTGCTAGAAGACACTTCTCTATGTCTCACACATAGCTGGATGCCTGGCTCTGGGTCTGGCTTATTCAGAGGAGACCTGCCAGGTCTGGAAGCCTTGCTGAAGATACCTAGTATCAAAAGTGTCCCATCCTTGAATCCTGCTCTCTCTCCCATGCACAATGGAGGTTCCAATCTTTTTTTTTTTTTAAATATTTATTTTTTAGTTATAGGTGGACACCATATCTTTATTTTATTTTTATGTGGTGCTGAGGATCGAACCCAGTGCCTCATGCGTGGTAAGCGAGTGCTCTACCTCTGAGCCACAATCCCAGCCCAGAGGTTCCAATCTTGACAGGCCTCAGAACAGAGGCCACAGAGCTGGAGTTTGAGAAAAACCAAGATGGCAGGGTGCAGGCTCCTGCTTTATAGGAGTAGTTCAGACCTGTAAATCCTGGGCAGCCTCAAATGGTAAGAGATGGGGCAAGAAGCTCACTTGTCTGGTGGCAGTGGCAGCGACAGTAGCATCAAGCAAATTGGACTTACCTATCTTCATAAGGCAGGCCAGCAGGATCCACAGAGAGATCTCGAAGGGTGTGCGAACATGTGGGTAGTCAATGCCCAGGACTGGAAAGGCCTTTCGCGGCTTCATGCCATGTTCGGTGACAGAATGGTTAACAGGGCGGCTCTCTGGATGGGGTGCCTCTGGTGGGGCAGTGGTGACATCCCCAATTGAGCGTTCCTGTGGTGGCTCAGACCCTCCGATGGTGCTGGCATGGCTCCTGAGAACAGGTAGTAGCCCCACCAAGGCCACCGCCACCAGCAAGGAGGGGAAGATCCGAAGCGAAGAGGGTCCCCAGAAACCAGACCACAAAAGCATCATGCTGCTCCCTCAGCCCAGAAGGCCTCGATCCTTAGTAAAGTGAGAATAAGACCTGGAGCATGGGTTGCAGGGAGGAAAGAGACTGGAGCAGTCTCTAGGAAAAGTTCATGTTTTAGAGAAGTATTTTCGTGGAAGCAGTCTTCTTGAGGGTGGAGAGAGGCGGGGTTTGCAACTGGACTCCGAACTGTGGGAAGAGGGACAAGGACCTAGAAGGGACCACAGAAGACCAAAAGGTCTGGAACTCCGGGCCAGGGAGAGGGGAATGGGAGGGACTGCACCCTAGGGAATAAGGAAGGGACAGGATAGGCTGGACCCCGGGCAAGGGAAAGGAAGAGGAAAGGAACTGGGGACCTTTGGCTGAGGAAAGTGACTGAGGCGCTGAGACTAGAGGAAGGGGTAGGGAACCTGAGCTAAAGGAAGAGGAGGAAGGGGGGGAGACCAGGGAAAGGAGACAGAGGACTGGAAGCCCAGCCCGCGAGAAAAAGAGTGAAGCGGGAAAGCGGCCGGAGCTTCTCCACCCAGGGGAGGGCCGGGGTCCAGGAGCACCGGGCTGAGATTCCGGGGGAAATGGAGGGAGGCGGAAGGAGGAGGCAGGCGGCCTGGCGGGAAGGTGCCTCGGCGCGGGCTGGGGTGGGCTCGCTGTGGGCCAGCAGCAACACGCCCCTCCTTGCGACCCCGGCGCGTCGCTGTGCTCCGCCCCGGCCCAGTTGCAGTTCTTCCACGGCTGGCTCCAGCTCTAGCCCCGACCTCAGCCCCGGCGGCAGCGGACTGATGCCCGGCTAAGCCGGGCGCTGCAATTTATAGGCACCAGCGAGCAGCCGGCGCGCAGGCTAGAGGGACCTGTCAGCGCCGGCTCGGCGCAGCGGCCCCTGTCGCCGAGGGAGGAAGCATCACGTAGGAAGAGGAAGCCAAGTCAGATGGGGAAAAAAAAAAAAAAAAAGTTCAGAACCCACAAATTCTAACAGGGGCAAAATTCCGTTCTGTTTATAAAGATCTTTCACATCTACATCCGCAGTCTTATGAAGGCTTCCCAATGACACTGTGAAGGATACATTATCTTATGTATCTAGTTACTATGTGACCTTGAGCAAGTTATTTAGGTCTGTTTCACAGTTTTCTAACCAGTTAAGGACATACTACTGAAATGGTGGAATCATTAGAAAGCCTTTAAAATATATATATATATATATATATATATATATATATATATATATATATATATATATATATATACCATTACTAGCCAGGAGTGGTGGAACACATCTGTAACCCCAGCCACTCAGATGACCAAGGCAGGAAGATTGCAAATTGAACGCCAGCCTCAGCAATTTAGTGCGGCCCTGTCTCAAAATAAATAAATAAAAAGGGATGGAGATGTGATCAATGGTAGAGCACGCCTGGGTTCAATTCCCAGTAAACACACACACACACACACACACACACACACACTACCAAATACCATTAATTACCTAGGATCTACCTTGGGAGATTTAAGTTCAATTGTTCCACCGTGGTGCCCCAGCAAGTGAATTTTTTCAAAATTTCTAATATACAACTAGGGTGAGAAGTTTTGAAATAACTGAATTGCTGTCCTCTATTATAGGAGAGTAAATTAAGGTAAAGAGAGTCAAAGTGGGGCTGGGGCTGTAGCTCAGTGGCAGAGTGCTTGCCTGACATGTTTGAGGCACTTGGTTCCATCCTTAGCACTGCATAAAAATAAACAAATAAAATAAAGGCATGCTGTCCATACACAAATACAAAAAAAAAAATTAAAAAAGAAAGAAAGTCCAAGTGACTAGCTCAAGATCACAGAGTAATCTCAGAGGGGCTCAGTGCAGTTTAATAAATATTTTCTGGGCTTCTTAGCCAGGGTTTGTGCTGGATTCTAGCAACACAAAAGATAAGACATGAGGCAATAATGACTGGGCCAGGGCACAATGCGGACACAGCAAGGGCTTCTGAGTTGATAACGTTCAATTTCTTTACTGAGTTACCAAGGTTACAGAGAGGTAGTTGTTTTGTGATAACTCATGGAGCACTCATAGCGCACTTTTCTCTAGCTATGTTATCCTTCCACACAAAGGTATATTAAAATAACAGTAGAGGGCTGGGGATGTGGCTCAAGCAGTAGCGCGCTCGCCTGGCATGCGTGCGACCCGGGTTCGATCCTCAGCACCACATACAAATAAAATAACAGTAGAGTGAGAAGGTGGTAAGCACATTAGACTGGGTTCTCTGTACCTCACATTTTTCAGACATAGTTTCAACCATCTGGAAGATGACAACAAGCAGGAAGCATATTCAAAGAAAGCCAAGAGTAGATGTGTCGTATGGAAGCAGATGAAAAAATATCAGCTATAATGGAAGTAACCAAAGAGAGGAATAATGTTTAGTTCAAGGATCAGAATAATGACAATATTGCTGAGCATGGTGGTGCATGCCTGTAATTCCAGTGGCTCTGGAGACTGAGGCAGGAAGATCACAAGTTCAAAGCCAGTCTCAGCAACTTAGTAAGGCCCTGTCTATAAGTAAATAAATAAATAAAGGGCTGTGGATGTGGCTCAATGGTTAAGTACCTCTGGTCTCAATCCCCAGTACCAAAACAAGAAGAAGAAGAACAACAAGAACAACAACAATATTGCCTCAAAATTGTTCGGCCTTTGATAGTTTACAACCATTCAACCAGGTTTATCAATGATCCAAATCCTGTTGCATAGTCAGGGTCAGTGCATAGTAGTGATGATTCTCATCCCCATTCTACAAATGAAAAACCAAGACTCAGAGGCACAAAGCCATTTTCCCAAGGTCACACAGCAATTAGGAAGCTGATCTAGGCCTCTAATGTCTGAGTCCACTGTTCTTTCAAAACACCACAGGTTCAGGTTAGAATAAAGAGGAGAGGGAAAGGGAACGATAATAAAAGGACTTTCCAGAGGTGCCCTGGGGCCAGAACCCTGAGACCTGCAGTTCTTTCCAGTCTGGGGGTGATTTTCATTGGTGCACTCTTATCATCCAGTCTCTTGGTTCTCTTGTTCTCCAATCCTCATTGAGTGCTTGGGGGCCAGCCTGGGAGGTAGCAGATCCCCAGAGAACAAGGAAATGTCACCCTTGAGATCCATGGTCTGGAGAAGGTTGTAAAAATATGATAATACCAGGAAATGGTTCTTGGGAGAAACCACCTGAGATAACCTGTGGCTAGGGCCTATCCCCAGGGTGGCGGAAGGGGCTGCCTAATAAAGACACATTAAGCACATTGTCTGGGTTCAAATTCCAGCACCACAACTCCCTAAATGCAGAGTAAATCAGTCTCTGTTCCATAGTTTCTTTCTTCCTAATGGGGGGCAGCAGTAGTACCAACTGGTGATGCTGTGGTGAGGGTATTAACCAATGAACACGCAGTCGCTTTTGAGCAGCATCCAGCAAGCTCCAGGAATATTTGCCATCATTACCTTTGTTTGCAAGTATGGAGGGCCTGGATTGCATACTTTTTTGTGGGGGTGAGGTACTGGGGATTTAACCCAGGGACAATTTACCACTGAGCTACATCCCCAGTCCTTTTTATTTTATTTATTTATTTTTTTTATTTTGAGACAGGTTAAGTTGCTGAGAGTTTCTTTGAGTTGCTGAAGCTGATCTCCAATTTGCAATCCTCCTGCCTCAGCCTCCCAAATCTCTGGGATTATAGGCATGCGCCACTGCACCCAGCCGAATTTAACACTTTGAAGTAAATTATACGGCCTCTCAGCATCACCAGTTGCTGTGTGTGCGCGCGGAGGACCGAGCTAGCTCGCAATAAACACCTCTTTTCTGTTTAAAAAAAAAAAAAAAAAAAGAAGTAAATTATACTGTTGTGTACTGTTTGTGTTAAATGAATTACATTGTTTAAAGTAGTTAGTTAAAATACACAGGAGACTGGGAATGTAACCAAGGGTAGAATACTTGCCTAGCATGCATGGAGCCCTGGGTTTGATCCCTGGCACCAAAATAAAATAAGAAACAAAATCACTGCAATATTTGTGACCTTTTTAAGCATATCCTCACATTATTAATTAATTAATTAATTAATTAATTAATTAATTAATTTTGGTACCAGAGATTGAACCAGAGGTACTTAACCATTGAGCCACATCCTCAGCCCATTTTGTTTTTTTATTTTGAGACAGGGTCTCACTAAGTTGCTGAGGCTGGCTGGAATTAGACATGCACCACCGTGCCTAGCCAAGCATAGTCTTACTTTTAAACCATTCCATGCCCACACTGTTCTTGACTCGGAGAGGCCATGTCTCTGCAGATTCTTCCTCCTGCTGGGATCTAGGACAGCCTCAGGATTCCTAGCCCTGAGCACCATCAACCCCTGAATAGGCCATGTCTGTTCCCCAAGCCCCTCATTGAATTCTTTTGTTACCAAACCCAGGTTCAGAGGCTCATTCCCATGGAAAAATCAATGTCTAAGACACAAGTAGCCAAGAAATGGAGAAGAAGGAGCTTTGCTCACAAATCAGCTTCCCAATTCCAGGGAGTTGAAGGATTCCAGAACTAAGAGAGGAATGATAAGGGAGAGGGAGAAGGTTGGTAAAGGGGACTAGGTGGAGCCCTTACAGGAATTTGGGTGCCACCACTTGTCATTCCTTTCATGGCCTGGTGTTTCTGATCATGATGGCTGATAAGTGTCTTTAACCTTTAAGTGGGGGGCAGGAGGTTGGGGTGGGGGCAGTTGTCAAGTCTAGGTCAAGTTAACCCTATATTATAGTTTTGGACAAAACATATCTCAAATAAATAAACATGTTTATGTGCAGTGCTGAGTAGAATCTGACCCAAAGGTTAAGGCAACAAAGGAGACAGACACAATAGCAAGACAGAGAGGCCAAGTCTCCCCATCCCATTCCAGTCAGCCATTGGACATCTGCAGGCCCAAGTGAAGGGTCAATGTTTTTGGAGCCGGGGATATAGCTCAGTTGGTAGAGTGCTTGCCTCACATGCAGAAGGCCCTGGGTTCAATCCCCAAGCATCACAGAGGAAAAAAAAAAAAAAGAGTCAATGTTTTCAACAAAAGCAGCCTGCAGGTCCCTGAAGAGTAACCTAGACAACTGTTGTCATAACCCATACGTCAGAGGGGTGTCTGCAGCAAAGTTAGTGGGAGACTAATAATGTATTGCCTCGTCATGCATCCTCCAAAATTAGTGATTTTAAAAGTCAGTTAGAAGCAAGAAAAGCTACAGGGTCTATTTAGTTTTTTCCTTGGTAACATTTCACTAAAAGGACTGAGAATTTTATGAAATTGCTATAGCTATGATATCAACAGACATATGCCCAATAATGCATGGCACTGAGAAAGGATCCACTAGGTCATACATTTTTTTAAAAAAAATTTCAACAGCTGGGACTTGCATATGCTAGGCAAGGAGTCTAGGGCTGAGCCATATCTCCATCCCCCAACTTGGTCACTTAATAACTGTGCATCATGGGCATATCTTGTCTGATTTCTGTCCCTCAGTTTGTTCAGGTATAAAAAAGTGGGTGGGGGGGCTGAGGTTGTGGCTCAGTGGTAGAACAGTTGCCTCGCACGTGTGAGGAACTGGGTTCTTTCCTCAGCAACACATAAAAATAAATAAGCAAAATAAAGGTACTGTGACCATCTACAACTAGAAAAATACTAAAAAAAAAAAAAAAAAAAAAAGTGGGTGGGGTCATGCTACCAGCCTTGTAAATTTACTACAAGGATTAAAAGGTCAATGTATGGGGCTGGGGCTGGGGCTGGGGCTGGGGCTCAGTGGTAGAGCACCTGCCTCGCACGTGTAAGGAACTGGGTTCCATTCTCAGCACCACATAAAAATAAATAAAATTGCCGCAGTCCGGCTGCAGCAAAATAACCGGGGAGTGAAGAGCAACTTGTGTAGATTGATACAGCAGGAGTAGGAGCCGTTTATTGTAGGACAGGAGGGGTATTTATATATTTCACACAGCTTATCTAATTAACATAAACTTGATACAGCAGTCAACCAATAAGGAATCTCCACACTTAATGGTTCGCTGGCGTTACTTCACAAACCACTCCCTCTGGCAAAATGCCAGGCGCCATCCAGACTTGTTTACAGACTCTAACATAAAATATTGGGCTGGGGTTGTGGCTCAGTGGTAGAATGCTTGCCTAGCATGTGTGAGGCACTGGGTTCAATTCTCAGCACCATATGTATATAAATAGTAAGTAAGTAAATAAATAGAATAAAGATATTGTGTCTATCTAAAACAAAAAAAAATATTTAAAAGAAAAATAAAGGTCAACGTATGACAAGCACATTTCCTGGCACATAATCAGTGCCCAGTAACTGAGTTCATTTCCTTCTTTCTTTTGTCATAATGTCACAGGTTCACAAGTTCTTCTACCAATCTTCCCTTCACTCACTGGGCTCCAACCAAATCACTTCTGCCTCTGTGCTAGTTCTCAAACATTTGTTAAACACACTTCTGCTCCAGGGTCTTAACACTTGCTATTCCTTCTGCCTAGAACAGTGTACCCCAGAGAGCTAAGAAGGAAGCTTACTCCCTTCCTCTTTCAAGACCAGCCAGGTGTGGTGGTGTGGGCCATAATCTCAAATCCTGAGAAGGCTGAGGTAGGAGGACTGCAAGTTTGAGGCCAGCCTGGTAAACTGAGCAAGGCCCTGTCTGAAAAGAAAAAATAGGAAGGGCTGGGAGTGTGGTTCAGTAGTTAAGCAGCCCTGGATTCAGTCCCCAGTATCAAAACAAACAAACAAATAAAACCCAACAACATCATATATGTTATTATATATGTTTCTCACATATGGTATAATTTACTTATTTATTTATTTTTGTGGTACTAGGTACTAGGGTTTGAACTCAGGGGCATTCTACTACTGAGCTACATCCCCAGCCCTTTTTAATTTTTATTTTGAGACAGATCTTGCTAAATTGCTGAGGCTGGCTTTGAACTTGCAATCCTCCTGCCTCCGCTTCCCAAGTTGCTAGGGATTTCCAGTGTATGCCACCTCACCCAGCTGGAGAGGTTAGGATTTAATGTTCTGAGAAGACAGATCCAGAACCTGCACTTTTATTAAGTACCCCCAAAAGATTCTGATGCAGACAATTTGTAATCCACACTTTGGAAATCTCTGGCCTACACCATTAAAGTGAACTTGTAATCATTCCCACCCCTACCCCACCCTCCAGGAAAAACGTTTTTTTTTTTTTTTTTTTTTTTCAATACTAAAAATTGAACTTAGGGACTCTTTACTATCCCCTGAGTAAAGGTGTGCACCCCACCCCTGGCATGGCTTTAAACCTTTCACACCTTTTGCCCTACAAACTTTTTCCTAATTACTTTAAGAAACTTTCAAAGAATAAAGATATTATAATAAACACACAAATCTTCAACCTTCAGAATTATCAGCTATTATATTTGCTTTCAATATATTTTCCTTTTGTGTTTGACAAATGTTAGTGCTGTTTTACCAAAATTTAAAATCCTTTGAACCATCAGTGACATTTTCTCTCCTTTCCTCCAACCCCCAGGCAACCTCTTTCATGAGTATTATATATCATTTTGACACTTTAACACACATTTCTTCACCCACATCCCTCTCTAGCAAGGCCCACAACTTAAAATGTGCCTCCTCCGATTCTCTTGAATGGTCTGACTGGGCTTTCACCCCGATATCTATATCTACATGGCTCTCTGACATCACCAGTGACCTCATTTTGTTCAATCAAATGGTAACTTAGTCCTCTTTTTAGTCAGCTTTTCAAATAATGGAGGCAGACTGCTTTATTAAAAAGAAAAGGGGACATTCCGGAGGAGGGAAGATGGCGGCGAGGGGAGTGCATTACCCCCGTGTGCTGCTTCACTGTGTGGGAGTATGACAAGTCAGGACGGCTAAAGGATATCTTGTTAGGAATTTCCAGCAATAGTGGGGTGCGCCGGAACCTGGAGGAAGGATTTCCATCGCATGAGGATCGGCTACGGGGACTCAAACGCGAGAGGTTTGTCGCACGGAGGGTAACACTGCTTATTCAGCAAATCGCCCCGCGGCTAGAGTCTGCAAGGCGCGCTGGGATAGAGACGCAGGGTTACAGCGCTGCAGTTTCTGCCAGACGCGCAAGCACCGCACTCAGGGCTGAATTCTGGGTTCGAGACGGGGAAGGAAGCGGTCCATCTCGGTTCTCCACACCGGTCAGACCACAGAGGAGGCCAGCAGCCACCATGTTGGTAAACTGACGTCACCACACCTGTTTTTGACTGACCGCAGCTCATTCAGCCATAGAACAGGTAATTTCAGGCTGCAATTCGCCTGCGGCTTGCAGACAGATTGCTAGGGTTCAGCGCCTGGGGGCTTCTTAAAATCTGATCTTATCGGAGTGAACACGGAGCGCGGGGCGGCCGAGTTCCGGCTCCCGGAACAGTCCCGGAACCGCCCTGGCTCCGGGCTGCGGAGCCTGCGGAGGCTGCTTCTTGGACCCTGCTAATATCAGAGCAAACACGAAACACCAAGAAGCCGAATTCCAGCTCCCGGAACTGAGCCCGCGGGGACTGCTTCTTGGAGCTTACACTTATAGGAGCTTACACCGAGCACAGAGCGGCCGAGTTCCGGCTCCCGGAACCGTCCCGGAACCGCCCTGGCTCAGGGCTGCGGAGCCCGCGGAGGCTGCTTCTTGGACCCTGCTACTATCAGAGCATACACCAAGCACTAAGCGGCCGAATTCCGGCTCCCTGAACTGAGCCCGCGGGGGCTGCTTCTTTGAGCCTACACTTATAGGAGCTTACACCGAGCACAGAGCGGCCGAGTTCCGGCTCCCGGAACTTCCCTGGACCGGGGCTAGGAGCCCGCGGAAACTGTGTCTCGGTCCGGGTCCTGCTGAGGGCAGGTCAGGACTCACCCATTGCTTGGGTTGCCTGGCAAGGGGAACGAAATGCTGCCATTCGCATAGGATACCAACATGGCAGAGATCTGATGTCAGCAGAAAGCGGTGGAGGAGAGATCTTCATCAATACCAGCGGTGACATAAGCAGTTGGTCTCCTGGTAAGGGGGGTGAGGCTCAGTCACCCGAGTCTCCTCAATTTGTCCTCGAGCCAGAGGGAAGGGGCCGGGCCGCCGCCAGCCCCCGGAGCAGGCCCAGCGGCTCGCCAGCGTGGTGACCGCGTGACCCCAATTGGAGAGGGGGCGGAGCGGAGCCGCCACCCACACCCGCCAGGTGGGCAGACCCACGACCCAGTAGTACATGGGCGTGGTAGGAGGGGCAGGGCAGAGCCGCCCTTCGCGCTTGCAAGGTAAACAGACCTGTGACAGCCTGGCGGGTCAGGCCCAGTGGCCTGCCAGTGTGGTACACACGTCACCCCAACTCGAGTAGGGGCAGAGCAGATCCTTATCCCACGCCCGGATCAGGCCCTGCCGGTGTGGTGGTCACGTGACCCCAATTGGAGTGGGGGTGGAGCGGAACCGCCACCCGTGCCCGCAGGGTGAGCAGACCAGTGATCAACCTGCAGATCAGGCCCAGGGGTCCGCAGGCGTGGTAGGAGGGGCAGGGCAGATCCGCCGCCCGCGCCTTCAAGGTAGGCAGACCTACAACAGACCGGCGGATCAGGCCCAGGAGCCTGCCGGCGGGGTACAAACACCACCCTAATTGGAGTAGTGACAGAGCAGAGTCGCCTCCCTTGCCAGGAACAGACCCAGCATCCTGCAGGCGGGGTAGTCACGACACCCCAATTGGAGTAGGGGCAAAGCAGAGCCTCCACCCGTGCCCGAAAGGTGGGCAGATCTGCGACCGACCAGCAGGACAGGCCCAGTGGCCTGCTGGTACGACAGACACGTCACCCCAATTGGAGTAGGGGCAGAACAGAGCCGCCACCAGCTCCCAGAACAGGCCCAGTGACCTGCCGGCGTGGTAGCCACGACACCCCAATTGGAATAAGGAGAGAGCAGAGCCGCCGCCCGCACCTGCAGGAAAGATACGCAAGCAGTATGAAAAGACAAGGAAAGAAAGGACCACAAGCAATGCAGGTCAACGCAACTTTAGAAGAAGTAACAGCTGCAGCAGATGGAATGTCAGATAAAGAATTCAGGATATACATGCTTCAGATGATCTGGAGTATCAAGGAAGACATTAAACAGCAAAATCAGACAATGAAAGATCACTTCGACAACGAATTACGCAAACAAATCCAGGAAGCAAAGGATCAACTATACAGGGAGATAGAGGTTATAAAAAACAAGCAATCAGAAATCCTAGAAATGCAGGAAGCAATAAGCCAACTTAAAAACTCAATGGAGAATACTACCAACAGAGTAGAACACTTAGAAGATAGAACATCAGACAATGAAGACAAAGTATTTCAACTGGAAAAGAACATAGACAGCTCAGCAAGACTGTTAAGAAACCATGAGCAGAACATCCAAGAAATATGGGATAACATTAAGAGACCAAACTTAAGAGTCATTGGGATACAGGAAGGTACAGAGCTCCAAACCAAAGGAATGAGCAGTCTATTCAATGAAATAATACAAGAAAACTTCCCAGACTTGAAGAATGAGACAGAATCCCAAATCCTAGAAGCCTACAGGACGCCGAATGTGCAAAATCATAAGAGATCCACACCTAGACACATTATAATGAAGATGCCCAACATACAGAATAAGGAGAGAATTTTAAAAGCTACAAGAGAAAGGAAGCAGATTACATTTAGGGGCAAGCCAATCAGGATAACAGCTGATCTTTCAACACAGACTCTGAAAGCTAGAAGATCCTGGAATAACATATTTCAAACACTGAAAGATAATGGGTTCCAACCAAGAATTGTGTATCCAGCGAAATTAAGCTTCAGGATGGAGAATGAAATTAAAACCTTCCACGATAAACAAAAGTTTAAAGAATTCGCAGCTAGAAAACCATCTCTTCAAAACATCCTAGCCAAAGTATTACAGGAAGAGGAAATGGAAAATAACAATGAAAACCAACAGTGGGAGGTAGGACAGTAAAGGGGGGGGGGAAACAATCAAAGAGGAAAACAAACAATGTTTAGTAACAGAAATAAACAAATATGGCTGGAAGAACAACCCATATCTCAATAATAACCCTAAATGTTAATGGCTTAAACTCACCAATTAAGAGACACAGGCTAGTAGAATGGATCACAAAACAAGACCCAACAATATGCTGCCTACAGGAGACGCATTTGATAGGAAAAGACATACATAGGCTGAAGGTGAAAGGTTGGGAAAAATCATATCACTCATATGGACTTCGGAAACAAGCAGGCGTGTCCATACTCATATCAAATAAAATAGATTTCAAGCCAAAGTTAATCAAAAGAGATAAAGAGGGACACTACATACTGCTTAAGGGAACCATACACCAACAAGACATAACAATCATAAATATTTATGCCCCAAACAATGGTGCAGCTATGTTCGTCAAACAAACTCTTCTCAAGTTCAAGAGTCTAATAGACCACCACACCATAATCATGGGAGACTTCAACACACCTCTCTCGCCACTGGACAGATCTTCCAAACAAAAGTTGAATAAGGAAACTATAGAACTCAATAACACTATTAATAACCTAGACCTAATTGACATATATAGAGTATACCACCCAACATCAAGCAGTTACACTTTTTTCTCAGCAGCACATGGATCCTTCTCAAAAATAGATCATATATTATGTCACAGGGCAACTCTTAGACAATATAAAGGAGTAGAGATATTACCATGCATCTTATCTGATCATAATGGAATGAAACTGAAAATCAACGATAAAAGAAGGAAGGAAAAAGCATACATCAATTGGAGAATGAACAATAGGTTACTGAATGATCAATGGGTTATAGAAGACATCAAGGAGGAAATTAAAAAATTCTTAGAGATAAATGAAAACACAGACACAACATATCGGAATCTATGGGACACATTGAAAGCAGTTCTAAGAGGAAAATTCATTGCTTGGAGTTCATTCCTTAAAAAAAGAAAAAACCAACAAATAAATGATCTCATACTTCATCTCAAAATCCTTGAAAAAGAAGAGCAAAACAACAGCAAAAGAAGTAGAAGGCAAGAAATAATTAAAATCAGAGCTGAAATTAATGAAATCGAAACAAAAGAAACAATTGAAAAAATTGACAAAACTAAAAGTTGGTTCTTTGAAAAAATAAACAAAATCGACAGACCCTTAGCGATGCTAGTGAAGAGAAGAAGAGAGAGAACTCAAATTACTAGCATACGGGATGAAAAAGGCAATATCACAACAGACACTTCAGAAATACAGAAGATAATCAAAAACTATTTTGAATCCTTATACTCCAATAAATTAGAAGATAGTGAAGGCATAGATAAATTTCTTAAGTCATATGATCTGCCCAGATTGAGTCAGGAGGATATAGAAAACCTAAACAGACCAATATCAATTGAGGAGATAGAAGAAACCATAAAAAGACTACCAACTAAGAAAAGCCCAGGTCCCGATGGGTATACAGCAGAATTTTACAAAACCTTTAAAGAAGAACTAATACCAATACTTTTCAAGCTACTTCAGGAAATAGAAAAGGAGGGAGAACTTCCAAATTCATTCTATGAGGCCAACATCACCCTGATACCTAAACCAGACAAAGACACTTCAAAGAAAGAAAACTACAGACCAATATCTCTAATGAACCTAGATGCAAAAATCCTCAATAAAATTCTGGCGAATCGGATACAAAAACATATAAAAAAAATTGTACACCATGATCAAGTAGGATTCATCCCTGGGATGCAAGGCTGGTTCAATATACGGAAATCAATAAATGTTATTCACCACATCAATAGACTTAAAAATAAGAACCATATGATCATCTCGATAGATGCGGAAAAAGCATTTGACAAAGTACAGCATCCCTTTATGTTCAAAACTCTAGAAAAACTAGGGATAACAGGAACATACCTCAATATTGTAAAAGCAATCTATGCTAAGCCTCAGGCTAGCATTATTCTGAATGGAGAAAAACTGAAGGCATTCCCTCTAAAATCTGGAACAAGACAGGGATGCCCTCTCTCTCCACTTCTCTTCAACATAGTTCTCGAAACACTGGCCAGAGCAATTAGACAGACGAAAGAAATTAAAGGCATAAAAATAGGAAAAGAAGAAATTAAATTATCACTATTTGCAGATGATATGATTCTATATCTAGCAGACCCAAAAGGCTCTACAAAGAAACTATTAGAGCTAATAAATGAATTCAGCAAAGTGGCAGGATTTAAAATCAACACGCATAAATCAAAGGCATTCCTGTATATCAGCGACAAATCCTCTGAAATGGAAATGAGGACAACCACTCCATTCAAAATATCTTCAAAAAAAATAAAATACTTGGGAATCAACCTAACAAAAGAGGTGAAAGACTTATACAATGAAAACTACAGAACCCTAAAGAGAGAAATAGAAGAAGATCTTAGAAGATGGAAAAATATACCCTGTTCATGGATAGGCAGAACTAACATCATCAAAATGGCGATATTACCCAAAGTTCTCTATAGGTTTAATGCAATGCCAATCAAAATTCCAATGGCATTTCTTGTAGAAATAGAGAAAGCAATCATGAAATTCATATGGAAAAATAAAAGACCCAGAATAGCAAAAACAATGCTAAGCAAGAAGTGTGAATCAGGCGGTATAGCGATACCAGACTTCAAACTATACTACAGAGCAATAGTAACAAAAACAGCATGGTACTGGTACCAAAACAGGCGTGTGGACCAATGGTACAGAATAGAGGACACAGAAACCAATCCACAAAACTACAACTATCTTATATTTGATAAAGGGGCTAAAAGCATGCAATGGAGGAAGGATAGCATCTTCAACAAATGGTGCTGGGAAAACTGGAAATCCATATGCAACAAAATGAAACTGAATCCCTTTCTCTCGCCATGCACAAAAGTGAATTCAAAATGGATCAAGGAACTTGATATCAAATCAGAGACGCGCCGTCTGATAGAAGAAAAAGTTGGCTACGATCTACAGTCGGTGGGGTCGGGCTCCAAATTCCTCAATAGGACACCCATAGCACAAAAGTTAATAACTAGAATCAACAAATGGGACTTACTCAAACTAAGAAGTTTTTTCTCAGCAAAAGAAACAATAAGAGAGGTAAATAGGGAGCCTACATCCTGGGAACAAATCTTTACTCCTCACACTTCAGATAGAGCCCTAATATCCAGAGTATACAAAGAACTCAAAAAATTAGACAATAAGAGAACAAACAACCCAATCAACAAATGGGCCAAGGACCTGAACAGACACTTCACAGAGGAGGACATACAGTCAATCAACAAGTACATGAAAAAATGCTCAACATCTCTAGCTGTCAGAGAAATGCAAATCAAAACCACCCTAAGATACCATCTCACTCCAGTAAGATTGGCAGCCATTAGGAAGTCAAACAACAACAAGTGCTGGCGAGGATGTGGGGAAAAGGGTACACTTGTACATTGCTGGTGGGACTGCAGATTGGTGCAGCCAATTTGGAAAGCAGTATGGAGATTTCTTGGAAAGCTGGGAATGGAGCCACCATTTGACCCAGCTATTCCCCTTCTTGGTCTATTCCCTAAAGACCTAAAAAGAGCATGCTACAGGGACACTGCTACATCGATGTTCATAGCAGCACAGTTCACAATAGCAAGACTGTGGAACCAACCTAGATGCCCTTCAATAGACGAATGGATAAAAAAAATGTGGCATTTATACACAATGGAGTATTACTCTGCATTAAAAAATGACAAAATCATAGAATTTACAGGGAAATGGATGGCATTAGAGCAGATTATGCTAAGTGAAGCTAGCCAATCCCTAAAAAACAAATGCCAAATGTCTTCTTTGATATAAGGAAAGTAACTAGGGGCTGGGGAAGTGGCTCAAGCGGTAGTGCGCTCGCCTGGCATGCGTGCGGCCCGGGTTCGATCCTCAGCACCACATACAAACAAAGATGTTGTGTCCGCCGAGAACTAAAAAAATAAATAAATAAATATTAAAATTCTCTCTCTCTCTCTCTCCTCTCTCATTCTCTCTTTAAAAAAAAAATAAAATAAAAATAAAGGGCATCCCCATTCCTCCTATCATGATTTCTCCCTTTCCAGCCCAGTCTCAATTGTCTAAAAAAAAAAAAAAAAAAAAAAAAAAAAAAAAAAAAAAGGAAAGTAACTAAGAACAGAGTAGGGACGAAGAACAGGAGAAGAAGATTAACATTTAACAGGGATGAGAGGTGGGAGGGAAAGGGAGAGAGAAGGTAAATTGCACGGTAATGGAAGGAGACCCTCAGGGTTATACAGTGGAGGGGGTAGAGAGAGAGGAGGGGAGGGGAGGGGAGAGGTGGGGAGGGGGGAGGGTGGATGATGGGAAAGGCAGCGGAGCACAACAGACACTAGTATGGCAATTTGTAAATCAATGGATGTGTAACTGATGTGAATCTGCAATCTGTGTATGGGGTGAAGGTGGGAGTTCATAACCCACTAGAATCAAAGTGTGGAATATGATATGTCAAGAAATTTGTAATGTTTTGAACAACCCACAATAAAAAATTAAAAAAAATTAAAAAAAATAAAAAAAAATAAAAAGAAAAGAGGTTCATTCTGGCTCACAATTCTGTAGGTACCCGGTCTAGGGATCTCATCTGATGATGGCCTTCTTGTTGGTAAGGTCCCAAGGTGGCACAGAGCGTCACATAGCAAAAAGATAATAAACATTGGCCTTTCTCCCCCCTTTTATAAAGTCACCAGGATTTGGTCCTGGGGATTTCACCTTGATGAACTTATCTCATCCTCATCCCTTTCCAAGACCCCACCTCTAAATGACACAGTGATATTAAGTTTCACCTAATGCCACATGACAGTAGTTAAACTTCAATACTTGAAGCCTTGTGGGACACTCAAACCATAACACTCCCTGTCTTCCTTTGTCCGCAACCTTGGGACACACGTGGTCACGTGCTTCTTAAAAATACTTTCTTCAGGTAGCTTACTAGACCCCGGCAACCCTCTTGGTTTTACCCTCACCTCTCTGTGTTCCTTCTCTGTGTCCCCTTACTGAATCTTCCTCTTGTTCTTCCTCCTCCCCAGGCAAAACTCTAAATTTTGGGCCACCCAGGGCTTGATCCCAACCTTCTCCCTGCTCTGTCTACATTCATTTCTCGGTGACCTCATCTTTTCTCATGATTTCAAACCGCATCCACATGAGGACAGCTCACAGATGTACATCTCTAGCCCAGTTCTCTGCTTTCAACTCCAGACTCTTATGTCCAAATGAACAGTCAACATCTCTACCTGGTTGTTTAACAGACCACCTAAAACTCAGTATTTCCAAAATTGAACTGCAGACCTTCCCACTCCCTCGCAGACCTGTTTTTCCCACTGCCTTCCCATCCAATAAAAAGTCCCTCCATCTTCCCACTTACTCAGGCCAAACATATTTACTCAGACTGAAGGGGAAGGATCACAAATTCAAGGCCAGCTTCAGCACTTTAGTGAGTCCCTGAGCAACTCGGCAAGACTCTTTCTCAAAAGAAAAACTAAAACGGATTGAGAATGTGGATGTGGCTCAGTGGTTAAACACCCCACCCTTGGTTTCAATACCTGGTACCAAGAAAAAAAGAAAGAAAGTTAACATTGGCAAACTGTCTTCAGATTGCACTGATGTCCTTTTTTTTTTCCCTGTTCCAGGATCCCATCCAGGATTAGTTCTCTTTCTCCTTAGTCTCCTGTGGTCTGTGACAATTTCTGCCTTTCCTTGCTCCTATGACAGTCCTTTTTATAGACAGGGATACTCTTGATAAAAAGAATTATTGGGTATTTTGCAGAATGTTGCTCAACATGGGTTGCCTGATAGTTTCCTCCTGACCTGACTGGGGTTGTGAGACTTGGGGAAGGATCCTACAGAGGTAAAGACCCTCCTCCTCACATGTCAGGGGTACGCACTGCCCTTGTGACTTATCATTAGTGATGTTAACTTGATTGCTTGTTTATTCACAGAGAATCTCCAGGTTTCTCCACTGTAACTACTTTTTCCCTTTCTGTACTCTGTTTGTGGGAAACGGTGTCTAATTATTTTAATTTCATTTCCCTGATTACCAATGATGCTGAACACCTCTTCATGATTTTGGCTGCAGGGCATCCATCCTTCTTACAGGAATTGCCTACTCAGTCTTTTGCCTATGTTTCAACTTGTTTGCTTGTCCTTAGTTCTTAGTGATTTCTAGATATTATTAATATATCAGTCCCAATTATCTTCTCCCAGGGAGTCATTTAGATTTTAAAAATTTTGTTTATAATGTCTTGTATCATCTATCAGTTTTAAATTTTAATTTAGTCATGTTTAAATATTGTTTCCTTTATTATTTGTGCTTTTGGAACTATATTTTGAACACCCAGCCATGACTCATTTATCCCCTAATAACCACCAATTCTCATGACATATTCATGTGCTTCATTTGCCTCAAATGCCAAATGTCCTTCCTCCCTTTGGCTTATAGGCAAGCTCCTACTTGTCTTCCTTCCTTCCTTCCTTCCTTCCTTCCTTCCTTCCTTCCTTCCTTCTTTCCTTCCTTCCTTCCTTCGACTGAACCCAAGGACATTTTGCCACTAAACCGCATCCCCAACCCTTTTTGTTTTATTTTTGAGACACAATCTCACTAAATTACGAGGCTAGCCTCTAACTTGCAATCCTCCTGAGTCAGCCTCCCAAATCATTGGGATTAGAGGTGTGTACTGCCTCGCCCAGTTCTTACTTTAACATCATAAATGGAAGGAAACCTCCTCTGTGAAGCCATTGCTGAGGCCGCAGGTGGAATTAGTTGTACTTCCCACAGTGTTTGCACAAATGGTCCCCCCAAAATTTCTTTTTCAGCACTGAGGATTGAACCCAAGGGTGTTTTTATTTTTTTATTTTTTATTTTTTAAATAGGGCCTCTCTAAATTGCCCAGGTTCACAGCAAATTGGTGCTGCAGCCAATATGGAAAGCAGTATGGAGATTTCTTGGAAAATTGGGAATGGAACCACCATTTGACCCAGCTATCCCTCTCCTCAGTCTATACCCAAAGAACTTAAAAACAGCATACTACAGGGACACAGCCACATCAATGTTTATAGCAGCACAATTCACAATAGCTAACCTGTGGAACCAACCTAGATGCCCTTCAATAGATGAATGGCTAAAAAAAAATGTGGCATATAAACACAATGGAATATTACTCAACAATAAAAGAGAATAAAATCATGGAATTTGCAGGTAAATGGATGGAATTAGAGAAGATAATGCTAAGTGAAGTTAGCCAATCCCCAAAAAACAAATGCCGAATGTTTTCTTTGATAAAAGGAGGCTGATCCATAGTGGGATAGGGAGAGGGAGCATGGGAGGAACAGGCAAACTCTAGATATGGCAGAGGGGTTGGAAGAGAAAGGGAGCGGGCATGGGGTTATAAATGATGGTGGAATGTGATGATCATTATGAAGACACAAATTGGTGTGAATATACTTTGTATACAATCAGAGATATGAAAAATTGTGCTCTATATGTGTAATAAGAATTGTAATGCATTTTGCTGTCATATATTTTAAAAAAAAGATTCAAGCAAGCCAAAAATAAATAAATAAATAAACAAACAAACAAATAAATAAATAGCCCAGGTTCATCTCTAACTTGCCATCTTCCTACCTCAACCTCCTTAGTTACTGAGATTAAAGGTGTGCACCATGGTACCCAGCTGTCCAAATTTTTATTAAAGCACATATTGCTCTCTATTATAGAGATTTGTTTAATTATGTATCTGTCTCACCAAGTCAGCTGTTGTTACTGAAGAAGAGGGACCCCATCTAGTTTGTCTTTAATGGAGCACAGAGCTCAATACAGCCAATGTAAATAAATGAATGCAGTACATGAATGAATGAGGCCATAGTCTGGATCTGTGGTCTTCAGATATTTTGTTCTTGTGCTCCTGAAGAACTGTAAAACTCTGCACCACACCCACCATGTCTGTGAGGATTGCAAGAAGATACAAATGACTCAAGACAATTCAGGCTGTGGGTATAGAGCACTTGACTAGCATGCATAAGGTCCTGGATTCGATCTGCAGAGTGCAGGGAAAAAAAAAAAAGACAATTTGTGGGAGGACTAATTTGGACTAAGAGGACTAAGAAGATAACAAAGGATCATACAGGAAGCTAGAAATGGCTATGGCCAGGCTATTAGCACACTGGGTGTAAAGGGCCTCTTAAGAGGGGCTCTGAGCCAGGTATGGTGTTCCACGCCTGTAATTCCAGTGGCTCAGGAGGCTGAGGCAGGAGGATCCTAAGTTCAAAGCCAACCTCAGCAAATTAGCAAGGCCCTAAGCAATTTAGTGAGACCCTATCTCAAAATAAAAAACAAAAAGGGGATGTGGCTCCGTGGTTGACTTCCGCTGGGTTCAATTCCTGATACCAAAAAAAAGGGGGCACTAACTTCTGATCCATGGCCAAGGCCAACCTGAGTCAATGTCACAGGGCAGAAACCAAAGGAATAGTTCTTGACCTTTTCTCATCCTTCCCTCTGCTCTCCTGCTAGAACTCCCCATTGGCCAAACCCAAACCAAAACCAGGGGACAGAGGAGCTATTGATGACCACCATCCAATTCATCTAGCCGGGGAGAGAGGCAGAGTAAAGGACAGAAAATGGACCTTTGGGGACATGCAGGATCTCTGGCACATTTTTAAATAAAAAACTAAAATGTTCATTTACCAGGGATGGGGATGTAAATCAATGGTAGAGAACTTGGCTAGCATGCTGGAAGCTGGGAGTTTCCCAGAAAAAAAAAAGTCAGCTGAGGGGGCGGGGATTGTGGCTCAGTGGCAGAGCACTCGCCTAGAGCCGGCTGGACCCAGGTTCGACCCTCAGCACCACATAAAAATAAAGACATTGTGTTGTGTCCATCTACATCTAAAAAATAAATATATATATTTTTTAAGTCAGCTGAACATGGAGGCACACATGTAGTAACACCTACTACTACTAGGTAGGTTGAGGCAAGAGATCACAAGTTCAAAGCCTGCCTGGGTACCTTAATGAGATCTTGTCTCAAAATAAAAAGTAAAAAGGGCTGGGAATGCAGCGCAATGGTAGAGCATCCCTGGGTCAAATCCCTTTGAGCTAGATCCCCAGCCCAACAGGACTATAACTTTTGAGGATGGGGCTACCCTTCATGCATTCCACACTTACTATGTATTTACTATACTTTAGGAAAAAGCAGACCTACTCTATGTCAAGCATAGGTCTCTCTAATCCCCATTTTACAGAAAAGTAAAGAAATAAAGAAGCAGCTGAGCATGGTGGTGCACACCTGTAATCCCAGAGGCTCCAGAGGCTGAGAGGAGGATTGCCAGTTCAAAGCCAGTCTCAGAAACTTAGTGAGGCCCTAAGCAACTCAGTAAGACCTGTCTCTAAATAAAAGACAACAAAGGACGGGGATGTGGTTTAGTGGTTAAGTGTCTCTGGGTTCAATCCAGAAGGAGGAGGAGGAGGAGGAGGAGGAGGAGGAAGAAACAACAAAGGCTCAGTGATGTTAACATGCCAGGTCACCCAGCAAGGAATTGGTACAGCCATGATCCAAGCCTACTTCTGCATGATTCTCTTCCTCCCCCTCCACCACCTAGGAATCCATAAGAAGCATGCTCTCAAGACACTTCCAGTCCACTAAGGGAGAGAAGTTAGCAAATTGCCAAAGGATAAAATGTACTGAGGGGCTGGAGGCCCTCAGAGTTTACCTCTGGCTGTGGGGGGCCGGGAAAGGCTTCATGGATTAGGTGGTGAGGGAGCTGGTTTTCAGGTTAGGTAGGATTTTGACAGAAGAAGTAATGGAAAGGGCATTCCAGATGGAGTGTAACCATGAACAAAGACTCACAGACAAGAACCCAGAGGCATGTTTGGAAAATAAAAACAAGCCTGATGTGGTTGTGCATAACTGTAATCCCAGTGGCTCTGGAGGCTGAGGTAGGAGGATTGCAAGCTGAGGTAGGAGGATTTGACCAATTTAGCGAAATAAGATATATTCTCTGAGCTAATCCCCAACCCTACAGCCCTCCCCTCTTGGCAGTTCTGGGGATCAACTCGGGCTTCATGCATGCCCAGCAAGCCCTCCACCACTGAGCCAGGTCTCCATTAAAAAGGGTTGGGGATGGAGCTCAGTGATAGAATGCCCCTGGGTTCAATCCCCAGTACCAAATATACAAAACAGAACAAAAACCACTGGTTTGGTTGAAATGGTTTAGGCATAGACAGAGTAGGAGAAAAAGATGGAGACATAAAACAAAACTCTTTTTTTTTTTTGGGGGGGTGCTTGTGATTAAGCCCTTGTACATGTCAGGCAAGTGCTCTACCACTGAGTTACATTCCTATACTTTTTTATTTTTATTTTGGGACAGGATCTCACTAAATTGCCCAGGCTAACCTTGAACTTTCTGTCCTCCTGTCTCAGTCTCCTGAGTAGTTATGCCCATAGAATCATAAACCCCCCTTTTGTGTGTGTGTGTGTGTGTGGTGGTGGTGGTACAATCGAATCCAGAACCTTGTACATGCTAGGCAAGTATTCTATCATTGAGTTATATCCCTAGCCTCAGAATCATAAACTTTTTTTTTTTTGGTACCAGAGATTTAACTAAGAGATGTTTTACCATTGAACTACATCCCAGCCCTTTTTATTTTATTTTATTTTTTTATTTTGAAATGGGATCTCATTTGCTAAGGTTGGCCTTGAACTTGTGATCCTCCTGTCTCAGTCTCTCAAGTTGCTAGAATTACAGGTGTGCACTATCACACCTAGTAGAATCATAAACCCTTGAAAGGCTAAATTCCACCTTAAAAATCTGGGCTGAGTGTATAGCTCAGTGATAGAGGGCATGCTTAGCATGTATGGTGGCATGCTGCAGGCCAGGGTTTAGGTCGCCCACAAAAATAAACAAGTAACCTAGTCCAGTTTCCACTTCTACCACCCCGGCCCCCACACACCCAAATCCACTAAATGCTCAAGAACATCTGGTCATGGGAAACTCACTCTATAGAGCACACCTGTCTGATACAAGTCTATCACGAACCATGTATATAATTTTAAAATTTCTAGTAATTATCAAAAAAGTAAAAATAAACAGATAAAATTTCTTTTGCATTTTATTTAACTCAACATTTCTAAATAATATCCTTTCAACATGTAATCAATTAAAAAAAATAAAAATAAACTTTTTTTTTTTTTTTTTTTTTTTGTGGTGCTGGGTTTCAAACCTAGAGCTTTCCTGGTGTTAGGCAAGTACTCTAATCACTAAATAACATTCCCAGCCCTATAAAAATTGTTGATGAGATATTTTATATTATTTTCTTGTACTAAATCATTTTAGTCCATGCCAGCTTATTTCATGTGTTCATTAGTCCTGAGTGGCTAATGAATGAAGCACAAATACAGAGGAAGCACATTATATTCTCAGACTCCTCTGGTCATTTGACAGTTTCCCCTTGTATGACTGGAGAATAAAGTTGATTTGGTTTCTGCTTTAAAATCTTCTGCATCTTCTCATTTGTTTATCATGAATATTATTTTTTTAAATTTTATTGGTACTAGAGATTTAACTCAGGGGCACTTTACCACTGAGCTGCATTGCTAGCCCTTTTTGTTGTTTATTTATTTTTTGGCACTAAGGATTGAACTCAGGGGCACTTGACCACTGAGCCACATCCCCAGCCCTATTTTGTATTTTTTTTAGAGATAGGGTCTCACTGAGTTGCTTAGCTCCTCACCATTGCTGAGGCCTTCTTTGAACCCATGATCCTCCAGTCTCAGCCTCCTGAGCCACTGGGATTACAGGCGTGCAGCACTGTGCATGGCCTTTTTATTTTTTATTTTGAGACAGGGTATCACTAAGTTGCTGAGACTGACCTTGAACTTGCAGTCCTCCTATCTTAGTTCCCCAAGTTGCTGCACCACTGTGCCGGGCACCATGGACATGATTTAACATGCAATCAGGGTAGGAATAAGTACCAGGTTCTATGAGCACTCTTATAAGGGGCATCCAATCCTAGCTTTGCAGGTCACGGAAAGTTTGCAGGAGGAAGATACAGAGGAATGAGTATAATTAATGCTAAAAACAGATTGACTGGGTTCAGTTTATAATTATTTTTTAAACTGTACTTATATGCTTGCTCTACTCTTCTTTATGTATGACATATTTCACAATTTCAAAACACAGGTCTACTTCCCACTGGCAATGAGCAATGAACTGGCACTCAGATATTGGCTTATAACTACCATTCTTCTCCAATAAAAGGAACTTTAGAGAAATGATGGATTCTGGGAATTGGACATGGAAAAAGCAAGAGAAGTCCTGAGCAACTTGTAATACCAGAAAGTAAGGAAATGTTCCAAAAATGAAAGATGGGGACATGTCCCACAGGAGTCAACTTGAAAGAGTTCCCAATCACCAAAGTGGGGATGACTTGAGGCACACAAAAATAACAGGATGGGATTAGAACCAAAAATATAAAATAAACATGCATGAGTCCATACTGACACAGCTACACGATTGAATGAATAAATAAATAGGAAAGAAAAGACAATCCTTTAAAGAATCTCAGCCAGGTGCAGTTGTGTATGCCTATAATCCCAGTAACTTCAGAGGCTGAGGCAGGATTGCAAGCTCAAAGCCAGCCTCACAATTTAGCAAGACCCTGTTTCAAAATAAAAAGGGCAGGGGAAGCCGGGTTCAGTGGTGCAAATTTGTAATCCCAGCGGCTTGGGTGGCTGAGGCAGGAGGATCACAATTTCAAAGCCAGCCTCAGCAACTTAATGAGGGCCTAAGTAACTTGAGGAGACCCTGTCTCTAATAAAATGTAAAAAAGGGCTGAGTGTGGCTCAGTTGTTAAGTGCCCCTGGGTTCAATTTCCGGTCCACCCCCTTGAAAAATAAGGGCCCGGGATGTAGCTTGGTGGTAAAGCGACCCTGAGTTCAATCCCCAGTATCAGAATAAGAAAAAAATAAAGAATTCCACTAATTTATGTTTATGTTCCTCCCTTGTCAGGAAGGAGCAGGTGGGTATGGTTGGAAGTAACTTTACAGTAGAGAAACCCTGAAAACATTACCAAGTAATCAAGGTTAGCTTCACCCACGATGAGGCATGTGCCCCCTGACATGATATAAAGAGAAGAATCCTATTTTTGTGGGATTCTTCCCCCAAGCCCATAACCCAGTCAAGA
The DNA here is from genome assembly GCF_021218885.2 of Marmota monax. Taxonomy (NCBI): domain Eukaryota; kingdom Metazoa; phylum Chordata; class Mammalia; order Rodentia; family Sciuridae; genus Marmota; species Marmota monax. The sequence continues at coordinate 20,180,540 of NW_026694432.1, read as the reverse complement.
GAAAAACATCAAGCAAACCTAAACTGAGCAACATTTGCAAAATACCCAATTGGTATTCCTTAAGACTGTATTTATCACAGAAACAAGGAAAGACTGAGAAACTGTCACAGACCAGAGGGGACTAAGGAAACTTGAGGAGTAAAGCAGCATAGTATCCTGGATGGGATTCTGGAACAGAAAAAGGACATTAATGGGTAAATGAAGGAGATGAAGATAAAGTCCAGGGCTGAGGTTGAAGCTCAGTGGTAGAGCACTTGCCCCACACGTGTGAGGCACTGGGTTCAAGCCTCAGCACCACATAAAAATAAATCAATAATATAAAGATATTGTGTCCATCTACAACTAAAAAAAATTTTAAAAAAGATAAAGTCCAGAGTTTACTGATGATAATATACCAACACTGAATGCTCTTCTTCCTTCTTCTTCCTCCTCCTCCTCTTCCTTTTTCTTCTTCCTTTTTTGGTACTGGGGATTGAATCTAGGGCACTTTACCACCAAGCTAAATCCCCAGTCCTTTTCATTTTTTATTTTGAGACAGGGTCTCCCTAAGTTGTCCAGGCTGACTTCAAACTTGTGATCTTCCTGCCTCAGCTTCCCAAGTGGTTAAAATTACAAGTGTGCAGTACTGAACCCAGCTATGCATCCCTCCTTATTACCCAAAGTTCAGGGATCCAATTGGTTTTGGTGCTGCCTTGGACCACACTTCCATCAACAAGTTCCCCCAATAAATTGCACTCTCCACAGTTCTGGATATGACCCTTGCTCTTTGATCTCACAGCACCTCCAGGATGGTTCTTATGTGCTAGGATCAGGTTGTTCTGGAACACTATCTCTGCAACTTTATTGTAAATGTAAAATTATTCCAAAGTAAAATTTTATTACATATATGTATATATGTGTGTATATATACATATATATACACACACAGTGTGAATATATATGTGTATGTATACACAATGTGTATATATGTGTGTGTGTGTGTGTGTATAAACACAATGTGTTTATAGTATATGTAAAACCCTGGGGAAGCTGGGCACAGTGGCACATATCTGTAATCCCAGCAAGTCAGGAGGTTGAGGCAGAAGGACAGCAAGGACAGCCCCAGTTATTTAGCAAGAACGTGTCTCAAGATACAAAATAAAAAAGGCTGGGGATGTAGCTCAGTAGTAAAGCACTCCTGGGTTCTGGGTTCAATCCCTAGTTCCAAAAATAAAAAAATAAATTAAAAAAGGAAGAAGGAGAAGGAAAGAAAGAAACCAACCAACCAACCAACCTGGGGAGAGAGTTACAAAAAAAAAAAGAAAGGAGAGAAAGCAGGTCTTGCTTATTCCAAACTGAGACTTCTGTTCTTCTGTTAAAGGACAAAATTACAATTTAGCTTCAAGGTCTTGAGAGCTTGTTTGGAGGTTCTAGCAGAGGAGCGCAGCTACTCATATACCCTTGATCCAAGAAAGGTCACTGGGGAAGGTCATCCTCTTCAACTGAGAGAATGTGTGCAACTTTGGGAGGAATGGTGAGGGAGGAAGGGGACACGGATTTAGCCAGCCAGATCAGCCTAGAGATCAATGCAGTGACAGATGTCACAGCCAGATCACCCTCACATCCTGCTTAAAGGTCTTAATTGGCTTTATTTTTCAATTCTAGAATCAGTCAGCACTTAATTCCATAAAATGCTCTGCCTTGGTGAGTTCAGCAGAAGAAGCTAGGTATTTGTTATTGTTGTTGTTGTTGTTTACAGTGCTAGGATTAAATCCAGGGCCTCAAAAATGCTAGGCAAGTGCTTTACCACTGAGCTACACCCCAAGTCCTTTTTTTCTTATTTTTATTTTGAGACAGGTCTCAAAAGTTGCCCAGACTGGCCTTAAACTTGTGTTCCTCCTGCCTCAGCCTCCTAAGTCACAGAAGTTGGCTTTACAGACACACAAAGGCTGAAAATAAATAAATAATAGTTCGTTCATTACAAAGTTACCTTGTAAAGCAAGGACATAGCATTAGGAAAAAAACTGATTTGGATAATTAACAACATACTGCTCTCAGTAAGGATTAAAGATGGAAGAAACTTGATTATCACAAGAATTGAAACTAGCTTTTCTGGAAAGTTTGCCTGTTATCTCTCATTTCCCCCTTGCTTCTTAAAGATCAGATAACAACCTTTTATTTATTTATTTACTTTGATACTGGGGTTTGAAGTCAGGATGCTTTACTGTGGAGCAACATTCCTAGCCTTTTCTATATTTTGAGACAGGGTCTTGCTGAGTTGCTGAGCCTGGCCTCAAACTTGTGATCCTCTTGCTTCAGCCTCCAGAGTTGCTGGGATGATAGGCATGCACCACTGCACCCAGAAACAACTTGGTTTTTTGGTTTGACTTTTAGTATGAATTGCTCCATTTTTATTTTTTTATTTTTTTATGTGCTCCTGGGGATTAAATCCAAGGTCTCAAGTATGCAGGTATGCTCTCTACCCTGAGCTAAGTCCCTACTCCCTCTGTTTTGATTTTTACTCTAGTCCATTGGAGCCTGATACAAAGCTCTTTGTCCAAAATAATCAACCCTTGTGGTTTATCTTTTTCTTTTTGCAGTGCTGGGGATTGAACCTAAGGCTTTCAGCCTACACAACACAGGCTCTACCACTGAGTTCTATCCCCAACCCTGGTCTCCTGTAATTTTTAGGTAACTCCTTTAAAGAGGCTGCCTTGCTAGAAGGGGAAAGGATGGAGCAGCCCAGAAGGCCTAACTGAAATTAAAGGGTGGGTCTTTGGGACTTTATCCTGAGGCAGTGGAGAGGCAAAGGGAGGCTATTCAGCAAGGGTGTAGCCTGATTACTTAATGACTCAGCTAAACTCACTTAGTTCAGCTTCCTGAGGTCCCTTCCTCCACCTAATGCCCCTTCTTTCCACACACTCTTCCTTCTCTGCCTCCAGAGGTCTAGCTTTGGCATGAATCAAGTCACTAAAACCAGAGATGGTCTCCTCCACTGCCCACCCTCCTACCCCCAACCCCAGCCAGATTCAGCTCTCATAAGAGGCTCAACATTTAGAATCTCAACCTGACACACCTGGTAAAGGCATGGAGCCACCTTTCAACCCACCCAACCCGTAGACCCCTGGGCAGAGAGTTGTGGGTGGAGCATATTTGTGTCAAATTTCACAAGTTCTCCACTGAGTCATTTCTTCCACCTCATCCCCCCTGCTCACTCCCTCTTCACAGCTTGAAATGAATCCCAGTCCAGTGGTGGGGGGAGGAAGTTCTGGGACAGAAGAAGGAGCTTCAAGACTGAGCCAAGTGCTGGTACCACAAGGTAAATTGTCTATTATGGGCCTCTGTTCAATAGGTCTGCTTGGAACCACAAACATGTACAGGCCAGCAACGGGGGTGGGGGTGGGGTGGGGGGGAGATAAAAGGAAGTGAAGGAGGTGATCAATAGACACTCTTACTGCCAGCAATGAAAGCAATGATGCTAGAATAATCAGATTCTCATACCCAGTGAAACTAGTTTTCTGAATCCTTTTTTATCCCTCTGTGGAAAAACAAAAGGCTAACTCTGGGGGAGGGGGACTGGAGATTGAACCACTGAGTCACTCCCCCAGAGCCCCCATTTTTGTTAATTAAAAAATATTACGTTTGTTGTAAGTATTCAAATATTATAGAAAAAAACATGTAGAACAGATAAGGGAAGCAGAAAGAATCTCAGTCAATTTAGATGCATCAGGGTTTGACATAATTAGTAATGATATTTAGCTTTGTTGGTCTTATAGTATTTGTTGCAATAAATGAAGCCTGGCTATGTTCTAGTAGAATTTTATTTACAAAGATAGGCAGCCAGCCAGCTGTCATTTGCTAATATATGGTGTACCCCCAGCCCTTTTTATTTTACTCATTTATTTTTGAGGGCTGAGGATTTAACCCAGGAGTGCTTAACTACTAAGCCACATCCCCAACCTTTTTTATTTATTGTTGTGAGATAGGGTCTCACTATATTGCTAAATCTGGCCTTGAACTTGCCATCCTCCTGCCTCAGCCTTCCAAGTGGCTGGGATTACAGGTATGCTCCACGCTCCTGGCTCTTTATTTTATTTTGAAACAGGGTTTCAGGGCTGGGGATGTGGCTCAAGCGGTAGCGCGCTCGCCTGGCATGCGTGCGGCCCGGTGTTCGATCCTCAGCACCACATACAAACAAAGATGTTGTGTCCGCAGAAAACTAAAATAAATAAATATTTAAAAAAAAAAAAAAACAGGGTTTCATTAAATTGCCCAGGCCAGCCTCAAATTTGCAAACTTGTAATCTTCCTGCCTTAGCCTCCTGAGTTGCTGGCACATACCACTGTGCCCGGCAAGCTTAACATTATTGAACAATCTGTTCTGCATGTGGCATAATTTATTTGGTCTTCACAGCAACGCTATTGGTATACCCATTTTATAAATGAGATAACTGAGGTTTGGATTTAGTGACTTGCTCAAGATTACATAATTGGTAAGTGCCAAAGCTGGGAGACAGCAAAACAAGTTCAAGTCTTTAGAAAACTTATGGGCTTGAAAATGTCTCATTTCAACACCCCTGTGCATGTTTATAGACTTATTTCTTTACTTATCTGTCTCTGCCCACTAGAATATATACTCCATGAGGAAAAGGATCTGGGCTAATTTCTTCACTTATGTATTCCTAGTTCCTGGAATAATGGACAGACACATAGCATACCTCTATCAAACATGTGTTGAATGAATAAGAAGGGAAAATTAATCTCTCTTCCAGAGTATTTGGCCCTGCCTCCCCATCGGCCTCGAAATAAACCCCTCTTGTGCTTCCAAGCCTCTCTGTCCTTTGCTCTCCCAGCAGAGACCACTGTTCACGCATCTTCCCCAGGACAGGGGTCCACACAGCTATTCCTGCAGCTGCTCCAGTTAGAAACCAGAAGTCATTCTCAAACACTGTTTCTTTTTTTTGTTTCATGGTGCTAGGGATCAAAACCGGGGCCCTATTCACATTAGCCAAATGCTCTACCTCTATGCCACACCCCTAGCCTATCTGTTCCTCTTTAAAATTCCCATTTTTACTGTACTCAGAAATGGCATCTCTCAGAGGGGACAGCCTGTGTCACTTGGCAATCTGTTCTTGGCATTTTTCTTTGGCTAAAAGCTTATCATATTCTTCCTTATTTTTCTTAATTCCCTGGTTCCTCAGAGCAGTCTGCCAAATACATATTGCAGAAGAGGTGAAATAACAAGACGCTGGATCTTGGGTGCTTGGGTCCTGGGTTTCTCATCTTCTTTAAGGATTTTCTGACAATGTATTAGCACACATCGTCATCTTTAGAGATACTAAAAAATGTGCAGATTCTGCTCACTCTTTGGGGCCCCAAGCAACCATGCACAGTGGGATTGGTCAGTGCAGGAATATTCTCTCCTTTTTTACAGTAACCAAGTTGAGAATGCTCATTTGGCACTCATGGTGCAACCCCTGAGCGCATTTGCACTTCTCCCAGTTCTCCTTGGTCTATACTCAAATGCCCCTTGCTCAGTAGCAGGCAGAAATGGCTGTGGGTCAAGAATCCCTGCATCTTAGAGAAAACTTAAAACCTTGTTTATGGTTCTCACCACTGATTTGAGCCATATAATCCTTCCCTTCTATTTTTTTTTTGTCATTGTTATTTTTGTTTGTTTGTTTTTGTTTCTTGTTTTGGGTACCAGGAATTGAACCCAGTGGCATTTTACCACTGAGCTACATTCATAGTCCTTTAAATTTTTTTTAATTTATTTTGAGACAGGGTCTTGCTAAATTGCTTATGGCCTCAATAAATTTCTTATGGCCTTGCTAAATTGCTGAGGCTGGACTTGAACCTGTGATCCTCCTGTCTCAGCCTCCCAAGTTGCTGGGATTACAGGCACTTGCCACTGTACCCATCCCATTCTGCCTCTTAATTGTCTTCCAATCCCTGATGCCCCTCCACTGGCAACTTCCTCTCTTGCCTCAGTTACTTCAACAGCTTCCTCACCAGCCTCCTTCCCTCCATTCTTGGACCCAAGAGTAACAGATCTATACATCCCTCTCTCTTTGAGGTACTGTGAATTGAACCCAGGGCTTTGCATAAACACTTAGTTAAGCTGAGGCAAGCATTGAGCTACATCTCCAAATCTGTTGTTTGGTTGGTTGGTTGGTTGGTACTGGGGATTGAACCCAGGGGCGTTTTACCACTAAGCTGCATCCCCAGCCCTTATTTTTTTCTTTATTATTTTTTATTTTGAGACAAAGTCTCACTAAGTTGCTTAGGACCTAAGTTGCTGAGGCTGGTCTCCAACTTGTGATCCTCCTGCCTCAGCCTCCCGAGTAGATGGGATCACAGGTGTGTGCACCACTACACCCAGTTTTATAGCTTTCTTTGCCTGGGTAAGTATCCCATTGAGTCCTCAGTTGCTTGAGGCAAAATCCACAATGTTAATGTGGTTTACAAAATCCTTCCCAATCTGACCACAGCCTCATTTTTAACCACACTCTTCTTCTGTTTGGTTGAACTACTTGTAGTTCTCCAAATATCCTAATGATATTTGGAGAACTACAAGTAGTTCTTTTGCCTAGAAGTTCTGACTAACTCCTCCTCATCATCATTCAGGCCTCATCCTGGTTGTCACTTTTTCCAGAAAGCCATTCCCAATCTCTTCCACCTGGCCAAAGAGACCCTGTCTCAAATAAGAATCCTTAAAATATAGAATTAGGGAAGCTGGGTGTGGTGGTGCAAGCCTGTAATCCCATGAGAGGTTAAAGCAGGAAGATGGCAAGTTCAAGGCCAGCTCAGCAATTTAGTGAGAACCTGTTTCAAAACAAAAGTAAAAAGGACTGGGGATATAGCTCAGTGATAAAGTACCCCAGGTTCAATCCCCAGCACCCCCCGCCCCCCCAAAAAATTGGAATTCCCACAACCTGGAGCATTCCCAGTAGTCACATGGTCCAATTTTCTACCCTTCTTCATTTTACAAAGGGATGCCACTGTTTCCATAGTCTCCTCTGCTTCTCTGATGCCTCTCATTCCTTAAGACCTGTCTCAAGTGTGGAGTTATCCAGAAAACCTGGGGAGTGAAAAGGCATTCTCAGGATGTTCTTAGCTCAAGTCTCACCTCTATTATTTCTAGTCATGTGACCTCCTTGAGCATGGTGCTTTTTCTTTGAGAACCTCAATTCCACTTAAAATGGAAATGATCACATTAATAATATCCACTTCATGATGGTTATGAGTAAAATTACAGATGCTAAAGCAGAGCATCAAGTCTTTTATGTAGACCTGAGGATGATGATTCTCTTCCCTGGTATTGTGCTCCTACAGCACCCACAGGCCATGACTTGTCCTCTGAACTTCATCATACCCAGCTTCCAATCATCTGCTCTCTGTTCTCTGTGTGGAAGGCAAGCTCCCAGCGGCTGCGATCACGCCTTCTCTGGCTGTTATGCATCCCCTAACTTTCAGAGATTGGTGTCCAGCAAATAGGTGTTATGTGATTTCTATGATTATAACCAACTACTATTTATGGATCACTTATTATGCACTAAGTACTTTACATATATTATTTTTAATTCTCAAAACTACCCAAGAGACAGCTATTTTTTAAATCTTCACTATGTAACCTGAGACTCAGAAAAAAAAAAAAGTAACTTATCCAAGGTCACAGAGTTTTGGGGACCTTAGAGAAAGGGCGTTGGGACTCTTTCTGACCCTGTCTCCAGGTTGATGTTAAAAGGCTTGTGGTTTTCCAACTGCTGGATCTTCTCTTGGTCATCAGATGAGCTGTGTCCAGAGAAAGAGGAAAAAATAAGATGGGGAGTACAGCAGGGGAGGTGGCTGTCATACCACTGACAAGGAATTAAAATATGGCTGCACTATCACAAAGCCCTGGTTCTGTGGATGCAGTGGGTGAGAGATGGTCAAGGAAAACTCTGGGACATCTTCTAGCAGTGTCAGAACTGAAATGTCACCCACATATTATGTAAGGAAAAGGAAAATAGGTTGGAGTGGGTTCTGATGGCCAGATCACTTGCAGTAAGAGGGTAGTCAG